>NC_066238.1:628571-1257142 GCF_024542735.1 Bombus huntii | reverse complement strand
AACATCTCTTCAGGAACTACTTATCACGATCGTGATTCTCAACTTGCTTCGTAGATCCTAGTTTGAAGTAAGAATAACGCACTACGTTGTCAGACAGGGAATCCATGATCACCCACAAGCCATGGATACACAAGGGAGATATAGCAACCGAGAGTTAGACAAGTAAAACACGATCATTCTTGCTCAGACACCGTTGCAGGCTTTGTTTGAACACGCACAAGTAGAACAGGGTCGTTTCTATCTGAACAAACAGAATGGTGTTTAACATTGGAATTATGAAATTCAAAACGATCCGGATTTTTTATCTTTCCATAGCCTTTACTCTCTGGATCTTTCGTTCTTGCAAAATCATGAATTTATTATCATTGGATTACTTTAATTGGAATCGTTTATACAAAGTATACTTAGATACGGGTTAGTGGCTTAAAATACGATCTTGGTATAGTGTATTTCGTGTACACCGCTTTTCAATAGATCACACGTGTAATATTCGCAAGGGAATTCTGGTATTTTCGAATGCGTGCTAGACAAGTTCACTCGTATATTCTCCGGTGGATTAATTAAACTTTGGGTATAATGCGTTGAATTCTCGACAAGTTTATAATCCTCAAATGAAAAAAGTTTGGGCTCTATAGGACCGATCGATGTACGAGCGTGATTGAGCCTTCTTTCGAAAAACGTCGATCAAGTTTTCGAAAAGAAACTTATATTTTATCGAATTGAATATTCTAATTTAATTGAATATTACACTTATTATTATTCAAAATTGTCTTTCATCCAGAAGTTCACTTACTTCCACCGCGTGAAATCTTCATTCCTTAAAATTTAATTTACCGAAAAACATTATGCTAAAGGTGCATGGTTATGCACGGATTACGTTGATGTTCCAAATTTTCAAAAATTCTTTGACTGCTTGTTTATTCTTATTTATTTATATATATTATTCATTCCGCTGCAGAAAATGCACGTAAAATCCACTCTTCTATAGAATACAAAGCCAAAGATACACCACCTGACAGACTACATTCATCTTCTGAATTTCCAAAAATTTTCCTGCCACCTATCTAGTAGAATCTTACTCCCGTTGTATGAATTGTATGAATTTGATACATCGTATCCCAAGACTTACTATTCGTATAAAATACAATACCAAAGGTATCAAAATCATACTACTTCCTCATCCTTAAGTCACAGATACTTATTTGATAATATTAATTGGCAAAAAAAAGCGATCTAACTAACTAATTTCAACCTTCGTGACAATCGTCCAGCACGGAATTGCATCCGAATCGACCATGCTCCGTAACGATTCATCGGAAAATCGTATCACGTAGGACCTATGTAATCCAGTATCTATTACAGAGAAACGCGGTGCAGCGTATTAATGTTAATCTCGCGTCGCAACTGAGAGCTGTGTCGGACCGAGCGTTCTCTGCCATCTGTAAAATACGTTGTTCGTGTACGCGTTGTGTTTGCACACTGCGAACCGTATGTAACCATGTAAGATCGCGGACAGTGTGTAGGATTGCCCGTGTCTACCATCAGCGTATCTGCCATAAGCATCCTGCATCTAGATCCTCGTTTCACGTGAATCTAGCCGCGTCAAGCTATGGTTAGAAACTGATATTCTGATATTCACGCACGCAGATCCATATACATGCTCGACTTATTTACTACATTTATAGGAAATTCAAAAGTGCAAAATTGCACATGACGCAGATAATATGAAAAAATATATAAAATATCCAAGGTATCGCGATTTTTATAATAATTGTTAAGTGAAACAATCTTCTACCCAAGTCCTATTTTTTTATCATGACATCACAAAACTGTGAGTTCGCATAAAAATCCGCGGTCTATCCGTTACTTTGACGAACTCGATTCGTTGGACCTTGCCTGTCGATTCGCCGGAATATGCATCCAACGTAACCATAAGTTCGCGTGAACGCACGAATATCGTAAGATTGCACCCGTCGAAATGCAACTGCACGCTGTTTTATTCCGTTGACGCGTGTCGCAAAGGGACGAGAGACGATGGAGATCGCACGGCTGGCCGAAATTTGCATGCATGAATGTTTGAGCAAAGTGGGAACTTGCCGTGCTCGTGGAAAGGCAGTGAAACGGAAAATTGAGCGAGAACGGTGATAATCGGACGAGTTGTTGAGCGAAAACGGCCGGCCAGGAAAGCAGGAAGTTGTTTGGGATACCAAAGGATTCTGTGTGTCGTTGTTAGACTGTTAGATATAAAATGATTCTCTGGCGGTGTTCTGGTGTCTTGCGCGATAAAAATGTACGAGATTATGCACCAGCTTTCGCGAACCTAGTGTTTTACGCGATAAAAGATTTTGTAAATGACGAGTGATTTACGAGCAAAGGAGTGGAAATGATACGCGCGAGGTTGAAAGTATTTTTGTTGAAAATTTTTTCCTATCTTACTGTTGAATCGCGGATGTTCATAGAAATTCGTATTTTTACACACATTGTTAAGTATAGAATATAAATAATCAATAGCTGATGTCTCTTACAGATAATGAAAACAAAAACGAGCGAGAAATTTAATATTTCAATATATCTCATAATTAATATAAATGATCAATGGCTGGTACCTCTTACAGATAACGAAAACAAAAACATGAGAGAAATTTAATATTCCAATATACTATTCCATGATTATAGAAATAAGACTGTAATAAAAGAACGCGTTATAGTCTAAATATTGTAACGCGAATCCCAATTTTCACATTTTACAGATTTTTGCAGCTGCACTCGTCCTGCGTATTTATTTCGCTTTCGATTAATTATTCACACTGCTAAAATTCGTAAAAAATTTGTTTTCTTGCCGTAAACGTCACTGCACGTTTTCAATCTTTTCCGACATACTTTTCAAGAAGTATTATGTTGGAAAGTATCAGCGCCGTAAAATTCAATTAGCACGGAGAGAGGACGAGACTCTGCTAGTCGCTAAACTTTCGTTAATAGAAATTTAAAACGGATTGAAGCGTGTAAAAGTTCATTGGAACTTCTGTCTTATATCTTTTTCCTCGAAGGAAGCTTCGCGCATCATCGAAATTTTTGTAGGGGATTAAATTCTCCGATAAATCTATCAGAGAATCGTTCGAACAGAACTGTTAATATCGTTTTACAGAATATTATATGATCAAAAGAGTTAAGTCGAGGAGCAAGATACAGATCCAACAACGCGTTTCGTTCCACTTATCTCGTGTCAAAACTGAAATTTCGGAACGTAATTTTATCGCTGGACCGTTTATATCACGAAACATGAAATTTCACGGCTATTTTCAGGCAAACGAGTACTTTGTCTTACGCGAAAAATTACTTGTTACACTGGCTATGACAATATGCTTTATACACTTCACTTACGCGGTGAAAGAAACAACATTACCATTAATGTTGCAAAAATTTACCTTTGCCGTGAATTTAGACTTCCTTTTTCAACCGTGTTCCGCAATACTTATTCGTGAGAAAGGTATCTTAAATTAGTATAATCATTTTTTCCTGAAAATTTGAATTTATAATCACTGATTTGCCTCCCTTCTTTCTATTTTACACTCGTACAAATCGAAGTGAATAATGTTCGCAATTGATGACAGGTGGTTCCACCGATAACGTAGAATCTCATTAATATTGATTTGATAAAGAACTACCAATGGAATCACGTGGTTCATAATGGATTCTTTCACCGATTTGTTGAGCTTGTATTCGAGTAACAACAGAAAAATTCATTCATTCATTCTGTCGATTAAGTCACGACAATCGGAATTCCAACTACATCCAAATGACTATAATTCGCAGTTAATTTCAATTTAATCATAATGCAGTAATGTATTCGTAATTAATTATATTTTGAATTGCGAAAGTTTTTAATTTATTTTCTGCTTTCTTAAACTGTTCGCTTTGTTCCACCAAGTGTACATTTCACATTCGAATAACAGTAAAATAAATAAAAATGTAATTTACAAAATATAAAAGTAACAAAACCATTTGACCGACATTCCTTAATGTATTATGCTAATAGCATTCTCGGGCTATTTCTCCTTTTTGCCATATAAATTTGTCCTGGATCTTGGAAAAACAACCAGTAATAACATCCAGTACGATAACGTCAATTTCACGAGCGTATTACGATTGAACAAGCATGACAGAATATTTCTGGTACGCGTTCGATTGGTCAGGAAACGCTTGTCATGCTCACTGACTGGATTTTCACTGGAATCGGCACCCCATGAAAAATGCAACACGATGGAAGATCGCCAACGGGAAAACATTGGTAAATCGGGAAGGTGACGGCGAACAAGTATAAAAGTCGACATATGGACGTGAGTTTCTATTGTTTACGCGTCACGTTGAGCGGAAATACGTTAACAGGCCAGCAAGGGACTCTGACTCCTGCTTTTCGCTAGCTCCGCATCGACAATACGAAACGATCGACTGTTTTCATTTAATATACAAGGAAAATATAAGATATGCTCGTGTATTAAAAGGTTACGGTGTTTATGGTTTATGGTTTAAATATTTTTGTTTAGCATAGTGCCAATATTTTTCTTTAATTATTCTCAACATATAATTTTTAATACGAAGGAAACTATATTAATTTATAAAAAGGAACGCATTTTTATAATAAAGACTTCTTCTTTCGATTCCTTTTTTTTTAATTTCCCAGAACTCCAACTGTATAATAAATACAGCATCGACTGTTTGTTTTGCGTCGACTTCGAAACATTTCACGCAAGTCCCCAAAGTTCTATAATTCTTCTTCGAGTTTCTCAACTTTTGAGCTATCGTAGGGTACCAAAATTTCGGTCGAATATTCCTTCTAAGACCTACGAGACGTTCTTAGAAGAGTGTGATATATATAGGTATAAGATTATCGCGGATCGTAACTTTATAACCCAGTGGAAGCAGCTTGTCTAATTTGGTCTTCCGGCATAATTAAAGCGTGATAACGTTTTATGTCGTGTGCTGTACATACGTTCCAAACTTCACGAAGATCACGTAGAAAATGAAACGTAAGTCAAACATAAACAACAGTGACAGAAAGTGCAAATGCGTGAATTACACGGTGAAGTAATAGAAAGGCGTACGTTGAAAAAATGCACGTGCACTGCTCTACGCTCATCGTACACTCGACAAGCTGAAGCAGCATAGTAGATCGACAACTGAACTGAAATAATTGCCTCATGATCAAATGATATTTTATTATAGAGACTGGTCTAGCGTGATTCAACGTTCCATAAAAAATACAAAATATGACACATTAGTTAAGAAAATTAATTGCAATCGCAAGAAATCGGAGTGGAGTGAAATCAAGCTTCGCGATTAAAATTTAATATTGTACTTAACAGTGAATTTTTTCACCCGATAATTTCTAATTTTCTTCCACCTATAGATTTGCATATATCTGTACGTGTATTATACGTTTCTTCGTTCGTATAAATAAACAAATTTCAATCCACGCTGAGTAATCCAACTGTTTCCAAACATCAAACGGAAAACTGTGTTCGCATGGCAGAAAGCAGACGTTCTAGGCGAATTTGTTGTTCCACGCCCCTTGTTCCTTTCCATCTTTCAGCCAAGAATACATCCGACACCATTTGTAGCGTGACGCCCTTGCTCTGTCGTTTCCCAGGGGAACCTGGGCTTCATATAATTACAATCGTACAGCAGAAAGCTTCCGACCCCGTTTCTATTGTCCTCTGCAACGACTTTCGCTCGTTCTTCGAATAATTTCCTCCTCGTGCTGCTTCCGGCGGCGTTACTTCGTATCTCGCGTCGCCTCACAATGTTAATCGGACAATTGCTGAAGATGAAGTTGGAAACGAAAATCACTGTCTCTGCCGTTCCAAGAAATTGTAATTCATATAATTCTTATTTCTTTATGATCCCTTAGTCTCTTACACTATGTTGAAATTTCAGCAACTTAGGCTATCGTGAGATTTGATAGAAGTAAAAAAAATAACAGCTATAACACGACTTTAGAATGAGCCAAAGTTTTCATACAATTTCAGTAGCAACCGATGGTCTGATTCAATTTTAACGGCGATTGAAACTTTGACGCAAAGTCGAAAATATGAAAAGAATTTAATGTACCAGTTCTATTTGCTTTATATATATTCCCTTAGTATCTTAAAATTTCTTGAAATTTCAAGAATTCAGACTATCGTGGGATTTGATAAATCTTAGAAGTAGCAGCTTTCATACAGATTTAGAGCGAACTAAAGTTTTGATACCATTTTAGTATGAACTAAAGGTCTGATTCAATCGCGAAGCTTTGACGCAAAGTTGAAAATATGGGAAAATTTGATGCGTCAACGAGATCAATGCGATTTTCGTCGAATTGAAACCATAGTTCGTGAAACGAAGACGAACGTTCGCGGAATTTCAACTACTTAGAAATTCGTTAGGGTGAAATTACAGTAACATTTGCTTGATTAGTTGAATCGATCACGAATCAAATTTGTAAAATTCGACGCTCGACTAGCGAGGAAGTGTGACAGCAAAGTGAAATTTCGAAAAAACCGAAGACGCTACGTTTTTAAAGTAAACTGTTTAACGATACTCGTAAGTTCTCGTTGATTGACGCCGTAAAGAGAACAAAAATTTAGCTAAACTCATCGCTCGAGTTTGAAGATTTATCTTCCTTTATGTATCCTTTTTGAACTTTCCTTGCGCATAGTAATTACTGTGCTTACAATGCATTTTTTAATGTCTATGGAAGAAACGGCTTTTTATCTTAAAAGCTACCAACTTTTAATAGAATATTTATAATTAACAAATATATCTCCTATATCTTCCTATTCAATCGCTATAAATTTGCCGTAAAATGAATATAGTATGCGATGTCTATAATTAATAAACACATTTCCTATCATGATCAATACCTACAATGATTTAAAATTAACTAAAATAAAATTACTCCAATAATAACGCAATAACGTACTAAAAATTCAATTATGTAATAATTGTCCCCTCGCTAATTATAAATACCATGCATTGTCAATCTGCAACCAATCGTGCGAATGATCAAATATAAAACTGTCTCATTTTTAACACGTAAGTATACTTCGTTTGGAACATAAGGATAAACTAACATAAGGAAAGCGTCGAAAACCGTTTTTAGCAGATCCAATATCTTTTCACTGTTTGTGCAGAAAATATTGCTTGCCAAACAAAAACAAAGTGGACCTGAAAACTCTTCCATGCTTCGTTTATTCGTCTATTGTTAGCCATTCGAGAGTCGATGCCTATCGAGAACGAAACGAGAATACGGTTTCGGTACAAATGTCAGAGCGGCTAGAATTTCAGGAATTTCGTCGCGACTTTTCGGTATTCGCATGGCGACACGATTTCCTCGCGAGATCGATAATTTCCTCAATTTCCAATAACCGAGGGCAACCTTTTTCATAGTCGGTGTGTTTCGACGTTCGCTTAGAAATCTGAGAACACAGTGAACAGAAAGCTGAATCACAGAGAGTAGAAGAGAAAGGCGAAACGACTTCCGGGAAGGATGATCGAATGAAATAAGATAAATCGCGAAAAGAATGACACCGTGGATCCTTATTCTGCTCCTAAAGTCAATCGGGAGTCTCTCGATCAAGAACAAAATAGAACGACACGAGATTCATCGAATACGAATCGAAATGACACTCTCTGCTTTTCGATTTCGCGATAGCGAAATAGGTATCGTTCCAGAGGGACACTTGAACCGTGCAAACGTCCGAACGAAGATTAAGTATTTATTCGTCGATACAGTTGATGTTTGTAATTGTAATTTTCTATTTATCGTTAACAGCCAGACAGAATATCGCGATAGATCTCTCGTCTGTAAATTTATTCTCGTAAAAGTATGAGTTGAAACAGTGACTAAATTTCATATGTTCGTTCAGTTTCATATATTTGTGAATGATTCATTTCTCTTCTTAAATATTATAATATCGTTCGTGCCAAATATAAGTATAATACATAGACTGTCGAAACGCGGAAACGAAAATTAGAAACATTTGGAAGAAATTTTGTTCGCCGACTTAGTTGATGTTACAACCATACTATGTTATGATTCATCGGTAATAGATGGTCGGATCGCTACAATATATTTCCCATCTGTCAGTTGCGTATGTTCCAGTAAAAGTGTAGCTTAAAACATATAAAATAAATGATATGTATAGCGATATTCGTGCAATATATCATACTTGGACATATTTTGCACATTATAAATATTCTGAACATTATTGTATCTTGAAATTTCATACGCATACGTAAACATCAGTAATTCAATAGCGATAATGAAAATAAAATTAAAAATATGATATAGTATATGAAATTATCCGTTTAATTTTTGAAATCGTATCACGCGTTTATTCTATATCTTTTCGTGATAACACTCGATACTTTAACTGAAAATTATCTGCGCTGCATATTTCACGATAAAAAGACGTATATTGTTATTTTAATGTAGGGACGAAGAGGATGAAAGTAGAGATAAAATTTGGTGATGTTCGATACCTTGTCGAACTGCTGACATTTTTCTAAAGATTTGAATGCCGATCCCTGTTAACAAAGTTTTCCCTTCTGAGTAACCTCAAAGGATTCCACGTAGGAGAGAAATATCCAAAGAGAGAACGAAAGATAAGCGAAAGAGAAAGCTTTTTCGTGCCGTGGGCAATTTAGATTTTGTCGAACAGCTTTGAGCGAAGTGTCGACCCTAATTCCGTGACCCGGAGAAACTTTCGGGTTTACCTAAATTCTCAGGCGCTCAAAAGTTTACCCCGGCGAAAATATCATAAAAGAAAAAAAGGAAACAAAAACATGACGCTAAAATCTACGCACTTGACTATAAAATATGGCTTAAAGGAATCGCTATTCATACTTGAAACAAATTTATACTCTTCCTTGGATTATTCTATGTCATTTCAATGATCGAAGCTTCTATACCATTTCCATTTAACTACTCGTAGACGTTTAATAGAATGTTTCAAATATTTACTCAAATTTAAAAGTGGGTCGTTTCTGTTTCTTCGTTGTAGACAGAATACGAATTGAATTTACTTTAACATCAAACATAAAATCTAGTTTATTTAAAAATGCCTTCCACGTTAACACTTTATTAAATTTGTCTCCTTCTTTCGTTCCTTTCCTCGCAGTCTCTCTGTCTCTTACGTTTATTCAAAAGACGAGGTCGAAAATATGAGGATATCATCTTTGCGTTAAAGAAAGTTGCACATTTTTCGTTTGAAAACCGGCCGAAATTAGCCTCGTCGATAAGAGAATCCTTTTCTCGTCGTTAATGCATGAAAGAAGTGACGCATTCGCAAAAACGCAAAGGAACAATGCACTCGCCACGCAGCATCACAGCCGTTCAAACGTCACGACGAAGAAAAAGAAAAAAAGGAAAATCTCAAAGCCGAGTTAAATGTCAGCGTTGTTTCAACTAAAATTACCGCCATTAACAATTCCTTTGGCAAACATTTCCGCTCACTTTTTTCTTGCTTTGTCGTCGATACTCTCTCGTGCAGAACACACGATTCCGCGTGGAGCAAACATCGTGCAACGAGGGAAAACTTTGTTCAACAGTTGTGTGGATTTTACGGCGTGCAAGACGCTCGCATCCTGTGTGTATTCAACGAGCGCAAAATAATCACGCGTGCTGCAAAATTGAAGAATTTCGGATGGCGTGCAGCACCCACGTACCTGTTATAACGACTTCAAACATTTGCCTTCCATTCTGATCTTCATTCCTGGAGTGTTTGCGTGATTACTCGCGCGGAGGTACAGATGTAAACATTCGTACTCAATTTCGCTTGTCGATGAATTTCCAGACGATTTTTTAACAGCACGTAAAATAAATGGTATTGTTTGGCTAACAATCGACAGGGGTATCAATGGAAAATCGAATTCTCTCGTGATTAATGTCCTGTTTTTTTTTTTTTTTTGCTGTTTCTAATCAGTTTGATTATTGAAAAATTCGGTTTTGAAATTCTTTTTCTGTCATTTAAACGATTAGTATTACAGTAATTTGCGAAAGAATCGAATTATCATTTCAATGATATTCTGTTCGCCTTTGTTTTTATTTCTTTAATTTTTAAAACAACGTGATAAAAGATTCTGCTTTGTTAATCGTTTCGATTAGTTATTGTAATAATGACATGCTTTGTGAACGCAGGCCACGCAAGAATACTTCGTTACTACGATAAAATAGTATTCCCTTCATAAATATAAAATAGCTATTTCATGCTGCTTTCTGCTTTTTCAAAATAGCTAAGTTTTATTTTAAATAAACTGGTTTCTGAATTTGAACCAGCCTTCTTTGTATATTTTTCTGAATATTTTAGAATATAGTATACTTTCATATTTTCTCATGTTACTTTCATATTTTCTCATGTTACTTTCATAAAAAATAAATAAGCTAGTTTAAAGTTTCTACGTCATATTTCAGTCAGTCTTCAAACGAAAAATATGTTATTTTTAGTTAAAGAAGAAACTCGGTTAAAAACAAGCATACACGTTCTCAAGTCAATTATAAATCCGTACGAGTTTGTCTAATAAGTCATAGTGGTATTCTACTTACTCGATGCCAGTGTAGAACCGGGCAATTTCCACTTGACTTGTGCCTGACCACGAACGGGGTCATACTACTTGTAGCCGGGCAATGAGGCACACCAACTTTCTGTCGAAATAAAATTAACATGTTTTACGTTAATTTATAAATATCAAAACAATAGAAAAAAAGATATTACTCAAAATATCATTAATAAAACATTAATGAGTTTTAATTGTAAAGTAAAACTAATCTTACTGCTTTTATTCTATACTTCATAAAACGTAGCTATTACATTTTTATGTACGTATATCGTTACTTCTTTTAAATAATAAATCGTGTCGTATTTAATATCAGTGCTGATTTATTCTGATATATTTTATTGTCTATAAATCAACGTCAAAGATAATATGTAAACTTCGGGAAAAGCTGATGGTCAATTCGATGAAAAATAACTTGAGTTATAAAGATGTGTGTAATTGTCCGCCGACTATCCAACTAATCGAACTTTCTTTTCATAACTTCAAAGATGAAAAATACTACGAGCGAGAAGTCGAAGTAACAAAGTGCATCAGATCGCGCGTTTACGACGTCGAACCAACTGACGAATTATTCATAGGAGAAAAAATATATCGCGCGATATATTATTCTCAATTTATCGACGAAAGGCGCGCCTTCGTGAGAAAGGAACTGCGGCCATCATTTCTGAAGTAGCAATATCGAACTGGCTCTTTGTGGACACGTAAAAATACGGTCGCTGGCTGCGTGATGACAGTTCGATTTCCTATTCCTCTTGGCACGCTCACCAAAATGCGTGCACGAAAAGATCCATCGATCTCTGGAATCGTGGCCCACTATCCTGCGCCTGCTTCACGACTCATAAAGGAAAGAAACACCTTTTGCTTAATTCGAAATTGGGACTACCCAGTCATCAGAATGTCACGATATTTTTCAGTTTCCTCTTAAATGTATTTACACCGAACCACAGTACGTACTCGGAATTTCTAAATACGTATTACTATAATATCGTATAGTTAAGGAAATGTATCGATTATTGCGAAGTATTACGATAATCAGAGAAAAACTAGAGAACTAGAACTAGAAAATTGTGAGAAATCCCTAAATTATTCTATGCATTTGCATCGATATTCTAAGGGAACAACTTCTCGTATTTAATTTTAATTTCAATTCTGTATCATATTTGAATAACGATTAATTTACAATTTCATTATAGTATGCAATAATGAAATTATCGAGGTTGAATGAGAACGTGAATGAGAAATCTATGTAAATCAATGTCACTTTATAGCCGGTAGGCAAAAATTAATAAAATATACATATATGTAAAAATGAAATTAAAAATAGAAGCGGAAAGGATGAAATTAGTAGAAAATTTTACAACTAATTTTATTACAGACCCTACTGCATGGTCAATATTTCGGAACACGAACATACGAGATCTCCGAGGAAGATAAATTCACTCTGTCCTTCGTCTGTGATTTTAGTTACGATAGTTATTTTTATTTTAAAGTTACGAGAGGGTGTAAAAAATTGTATACTTCTTCTATGGTAAAGCGAGTATATCCTAAAAATAGCAACCTTGTTTAGTACGAATACCGTGTCCGAAGAAATACGAGAATTGTGATCCTTGTTCTTCTCTATTTCAGAACTTTTAGACTACGATAAAGAAAATTTTTGTAACTCTAGAAGTACGGAACTCTGGAGAATATCTTCTGTACAGTATACGCATAAATCCGCCGCGACTCGAGGCACGTCCTACAATTTTTCAAGTCAATGAAACAAAGTAGATGTATAATAAAACGGAGATCGATGAAAAAATCTCGATCGAAGGTTGTAAATAACGTTTATTCGAAAGTCCAGTTATTGTTACAAATAAATACGGAATAATTCACACTTCGGTAAGTAACAATATTTATTAAAAAATCCGATTACCGTTACAAGTAGACTCGGACGAACAATTTCCACCTCGATCAGCAATAATATCTCAAAATTCAGTAGAAAAATTTCGATCGTCCTATGGTCGTAATTCTCTATGGTTTCAAATAGAAAAAGAGTGAATCTCCTGCAAACAGCATCTGAACTTTGTTGAACTGGAATTCGCAAAAGCAATTCCACGAGAACAGCGAGATTGCAGAAAAAATTTAACGCACGAAGAAAAACGTCTGAAAACCTTGATAATATACCATATGATTTATTTTATCAGAAATATTAGAAATTAGGGTTTCCAATGATTTCTATCCTATATGATAAGTTTATCGATACACGGATCTATTTACAATAGATTAAACAGGAAACGATGATAATTTAACACGAACCAAATACCGTAATGTGCTATAACAAAGACAACTAAATAAATAATTCACAACTCACAACTAATAGTTTACAACTCATAACAACTTGGCAACTCAACTCTCGACTCCTCGCAGCTCGACTCTTAGTTAACGACTGCCGATTAATTCGTCTTTCTCCCTTAAGCGTCCCTTTGTCTTTTCTCATACCACCACCACGTACGTGTTCCGTAACCGACCGCGATCATAATCAACTTCCGCGTAACTATTCGACTGAAGGACAGACGACACACCGATAGGTCGTTTGGGCCGTTGAAGTTTCCCGACCTTTTCGGCCTGTCGGCACTTAGGCTTTCTCGCAACATTGTTTATGGGTCACCCGATATTTCTTAGGCAATCTGTCCACGATACTACAATATCCATAGACGATACCAACAAGATGTTGGGAAACGAAAAGCTCGTAAAGATGAAAATAAGAATCGACGGTAATAAACCTCAAGATTTTATCCTTATTTTCACTGAGAAATAATAAAAGAGAAATCCACGTAAAGGGTTCAGTTGGGAAATTTAATTGTTTTGAGCGACAAGTAATCGGAGAATCAACAAAAACGAAGCATCGCAGGAATAAAGTCTCTCGGAAGTCGGACCCTTGGAGCTTGATTTATCTCCAGAGTAGAGTTGATAATCGCGTTCCTGGAACGCGTGGAACTTGGACAGAAGCGTCTGACCACTGTCCCCTAGGCATTTATTCGTTTAGCCGCTCGGCCGAACCCGCGCACGACCTTTTAGGGTCTCTAGACCAACAAATGGAACCCCACTCTTTACCATTGCAGATGTTCCCTTTCGATTCTTCTTTTCCAATTCTTGTTTTTACCCCGAACAAAACGCATCCGGATTCCAGCAGAATCAACGCGGAGTCGCGTATGTTCGTCCTCTTCACTTTGTCAGTCGCCGGCATTCCGCAACACCGATTTTTAATCACTGTCTTGTCGATAGACTGTGAACTTTTATGCAACTTCATACCTTTGAGAATATACTTAGGGAAACAGAGGCTCGATACAAAATTGTTTTACGTATTATCAGTATTATTATTGCCTAGTATTATAGAAAGCGCTATACTTCGAGTATCTCACAGGTTTCTTCGTATTGCGTGCATTCTGCGCAATTTTCTACCATCGAGTTCCCTATAGTGAAAGCAGAACTCGGTAAAAAATTGTTTTACTTGCCAAATATAACGGAAAGCTCTATACTTTGGATATTTTACACTGCCAAATTCCTCGTAAATGCACAATACCTGTCACTTAACGATCAGCGAAATAAAAGAGAAAGAGTTTCAGTGAAATAAATTTCCTTGTATATCGAAGCTTAACTCTTTGGTCGTGTTGAAAATATTCTATTATTCGAAGGATTGGAGTGACAAACGACTGGTTGTAATGAAACTTTAATTAAAACCGTTGAATGGACGGGATGGAAGTTGGTTTCCATTACAATGAAATGAAACATTTGGACGAACGAATGCACCGGGGCTGTGCCTGACTTGACAAGCAGAATAAAACAGTAGGTAAGCGGGCAAGAAAAATGTGACTGTGTTTGGGTAGATGACCGGAATAAAATCTTGCGTGGACGGATAACTGTGTCAGAAGCGTGTCTAATCGAAATGATAGAATAAAAACGTGCCTGAACGAACAAGAAGAATAGAGCCGCGTTCGGTTGGATGGGTAGAACAAAACCATAGCTGGACACTGGTAAAATCAATGGAGACAGTTATCGTAGCAGCATGTTACGCGTATTGCAACATGTATTAGGTTGTCCAAAAAGTTTTTTTTCGTTTTATAAGGAAATAATAGACGCACAATGTTTTTTTGTTTTATATTAGTTTATTGAATTATGCACGAACGTAATAATAGAAATATAAGGAAATGGATCATAGCTAACTCAATAAAATAATATAAAACAGAAATCGTTGTTCATCTATTATCACTTTACGAAACGAAAGATACTTTTCGAACAACCTAATATTTCGCGCGCGCGTTTTATCGCACACGATTTTTCTCAAATGTTGCCAATGATTAAGTGTCTAATTATCGTTTAATTCTTACTTATCCTTCGTTGGCTCGTTATTAAACACGCGAGAAATGCTTGGAAGTGGAATCGAAATGTATCTGACAATGGAGAAACCAACGTCAGGAATAGAGCGAAATTTCCTAAAGGCGAAATTTGTTTGAAATTGAACGAACCGAAATTGTAAGGAATAGTTAAATTTTTTTCGTCGAGGTGTGTTGAGGTTGGCCGATAGAGGAACGAGTGGATGAATTTGTAATAGAAAAATATATTGAAATAAATATTGGTATAAGTACAGGTATAGTGTATGCTGATCCAGATCCTCGCTCTTTCAGTGTTACGATACAACTAGAAGAAGGATGATAGGGAGCACGTACATATATTTATAGTAAAGGACATTAACAAAAAGTTAACCTTGGTGTGTAGCTCTAGTTGAGGGCTACAAGAAACAGCAATAGAAATCTACCTGTAGTTCTGCTGTTTCTAGACCTTGCAAACCGAAAAACAAAATTTATATTCAAGGGCACAACAATATGGACCTCTCCTTATTTTCAATTTTTTTTTCACTAAATTCTATTCTCTTCGTAACAGCGGTCTCCAGGTCACGGAAATATGCAAAAGAAAAAGGTGCAGAATTTTTCTTGAAGTAATTGCTTCAACAAGGGGCAAATATAAATTGCGTGGAACGCTTCGAAAGCGATTAATATTAAACTAATTGATAAAGCCGAGTCGACGTCACCGGCGAACGTTAATCGTCCATCGTTGTTGCGTTCCGAGCATTTATGAAAGTTTATTCCCTGTATTGTATTTTCACGAAATTAACTGAAATTACAACCACAATCGTTTGCTCGCTGTTTCTATTAAAAGTTTCTCTCCGTTATTCTCCGTTATTCGATATTTTCTTTCTCTAACGAAAGAAAATTCTGCCCATTCTACTTCTTTGTAAACAACGTTACAAAAGCGCGAATGTTGTGCGCGAAATCCTATCTTTCTCAGATAACTGAAACAGATATGAAAATTACGTGCAAAGTCACGCAGAGAATTTTCAACGCAATTTTGAGAATCGTCTATTATAATTGAGCGGTTCGTTTCGAAACCAGATACGAGCTTCATTGTTGCCAGTACGCCGTCCTAGCGTATGGTTTACATCTTGAAGAAGCATTTTACTTTCGCCATGGTAGCTTTTGTTCTTTCCTCTCACGTCAACGTCAATAAAGTTGCCATGCGTGACGCATTTACCATGCAATATTCCGTATACGTGAGCGGGCTTTCGGGATCGTTTCAAGCCTCTCCTTTCTATTTCAATGATCTAGCAAGCTTCGCGTAAACAAGGCACAGAATTTCGAACACGACAGAAAATGTTCTTTTCGCTCGTAATTTGTAGGGAACTTTTTGCAAAGCTATCGAACCTTTGGCGAGCAGCTGGTAAATTTTATTGGAACGATTTCGCGAAATGCAACTGAATTTTATAAATGACACCGTTGCGAAACTGGGACGAATAAAAATGGAAACAGTCGATACCGGGTCAGTAGGATACTCGGTTTCTATTTGCGTTTCCAGTTAAGCACCGATGTAACCGAATTAAACGAACAAGGTACCCGCACCGACCTGGCCAGCCGCCTTCAGATTCTGTTTATCCATTCGCTTCTCACGTACTCCAACGCTTAATTAAAATTCTCACCTGCCGGAATCAAATTGATTAAATCGGAAATCCCAAATTGAAATATCTGGGCTGAAATGAATTATGGTTTTCGACGAGCGGTCCGTGTCATTCGATTTCATACTTTAATTTACGAACGCGACGATATCCGTACCGTGTAATCACCGCTGCAACACGTAATTCATTAAACGTTCCCTCTGATTTTCAGATTGCATTCCCATTCTTCTCGTAATTTTATATGCAACCGGAGGAGAAAAGGGGGAACGGTGTTGTACCGTAGTTTAAAATTGAACGCCGAGACGAGAGAATTTGAAACTGGAGGTTGGAAGCTTGTCCAACGTGCAAATTAATTTAATTAATTCTGTACCCAACAAAGGTGAATACTCTACTCACTCGTTTGCCTCTCGTTATCGTCTCTTCTTTTTTAATGATTCTACCATCCGTTTCGATAGGATTCGACGCGAGAGTGTTACGTTTCCAGGTCGAGTCTTCTTTCTATTGTTCTTACGTTTGAAGATATAAACGGGACAAGAATTTCAGTGAAATCGAAATTTTTTAGAGAATTGAGAATTTTTTAGAGGTAACATTCAACCTTTGTGTTTCGGTGTCTCCAAGTGGGATTATACCGCTTCAATGGTATCGTTGCCTGTATTAGTCACATAGAGATCGTTTACCAAGTAAGTTACAAGTGACAAGTCGATACTCCATTTATCAAGACTTATCGTAGAAACTGTTTTTATATTTACAGAAGACATAAGCAAATAGAAAGCACTACAAAGCTGTTTTATTCGGAATTTACTTTCGGAACTTCAATATTGCCACTGGTATACCATTTTCCATCCTCTAGTTGGTTTTTACTTTCAAAACTTCAATATTGACACTATATTTATTTTTCACTCTGTAACTCTTGCTTTTAAAGCTTCAACGTTTTCACGCTGTTAGGCTATTTCTCGATCCACAGTCAACTTAATCAATTGGATTTTATACATTCGTGCGATACGGTACACCTAATATGCAAAAACGTATAAACAATCGAAGGTACAGTAGCTGCTACAATATTCAGTAGATAAAAAAATGTTCCACTTAAATTCTCCGTTTTTTTTTTATATAGATTCGCGATTATACCATCAATTCGAAGATACCAAAATACTCAGAACGCGCGTCATATCCAAAAATATATAAAACAGATTTTTACTTTTATAAAAACACGAATTTGTATAAATTATCAATACGCATCTACCATCCGTAAATTTAACCTCCAATTTGTACTTTAATCTTTAATTTGCAAGCTAATTTACAATTTGTTAAATTATCGGCAAGAGGCATCATCGAATAAGCATTCCGGCCAACGAGAGGATACTCGCGTGAGGGAAAATCGGATCAGCAGCGGAAAGTGATGTTCTGAATGCACGTGGGCGATAACGATACGAAGACAAGATCAGGATGGTTATCCGTTGGAAATCGAAAAGGGGAGTGGTAAACGTAGAACACGAGAACGAATCAGCGAGGTAAGGAAACGGAGAAAGACCCCTTAATACTTGGCACTTTCACAATGGATCTTAGCGGTGCGCGGTGGAATAACGGCGAAAAAAGGAGATATCGTTGGAATGAAAAAAGCAACGGGAATGCGATTCCACGGACAAAAGCAACGAAGAAAGGATGTTAAGCGCGTGGTATTCCCGGGAAAGATGAGGCCTTCGTTAGAACATCTCGCTAGTGTTGGAATTCGAGGAAATTTATTTATCAGCTAGAGCTTCGGGTCGTTCACCTTCTAACCAACTTGCACCTTCCTACGTTTTCGTCTGATAAACGTTTCCCGAGCAACAATCCTGCAAAGAAACGAATGACTCCGAGCTGGTAAAATCGTTCGAACGTTGAAACTGTAGGAAAGGAACGGACTGATACGTTCTTGGAAGATGGACTAAATGAATCGGAAAATTGCACTGCTTTCTGAGGACTTTAATCAAGCGATAATGGATAAAGCGTCGCGATAATTGGATATACTTCTTCGATATAGTTGTCTCCTCAATTGCTTCGGCTTCGAATTTCTTGTTATTAAATTTTACACCCGATGGATAATTAATGCGATTAGTAACGCGACTTTTTTATACATCAATCGTTGGAACATTGGTAAAGTAAAATAATATTCGGAATATTCATAAAGAAGGAAATGTATTAATAATTACGAAATAATAATTGAAGATTCCATAGAGAATAAAATAAATTCGTCTTTGCAAATAGCGGTGAAATACAATTTTCAGGTGTAAATCGATGCTATCATCGGATGTAATTTCCAACAGATAAACCTTCGATCACCATTGACCCTAACTAATCGTCGTCGATTAAAGGAATCCTTACCTAACGGAATAACATTCTCCTATGCAAACACAAGATTCAGATCGCAAATTCGTCTCGATTTCAATTTCGCGACTTATTTACCCAGAGACGCGTCTCGCGCGGCGCGTTGATCGAGCATCTCGGTAAAATCGAATTTTCCGGCTGGTAAAGTTTTACGGGCGAATTTAATTTTCGTCGATAATACACCGAAAACGAACAAAGGAAATTTCGAAGGCTGTAACATTTGCATTCAAACCCTCGTCACTTCTGTTGAATTAATTTACCGTGTAATAATTTACTGAAACGTTCGTTCCATTTTTGAGGATTAATTAGTATATTCGTTGCAACATTCTGCTCGATGGTATTTGTACGATTAATCGCGTGCAAAGCAAGCAAAGCAGAAAATATAACTATTCGAAAAAAATATTTCATTTATTTAATTCTCTTTATTTCTGGGGAATTGATGTTGAAAAATTCAGGTTTCACAGAGACACTTTTTCAACGATTTCTATAAAAAAAAATAGCTCGAATTAAAAGCAAAATAGCCACTCTACTTCTTTCTAGAGAAGAAATAATAAAGTAACCGCAGGAATGAAGATTAACCAACATTACCTTTAAACTAGTTCTAAATCGTTGGTGGAATGTTCTGAATACTGTATGAAGAAACAACGTGTAACCTCTTTCAAACGTCGCTTAAATAAACTCTAAGAAAAATAACACTGATTTCGACCGATTTTATTAGAAAACCAATAACAAATGTTCCATCTATTCATTATTGGTTCATTGGTAAACACTAATCCCTCAATCTAGTACTATATCTTGTACAGTTATTTTTTTTTTTTTTTTTACTGTCCTCAAATTTTCCACGCGTTTTCATTTGCAGTTGTTCATTACGTATATTGTCGCTTTGCTAGAATTTCTACAAAATTGACCCTAAGGCTGTGATAATATGAATTGTAATACAATATATACTGTTCAACAAGAAGAATGTCACAATTTTTACTCCTATTCTTAATATTAAAGAACAGAAATAAAAAATATTTTGATACAGTCTATCGATTGAATAGTTCCGTAGAAAAGGCCTACGCGACCCTGGCCACGAGTGTTTGCGGAACACGTGCGTGGTGGGCCTAAGAAAAGACAAAGGGATGCTAGAACAGTCAGTGTCAGTGGAGAAGCCAGAGAGTGTGAATCAAGGAGTGAGAGAGTGCGAGTTGCGTTGTCGAGATAGTATTGCTAGTGTTGTCGTGAGAGTGTGGTCCGCGTGAGAGAGAGAGAGAGAGAGAGAGAGAGAGCGTTGGATCCGTTGTGACGAGAGTTGCAAATTAACTATTGAGTTGTCTAGATTAAAGTACGTTATTGTGATTAGTTCACGATAAACAATTATCGTTCTTCTGTTTAATCAACATCTGTACAATCCATTTATTGTAAATAAATCATCATCATAATAATAATAAATATATATATATATATATATATATATATATATATATATATATATATATATATATTTCTGATACTACACTATCAAAGAAATCATTACGGAACGATAGCTCAGAAAACGAATGTGACCAACAGGGAGACAATATTCGAAACACAGGTCTTTGAAAATTGCTATAATAGTAGAGAAGAACTGAGATAGGACTGCATCTTGGATTAATCAGTCAAGACCTTGTCCACATTAACGCAGACTCTGCATTAAACGATAAACCCTACCGACTGATGAGGAGAACGTTAGGTAGCAAGTTCTCTTGCTTTCCATATAGTTTACAGAAAGCTCGACTCGTTCGGTGTGCAAGGTGTACATACAGCAAACTTCCTTTAAGCGTTCACCCTATTGCGGCATGCAAGGGAGCGCGCGAGCGCAGCCCTTTAACGTTCCACAGAAACACCAACAACACGGTATACTTAATAATTCGCTGTTTCTCTGTCAGGTGATTCAAAAGTTCTATCAACAATTTGGATCTGGACATAATTAATTACGCATATAATGGCTCAGTTAGCGGATTAAAAATTGGCGAAATTATTGCCTAATGGCTGTGTAATCGACTCCCTAATCCGTGCAATTTGCGCATCGAATTGCATTGCGAAGGATTTTCAATAGTCGTGTCGAAAATTATTAATACTCTACGCATCGATAGAAAATTATGCATCTGCCATACGTAGAATGAAATATTCATTTTATAACATCGAATAAAATTTGTACTTTATACTTTCGATACGATAATCCAAATGCGTCTCATTTATTACACGTTTGTTATATTATATGCACTTTGCTATGTTTGATCTTCTAATACGGTGCAGTGCAGGAGAAATTTTCGAAAGCTGTAAGAAGAGGTTCGATATATATATAATACTATTAAATGTATGATATAATTTATAATAAAAGTTTGATAATGTTATTCTTAAAATTGATCGATACGTTATATAAAATACAAAAGATATACATTTCTTGTACCTGGCAAATATAAGAAAACTTAACAATAAAGAAATAATTATTTTGTCAAACGCCCGTTGTAAATTGTATATCATTTTTTTGCACTGTGAAAGAGTTAAAGATATATTTGAATCAAGATTCGAATACCAACGTATTGTCAAAATTGCTTTCAATAGCGATCTGTTGGCATATATCTCGGTATTCTATTTGCTGGACTGTGCTATGAAGGCATTCAGCGCGTCTGGTTATATAAGGCGCTATTCTACTTACGCAGTCAGGTATTATCGGATCATTTCAAATTAAATGGGCCAACAGCTCGACCATTTATACAAGAAATTTCATGCAGCTATATGGTCTGCTAATATATCGTCCATTTACATGGATTTACCATAACGCATTTCGTTTCAGTTAATTTCAATTCATGTAAACCTATTAAATTGAAACTATTTCCGACAAAATTGGTACCAGGATAAAATTTCACGAGTCAGTTATTATTAATGACACGGGCTTTTCATAGAGTACGACTTTATACAGAAAGAGATAATTCAAAATGAAATATTCCTGCGAAATACGGCGTTATAGTCTCGAAACTTTTTCTGCGTAAAAGATATGTTTCCAAGAAAGTACCGGTTTTACAGAGAAAAGATATCGAGCTTTGAGTACAGTCTACGGCGAAACGATAGAAAAGTTCCAAGTCCAAAGAAGATGGAAATTATCTTTGAATATTTTGCTAGTGGACTTCGTGCTATCGAATATTCTATCGTACGAAAAATTCAGTAAAACGTAACCGAGGGATTCAGTGGAATTTGGGTAGTTATCGAGGGTCAGGCAAATTTTGCGAAATAAAACGAAGCAGCGAAAGAGGCCACAGAAATTTTCTGTCACATAATGATAAAACTATTGTAATTTTAGAATACCCGATGTAGATATATAGAGATAAGTTTATAGATACGAGAGGCGATATTCGAGATAGGAAAAGAAGTGGCAAGCACTTAGAAAAATTGGCGATGATACTAAAAAGCCTGTAAGGTGAAACTGGATAAAAAGTCGAGAGGTTCGGAAAGTTAAACATTTTGACGAGCAATTCTGTACTTCGAGTTTAACGTTCCTGGCCGCGGTATCTCGAGAGTATTTCCTGGTTCAAATAGTCTGCTTTCTCTGCTTCAATTTCTTTGAAAAAATGTTTATTTCTTCTTGTAAAAGAAAGAATAAGTAAAATAATTACGAATTACCAGATTAGTCTTCGATATACACATTTTTGGAATTCATTCTTATTTTCAAAAAATAAGAAGGTACGTATCTTCTTACTTTGAAAATAGTTTCGATAGTAAATTCTACGTGAAAATACAAACGAATTCTCCTAAACACGCCTCGAACTGTTCTTTCCGGTAGCTTAAAACCTTTCTCCGAAGATTCTCGGTAAAACGTATTCTGTTTACTTCGGCATTTCTCGTTCAATTGGACCAAACATCGCAGATTCTTAGAAAATATTCGATCGCCTTTACCAAAAACTTCATCTCAAACGCCTTTCTACCGCACCTCTAATGGTCATTGTTAGAGCTATGTTATTTTTTACGAAATTTCATACGAAACTCTCATTTTCACGCTGCTACGGGAACGACCTTCGTGCAAATTCAATTTATCTTCAGTGTGTGCGACATACATTTGAACAGCCGCACTTCGGTATAACCGTAACAGTTTCAGTAAAGAAAAAACTCGACTCGAGCTCCGGACGTATACAGCAGTTGGAACGATGCACATTCCAATCTGAATTTATTCCAGGAAACGCGGATCGTTTTCGAGACGTGTAACAGTTGCATCGCGATGCAGTGGCAGACTCAAGCTCTCGTATTTTGTTACAACTTGCGATTGCCAAGCTGCAAGGAGAAAACAAAACGTGGTTATACCTTCTGAGTGAATTTAAAACAAGGTGAAAGTTATCTAAAAAATTGTTTAAATCCGCTCAAAATATTTCGAAGTAATAGATTCGCTCGTAACAATGATGTACTTCGGCAGGCAAACCGTATAAATCGTGGTACGAGCAATAAATATTACTTGCATAATAGAAAGAATAATAAAAGAAAAAATAATGGAAATTTAAATATGTTCGACGATCACAGTTTCGATTACTTGACATTACTTGATTTGTTTCGTTCGCAGTTTCAATTATAGCAAGTTGCGTGATCCGATTCGTAGATATAATACTTTGATTCGAAGACGAGAGTCGAAGATGTTTGAAAACAAAAATTCAAAATATTTGTCAAGATTGAAAGATACACAAACTATTAACGCGAATCTACCATAAACCAGTCTGAATAGCCCCACGTTTTATTAATTTGTTATTATCTATTTCTGGGTCTACGATTAGTGTCCAATTTCTCAAGTAAACGATTGACTTAATTTCCTATGTTTATTTGTATATATCGTAAACGTTAAGATTAAAACACGTCAAAATATTCGTAAGATGATTAGGTTTCAGGTATTTCAGCTGCTCCGATACAGTGTATGGCATCTTAGTACTTAATAAGCTTTGCTGTTATAGAGTGCGCGTATGCTATTGAATTTTACTAAAAGAAATGAAAAACGTCGAAAGCTTCGAACAGCTTTTCTATAGCTCTACACGATCCAATTTAGAATTTATTAACGAGTTTTTATTTAGAAAAAAGGCGCAAACCAATTTTCACCGACGAACATCGACGAGCATAAAAGATGGTAAATTCATACGTCAACTCTGGTGGCTTCAATCTGATCAATATTTCGCAGAGAAATGAATTTCAATTATGTAGATGGCACCTTAATTACGCGGCAAGTTCGTCTGCTTTATACCGCACATTTCCCTTAATTATTGTTATTATTAATTTATACGTCGTTATTAATTACACGGACGAATATTGTACGAGGACTGCTGTAGATATTTCTTTGCAATTTACTGGATGCTCAAATATGCAGCGCGAAGAGCGAAAATCCGAATCCTCTCTATACATAGAAGCAAACAATGCTGCATAACACAATACATTCAATCAACTCGACAATTATAGGAGCGCATCGTAAGGCTGTAAGAAATCCTAGTTGCTCTTTAGGTAAACAATATTAAAAAATTTACATTATTTTATTATTGAGATATGTATAATTTTGTGTGCTAGACTAGATTGACCGCGTAGCAGTGACACACGTATGTGAATATCAGTGTGTGGAAGTATGTGTGTGCGCGGCCTCTCGAGAAACAGACGAATGTAACTGTTCCATTGGCAGTGTGGTATGGAAGATGCTGAGACAAAGAAAGTGCTGAGACGCGTGCAAATGTATATCGACGAAGATGCTGGAAATCGTTTATTAAATAAATCTAAAACTATTTTAATATGAATTCTAAGAGTAACCTTAGTGTTCCTTTACTTTTATTTCGGTAATTAAGATCCACAATTGTCAACAATTACAATATAATATATGTCATATTATAAAATATGGTAAAAAGTATTAGAAAATTCTTAAGGGGAATGACACAGAATCAGGCGTTTGTTTTATCCTATTTATAATATATTTACTATCTATCAGACATGAGAATTGGATAGAAATTAAGATAAGATGATAAAATCAATCGAGTCGAACGAGAAGAATTCGAAATCCCAAGGTCTATATCCTAGATAATAAATCTATATTCGGAATCGGCTTGAGATTATTCCTAGTGAGACATAATTTAAGGAACTGAACTAGTAAAAAGCAGAAGAGCACGAAACACAAGTTGAGGAGTTGCAATAACGAAACATCAAGGTATTCGTGATTACAGTCTCGTGGCGCACATTAGAAGCCACCTCGAAGTCAAGAAACACAAATTCGTACAAACTACGAAATAGAGGAACATCGTTGGACCACTCAAAGCACGGGGAACTTCTCTAGACATGACCCGAGGTCGTTGAATCTATCTGTAAAAGCGACAACCACGAAGAGCATTGACTTCTGTATCCGCGAAGTTGTGAGATACATCCTGGTTAATCCAGGGCTCGAGAAACCTCAATAGAACTGAAGCTCCCAAGATCTACCCCGGAAATCTATATCCTACGGGCAATAAAGTTCGCTGTATCCAATTATGGGATCAAGAGATCTCGATTTTTACATAGTCTAGCTAATCACGAATCCTAAAACCAGCGAATCCGATAATCGAACCAGGACTCGTGAGACTCGTCTTCATATCGATATCGCGTTTAACTGGATGTTTCAAGATGTGGTCGACCAATCGATCACCGAAATATCGAGGCTTTACAATGTCCATATTTCAAGGACAACAAGGTTCGCTACGTGTACGTAGTCGTGAGATCAAGAAATCTCCATCTCTAGAATACTTGGGTCATGAGATGTACCGTAGTCGCGAGACCTAAGAACCGGCGTCCGTAGAATCGAGACCATGAGAGTCACATCGAGGATCCTGAAAATTAAGGGTTCGCGAGTTCCATATTCACGAGACCGTGAAACTTGCGTGAAACAGTCACGTGGCCATGGAGACGTGCTTTCCCTTTAGATATCAAAGACTCGACTCTGCTTATTTTCTTAAGAGATACGTTTCGATATTATTACAAGAGAGAGTCGTTGTAATTGTGATTTCAAGCGAGAAAAGAAAGCTATTTATTATCTAGGAGAAGAAAGCTACTTATTGGCTTACTATCGTTCGATACTACTTTCGTTCGATGTCTACCTTATTTTAATTTTGGAACAAAAGTAAATAAAGCACCTCGCTCGTGATGTTGAAGGGAACTCTGATTTTATGTGTATATTTTATGTTACGTGTTCTTCGACGGATTCTTCGACGACTGGAATGGAAAAGTCCAGAAGGAAACGAGAAAAAGTATAACGAGCAACCAAGGAAAGTTTTTACAAGTTTCACAGCGAGAAATGGAGCGACAAGGTGTCGATGAACGATACCTCCCCCCGTTGCAACGCAATCTTCAGGTTTCACAGAATTTACGACTGTAAGAACTGCGACTATCTAACGTGCGAATGATCGTTACACTCTTGATTGTTCGATTCGATGTTTCGTTTAATTTATCAGATTTAGTTTTTAACACACTCGATTTAAATTTCCTCTCACAGATTTCAATTTTAATAAATCGTTTCCTGAAATGGATCCGCCTGTAACGAGTTCTATGTTTTGCTTAATAAACGTTCAACAATTTAGTACACAAAGCGAACAAAACGTTTAGTTTATCCGCCAACAGTGACAAATTTCATCTGATTAGAGGGCCGGACCGACAACGAATTAGCAAACGTCACCGCCTAAAGTAATTCCATGAAAATGTAAAGCAGTATTCGAGAGCGGAACGGATTCCAGGAGAAAATATTTGCGGAAATCTAATTCGGATCGAACGTGAGAATGAATTAGCATTTGTTAAAATCGCCGTCCCCGAATAGGATAATCCCGATAGTTGAACAGGAAAAAGTGCGGATACTATACGGACGATACGTTCTGATTTCGGTACAGTTATTTTAGAAACGATTGTTCGCCTCAATTTCTAGAAATTGAAAAATTTTACTACGCTTATAAATAATAATTCGGATATTAGCGGCAATTATCTTTGTAATTATAGCTATCTTGGCCAGTGGTATATTCTATTTATAAGATTAAATAATAATTGAACGTTATTAGAAAATGTTATATACGCTTTCTCTGTAATTATAAATCTTTGACTAGTGACTGACAGATTCCACTTATAAAACCCGATAATAATTTACCTATTATAAGAGTATTACGCGTGACTATTTTATAATAATAAATGGCTGACCAGTACACGTTCTACTTAAATCAATAATATAAATCTATGCTTTTTAAGGAATTATTTTTTAAAGAATAGTTGTTAGATTGTGCCTTACATATTTGAGCGTATATATAACTCTAATTTTTAATATATTGTCAAACATTCTATATGTTTTATGAATATTTTATGAAAAACATCCATCAAAAGAGAAGAAATATGAACAAAAAAGAATGCTTTCCAATAAATTCTTACTCCCTGTTCCTGTCTCAAACTAGAAATTTCTTATTAAATCTGATATTTAATATACAAGTAATTCTATATACTACGATGATGATAAAATATTACAAAAATATTGAAACCTCGGGATAATGATATTACAACCAAACGTTGTTCACTTCAACTTATTATCACGTCTTCGCGTTTAACAGAAATTCGATAGCCCTGAAGCTGAACCTAACTAGCCTAACCTATCACTTAATTTGCATGTCCTCGGCGTCTACTATTTCACTATTTAGTTCCCTAACTTGCTTCCATAAATTAGCTTTAACTTTCTTCCTTGGGTTTGAGACTCTTCTTTCCTTCTAGCTCTCTGTATCTGTACTTCTCCCAAGCTATCTATCTTTGTAAAGCTACTGGATTTAGATCTTGATTTAGGAATAGTTCAAGTTACAACTCACGGTATGTGTATGGGGTTTCTTAAGAGTCTGCTTAGAATCTGTGGTGATTCTAAGGGGATTGAATCGCCCTATGCATTACCTTTACTTGGATCTCAAGTTGGGTAACACGACTAGTCTGGCCAACATATTTCGACGAGCAGATTTTTCACAGCATGCTCGTGGCTCAAAGTATTCCGTCGATACGATCCGATATTTTCTAATTGGCGGTATACACTAATTAATCGTTTATCGCTGTTAACAAACTTCTGGACGTAATTTACGATTGAGACTGTATATCTCGCGAAACGTAAGCAGATCCAATTACCTCGTGGTAGTGGATCAACTGGGAGAAATTGTCGTTTAAGCTGAGCTATTATTTCATGCTTTTAGCCGACTCGTTCTAAGCGATTTATTATGCTCAATATCGATAGTCGAGAAATATCTTGAAGAGCTAAGAAATATTTTTACTGAAATAACAGAATAAAATTATATATCGCCATGAGAATTGCATTACATGTGGTGCAATATGAAATTAAAATTTTCGTATCGCGTATTAGGACTCAGGGAAAGCCGGCGAACTGTAGTACAGTTAGAGAAAAGGACCAGCATTGTTGAGAAAAATAAGGAGCCCAGTATTCGCGAAGGACGATTAATGGAAGAATAATTAAACTTTCAACTATAAAATTAACGAACGTTTAAAATTCTTCGAAAGGATTAAGAAACTCTGTATGACGAAGAAGAATGTTCATTGTCAGATCACGTGTGACGGTAACCAGTTCATGGAGTTTCTGAAATATTGAAAATCGACTACAACACAGTTTCCCTTCTTTTCGTCTCGTATGTTACTCGATTCTGGCATAAAAGATTTGAAATCGTGTTCAATAACGAGTTTTATGATTATCCCTGTATTACTTTGAACTTAATGTACCGAGAACAGCAGAATGTAATCAACGGAAGTCGATATAAGCTCAATTGAGCGTATAAGTCGAAAGAGTAGTGCAGAGACCGAACTTCGTAAAGTCGGCAACAGTATGGAATCATGGTGTGTGGTTTTCGTGCCATTTAACTAGGAACTGGGGATTTGTTGTCAATTCTTAACGAACTAAGAAAACAATTACATCTTCGTGTTAGGCATAACAACATAGAGCATCGATGGAGCAATTTATTTAATGGCCAAGATTAACTCGACTACGATCTCAAAACTGACCCGATAAAGAGGAAACCCGTAACAGTAACAGCGAAGAATAGGATCAAAAGAAAGGATTTATCTTTAGAGAATGCAAACGTGGGTTGAAACTCATTGAGGAAGCGCTTTGAATGAAAAATTACTGTGTAAAAATTTCAATGGTAAATGCAACATTTACGTAGAAATTTCTATTAGAAGACTTACTTGTTTCCAAGGAAAACAAGATAAGGAGTGCTTCATATTTAATAGATGTGAGAACAAGAACTGACTACGTTGCTACTCCGCAGTTATTTAATTTCAGACGAATAAATTTCTTTTGAGATGATACGAACGGTATATCGTTCTTATGAAAAGTGTATCACTCTTATTTAACTTTCTTTTATCTTATTTCATAATAGAAAGTATTGTACATTAAATGTTGCATTAAATGGAAAGAAACGTTAATTCGATGAAAGGAAGAACTAAAAGCGTTGGAATTTTGCGTCGTCGACTTGTCACAGTTACGTTGGCTACGAGTTACGAGTTTAATGACGTTACGAAGTAAACGCGTAGTAAGGTAGTAGCTGCTATGAGACAAATCTCTGCTTGTCACTAAAACAGATCCGAACTAAACGTTGAGGTAAGCCGGTCCATGTCTCTAAGGATTTCTCTGTTGCTAATGGCAAAAGCATATTATATCATATTTCTCCGTAATAAAGCGCATTCAACGTACTACTTATGTATTCCTTCGTATCATTCCAAAAGTGTTTAAATCTGAGTTACTACCTTTAACGAAGACCAAATTTTTTGATAGCGTTAGATGATATTTTAATAAACTGATAAATGGCGTTAAATATAGCGTTTTAAAAAGTCCCACGTGTACACCAATGTGTGTCACCAATCAAATTATTCAAGCACCACGCACAAGTATGTTAGCTATAGCCGAATAGCATTTAACATTTGGAATGTTGTATTCTATAATCCACCTCAGCGGCAATTCCAGTTGGATTCCGGAAGTTTCAAGCGAAGTAATTCATGGGATTACGGTCATGCTAATCTCCTGCAGAATAACGTGACCTTATGCAGCACATTAGATATTGGTCAGGCAATCGAATCGATTCCAAGGCTTTCGCTAACGTAGATTTACGAGAGGGTGTCCTATAACTATCCCAATTTAACAGTTTTACGTGAAAACAATAGTAATAGTAATTTCTCAATCGTCACGCGTATTTCCTTAAAGAACCATGCGTGCAAAAATCGAGAAAACTCTGAAATTACGATTGCGTTATTACCGAACGAAAATAGAGACACGAAAAACTCCACAATGCGTGTTTCGTTCGAAACGCACAAAGAAAGCACGCGTCGATAAAGCTTATAACGCAATCATGAAGAGGGCTATTTTTGAGTTGGGAACTGAAATTATCACGAGGGTAATAAACAGCACGTTCTTTAGAATTTTGGTTTATTCCGTTTTCAGTATCCAGGAACGTGAGATATAAACTCGGTATCTCCGAAGAATAATTCGCAATTATATTGTAACGGTACAATTTAGCGAGGTTTCTGACCTGAAGAAATAACGCGATCTTTCCAGAAAATCCGAACACTCATGCTAGTACAGATAGCGTCCCACTTTTGCCGGAAGGAGGCGCGCCAAGAGCGCGTGGAAGGGTGGTCGCGACACTCAAACCTCGAATATTCCGCGGAGAACACAGATTTTAGGCCTACAATTTATCAGATACCTAATATAACGAAGAATTTCGATGCGAGAACCGAAATCGCCAAAAATCCCAAAGAAGAATCCGCTGGTCGAACATTATTTCGGACATTATCATATACGAAACGAAACTTCTTTATTTCTAGTCTTTGTACACGTACAATAATCGCGCCAACGACTGCTTCTTCTTTGGAGTACTCGAAGACTGGCAGCCAACGACGGTATACTTTGTATTACATAGTATAGTAGCCTAACAACGGAGGGTACCGAAATTCTCGACTGTCTCGTGCATTCGGGTGTCTCATAAGATACCCGTGCAGTCGAGTAATTTTTGTACAGTCGAGTGACTCGCGAGTATCCGGATACCCGGGTATCTCAGATGCTCGGTTGAAATTGCCGGCCCTACTTCGTAGCATTCGCGTAGTTCAGCCATTTTTCAAGTCTCGTACGACACATTGTACAATCTTCGAAAGCTACAGATACCTTTCAACTCTATTACGTTATATTCTGTGTATATATTATTACGTTGCGTATTCGTTATCGCGTGTTCGTCCATCAAAATCTAAAAACTTCTGTTGATCGTTATTACTGAAACAAATGCACGCGCTTCTATCCTTCTCTGCGCATTCATAGCCGTGACTGATAATCTAAAGTTATTCAGATCACATCGCTCGTGTGATTACGTCAAAAGATTAACGGAGACAGACACGTCCGTACAACGCGGAACTCGTTAAATTTTTAATCCTTCGGGAACAGAAAGTTGTAAAATTCTAGCGCTCAGCATATTTTTAAATAAACAGAAATAAACGCGAAGGGTAAAAGTTCCGAGATTGTAGTATCGATCCAGCTGCACCATTACTATTTCGAAACTTAAAGAAGGTCGTTCCTACAGCTCTCGAGCGCAAGCACAGCCGCACTCGTATAATGCGTTCATGAAACGATGATTTTGTTCGTACGGGCACGACTGAAAGAAGAACTGTCACGAAAGGGTGGAAATCTGAGAATGGAGGGATATCTTCGTAATGACCGAGCGAAAGAAAATGAACGCTGAGATAATATCGAATAAGACGGCGCAAAGTATCGTGGAAAACGAGAGAAAAATGTTTTATTTAACTGAAAACTAGAAATGCAATCTAGAAATGCAAATTGCTAGAACTGGACGGTAACTTGGCGGAAGGGTATCGTGTTACGGAGTAAACAGTGCGGTTCACCTTTATTTGCTGTCTTCTGGAAACACCTTGGGGAGCTATCCTTGTGCTCGTATGTAACCTTAAACTGCGAAGGAATGAAATTTTTTAATTTCGCGGAACTTTTATCCTCGAGGACGTAAACTTTGTCAGCAAATATAACTAAGAAATCTCTGTAACTTGGTAGATTGTTAAATTCCTCAAATTTCTTAGATAAATAATTTTAAAGCATCGAGCGTTCAAACTTTGCAATCTTCACATTTTTAACCTTTCCATTTTCTGATTTTTAGACTATGCGCGCACGTCCATGTAAACGAACGTTCTTCTCGCAAGCGACAATTTGCCGCTAGCGCGCGCATAGTCTTAAACTATTTACGTGTTAATTTTCTCCAGTGTCGATGTTCTCACTTTTCGAATATTTATGTTTCAAACGTGTCAAAGTTACAGCTAAATATTTTACTTTGCGAACTTTGCAGTTTGCTCGAAGTTTGCAATTGATTTGATTGTACGAACGTTATAACTATCGTAATTTAAAAGCTGTGCGTTAATATTCTCACTTAGCGGACGCCATCAATTATTAATTCACAAATGGTTGGCCCAAAACGAGGTCATTTGTTCCTCTATTTTTCGCTTTAATTGCTGCATTCGACGTATCATGTTCAGCTAGTTAATCTTGTGTCTCGTTCAGCCGGGAAGTTCCGTAATTAATTAGACGGTTGCGTGAGAACGAGATGCATATACCATAAAATGTGCAGGCGTTGTGGGTCCGTTTACGACTAGAGGTTTGCTATCTCAATAATTCATACAAAAATTGTCCTTCGTATTTCCGGGAATAATCGTATGTGTAAACAACGTTTCAAATCGGTATTAACTTTCCCAATATTCGATAGAATTTAAAATTGAAACTTTTTATAACTTCCAACACCGCTAGATCATTTTCGTTTTGTGTGCAACAGAAAACACGAAACACAGCTCGTCTGGAATAACAGGAACATTTCGAATGTCAAATATAATGAAAATTTGTAATTTTATATTCAAATTTAATTTTGAACAAACGCTTTTAAGAACATTTCTAGTTTTTAAGAATTTCGAATGTCAAATATAATGAAAAATTGTAATTTTATATTCAAATTTAATTTTGAACAAACGCTTTTAAGAACATTTCTAGTTTTTAAGAATTTCGAATGTCAAATATAATGAAAAATCGTAATTTTATATTCAAATTTAATTTTGAACAAACGCTTTTAAGAACGTTTCTAGTTTTTAAGAATTTCGAATGTCAAATATAATGAAAAATCGTAATTTTATATTCAAATTTAATTTTGAACAAACGCTTTTAAGAACGTTTCTAGCTTTTACGAATTTCGAATGTCAAATATAATGAAAAATCGTAATTTTATATTCAAATTTAATTTTGAACAAACGCTTTTAAGAACGTTTCTAGCTTTTACGAATTTCGAATGTCAAATATGATGAAAAATTGTAATTTTATATTCAAATTTAATTTTGAACAAACGCTTTTAAGAACGTTTCTAGTTTTTAAGAATTTCGAATGTCAAATATAATGAAAATTTGTAATTTTATATTCAAATTTAATTTTGAACAAACGCTTTTAAGTATGTTTTTAGCTTTTACGAATTTCGAATGTCAAATATAATGAAAATTTGTAATTTTATATTCAAATGTAATTTTGAACAAACGCTTCTACGAATGTTTCTTAAAACTTTATATGGACTATATAAAAGCAAAAATGCTGAAGCAACGACAGATAAAAACACGTAGTAAGACGTTATCCGTTCTCATAAATCAGTTGACGAATCTATTCTTTCTGTGTTGGGATCAATAGAGACGTTGCTGTAGCTCGGTATCATGGTAGCGAATAAAACTCGCTAGTTCCACTAGAACGTTGATTCAATTTACTGGACGGTCCTCGCTACGTTGTTTCGAGAATTCTTGTTAATCATTTATCTGGTTTTTCGTCCTTCGCTGGCAGGCGAACGTATCTACGTGTAGGTAGAAAAATAATATTTTGTTTTGCAGTACCAAATAACGGTCATGTCAATTTTTTATCCACGCTTTCCTTTGAATTAAAAATATAACAACCCAGATACCTTTTCTCCTATCTTTCGAATTTTCCATTATATTTCAGTACGTGCTTTGTATTTTATCTTGACGTGCATAGAGAATTACGATATTTCTCTTTTGAAAAATTGTAAACAATATAAAGAGAATTCCAATTACGAATATTTTTATATCGTTGGCTCGTTTCGATTAAAGGGATACGTGCGTGTTCCACCGTCTATTACACGCGGTACCTAGCGGAAGTTGGACAAAATTCGATTTTGTATTAATTTATTGCTAACGCTTTCAGAATTCCGTGTCAAGATCAATTAAAAGTTTCGGTTAGTTTACTCGTATTACACGTTACGCGATACTGTTAGTGTATCCTATTGCCTGTAATATGCAACGTGTGACGCAAACATATCAGCATCTAGGATTACGAAACAGGAATCTGCGAGAAAAGAAAAATCTTTATTTCGATTGATCGAGTGTAATTGAAAACCTATTCGACGTATTTCTTATCCAGTGTATCTAACATTTGTATCTAAAACATTCTTCAAGTACCTACGAATACACACAAGGTACACTGAACACCATTTTTCTCTAAAGATCCATATTTTCCATATTTCCCATACTTTCGAATTTATACTTCCTCGTACATACTCCATTCCACAAACCATTGCACGTTTAACGTATTCAGAACGAAGATAAATCTGCAAAAATGATATTTGAACCTAAGACTCGCTGATTGTATGCGTTATAACCATCATCGAAGAACCGAAACATCTGTTCCAGAAAGGATTTGTTCTAATTTAACGTTGTGCTTCTATTTGACTTATAGACTTATAGACGATAATCCGAATACTGTCCTCGCACAGTCTAACGATTCTCCTAATACTCAAACCGCAAATCGCAAAATCAACGAAGCAAATCTCGTCGAAACCACAAATCAAACCTCTCGGATCCTTTAAACGAGCATCGAATCGTAAAGTCCAATAATTCCTGCAAAGCCGATGAACCACAATTCACGAGACCAACGAAACCATCTCGTCCATAACATAAACTCTTCGACTACATATTGTCTTGGTCAGATCTCTTAATTGGACATCAATCCTTCGTGGCAAAGCACGTTTCAATTTGTCGTGACCTCTTTCTTCTACTCAGTGCAATCAGATTTCCCCGAGCTCTATAACGTTCACAGCCATGTGAACACGTTTCGTGGTCCACAGCGGGGAACGATATTTCGATTGTAACCACAATTCTTGTCCGTGGTAATGACACGTTCGTGCGACGATCGTCGCAACGACGAAGCAAAAAATAGCTGGTTGGAACGGATACCGACGAACGAAATACGAGGAGAAATTTCATTTCGATTCCCTGCCACAAAATCAATGGGGTCGTCAGTCGTTCGTCGACCGACGACTTATCGTCTACCGACGACGTTTTAGTTCTTTTCCTTCGATTTCATCAACGTGAAGAAATCGAATAATAGCATTTGCATCGAACGCAATGGGGCAACGTTCCGTTGGATGCCGTTCGTTGTTACAATGACTTTCCAGCTGACTGTATAGTCATACACATGATACGTTTGGCGATGTTGGATGCAACGATTGGTTTTTCATGGAAATTTCTCTTCTGTCGAGCTTACTCTGCGCGTTTGTTAGAGGGTGGAAGAACTACGTAAAATATTACACGTTTGTTTGCTGAATTACGTTTCATGGAACTGAGATAAAATTATCGTATAGTTGCGAAAGGGTATGTAAGAAGAAACTCGAATACAAAATTGGATCATTAACTATTTAATGATTCGAACATTTTATATAATTTATTCGTTCGTCTTAGAAATTAAGGTTGAGAAACGCGTGAAACTCGAAAATAGTAAACTTACAAAAATAGTCGATATAATACGAAACAACTATTTCGTTAAAAGATAACGGAATATAAATTTGAAATACACGATGTATCATCCGATATCTTTTTACTTTTGTATCGAACTTCCACGTATATCTATTTCTATCGTTCAGCTCTGTCTTCTTTTTCACGTTGAATCAGTAGGTACGAGATAACTTCGGATAAAAATCTTTTCAGTAAACGTTCGAACAAAAGGTAGCTAGCGAAACGGAGGGATCGTGTTTTTTTCCTTGCAATTTTGTTCCAATTGTTTCTTGAGTTCTTACGCTGGCAAGGTTCGCGAATTGTTGGCCTGAAAGCTTCTACAAGGTGTGCGTAGTGTGTATGCACGGAGGCAACAACAAAAATGCGAATCTTGTTTTCTTCCACGTTTTTCCGTTCACTGAACGTCGAGGGATTTCTCGTTTTGTTTCGCGTTGTGATTAATGTCTTGTCATTTAAACCGCACTTCTCCCGATTATTTACGACAATAGGAGATTTTTCGAAAAACGCTGCGCTTCCAGAGAATCGATACGCAAGACGAAGTAACCTCAATAACTAATATAAAAACCTATATAAATTATTCATTTTTTCAGACAATTTTCTTTCGTGTAAATAACTTTGATCCTTCAATTTCTGATATTTTTATTCACAGCAATTTTCTTCTCCTTGAAAAGATTTGTTCTTTTCAAATATCGCGAAGAAAAATATGAATTATCCACACATCGATGTGAATTAAACAAATAATAAATAATAATTTCTAATGTAATCTACGATTTATTGGATTTCTAAGCATCTTCTAGGAAAGTAGTTCGAGTATCGACTTTTCAAAGTTCAAAGATGCAAAGGAGATCCAACAGTGATACACGGACCATCACGCACAATATACTACTTCACATCGTGCAATGTTAATACAGTTTATTTACGTAACATCCACTTGTTACACAACCGATATAACTTACGTCGCAATATATCGCATTGAATAGAATCTCGTTGATATTCTTCGAACGATGTATCGAATATTACTTAAAGGATCGAACATCGAAATTTTAGACATCTGTCGTGCTTTCAAAGTATGCGTGGGATGCTGACGTACTTGGTAAATCCACATTGCCATTGTGTCTGTCGTGTTCCTCCATTTTCCTTCGTAATGTATGAAAAGCCTTCCTCGTAACAGAGTTGTTGAGAATATTCCTCGAATGATAGTAGTGCGTAAAGTATACCACTAGTATACTGTATCACTTAATAATGTATTTGTATTTTAATAATATGTTATTGAGAAAATGAAGAAGACAAGGAAGGGCAACATTATGCTATAACCATGATATAATAATAAATCGTAAGTATAATACGTCTCTTCTGTTACTTTAGAGTTTCGTTTCAAATTATCCAAATTATTCAAATAGTCGTTTCAAAGTCTCTTTATATCTTATTCTTCGCGCAAGTTGCGTATAATGCGGTCACAGACATTTGCGTTTTTTAAAGTCTTTGCGGTACACGATATTTTATTAATTTCGCCTGAAAGCGCGAGCGAAGCTCATAAAGAATACCGCGGTATTTGCACGAGAAACATGTTTCCGCTTAGCAAATACGTCTTCGATCTGCGTTTCGTTCCTACCTATGGGGAATTTTCAAACTCTTCCAAAGTCCAAGATGTCCGAGTGAGCCTTAAATTTTCTGTCTGACGTAACATTGGATACAAATAATCAATATCATATAAATAACGCTATACACGGGCCCGATATATTTACGATATATTTTTGAGTGTCACGAAGACGCTTCTAATATTTTGCAATGTTATATAAATAAGCACGTTTCAAAGACAACTAGAATTGCGAATACGCGAGAGAACTCGTTGCTCGCAGACACAAATATAAACAGAAATAGATTAATATATTTAAAAGGCTGATATAAATAACAGCGATATATATTTATGATAAACATTGAGCGCCCATACGGGACGCGAGTAAGAACCGGTAAAGCGTGAAAGAGCTGGAATATCGTAAAATTGACGTTCACGTGCCACACAACCGCGATATTCCATCGAAATTTTTATCGCAGTCCTCTCGAAACATCGATACCTTGTTTCTTCCTCGAGTGTATAAACGCAACGCCGAATACCAAACCGAAGCGTACATTGTTTTTAGCTATTTCGTTCTCGAAACGTTGTTGTTAAACGAGTATCAGATAACGATACGAAAAAGACGCGATTGCCGTTCATTTGCGATGCTTCTAATCAGTTTTCATGAGTGCGGTGTATCGTTTTACAAAACGGATGAAACTGAAAACCGGGCAAAAATCAGGAGAGAGCTGGCGTCTGGCAAAAAGTGCATCGGTGATGAGTTAGCCAAAGTTACGGTATAAAATTACTTTGCCGGCGCCGTGCACTTTTATTGGCGACAAAAAGCAGCCACTCGAAATTGCATCTGTACACGACAGACGTTTCTGTAACGCGTAACCCCACCATGCCGGATATCAAAGGTTCGAGAACAAGATTTCCATTTCAAGACCAGACGGAAATTGGACGATGGTAGAGACGCGTGTCGACCCAATGGAAAGAGCTTTAAGCGCCTTTTACTGCTTCTATCATCCAGCCATAAAAGTGGCTTAAAATCGGCCAGACAGCGTCACCGACGAATGTTATTGTTGGAACAAATCACACGTTTTAACGTTCTGTGGAATTAAACCGCTCGACGAATTCTATTTCGAGGGATAGAAGAACGTCTAGTAAACATTTTGACATGCGCAATGTTCATACAGTCTAAAGCCTATTACTGCTTAATATTGGAACTAATATTGGAGCTATAATGTCATGTGTGTGTGTGTGTGTGTGTGTTGGTGTGTGACTAAATATACTACGTAGACATAGTAAAATAAGAACACATAAATATATAGATACACGTAGTTACGTTTCTATTCAAATATCAAACTTTCACGATGATGGTGTTTTTACAAGAACGTTGTTCTTTGTTCGTGAACATTCCAATTCGCTTCTTCCGAGGGGCAGACCTTCGGAGGTGAATTGGGATGCTCGGAAAACATCGGAACGAAGCGCAACGGGCTATCAAAAACACGATCGAAACCCAAAGAAGGAAAAACACGTCAACTATGTTCCTGTTTCGACAAAAGTCGACGTTAATTTAACCAAACGCGCTTTCGTAAGTTCAGTGGCTGTGGTATTGAAAGAGGCTGCAGACCAGTTTATTTTTACGCTGATATAATTTCATTACAAAATTATGGATAAATGGATTTGCGAAGATTTCATCCTCTCTGTCGAAGGATTCGAGAAAAGATTGTTTCTGAAAAGGTATTACGCGACGATAATCGGTGACTGCATATAGATTACGCGGGTGCGTGAAATAAATGTTTCATGCTACTGATGTAACTGGTTTGTCTTCAATGAAAAACAACGTTTTCAAACGAAAGAGCATTCGCATTAAAACTGAAATATCCTTAACAATGCTGCGTATGTTTGAGAAAATATAATATTCAAATCTGTTGCTTTCCATTATTCGAAATCAATAACTACATTTCGCTTATTAATATCAAACTGGGCGACCAGAATCAAGCCACGAGCTTACGAACATAATGCTAGGATAACGAGTATACGTGTATGTACACATATAAAATCTTAATAAATAAAACAGTCGCCAACGAGTATTGGAGCGCGCAATTATTCACGAGCCGGAGACAACGCGACAGAATAGCGTTCGCAGAATTCAACTTGCATCCATCATGATTCGGCATCATGGGATTCAAATTAATTACAACCGCTACCGTTGATAAATTCACCGCATTCGAGTGGCCAGCGATTTTCATGTCTTTTTGTACGAAACCGCCAGCAGTTTTCATATTTTTCTGTATAAACTCGCGGAAGAAACTTATATTTTCTACAGATTTCTCATAAGGAGATTCTTAATGCGATACAGTAAAAAGCACGACGCGATAGTAGCACGATCCGCTGAAATTAACGGAATAAATAGATTCGGTCGAGCAGGAAAATGAGTAGTCAAGTAGCGGAAGTGCATAAATATCAATGACGTTTTATCGTATATCGTTGCAGTACCTAACGTATTTAATAAATAATTGAAATTAAACGCAAGCAAGCCATATTTAACGAAATTTCGTTGATATCCATTTTCACTACCTCTCCGCTCACTTTTGTCCCGACATACAATATATTTATGTAGGAATGTTATATTATAAGTTAATAGAAAAGAGTATGATAAATACAATATCGTTGCACTCGCACGAAATCGAATATAATACCGCGTTTCGCGTATTCGTTTCTCACTAATTCTACGTCACAACAACACAACGAACTTCACACGACCACGATAAATTCAACTCTGCTCATTTTCCATGCTCATTTTCCCCTTACATACCTTGGTAACGCTCACAACGCTCCTTCACAACATTAACATATCTTGACAACGTTTATAAACAATTACCCCTCACGCCACGCCCTTGCCTGACGTCACACTATCCCACATTTATTGACAGAGTAAGTAGGTAGAGGTGACTTCAACGTCACCCGCAGCTGAAGGATTTGTAGCGGCACACGAGTCAGAGGACGATGCGAATCGAGAGCGACTCGTGTTGTTGTTTTGCCTCGGGACATTGACACCGTTTTGGCGTACAAAACGTAACGATAAACAAACTCCGGACAAAACAATATCGCCGCTATTTGCAACCGTCAACTGAAGTCAAATTCAAACTTTCCGGTACTCCCCCGACCAGTATAAATAGACAAGTATGCTCTCCAGAAAATGATTATCTAGTATCTGTAGGATCTTATACTACAATTAATTTATTTACAATAAATGGATTAAATAGGAAACGATGTTTGTTTAACGTGAACTAATCGCAATAACGTATTATAATTAAGACGACCAGATGGTTAATCTGCAAGTCTCGTCACGCGCACCACACACTCTCGACAACGCTAGTGTCACGTCGGAGACACAATAAATTTCCTCGCGTCGCAGTTCGAACGTTTCGCGAGTAAGGTGAAAAAATTGAACTTTGTATGTGATAATAGAATTTATAATGCAAATCCAACGGAGTTACGGTTCAAAGTGTTACTGAATGATTCAAAGCGTTAGAAGAGACTGAGTCAAAATATTTCAACAGACTGATTCGAGCGCTTATTTTGGATGGTTTTTATACTGTGGTTTTAGTTCCTCTGGAGGGGTTGTCGTCTGATGTATCTCAGGGGCGCCTATTCAGTTACTATTTGGTTATTGTTTCGATGACTGTGGTACGCAGGATGTCTAGCCTATCCTAATACCGTTTCTGAGCGGGTGGTCTTCTTGAGCGTGTGACACTAGCAACACTCTCTGACTTCTCAACTCACACTCTGGCTTCTCGACTGACACTGCCTGTTAATTCGTGTTTCTCCCTTAATATCCCTTTGTCTTTTCTCATAGTCCCACCACGTACATGTTCCGTAACCAATTATAATCATTTTCCGCGTAACTATTCGATTGAAGGACCGACGATACATTGATGTCGACACTTAGGCTTTCTCGCGACATTGTTTATGGTTCACCTATATCTCTTTACTACATATCCTTATAACGAGTAGCATCGAGCGAGCGACGATTGCGACTAACTCTGTATGCTGTACATCGAATAATTTTAAACACGTTTCACTACACGAAATATCAACTCGTCTCGTCGTTAATCAACGACACGTTTAACCGTCCACCGCAGATTAAGCAGGAGAAAACGCGCGTTGGATTTTTATCGACTCGGAAATTCGGGATTAAACGTGGAAACGCGAAGAAGCTTGCGCGAATTATACGCGGGAACACGTAGATCATTTCGTTCGTCGAAATAGGATCGAATGGTGGCGAGCACAGCGTGGCAATTAACTCGTCTGAAACGAGATTACCTTGAATTTAGCATCCCTATTGGCCGGAATATCGTTTATCAGCGCATTAGCACCTCTGTAATTGTACGCGCCGCTTTTAAAGTCGGTAGATCTCGGGGTGACGAGGCGTCCATGTCCGAAATGGGAACGCACCGCAAAATGATCAACTGGAAACGAAGGCCGGTTCACGTTTTCCTCTTTGCGCGCAGCTTACGTAACGCGAATATTTCACGAGCGGAAGGAAATTTTTGCGAGAAACCTCGAAAGTGCCAGCAACACTTTTATCCTCTGTACTTTTATAAAGAGAAGAAGATGATTTGAAACTTCGCGCCAGTTAAACATACATCCTCAGGGATGGAAGAAAAGTTTTTAATATTAGTTGCGGAAAACGTGTCAGAGTTAATAACTAGTTCAATCGAGAAATTATGGTGTTGCTGAAGTGCGAAAATTGATTTTACGCAGAGGAGACGTTGCATCGTCGTAATAGTTTGTGACGGATTCGGTTGATGGTAATTTACGATATCCTCGGTTTTCTAAGTGGAACGACTTACATATTCGATCAACATCGTACCAGAATCCTGTTACGGAACATAACAGGTGTATCTTAGAGATTTTAGACTGCTATCGAAGATATAAATCCGAGATGAAAGCGAAGATATAAGTCCACGGATTCGTGAAAATGGTTAAATAGAGCACAAAAGAGAGGATATAAATTTAAGAGAGCGTTTCGTGGAAAGAATCATCGGAAGTGAAAGAGGCTTGACAAATTTTCATCGTGTATCCAGTTCATTTTCAAAATCAAGATGTTTTTTTTATCGATCGTAATACTCTTTTTTAATTAAACTTCGTAAACAAGACAGGAATTATTTACATGATAAATAGTTGTTTAATTTATCAAAGTTAAATCAAAATTCAAAGTAATCGAATTAATTCTACGCTGATGAACCGTGCTGTATTGTAGAAAAGGTGTACACTGATTTGCATGCTGAGAGAGCGAACTGTACCTGTCGATAGAAACTCGCGGAAACGGAGACTGGAAGCTAGTAACAAACAGAAATATAAAGCAGACACGCTATGACGAGACACAGGATTAGCCAGAGCACGAACGTCGAGCATCTTGAAAGTTGTACTTTCCTCTCGTACGACCTCTTCATAGTCGCAAGAACAATTTCTTCGTACAATATTATCTTTCTAGTCTGACGTCTAGTCGTTGGTAAACGTCAGTCAGGAAATTCAATTTTAAAAATTGTTCCCTTCGGGTTGCTCTTTTGACAAGATTTTTCGGATTTATTCGTGAGAAGCTTGCAAAGTAAATAAAGTCTTACGTTATGTTCTTTCCAGTTTCAAATATTTCTCGGATTTTCCTCGAACGATAGGTTAGGCGTCGAACGAGCATGATATTTTTTCTGAATATTTGAAATACAAAATTTGCCGGACTTCGCGTTACATCTTCATATCGAAATTAAACTTTGCGCGAGAATTTATGAAATATTCACTACAACGTAAAATTTACAGCGAAGTTCGTTCCGTTCTAAAAAATGGAGAACTTTTTTTAAATATAGTACTCGGGGTTAACGAGTTTGATTGGTTTGTAGGATATTCGCAAAGAGGAGAAGCCGGGCTTTAATTAGAGATTAAATAACTTTGAGGTCATTCTCGTTTCCCTATAATGATTGACGTATCGTTAAACAGGTGACGTATCGTGACGTGTCAAATAGGATCCGTGAAAGAGTTAATCGATTTTCCAAATGGAGGACGTGCACGTGTGTCGAACATGTGCGTAACAGAACCAAGATTCAAGAAATCATCCGCAGATTTAGAAATCTTTTTGAGTGTCAGATGCGAGTGATAAATGCTTGGAGCAGTAAGATTCCGTTGAGATATTTGCCTGACTGATGGTCGAGGGTGCGGTATTTTTATACTGGGAAATCACGTGTAGTATGATTTCAAGGCATCAAATTTCCTCGACGAAGGACGACGATTTATTACGATCGTACATTCGACGCGAAAATAACGTAATTTCCTACAATTAGTATTTAATCAGTAAAACTTAGTAAGAACACTAATACCAATATTAAGACTAGTACTAAGGCTAGTACTAAGGAAAAATACAAAAATATTTCATGATTTTATTATACAATTATTCGATTATTTTAAGATTTCATTTTACTGCGAATTTTCCTATGTATTTTTTAATCACAAATTTCACCTAAATATCAAATTATTAATAAATTAATCGAGATACCTACCTCGATATACTAGGAGTTTACGATTACAGTTAAAAATGAATATAACGAGTAATACATCGATATACACGTTATAACGATAAATTACACCGTAAGAAATAGCATAACTATAATATAATGGCTCAACTAACGCATAACAAGAATCTACTGGCAACTGTAGTTGGTAGGTAACCAGTGGAACAACCAGGGATTAGTCCGACTTAAGCGTTTCGTGACAAATAACAGGGTGGCTGCAAGAGTTGGGGAGATTCCGCGTAATCTCGTTTTCACTTGGTTAATTATGCCAGAGGCAACGCGAAACGGCCGTGATCCAATGATACTTACATAGAAAATCGATTTCGCAACATTTGTAATCCACGATGTGCTGCGGATTTTCCAGCTTAGTTCGAACGAGATACACGAAACTGGCCGACAAACCTATTGAACTTCGATTTCTAGCGAAGGTGGCGAAAATCACGAGAGATATTTCCCGTCGTTGCGTTACTCACGGCGAATAAACGAAAGAAATTTTCTCAGATAATCAGAAATCGAAACGATTTATTTGAAAGTAAATATTTCCTTAACAGTTACAGAGGTTAGCGATATCAAGGTGTAACATTTTAAGGAAAATTTTCCTCTTGAAGAAATCACGAAAATAAGATGCGACTGTAAATTTGCGTGATCCATAGAATGTATGAAACTCATTTATAATACATTTATTACGCGTTTAACAATGTTACGTTATGTATAAATTCGACTACAGTCGATTACAAAAATGATCCGGTTTGTTTCAACGATCGAGTTTCGAGCGGATCGACGGCTACAACTTGCTTCGAATAAATTTTACCGAGTATTGTGCAACGGAGATTTTAAACGAACACTTTCCAAACGATCCCTGATTGCTTTTCGTGGTAGTGGAAACCGATGAACTGTGAACGCTTTGAAACTACGAAGAGTATAACGTGTCGATAATTTTCGACCACGTTTCCAATCGTTTTCAATAATTAATTTTGCGATTTAAGCAACATGTAAAAGATTCCGTGGAATAAAAGATCAAACGCTTTTCATGGGAAATACGAAGTTTAACGTTTCGCAGGATCATAACGCTAAATGATGAAAATTATTCTATGAAAGGAATTCCAAGTTCCAAGCTTGCCAAAATACCTTCCTATTTTAACAACGTAGATCCTTTTTCTTATTTTTTAACAAAATTATCCGTTGCCATAGGGAAACAGTTAAAAAAAGTATAAAAATTAAATATACAGTTATAACCAATAGTTATATAGAAATGAAACCAATTTTCATCCTAATCAACTTCGATACACAAGTTTCACTTTATGAAATTCAATTACCATTCATAAGGGATGATATTTCATTTTCTGTTTTCACAAAGTACTAAAATTATACCAGCTGGTTTCGAAAGCAAAAGTTTGCGCAGTTTGTAAAAGCAATTACTCGGAAAAAGTAGAATCGTAAAACAGGACGCGGATGTCATATACAACATATTCTGTGAATTCATTTACGAACTTCCAATTAAAGTATTCCAATTAAAAAAAGATTCGAATCCACTTAAATGTACTGTATCTTATCTTATATTTTTCTCGAGGTACTCACCACGCGTCCAAAATTTTCCAATTGAATTCCAACGTATTTGCGATATATTCGAGTTCACCTGTATCGACAGCAATCGCGATATCGCTTTCGTTCCGAGAGAAAAAAGAAAAGGAATCGCGTATAAATTACAACCACTGACAACGGTATCAAGGCGTTCGCAATCAGCCAACGATTCTGCTCTCGGAACGTGTCTAGAGAAGAAATTGCACTGTATAGCGGATGATTGGCAAACGATTAGAAAACGACGAGAGAAAAAACGTATCGCCATTGATCTCGCGAAAATGCTTTTCTTCTTCGTTCGAAATTATAGACCCTAGGGAGTCATGGACCGAGAAAACTTCGGATCTCTCCGCAAGTCGAAAAATCATCGGTTAATTAAATTTGAATAATATCGAACAAACGTCACAAACAAGCCGGCCCACCTTTTTGTTTCGCACGGCGACGGCGTAATTAGATTTCGGCGTGGAAACACCGCGTCGCGCATTCCGCTCGTGTTTCTCCATTTTATGATACGATGTGGGAACGAATCGATCGGCGAAAGTCAGCGTAGCGTCGAGGGCTCCATATCGCGTCGAAAAAACAGAACGTTCGTTAACGGCCCCTCCGATTCTCGATGTCGTCGATCGGGTTAATTAACGGGAACGATTAGCGGGAGACGCCGATTAAAGTGGCACCAGACGCGGTGTGATCGTTTGCATTGGAAATTTTCAACGGGGCTCGCGGTGAAAATTTATGGCGGGGAAATCTCGCGCGGATCGATTCACCGGAAATTCCAGACGCAAACGTTCACCGCTTTTCCAAACTTTTAAAAGAAACGATCGTTTAATTTTTGTTCAATTCTCCTGTTTTCACTAATTCTATTGTTTATGACAGCATTTAGTAAAATTAGTTATTAACAGCGCAAGTAAAAAAGAAAGAGGTACGTAGTTTTAAACGTCTCAAATTGTGCAGGCAAAGGTTTGTTGATGTCTCGAAGAAAAACATCGCTGATCTTGGCTTTTAATTATATTTTCAATTTCTCTTTTCTTTAACTCTGCTGTTTACTGCTGCGGCGATTGCTCGTTTTAACGACCTACTCGAATTAATTATCATCATTTGTTGGAAAAGTTATTTTGCAACTGTAGTTTTAACGTTGTATGGAGATATTTTCCCGAAAATGAGTCTAAAAAGTTTGAAATAAAAATTATTTACCAATAATTGAATTTAAGAGCACGTGTTGCGAACGGAGAATGACAAAGTGGAGACAAATCAAACGCGGATTATCCTAAGCCTATTCTCAACAGAATTTCAGACAATGCTTTTTCAAAACCTAAGTTATCCCCGTTGAAAAATGTCGCGATCTTTATCGAGTGAGCTACGAGTGTATATATTTGTTATCTACATAAAACTCTTACAAAACTCTTACAAAACAGTATTTTTGCGTAACACGAAAATTCACCGCGTCAGCGTATTAAAGAAGATAGAGGAAATGCAAAAAAATTCAGACTGAAAACTATATTCAGACGTAGTATCGCGAGATTAGCATTTAAATTACATTTCCCATCTATTTTTCCAAGCAGCATCGAATAAACTTTTTAAAAAATATAGCAAAGGTTGCTTAATAATCACGAGAGGAATTACAATAAATAATATAATTAACAATTATGAAAGTCACACTATTCGCGTTTATCCAAACTTACGATTGTATGCCTAACGATATCTAACGACTATTGTACGAATAATATAAAATTGTAACAAAAACGCGTAGAATATATTGTGTTCGTGTTCTCGGTTATAGTATTATTCTCATTAACGAGAGAAATGTTAATTAGATTCCAACGGACTGTGTCGGAATCTGTTCGAACAAACAAAGCTCTGTAACTCTAACAATCAGTTACGTTCGTAGCATTGACTCAAATATCTCGATTCGCCTTTAATCTCGACGTGTTTCGCGATATTTCACCAGATATTCAAGCTAAATACTATTAATATTGTCCTCCTTTTACGTTAGTAGATATTATTGATTGTTAGTCGGTTTGCCTGGCGAATGCGTTAAAGTACCCAAGGGCTTAAAGTGGTTACGATATCGGTGAGCAAGCATCAAATAGGTAGCCGATTAAATCGGGTTCTCTGGGGAGGAAACCGTACACGAGTAAACAGAATATTCAGGCTAGATCCTGAAGCGAGGTTTTCACGTTTCTAGTAAAAAACAAAATGGCAAAATTCTCGATTTTTACGCTTGCTGCTATTTTTTTATGCGACACAATGTTCTACTACTTAAGCTTTTTTATAATAAATTCTTGCCGCAACTTATTTTTTACCTTTTCTTTTACTTCAACATTTTTTCATTTAAGCGTTCACAATTTTTTCCTTCTACTTTCCTAGCTTTTTTACTTCGACTCTTTCAAATGTAATTTTTGCCTTTTTTGCGTCTTTTATTGCTGTTCTCCTGTAAAATTTATTACCTGCAAATTTTCTTAACACAATTTTTTTCAAATCTTCTCGCTGTTTTTAATAGGAAGGTTTTGAGGTCGCGATGTCGAAAGTACCTTACACGTAAATATTACTGCGGATTGAAATTTACTTGCACGAGCGAAACAAGTTCTTCGAATTTCTATTTCGTAAACCATCGATGAAAAATAATTTTCCATAGATAAATCGTATCGCGGTTATTTTAACTTTCCGTCTACTACGAGCCGTTAAAGTGTCAATAGTGATTCATCTCTAACTAGTTGGGTGTACTATCTGCAGTTATTTATTGTCGTCTAGTTGCGCCGAGACCACGTATTTTAACCGTTTCAAGTCCTCCAGGGCATAAATGCAATCTGCACGAAGATAAAATTTTAATGGAACGCCAATACCGTCGATGATTCGACAAATTTCACCCTCTTTGAATGATGCCGCGTGGAACGAGCTATTTCGAATTGAGCTTATTTCAAGTATTTGCCACATGATGCATGTAGCTTATACGAACACTCATGTTCAGACATACATACATTGCCCTGCTTCTGATAAGATTTTTCACTAGAGATTTTATTACTAGAATTTATTCATTTGCACGCATCCATGGAAATAACGAATGGACACTTGTACATTTTTCTTTTGAAATAATTCAAAGCAACAAAAGCACATAAATCTTAAACATTTTCAAACGAAACTCTTGTCACGCAAAAATTGATTAACACACCACGATAACGAAAACGATCGTTTAAATAGATCAGATAAAACCTGTTTGTAAAACCGTCGGAGTAACCAAATAGACTCAATTGTTTAAAAAATTTTTATAGAAAGGTGGTCGAACAATTTGCTTCTGGAACAATTCCAAATTCGCGTTAAATTTAAATTGCATTTACAATTAGCTAAATTCAAGTTATTATATTTAACTATTAAAATTTAATGATTTAAATTTTGATTAAATTCAATAATACAATATTCGAGAATGTGGATTACTTCGGATTAGTTCGTATTATAAATGTCGAAAGCACGAAGACGCTTTCTGCAAAATTAACGTTGTTTCTTGTTTTGAAACAGCGAGCCTATCGCACAGATATTGATTAACATTTCACTTTTCGATTAATATTTCATCAATTGACTGATACCGCGTAACGAAACCGATAAATTCCAACGTTAAACGAAATATTTTTTGCAATATAATTGAAATTATGAAATAAATTAAAATCACTTAAAAAGGAAATGTAATATATAAATGTTCGCATGAAAATAGAAAAAACTCAATTACAATCTTACAGGTGCGGTGCAAAAATCAAATTGCCCTCGTACGTGTGTATATGTATGTATAACGATATCACGTTATGTCACGATTTAATCAAGCCCGTATAGAACGTTTTCGTTTAGAAAGGAGCCACGATGCGGTATTGTCGGAAAAAAGCTAGCAGATAACGAAGCGTTTGCATAGGGTTTTCGGATAATGGGAATTCGGATAACAGAAGTTGTTCCCAACTGTGACTCGCACAGATTGTTCGCTATGATTCTGAACAGAGCAAGCCTGTTACAACGAAGAAATTTCTGTTTCGCAATGCAGATTTTTCGTTCGGGAAAAGTGGAATCGCAAGAAGCTAAGTCGAAACTAACAACGCGCTCACGACGATGCGACACGACGCAAAGACGCTAGTAAATCCTTCGAGGAAGATGGGCAAATGTTACTGACTGCTTCGGAGATTTTCATTGCGTAACAACATATTCTGCGGTATCAAGGAGATCGGTATATATAACAGGTGAATGAACGTACAACATTTTCCTTTGTACTGCGACAGATTTTTTTTTTTTTTTATAAAGAACTCACGGTATTCAATTACTTTTAACTCAAATTTTTATAACGATCGAAATTTTATCGCTTCACAGTGTGTATAGTAAAATAGTTGAATTTCATATTTAGAAAGGAAATCGTCGAATGTCGTATAGTTTCTCATACGAATTCAGCAATTCGGAGGCACACAGATTTTTAGCAATTTTGTTATAGAAAATGAACATTCTCCTTGAAGTAACTCCGATGGACATCCTTGACATTCTCGGAAAGGTCATTATCTTACATGATGTTACATTCGCTTTAACTTGAATTTAAAAATAAAGAAATAAAATAAAAAATTCAACATAATTTATATCTCCGTGTTAATTCATTCCTTCTAAATTACCGTGAATCTTCCGAACAATGACACCCCCTGCAATGTTAACTCCATGTACATTTCAAAATATTTTGTTATTCGCGTTGGTTGAACTTTCGGCTGCGTGAAATATCGGCAGGCATTTATGAACTATCCCGTGTAGCAGACGCGAGAACACCGTGGAAATAATACAATGAAATTGATTCAGACTTCATGCACGGAATACATTATCGAAATTTCCGTGGGAAACCGCGGCAGCGGGGCTAGCGTCAAACTATCGACGAATTTTTTCCTTCAGTCAAAAAAAAAAAACCGTGCTTATCGGCGCAGGAAGCTTTAATGAAAAATACCAGCTGGATTGATTTCCACCCCTATTGAATTCTTCTCGACGTGAATATCGATACGCGTTACTCGCGTATCTATTTCGGGTACAAAACTTTGTAATGGAGCCGTTGAAGTGCAATTCCACAGCAACGTTGGATCATGGGTTTCGAAATACTCTGGATCGCTACTATTATGGTATTTAATTCCGCTGCGGTCTTCAAATTTTTACGTGCTAATTTCGTTCTACTTTTGAGGATTAAGAAAACTTTTAGTATTTGAAACAAAAAAACCGTCGCGTAGAATTGAAACGACGATTCCTTCGCACTAGATTGAAAATATCTTTTAACGACAGTAGAAAAAATTCACAAACAACACAAGAAACAAACACAAAATTAATTATGTTAATTATTGAAATAAAAATCTTTCGAAACGTCCGTAGTCGAAAATACAAATTATGTGGGTAATTCTAGCGGAGAAGCTTATCAACAGAAAAATAGAGAAAATTAATTGATGCAGCTGTATCTGAACAATTTGCGTGCGTGGAAAGTATAATTAAATCCTAGCGCATCTACTGTTCTACCGAAATAGAGCTGCATGAAAATTTCATTAGAAGATAAATGTGCACCGCAAAAGTTTATGGCGGTAAAACAACGTATCCTGCATCAAACGTCAGAGTCTCTATTAAAATACGTTTGAAAAGAGTATCTCCAACAAGTGTCTCCATAACAAGTTTAACGAGGTTTTTACTTTTACGAATCTATTCATAAAGAGTAGCCATGGAGGGTACTCTTAAATCTTATGTTACAAATAGTAAAACTGTTCGTTGTTATTTATTCGAAACATTTGCTCCTATTGTTCCAATCAACTTAATAGAGAATTTTACATTCCACTTCGCATATTTAATTGATATATATATCTTTTTTATTGAAGATTAAATCGTCAGGATATTTGAAGCTACTTGGGGAAAGGCAGATAAGACGGTATCTGCAGAGGGAGAGAGCGAGGGCAGATAACCAGGATACTGTCGCAAAAAACGAACTACGAAGGGGAGAGGAAAGAAATTTTTTCTTTTTTGTCGGAGCTAATACCAAGGGTCAGTATATATAATCGCGGCAGGAGTGACCAAGGGATGATTCGAAGCCAAGGGTTGCGTCCCTCTGGGAGACGCCGAAACATTTTCGAGAAAACCGTCGACTGAAATTTTCATAAAGAAAACAAACCACCCTTCGTTGGTGAAAGAAATTTCTTATCTTAAGATTCGATGATAACTCATTTCGTGAGTAATTTATTTTTATTCGAACGTTTTATAGAAACTTTCGCCCGAATGAAACGAAGAATACGAGACAAAAGCCGAGGAATTATTTTTTTAAACATTTTGATAGATATTAAAACAGTTGAGATATTCGTTTAATTTCGTTTCACTGTACGGAGAATTTTTTATAAGAATTTAATATTTTTTATACGCGTAAATAAATAAAGTATGCGAAAAACAAGCTGCAGGATTAAACACGGCTTTTCAAATATTTTTCGAGCGCACTGATTTTCCAGAAGTTCTCGTCGTGCCTGAGGATAGTGGTTGAAAAGTTTGCTGTACTATTTACGTTTCCACCGTACAACGCTCAAAAACAAAGGAGGAGATAATTAGAATTTAAATCCGAGCAAACTGTATAATTCATCCCTCGGCAGTAATAATTGCCTTAAAAATAATATTAAAATTTTCTAATAATTTGTTTTTCAATATAAAATAAAACTACTTTTGAACAATTTCTCCTTCAAGAATATATATCTATGGTCTGAGTCTAGTAATGAAAACCTTTCGCAGCTTCCGTCAAAAGCCACCAGAAGCCACCAGGGTTTCCACCGTTTTATTTCCATTATTTTCTTTTTTCTTTCCTTCCATCTGTTTCTGATATTTTCCGCAAAAATGACCCGACAAGACCTTGTTAGCCGATATCGAGTCATGGAATGAATTCTCGGTTCGTTCTATCAGAGTTATTTTTATACAGCATCGAATCGAACTTACGATCGTTTTACTGCACTTTTACAGCTCACGTTCGAAATCTTGCCAATACAAATTGATATTGATACTACTGAATCCGAGCGTGATAAACGTCCTACTTTGACTACTCGACTGCTGCAAAAATATGTGATCGAGTTTGTGTAATCTTAGTAGAAATGGAATTTAATAATTCATTACTGTTCTGATAATCGAGAGGCCACAGGAAAGCAAATATATAGCTTCGATCGTTTTTCAGCAGATCGAAGATTCTCAGAGGATTTAGAATTTTCGTAGTAAAGCGGCGACGAAATTGCAATCTCAATATTGTAATTCAACGAGCTGGATAGTATCAATAATGCACTGAAATTAATCGCCGAGAGGATTAATCAAAGCACAGTTACAATGAAAATTTATTATATGGCGTAACGAAACGCAATTAATTTTATAACGTTCTACTATCCTTTATGTCATCGAGTTTTTGTTGAATGTTTGAACAGCAGCGACGATAAACTGATACGTACATACCAAAAAGTAAGCGCGTTGAAAATTTTATGCATACGTACAGCTGGAATTATCAATTTAAATTAACGCAAATCCAGTATACTAAACAATCCAATCATAATTAATTACAATAACAGAAGCTTCGCGCTCCGACTTCGCACGTTACAAATCATTTTTCGACGACCTAACTTTCCAGGCGAAAGTTCTCTCGAAACTTTTCCGTATCTCTTAACCCCATCATCGATCACCAAAGAACATCGAGAGTCATTGCTTCTGAAATTAGCATGCCTTTTCACAAAGGTCACCTCGCTAGCGGAAACTTTCCTCTTTGATGTTTATCATCGAACGATTTTCAAGGCTCGCAAAAACAGAATGGACAGCGGTTCGCGACAATCAAGGGAAAATGAAACGTGTTCTCTATGGATAAAGCGAGATTTCTGTGCAAACGGAAACGTACATCGATTTTTTCGTTTGGAACGACGAAGAGACAGAGACAGAGACAGAGAGAGAGAGAGAGAGAGAGAGAGAAAGAGAGGCTCCCAACGGAGTCTCCACTGTTCTGCTATACGTCATAGTGCGAAAGTAGAACTTTTTTTATCTTTTCCTCTTTTTTCCTTTTTGCCTTTTTAGAACAAAGGCAAGGGGAAAAGAAGAGGAAAGACGTGTTCCGGAGAGAGGGTAATGACGAGACCTCTGGCAACGCGGAATTATCGTGCACGCGTTATCGACGTTAATTGATCGATCCCGCTCGACTCGGGAGATTAATGAAGCAAAAGCTCGCGTTCGATGCGGTTCGGTGAACGGTGTCACGAAAAGGCCTCGACCATGACACCGGAACTCGACGTCGTTGAATGAAAGAACAGCGTAGGATCGTGTTGCCGGTGACCGCTAATGGCTGGCACTCACCGAATGAAGCACACTTGCCTTTCGTTACAACGCAACCCATGACTTTGAAGGAGAGTGACTGGTCGTTGATCGTCTTTATTGGTTTTCACCGAATAATTTCACCTGTGTAATTTGCGACACGGCATAGCGCGGCTCTTGTTAAATTTTTATCGCTAGATTAACAATATCGAGGCAAAAATTGGAAACGGAGAAGTTGCGATGAGCTGGGCGGCTCGTAGACTGTTTTCAAATCTCTGCAGTTTTGCAAATTTTCAGATTTTCGTTTCTCCTTTTCAAAATTTTCTTCTCATATTCGATCATGTATCTCGGTTTTTTAATACTTTCGCTCTTTATTTTCCACATTCGTCGATTAACATTTAGTAGTATTGAGATATGTATAATTTTGTACGTTGGACGGGGTTAAATACGTAGTAGAGATACTTGTATATGCCAACGACGAGAGCGCGCTGAAAATGCTGGTTTTCATTCGATCGCCAGGGTTAAGCAGCGTGCGTCACGGACTGACACTAAGATGGGTGGTCGCCCCTTAGGACTTTCTGTGCGCCGTTGGCGCCACTCTTTTGTCCGGCGCTACCACGCTATTTTTCCCCAGAGCGACCTGGTATCCGTGCGAATTTCCTCCACGTTAATAAAAAACAAAAAAAAAAGAAAAAGAAAAAAAGAGATACTTGTATGTGGGTATCAGTGTGTGAAGATATGTATATGCGTGGCGTCTCGAAAACAGGCGAGTGTAAACTTTTCTTCAGTCGGGTAACAGTCGGGGTAGAGAAGAAAGTGCTGAGACGCGAGCAAGTGTGTATCGATGAATATTTTAGAAATCGTCCATAAAATAAATAAATAACTATTCTAATATTAATTCCAAGTGTAAATTTAGTGTTCCTATAACATTATTTCGGCTACCAAGATACACAATTCTCAACAAGTAGATGTCGTATAATGATATTTTGCTTCAGAGATGGAAGAAGATAGAATCGACGTTACGATCAAACACAAGTAACGTTCGACGCATCACGATTGTAGAAAATACAATAATCCTATACAATTTATTTATTCATGGATATACCGTCGCGAGCAAGAAAGCGCTCTCAAGCCATTTAGTTGCCGCGAGAGCAGTTTAGAAGCACGCGAGATCGTTTTAGCCGAGAGCCCAAGATGCGTGTTGGCAAGTCCAACAAATGGCATTGGTGAATTAATTATTTCTAATTACTTCAAACTCCATATTTTAAAAGAACGTAATTATACCGCTGTGAATAGAATTTAATTTCAATGCAAGAATGAAATATCGAAGTTGCAGATAACAAGGAAAGGAAGTATTTGGATCCCGGAGAATTACAGAGTAACACGCGGACGCGAAAATACGAACGTAATCTATCGAGGGGTCTTGCGTCGGATAAACGACGTCGAATCCGTTCCTGTGAAGTAAAAACGAAATCTTCCGTAATGGTCCACGGAAACTCGAAATGGCTCCCGGTTGGTACGTTTAATTCCAGTTCCGCGCGAAATTAGTATTCACAGGGCGAACTCTAGTTCCCCGAAGTTATTATCATACGATAGGAACATTCGTATCCCGGACATTGATTTATTAAAGCAACCGATAACCATGAATTAGTTACGCGTAACGCATGGCTCTGCCTCAATTGCTCGACTAATGGGGAAAAGCTCGAAGGAATGGCATTTTTCTGCCTTTTTTTTTTCATTTCATCCGTGACGAAAGTAATAAAACTAGTGAAAAGGATCGATAAAATTATTTCGCCGGAGTAAACCGAGAGGAAATTCTATTTTTGCGTGAAACCGCCGACGAAATAGCGAAAAATTGAACAGCTACGTTCGGCTGGAATTCGCACGAGTACCAACGCTGGTAATTTTTTAAATTCCATCGATTGAAGTTGTTTCACGAGTGAGATGATCGCCGATATCCATCGCTAGGACACGAGATATTGTTGTTATTCGTTTTAGCGTGTCCATTAATCCGTAATGTAAAACAGATAGTTTACGCGAACCGATTTCGGCTATTATTTCCGAAAGAATGATATTAATCGCGAAAATCTATTAAACTTTAATATCGCTGCTGTTTTCGACGAGCCTGCGTTACAGTAACGTGAAAAGATTGCTTCGTCGATGTATCGAAATAAAGAGTCGTTATTGACCGTCGTATAAATTCTTAATTATCGTTTTCACGGTGGAAAACCAGATACTTCATGGCTGTTAAACCCTGTAGCAGAAGACAATTGCTTCTATCTTCTTTTCTTTTCTTCTCTTTCTTTTTTTCTAATTCAAACGGCGAAGGATGCCGCGGACATCCACGTATAATATCTTTTTACGAAATACGAGAGAGGCATCTGATTTAAGAGAAAAGTTGAAGATATAAAATAGAAGACGTTGGCGCTTTCGAAGAGTTAGAGAACGAGCGAGATATGAAAGTTGGCTTGTCTTTGGTTCAGCCTTTAAAGTGAAAAAGAACATTCTTTGAAACTACTTCGTTCTCTTAATCTATATAATGAGAATATGTAATTTAAAGGGCCGTATCTTAACTATGGCTAAGGGGCTTACATCTTAATTATTTCTTTCGGACGCTAAGAATCTACCAGTGGAAGAAATTTATTGCGAAATTCTATGCAAACAGTTTCGAAACTTTTTATCGCTTCACTCGATTTCCTATCTTCAGATCTTAAAAGCTTAATTCTATTTCTTCTAAAAATATACACAGATATAAATTGTCGATAAAGAGAGAAAGAAAATAAAAAAGAATTATATTTGAAACGATGTTAAATATTATTGTTGGAATACAACGATATCAATCGCATGCAGATAAGGTAATTGATCGTACGGATTCTTCCGTTCGTTGCCCAGCGCCATCCCCACTAGCGTGCGTTCGTGAGATGCACCACGACAGTTAGCACGTGCATGCTTTTTCAAAAAACGCCGGAAGAAACGTGAGGATATGGATGGAACATTCTAGATGGGCACGTCGAGAAGCTACTAGAAGGTTCTGTGCCACATGTGACGCCACACAGACACCCACACAGGTCACACTCATTACTGCATAGAGAGTGGGGCTCTAAACCTTTTCAAGGGCCATGAGTCACTAAGCCAGTTAGTCTGTGAATAACTAGCCAATTGTCTACATTCCAGAACGCACATTTATAACTCGTGTAACAATTGTTTAATAAATATCACATTATATTATTTCAAATACAAACATTGTGTTTTCCACAGATTATTAATCTTAATCCCAAGATTAAATTCTAACAATTATACTAGCGTAAGAAGAATGTCATCATCGTAAAAATAGAGAAACATAGAAAATAACGTACTGTACTACGTCTTTGAAATTTGTAAGAAAGTACATAGAGTTCGTCCTATATCGTAGACACAGTGTTCAAGTTCATAGGATGTTGTAATCGTCGGATCTGCCAGCCAACTAGAGCAATTTTATATTGCTTCGTCGAGGGAGTACAGACTGCTTCCTTCCTTTGATTCTTTTTATATCTGAAGGAAAAACGAGCCAGTTAGGAGAGAAAGCTCGTATTCTAAGCACGTGTTGACCTATTTCCATCGATTAACAATGAGTTATATAGGTCTATAAACCTTCGTACTTTGACAGCAAAATGGCGCATCGACCACGGAACCTTGTCGCGCTGTCTGACAGTGATCGATTAGTATCGAGTGCTGACAGATGATCGCGATGCGCGCTTTGCTAGACAAATTTTTATGCGTTTGAATTTCTCTTCAAAAGATAGAAACAAAGAAACTTTAACAGAACAATGATTAGACAAATATCAGTTGGTTTTCTGTTTAGAAATTTCGTCTATATTCGTAAGCATGTTTCATCAAGATATTTTATTCATATTTTCTTCGGGATTTTTATAGTTTATCAGATATTTTTAAATACAATTTTAATGCAAATACGGAAGAACACCGATCTTCGCTTAGAAATCCTAAACTCGCAAATAATTATACTCGTTAGTGAAAATAATAGAGTTTGCCAATTTGTTAACGGGTTAAATAATCAACTGAGTTAACAGTGTTAACGACTTCAGACACGATGAGAGGTAACTGAATGTATTTCACTCAGGAATGGAAGAAAAAGTAGGATATTTAAATCCTTCAAAAACGATTATTTATACGATGTATGTAAAAAATAAGTAAATAAGTAATTACGCGTAGAAAAGAATTTCACAGTAAAATGCTACACATCGAAAGAACTCGGATAAAATCTTGAGAAAAAATTCTGAATACAAAAAGACCGAAAGATATTTTAGCAGAAAGATCTGAAGGCTACATACGCTTGCTACACGGTGGAATGTTGAAATTCCAGAGTGTAAAATTTCGTCATTCGGGGAACCTGGATTTTCGTGGCATGTGTTCAGAGAAGCTTCTACATGCGTCTCAAAGGAACTTCGTAGGACCAAACGTCATCTGCATACTCGATGTACAAAGTGTACTACGAACGAGATAAAAAGACCGACGTTCTTTCGGTGAACGTTCACGCTGCAAATAGCGTAACGAGTGCAACTCAACGAAAAATACTGATTCGATACTATACTTGGTTTCTTCCATGTTCGTGCGTCGAGTTTTCCGATCAAAGCGATAAATATATTTCCTATCGATATGAAGTGCGAGATACTATGGTAAACAACGATCGAGTTCGCTTAATTAATCGATTGAAAATTATGCGCGTAAAGCATTTACATTAAAAATAGTAGCCCGTACAATTTCTTTCTTCCAATTGTATCAATGTATTATGTTTCCCACTATAATTAAAGCGCCTAGTCACTATATTCAAGAGAATATACAATTACTTTGTAAATTTATTAAACGCGAAATAGTCTGCGTATTTTCGTAAATAAGTTTAATATATAATAATTTAATAAAATTTGATTGAAATATTTTAATCCCTTTTCAAACATAAAGCAGCATATAGAGTCGCGTAGAAAATAAATATTCCGAACATCTGCTTTAAAGTAAACCGCGAGAGAAAGGGTTAAAATCCTTGTAGCCTGACGTTCTTAAAAATGGTTGAACATTGGAACAAATCCATCCACTAAATTCATTCTTTTCTAAACAACTAAACCAGTAAATAATAATAGACAAAAGACGCACACGTACGTCCGTTCTTCATAGGATAAAATCATTTGCATTGTCATTTACGTCTACCATAAATTAACGAAATAGCACTGTAAAGCACGTAACTACGCGAAAACTCGCAATTGCCTCGTATCAACAACTACGTCCATCTGTACGCCCGAAACATTTGCAAGTATCAACGGTAGCACATACATCGAAAGACCAGGTTCATATCGTAAATTACTCTATAAAATTAATCTGACTTTACCACAAATCAAAACAGCGAACCAGCCAAATTTACCAATCAACCGACGCTCCTTGTCAAGCAAGAAGTTCGCGTAACAGTTCTCTGTTGTTCTCGGTTCAACAGGCCAGCCAGAGCGGTTCGTTGACCCTTCTAATTACGCGCGACCACTTAATCAGCGCCGATAAATCAAGCCCGGAGGAACGAAACACACGCCTCGAGCATCTTGTTGCCACGTGAAAAGCGGTCTGGCAACACGCAGGAAAGGACGTACCACGTTTAAGGCGTCTACGATCGGACAAAAAGGATGACGTAATGGAAATGGATATCGATGAGGTTTAATCGAACCACTGTACAACAAGCGGGATCGGTATGCATGATAGGTGTAAGGGGCTTCGGATATTGGCTGGCGGACGACAGTCGGTTGTCGCATTCAGGAGCGGATTTACGCGGATCATTGTTATGGATTGCTTCGAATTCTCGGCTATACGAGAGTATCCAAAGTTGCATTTGAAGTGAATATGCTTCGTTTCTCTTCTAAAAGTGCGTTTATTTGCTCAAATGCATTACATGTAATATACGGTGAAACTAATTCGCACGATGTTAAACAGTAACGTATCAAGAATTAACGCCTCGAAAATTGTCTCGATCACACGCGTTCGTTTGCCTCCTCTGACCGATTCGACGGACGTCATACGTTCAAATTTATTTGGTATATATTCATGTAGTACGTCGATTATTCGCCAGATAATTGAAATTCATAGGTAAATTTCTATGTTAACGAGTCGTGTTTAACGAAACTTGGTTGGGACTCATTGTCACTACCTATGCGCTTATTTTTGTCGCCGACTGTACTTATTTATCGCGAATTATTTTAGCGACGCGCCTGCCGGAAAAACTTCGCGTAGCCATTTTAACGGTCATAAAAACGACAACTCTCGAGCGAACAGCGTAATTAAGCGCGGTAACGATACCCACAGGCTTATTCGTTTCACCCCTTTGTTCCTGCTCGTGGCCGTCGTGGTTTGGCTCAAGGGGATTTAACTGACAATTTTTACTGTCGCAATGAATGCCTCCACTCGTCGTACACACGCCCCCGGCATGGCCCTCTCGACGACGGGTTGAACGCTCCACTCTCGTTCAACTTGTTCACAGGCAACCGTGAAAACGGCGGGTTAACTTGTTCTTCTCTGTGTGACTTTCGTATTTACCGAGTGTAAGGAAATAGGGGATGAAAGAAGGGATGTTTGATCAAAAGATTATAGTCGTTAGCTGATGATTGGTGGTACGTAAGAGAGGAAGAAGAAAGAGCCAAGAAGGAGAATCGCGATATTTTAGAAAGTTAAGCATTGTTTATGGCGTGTTTTCAGCCATTGGACTAGATAAATCGGTTACCATAATTGTAATGAATCGAAGGGATGTTATAAGTAGGAACGATAGGAACGATGAACGAAAGCATCCAGGCAATTTATTCTTCTTTCACTTGGTGATGCTTCATGGAGGAAACAGAAATGTTAGTAACATTGTGGAATTTGTACCTTCATTTTACAGATACCTAGGTACATCCTTAAATACGTTGAATAGCCATAGCATTTCTGTTTCGTTTGAACGACACAAGTTGCTCTTAAAATTAAATAAAACGCGAAACATACACAGTTAGCTCTGTCGATTGAATTGCTTTTGTAACTTAATTATGAAAATTGTAATATCACAAATGCCAACTCGTAATATCACTGCTTTCGAAACATTCTAACCTAAAAGATAATAATACCGAACTATGTTGCAAAAGCACCAGGAAAATTCTAAAATGGTGCGGAAAAAATTCCAAAAAAATATGCCTATAAGGTACTATACGTCTGCGAGCTTATGAGCTTTCCGTTTCGTTGCAACGCGAGCAAAATCTGAAGTTGGAAACTCTTCGTTGAACACGACCGTTGCCTATCCGCAAGATGATACTCGTACGTGGACAGAGTAATTTATCTCGCGGTAACCAGCCTTATTTAGATGAATAGTTTCTGCTCATCTCGACCAACTCTACTTCTTTATTTAACGACCAATCTCCTGTGTAATGCACACGTAATGGCCACGGTAGAAAAGGTAAAATGTTTTCAAGTGGAAACCGGTCGAGCGAATAACGAGAACGACGTTCGAACGTGCAAATTTCGGAAGACTCGAACGACTGTAAGAATCGTTAATTACTACGAGCACGATCACTCGCGCACAACGAGCAGATGACAAGGTGAGGTTTCGCGTGTTTCCAAAAGGAATACCAAACTCGTTGCAACCCTCTCTGCGATGTTTCGTCACGTCACGACGCCAGACGCGAATAACACACCGTCGTAAATCACCATTAATTTACGCGTGGCGAAAAAACAAGTTGGATCGAGAAATTAAAAAGCGTTTGCCGTTTTGCACGAATAATTATTGCCGGCCTTGTTTCTACCAAACCGTACGCATTAATCTCTCCGCCTCGGTGGGTCATCGTTATCCGAGCAACGTAAAAGATCCGCAGGAACAAGAATTTACCTCGAGGTATAATTTTACAAAGTATCGCGACTTTCAGACTCGTTAAATATAACACGCAGGGTGTGACAGAGATTCTTTGGAATCTCGAAAAACATCGATACCGGTGAAATATCTCGAAGATCAGGATTCCAGGTATTCGAGGAATTCGCTTTATTGCCGCAATAAATTGGAGAGTGACGTTGCATGGAAACAGAGGGAAAAACTGTGTGATCGATCAGAGGTGATGGAAGCGTCCGAGCTTTTTGAAGAATAGCCCTTTGAGGCGAACAAAAGAGATTCGATGGAAACTTGAGGACACTTTGCTGAAATAAAAGCAATTAATCCCTCGGCGATGTTGGAAATGTTAATTCTGAATTCTTTTATGCAGCGTTCAGCAGGGTACGGCGTCGCCTGTAACGCTGCAACGTGGATTAGACGACGATGAGTTTCAGCGCGTGCAAAATGTCGAAAACGCGAACCAGCCGTCGACAAATACTTTCCCTATTGCGTCGGCGCGCACGTTTATCGTAATATGTGATTTTTTGTCTTGTCTTTGCATGTTTTGTCGCTTGCCAAAATTTCATTATTTGCGCTAGAAAGTTTACGTCTAATTAAACCGGAATTGTAATCACACTTTACGTAGTTACTAATTGCAACGTACGTATGCGAGAGAAAGTTCACGTTACACCGAGTAAAACAGGAAATTCCAGCAGAGAATCGAAGTCTGACAACGGTTGATTCGAATGCTCGTTTAACTAAGCGATGCGATGGTACGATTTTCCTTTATAATGTAAAACATTTGGTCGGTTTCCATTTGTTGGCAACTATCGATACAGATGTACGCGTAAAGTGTACCAAAAATTGCAAACTGCTACGTATTTTCCATAAAACGGTGAATAAAATATTTAAAGCTTCGATAATCACCTACGTTCGTCTCTATTTCAATTCCATTGGGAAATAATAATTTATCTGAGCGATTCGGTATTTTAATTATATTCCAGAAATTAAATATTCCTTCGAAATATTACATGTACTCTGAATTACTGCAGAATTAACAATGCAACCGTTGATAAATCAACAAACGAAAGCATATTTTAATTCGCCGCCGGAACGATGTTTCCATTCAAAAAGTTGGAAAATTGATAATCAGATCGAAAAAGCGATAACGGAATATGTCAACGGAGTCTTGGCACGGATCGTTTTTAAGCGTAATTGCCACCTTTTGAACGGTTTCTGGCAAAGATACACGATCGAGTGTCGTGTCACACGCGAAAGGAATCGATACCCGATTGTCTCGGCATCCAACGGTTTTCCGATTATAGAAACTGTTATGATCAATCAGTTTTACGCGTTTCGTGTGACGTTAATCCGTTCGTTTCGAGATTCCGCCGGCTGCTTCAACGATTCCGGTCGACGTTTATTTGTACGCGGTGAATTTCGCAAGAATCGCAAGTTCGCAACGGCAATACGACCGTTTCAAATACTGGACCGCGTTCATTTGTCGCGGAGATTTGCCCGTTAAATCTCACGTAAACCAATTTTGCTTGAACATTTCATTGCGCTGGAAGTTTCGCAACGAACATGCCGTTATGCCCATAATAGGCGAAATTTTTGGCGCAAACTCGCGGCTTAAATCGCATCACCACCGTAAACCCTTCTTTAACGAGGATTTTGCATTTTCCAGATTTTCACGCGCAGATTCATTGTATTATTCTCTTTGAACTATTTGGCTATAGCTTCGCTCCGTATAATTATTCTTTATTTCAAATAAAACAGAACATATAGAGTCTATATATACATACTCACGAAAGTATTAGAACTATTAGAATGCTAGAAGTATTAGGAAAGTTTTACGAATATATATCGCACTTCTTAGACGAAGCTTTTTGAAACTCTATCGGCGTTATAACGGAGAAAGACTGTGCTAATTACATTGGTACGGTTTGAAATAAATCCTGAAAATTGTCGCAGGGATTACAAAACATTTGCTACAAACATATAGTTTGTACAAAATTAGTACACAGCGTGAATAGTACCTTAAACATATAATTAACGCCGAAGTTGGTCTCATTAAATATCGTAATTTATCGCTAGTAGTACAACGACTGTTCAAATATTTTAATTATTTTTGCACTTGTAACAAATATCTCGTAATTTCTGATTCTTTTCGCGTTCGTTCCACATTTTATCGATACAACCACGATGATCGTGTCTCGTTACAACGTTAACGATGTTTGAAAATGTTTTCTATAACACGTATAATATGTGTATGTAATGCGTATACCAAGTAAGACGTTAAATCAAGCGAACGGAAGCTCGATGGGAATATGATCATCGGATATCTTCGGCGCATAATGAATGTCGAAATATGGAAGATCGAGATAATGATGGTTCTTATGGAAAGTAAGAATTAATCTTTTTAACGACGATAGATACGTATGTGGTATATTCGCATCGCTTCGGAAACATAACTAAACGTTTGCATAAATGTACGACTTCGTTACCGCGACGAATGAATTATTCGAAACGAATCTTCGTAGCCGAGTAAAGTATTTACAAGAATACTAAACCCTCTTTCATGCTCGAATTACGTGCATCGGACAAAGTTAAATCCCTTGAAATAACAGCTTCGAAATTTTGTTGCTCCATCCTTTTAGTAAAGAAAAGCAACCTAACCCCTGCCATGTCAAAGTTTCTATAACTGCAGATATTCTCGGAATGTGAGTAAGATCTTCGAAAGTTACATAAAACCGTCGAAAAAGAAAATCTTCTGAAACAGATACCTGAACAATAAAAAAGCGATTCTAGGATCGATTTCTATTTCTATTAATTCTATTAATTAAGGAACATTTCTATTAATTTCGTTTTAATTCTTACCGTTATCTGTTGTTAAAATTAAGACGTTAGGATGTATGGAAAATGAAATATTATTTATAATTATTAAAGTAATAATTGATCTAAGACGTACAAGCGGCTATGTATAAGGAAGGAAAAAGAAAAATAGAACGAATTTCAATTTCATCGTCAACGTTCCGTCTTCCGTGAACCACTAATAATACTTAAACGCATCGACGATAGAACGAAACAAGGTGGAAAACAGGAGCGACGAATGTCGCGATTCCTGTCACGTATCGCGAAGAAAAGATGCCAGGAAGTATGCGGTACTTGAGTCAATCGGTGGAGATATTTTTTCTGCTCGACGAATGATTGTAACGCGACACTGACAGAGTGGCACGATCGTATTTCCCTTTCCACGCAGTATCCGCCCTTTCCTGCTTCTAGGTTTCTCAAAAAAATCAACAGAATCGGCTATGTGCAACATCGCAACATCGAAGTTCGTTCACGTTCCGAGCAGCGTCACTCCCGAAATTCAATTCGTTGTTCGCCCTCGTTTTCGTTTTCGTTTTCGTTTTCGTTTCACGTCTTTGTATCGGGACAAAAGGACACTTCAGTTGTCGAAACTTCTTCTACGAAACTTCGTTTGGAGGCTGAGGCTCGACACGATAGTCTGAATCGTTGTAAAGCAACGAAGCTGTTGACGAAGAATTTAAATTCTGCTGCGGAATTCGTCGAAAGAGGGAAAATTCGTCGTCGTCACGGTCCTTACACGCGTTTATAATGAACTCTCCGGTTAAACTACGCTTGACGCTTCGACGAAGCTTCGGCTTAATCGTCAACCATTCCCCGAGCTTGTACTAGGATTACACGGTCTCTTGCCCGGTATAGATACAGCGACTGTTTCCTCTTGCGTGCAGCGGAAAATAAATTCCAGGCCGAAGCCACGAAATCGCGTGTAAAGGTGAAATTCGAGGGCTTGGTTCTCCGCTTCGATCCGAGGATTGATCGAAAATCGATGGACTTGGTCTTTAAAGTCTCGTTAATAAAGGAGTTACACGCATGTATCACGTTGATGTATCGTTGCTCGACTAATCGTACAGATTTGTTCAAGTTTTTGCGCAGATTCTCGTTGAAAGATTATAGTACTAAAAAGCGTGAATGGACCGAAAATACGCTGATTCTAGGATGACTCGATCCGCGAGATAATTTAATAACGACTAAAATGTAATCAACGATATAGATGCCAAATTGCTTTTAAAGTACAGGTTGCTGATGATTTGAAAAATAAACTAACGTTGCAACTATGTGCTGTTGCAGTAACATTATCTTCCTGCAAAGAATATAATAAAAATGGATACAAGAGTCGATGGAGACGACGAGAAAGACGCGTGTCGACTACGCAAGAGGTAGAAACTTGCGAGAATGAAAAATAAAATACTCTGAAATAATTTGTATGTATGATGGAAACGGAGAAAAATAGAGTGACAATTTTTCTCTAGACTTTTGGATTAACAGGTTTTTGCGTTATGTCTGTTATCTTAAAATCAAAGTCGTCTTGAATCTTATTACAGTTGCCTAACGATCTGTATCTTTGTGTTGTTGTAAGTTGTACTACGAGCTTATCCTTACGTGTAATCGATTACATCAAAGTAATGTGTGGAAATCGAAAACTACGTGGATTGGTCGCGATAGAAGACCGAATTTGCATATATGCGCAAATATGGTACGACACACGAACATCGACCAATAACCAATATCGTGAAATTAATCCACGAATTATCTGATTGGATCACGTTATGCCTCGTTCTACGTCGCTTGGTATAAAACTACATAATAAATTGTTATTGTACTTATTTATATTACATCCATGATTAAATTTAATTGATTAATCTTCTTAATAGAAATTTATATACTACGTCAAACAGTATGATAAATCCATTTATGAACAACAGAGTAATCTGATCGCATCAATTACAGAATTTACCTACGTATTGGATACTGCATTCTCGGACAATGAACCGCAATTCGTGGCTATGAATCAGAAAATATAATCAACGATTTAGCATGTAATCGGTTGTAAACTCTGCGTGTTTGCTATCTAGTAATCTCCTAAAAGCATGTTAGCAGCACTGGCAATATTATTTCTGTCGATTCCGCCGATACGATATTTTATAATTACTTGCTATTAACAAGGAACAATACCATGCTACGAACTTTTGTAATTTCAACTTTTTGTTTCGATCGCGTTTCTTCATAGCTGCTGTCACAAAACCGGATACGTTTTAGTTCGAAAGTAAAGCAGAATAAAAACGCTGTTAATAATAGAATTTTTCCTACAACAAAGAACCAAACTTCCAACTATTTATCTTTCTTCTTCTTCGACGATAAGAAGCGAATAAATTGACTCGCACAGCATCAACTGTGAACGTTTTCTCTTTGAGTCGCAGAGATCTTCGAACTTTGTTCTTCGACGGAATAGCGCCGACTGCAACGTAAAAAGAACGACCGTGCTGAACCGATAAAAAATACGAATTAAAATTAATGAAAGAGGAAAGTCGTGAAACTTGTAGTGTATCGCGAATCGGATATTCAATTAGGATCCGAGTTTCAGCCAACTTGAACACTGGAAAATCGTTCCGCTGCGTTTTTATCGGCAACCTCGTTCGACCCAGCTACTGGCTACTCCTACTTTTTCCACCAACTCGAATCGACCTTCGCCTCTAATACGACCCGATACGCTACGCATTCGCGCGCCATGTAAATGTTTTTACTCGAATGGAATCGCGCAATCCAGACGAGTCTACGTTTCGAGGAGACTGAAAAATCGTGTGAAATCGAATACACAGGTAGTTGCGTTTGTAGCGGTAATTGTGCCGCTCTTCGGCATCCTGTTATAAAAGCTGCTACGCGACACCTTTGCAACGCGATACGTTACGAAGCCGAATTCCGATCCTGCTATCTGGCATCGATCAAAACTTGGCGAAAGGCAAACATCCCGGCGAAATGGTATACACGATCGTAAAAAGACAAACAAACAAGGGTTTCTTGTCGAGTCATGAGAGTGGAACTCATAAATCTGGACGATCAAGAGGAAAACTTTTCGAATAGCCGAGTGCCAAGGACGAACGCGATTGTCGGTCTCTCTCGCGTTCAAGAATTGATGTCCAACGTCGATCAACGTTTTGCATGCTCGAACTTCGTACTCTATCTAAAATACCGTCAGTTAACCCAGATACGTAGCGCTCGACCGTCAAACAGCGTCTCGCGCAAGTTCCTGTAAAAACATCTGTCTTGGCAAACGAGAACATCATCGAGGTGATCTATCACCGAGGAAACGACAACGTTCGAACATCCACGACGAAATCTCCTCTTTTCGTTTTGTACGTTTTACCCTTCGAACATCTTATGACACGCGAAAGCTTGCTTTCTTTTTCGTTCGTTACGATTGCGAAAGCGACAGTGAAGCAACTGCGAACAACTGCAACCCTTTGTCAATCACTGAGACAAAATTTCACTCACGAAATCTCGGACACGTACGTTCCATCCACGACGTCCAATTGGAAATAAACGAAGCGTCGGACCTGTCTGTGGAATTGCACGAACTCGCACTGCAACTTTGAAGATGCACGGGAAAAACGAACGAACGAGCGAAAGTCCCCGAACCACGGAGTCGGGTGTGCGCGGATCAACGGAACGAAAGAGGCACCTCGAGGCGCCAGAGGCCAGTCGCGAAACGCGAACCAAACCCAACTGAAGTGCGACGTTTCTGTACCCGCGACCGCGCCCCCGCCACCACCCCCCTACCCCCATTAAAACCACCCGCGCACGCGTTTCGCTCCGGAAGTCGGATGCGGGGTTGCTCGCGTCTTCTTCTCCGAAGGTTGGCCACGATTAGCGCTCGACATTTCACAATTTTCCAAGGAGAAAGTTTAAGGGATCGCGTTGACTTCGTACGGGATACCGTTCGCATGGTTACAGTGCAGTTTTCGACGATTTAATCGCGCCAATATTGGAAAATTAAATAGTTTAGGTGAATAACTTGAGATTAGACGCTGCGGTATTATAGGATCGAGGTTAGCAAATACGGAGGTAAGAAAATGTGGTGTGAAATAAAGGCAGAAGCAGCGGGTGACGAACAAATTAAATAGGATAGGCTACAGCTATTGTTTGCGAAGATAAAAGTAATATTATATATACGTACATATAAAATAAATGTAAATTTCAACGCACTTGAATAGCTCGTTTCGTATCATATTGCAATATACGTAGAAACCATCATTTTCTAGAAAAAGTTTGTTATTTGTTCGTTCTATTTGTTCGTTCGTAACTGGAGACTTATAAATTTTTGTGAACGTCATGAAGCGGCACTCGTGGAAGGAGTAAAACTTTTACTTGGTGAATAACGTTGTTCTTCGTTACACTAACCAAGCCCGACGCAAATTAATTACAGACTAAATGTGTAAATAAAATAAATAGTGTTACAGGAGTGTGTAATTGTAGGATTAAACTGCAAACAAGAGGTAAATAATTAAATATTTTAAACGTTGTCGCAGCACGCTTCGAAATATTTTCACGACGCGTTAATCACATCCTTGTGACAAAAGCTTTCAACTGCTACTACTTTACGCGAAGGATTATACATGCAGAAGCCACTATATTTACAAAACAGAGTGTTTTCTGCTATGGTGTCTGGTATAATTCCCTTCGTTACTTCCTCAAATGCCTAAAATTGTAAGGCAGGATAATTATCTTTCTTCGACGATCTCGCGTCTGATACTTTTAAAGTATACAGAATTACACAGAGAATTCATCCAGAAGAAATGATAAAATCTTCCAACGTAAAAAAAGAATGACTAATTTACTTAACTTAAAGTAATCTTCGCATTTCTATCAATGCAAACAGAATTGTTTTACAAAGTTGATTTAGAAAAGATTGCAAAATATTTCAGCATCTGTACCTTACGAAAAAATTGGTAATTTATTTAACTTACAACGTTCAGATTTACTTAAATGATAGTTATATAAAAATATCAAGATGTTCTAATAATTTTATTTCAAAAGGGTTACCGATTGATTCAACCCGAGGTATTCGGAATTTGTTAAGGAACTAATTTAAACGAAACGACAGGGACGTCTCAACAGCTGCTCCTTTAAGATGAATAATATATTTAACTTGTATATAGAATTCTATTACGCGAGCGACTAGTTTTGATTTAATCAGCATGGAAAATGACGCATCCTCGGAGCGAACATTTTCATTAACTTTAGCTACGGGGCTTTCTTCGTGAAACGGTACATTCGAGCGCGCGGAACTTTCAAGATTTCGTTAATTTCGCGAAGAAACTTCGCGGATGCCCAGTTCGGGGGTAATACTTCCCCGCAAGCGGATCTGGAGTGAGAGCAAAGACTTCGGAGTTTGCGTAACAGACGTAGTAAAACGCGATTTCCGAATGGCGTGCAATCCGCGACTTCGTACCCATTTCGATTTTCGATGGCAACCACTCGACAAGCCGCGATACGCGATGCAGCTCGTTTAAGTTTCCCGTCCTTCGACCCATAGTGCGTGAAACACCGACGCGGGGCATCGATTCCCATTCAAACGCATTCCGCAGCTGCGAAATTACTTCTGACGTTTTACGAATTTTCGGCTTTTTCGATCGGGTTGTCATGGAAATTTTTGTCTTCGATATAAAACGGTATTGTACGATATTGCGAATAAATTACGTAAAAAAATCGTCTACTATTAACGCTAGAACTATCGAAATTACAAATCTGTAATTCTTTATAGAAACTTTATCGACCGATAGCGGTGCATTTTAGGGGATTTAAATGATTTTTTAATAAAGCATATATCTAAACGGATGAAAGAAACGAATACTTTGTCATATTCCTTTTATTTCGTAGCAAGATTTAATTTTTGTCGTTAAATTTTACCTATAGCTATTATATAGCTTATACTAGTTCCACGATGTTTTATTCACGATGGTATTAGCTCTAATGTTATCTTTAACGTTGCTTGAAAATAGAAAGTTAATAGTTACGATTAAGTATTACCGTGAATTGAGTTTCACAATGAAAAGAAAGATGTTACCGTTGGAAATAAAAATTGTAATACAAGGTGAATTGGAAGAGGATGCGAAGAGACGAAATAATGGTATTTTCAGATGAAGAACACTTGAACAGTACGTCAACTTTAACGCAGACGGTTAAGTTAGAATTTACGAGTACGATAAGTGGTCAGTCATAAACACTATCGTAAACGAAGCATTGCGAACAGTCACCAACTCTAAGCAACTTCCTCTGCTTATTCCTAAAACAGTATCTTATAATGGTGTACTGTCGCTTTCCCAAAGTACCATACTTTGGATTATGGAACGTAAAACTATACTCAAACTTACACGCATAGACTTAAAAATATCGACAAATGTAGCAAAAATGTATCGAAGATGTTCATTTAAAAATAGCAAACGATATTTGATAAGTTGCAATAACCTTCGTTACGTCTAAAAACGATATTTATCTAAGAATTTAACTCATATTATTGTTGACATCGGATCTCCATTAAATTGAACGATTTCTTACCTGTTTCACCGAGAAATCGATACACCCTTTCGCAAAGCGATTATCGTGTTGTCCTTGATATCCACCACTAATATAATGCAATATTAATGTCGTGGCAAAGTGGTAGGAAAAATAACGAAACACAGCGTAAATACGAAACACTGGAAATGCGATACGAAACACGAAATGAGAACAAAATAAGAAAACAGGTTGGTCCGCGGTAAAAGACGCAGCGACAAATCGAGGGAGGGCATCAAAGTGTAAAGACATAACGAGCGAGAGGTGAAATATAACCGGCCCGGCGTTGAAAGAGGAAAAGCCAAGAAAATATGAAAAAGCGGGACGAAAATAATAATCCTTGAAACTTTTAAATTGCTCCTGTAAGTAATTTGGGAAATAATCACCGAAGTTACTAAAGAGTTAATTGGACGTAAATAAAGATATATATAGCACTTAATAAGATGAAAAACGCAAGATCCACGGTAAATTCACACTAAAGTATGTTAGACCCTTCAGCAAAATACTCACCGAATTACAGTCGTAATTCTCGCAAGATAAAACGAGGCCAAAAAGTCACGTTCAAACATCGATATCCGATTCGTTTTACATTATACCGAAGAAACTTTTGGAATAAAGGATGCGTCTGTAATCCCCTTTGAATAAGTAGTAATTCCTGTCCAAACGACTCCATCTGAAGCCATAACATATCATGTTGTGACACACGGTGGTAGTAAATCCAAAGTGGTCGTTAAATATTTAGGTAGAGGTACTGTGACTCGAAAAGCATTCGAACATCTACCGTAGAAACTTTTTATGAATATACTATGCGAATTGTGGATTATACGAAACTCTTTGCGAAGTATATGCTTCCAATAAATATCTTGTATCTTCCATATAAGTTTTCAGATCCGTTTCAAATTTTACTGTTATACTCGCAATAGTCGTACTTCGTTACACAGCTAATGAGATCTTAAAATGTTTCGTATAATACAAGTACAATTTTCTACGATACAAGTACACTATACAAAGTTTCCAGGAGTATTGGAGTATTTTCGTAAGCCCTCGTATAGTTTAGGCGATTAACTGAGAAGGTTTGAAACCACTGGAAAAAAGCGGTTCGAATATTACAGTAGAATTATTTTCGATGAAACTCTTCCATAAATTTGACCACAAAGAGGCTGCAGTTGCACTATGAAAGGACGTATTATACGTAAAGAATTTGGAAACTATCTAGGAGAGCTCTCGATAGAATTCACAAGCCAGATACTTCGGTCTGAAATTCCGTTCCAAATTTTATTCTAAACACGTGGAAAATAGTTTCATCTCGACGATTATTCGGTTAATTGACTAAAGAGCATTAACCTCTGTAATTGAGTACGTTCTTTCTAGAAGGTAAAACATTATGGGGCAATTAGGCGCGTTTAATTTTGTCATTGACAATAGAATATCAACACACTCGGTAAAGGATAAACGTTTTATTTTAATATACAGAGCGGCGTGTGCATTTATGACATAAAGGGAAATATACCAATCGAGCAATTGGACGTTTGTAAACATCGAATCAACGCGACTCGAATAAATAAATATTTCCATATTTATCGAAAAATATTGGTGGTGGCTCGTATCGAATACACATTTACGCTTTTGCGTAACTGCACGTGTACCTAATACTTTTCTGATCGCTGTCGCTGTGCGTAAACGGCCACCGAAACTTGACGTTAATTGATACCGTGAATCAATTTGATCGACGTTTAACTTATTAAGGACCACGCGGTGAAACAATACGTGAAAGTTTTATAAAGGCAACATTACGGAGAAATGGGAGTAAGGTAATGTAAACAATGTTTTATGACGTTGCATACTTTGCATAAAGTACAGAGATACTTTATAAAGAGTCGCTATATGAATAAGAGACACAAAAAATTTGCAGAATTTAATCTTTTCAAACTTTATAAAATCACAGAATTAAGGTGAAAGAAAAAGCAACGATGAGCAAAGTATGAAACAAATCCTTCGAATTCCCTTTTGAAAACTACAATGTTCGCAGGATCTAATAACGTAAATTGACTGAAAGAAATTGTAAAACTTATTTTCGTTCAGACGAAAGGTTGTCCTATAATGAGTTGACTAGTGTTCTGGGCAGAATTATTAGACGAAATTGCGAATGGCCTAAAATTAATGACTTTTCAGGCGAAAAGCTTATCTCGCAAGGAGATACGATGATAAATATCTTACAGTATCCACAAATCTTTCCGTAGTTCACGATCTAGCAGGAAATCCCAGATTTCCCTGTCGCTTGACCTGGCAATCTAGCTACGCTTTCATCTATTTTTCGGTTTGATCCAATGTTCGTCCCGTTTAACGTTCCACGGTTCCGAAAGAATCGTGTTAGACATTCCAATTTTCTCAAATCTGCCGATCGAAGATTAAGCTGCTGCGAAAGCGTTCCCGAGCATTGCGCAAAGAGTTAAATTGTTTCAAAGAATGAAACAGACTGAGGTATTGGCTGTCAATCTCACTAATTGTAAGTTAAAACGAATCCATTTCAGACAACATTTTCTCAACTGTACAGTACGAGTTTTAATGTAATATATTCGTTTTCGATAATCTTTTACTGAACCCTACAAATTCGCAACGCTTCTTTCTTAGAGCAATAAAAATAATAAAGATTCTCTAAATAAAAAATCAATCGTTTACTTTAATCTCAAATAATTAAAAGATATATATTAAAATAATATACCACAAGAAAAATTACGATATTTTATACAAAAGGAAGACACGTAATACGATGTTAATATATGTATCTAGAAGATATCAAGCTGTCTGAATATTTTTAATAAAACTTCTATATTTTCTGTATTAAAATTTCTAAGGATTGTAAATTTTCTACAGGATGATATTAAACGCATATACACGCGAAGGTTAAAATATTAAAGGCGATCTCCTATCGAACGAAGTGCGGAAATGTACGATTAAAAGGTGCACGCAGGATATGATATTACAAATAAATATGTCACATTTACTTCTCCCTCCGAGGAATCTTGATAATAAATACTGTCTGAATATTGCATCGTCGGAATAAGATATAATGTGATTATAATAATGGAAATTCGGTCTGAGGAACGGCAGGACCATGAACATTTCACGATTAAGCCAGCAGCTTGTAGTTCACGGCGTTGAGTAACGTACTTGACGATAATATCTTACGGTGAATGGATGTTCAGCATTTGTTGCAGGAGAAAATACGTTACTCGCGTATGTAATAAGATACAGATAGTACTGTTGCGTTCGTCGAACAAAAATTATCTAATAATGACAAACGTGACTTATTGTTCGTTTGAAAGTGCAAATACGCAAGGCGTATATACATTATAAGTTACTACAGTGTAAAGCGAAAAGCTTCACACGTTAGAAGCTGAAAAATCTTGTCTACAAAAGGTTGTCAAACCAATCGTGTATTCGTGCAATTCGAAAATTTCTAACCGAGTCTTGATGGCTTTAATTATTTTACTCCAACGTACGCTCGTCTTTCTCATTCCCTTTAGAGATAACGTTTTCATTCTTTATTCGAAAGGATGATTGTAAGGTGACTTTATTTCAGATTCCTTGAAATCACGATACAGACTATTTAGTTGTCCTCCTAGACAGATTTTTGAAAATTAGACGAGAACGCGGGTAACGGAAAAATGTCATTAATACGTTTAATTTAGATTGCAAATAAAAGAAAAGAGATATTATTTTGGTAGCCATCGCAAATAAGATTTATATTCATGTCTGGATCAAGGTAACACAGATTGGGTTGCTTGTTATCTTCAAACTTTCTTATATGTACAAACGATAAATTCTGATATCTGACAGATAAGCGACAGCTAAGAAGCGATTTCCTAACCATTTTCTCTTTTCCCTGTCCTTCGTCTTGTTATATGCACCGAAGTTCTTGTCGCAAATCGTACAAAAGAAAGATTCAATGATCTTTAAAAATACGTCGTTGCACGAAGAATTTGATTATAATTTAGCTTAGTATCACTGTAATTTAATATTATGTATGTGTTTGTAAAATATCGGATCAATTCGTATAAACGATAAATGAAAATTTGTCACACGTATGTAAAATAGTTAGTGAAATACGGAATACAACAAGACAGTTCAGGTCTGGTCGAAAATGCAAAGAAATTACAACGAGTACATGGAAAAACAACAAAAGATATTTTTCTCCGTATGTTGTCGTAGTGTATAAAGTAATCCTTATTCACGATGCCCTTGGTACAGTTATGCTTACTGTTGTACTCTATGTGGAGCCTTTCGTCATATTTTATCGTCCTAGAGGAAACCATAGTTTGCACTGTGAAGTAACATTTCACGCTACACCGTTGCACCTGGAAACCTAACTGTTTATTACTAATGCATATTTTCCGTCTTGCAGATACAACTTGCTTTTCAATTCTCGCGATAATAGTCGGAATAAAATATTTTTCGACCTGCACGTGTTCCGGATATTTCCAATACTATATTCGAAATAAATGAAAATAACTTCCAGTTAAAATCGAATGATTTGAATAATTATCATAAATCGAATTGAACTTGGATAATTGCATTAGTCTTACATATAGGAATAATCAAACTCTATTATACGTACCGGTAGACATACTGAACGAAACTATAATAGTATTTCTGATTGCAGGAACATCGTTAATGAAAGTTTCGCAAATACAATTTCAATCTTAATAATGAACTTGTACGAATAATAATCAAGCGGAAGTTATTGAAATTGAAAAAAGCTATTACAAGACAACTGTCTAAAATCCGTCGTCCCATTGTGCTTTACGAACAGGAATTAATCTCGGGATAAAGCGGGAAGAGCAATCTTTTATTTACGCTTGTCGATTCTGCAAAAACGACTGCTTTGTGGCGGACATTAATTTCCCTTTGGACCGCTTTTCTGAGAACACTTTGCAGAGCGACATGACTTTTGTATCTCTCCATATAATAGAATATGTATATACGATATCGGTATAAAAAGACTAAAAAACGGATAATAGGAAAAATGAAAATACGGCAAGAATTGAATTCGACCAAAAAGACGATGAAATTACAAAATTTAATTTAGGCATCGATCAACCCTAATACATGGACGCTCGACGAACAACAGACGAATTGTCTATAACGCTGAATCTGAGAAATCTTTTCTCCGGAAATGCATTAACAAAGCCAATAAAAACGACGCAACTTGCGCGACTATATTGGTAAAAAAACGTACCAATTTCAGAACGCAATGTACTCTAGCATATCGACAATCAAGTAAAATGTTCCTTAATGCGCCATCGGATTGCGTCCAGCGAGTCGCGTAAGTTTATGGCTAGCTAGAAAAGCATTAGCTCGTAATCAAAGTTCTCAAGCTTTTAATACGCTCAACTCCATATAACAGAAATAGAATCAGTTAAGATACCAAAAGGTTAGATTTGGATTCAAAAACATTTAATCGCTGCTAATACGTTTTTCGCGTTCAATAACATCCGAAGGTCTCTCGAGTGGTCCTCGAACTCACGACTTTGGCAGTCAAGGCCACTTGAAAGTCACTGTATTCGTCGAGATTCTGATATTCGAGAGTCTGATATTCGTCGAGCTCTCGAAGTTATTGAAAGGTAGTCAATGTCATAACCTTGGTACTCAAAACCAGTCGAAAGTCACAAATTCCTATCGAGGTCACAACGCTGGCACTCATAGTCAATTGGAGGTCATACATATTCGACAGGATCCTACAATGTTTACGAACAATATTTGTACACTTCTGTATTTATTGTAGCATTTGCACATCGAGTATATTACGTTTCATATGGTTTGATAATATTTTCATATGCTTAGAAAAATTGTATACTATAAGAATAAAACGTGGAATATGACAAAAAGATATTTCATTGGAAAACGAAGGTATGTGCGAATACTTTCTACGGATATTGTATAATTGGCGCTCAAATTACTTGGATATTATGAAAAAGTTATCGCCTTCTTTCTCTGTTTACAAATATACATTTGAAAATATCGGTCTACATGCAGGGAAATTTTTAATAAATTGATTTCCCATTGAAATAATTGTTTGTTTGATGTTGTACAGATATTGTACGTGAGACTATTCCCAATAGTTTTAACGTCAGTGTATATCGGTGTATGCTTCCGGCAGAGAAATTCGGAAGGAGAGATTGCAATTGGGAAACACAGACATACGCCATTCCGGTCACGATACAAGCGGTTGAATTGTTTTCATCGATATAACATAAAATCATTTTTCTCCAGAAATTCGCTCGTAACTCATGTCAATTTCTGGATGAAGATATTGGTTTGTGAAACTCGATTTATTTATAACAAATATTCCCACGATATTAACTGATATCGCAAATTTAGAGACCAATTGAAATAAAGCTTCCACAAAAAATAGATCGCAAAGGCAACCAATAAAAAGCCACTTCTTACTTTTTATTCGGGTCAATGAGATTTTATTTATATAAAAATCTTTGATAATCTGTAAAAAAAAAAAATAGTTTGCTTATCCGCATGACGTGTACTCTCCGAATCATGAAATCCTTTTAAGTTGTCACACAGAAGCCATTGCTAAGCTGCTTCGCAAGCACGGAAACTTCCGCGGATGGTCGTAAAAGAATGAAATAGGGTTGATGCGGACGCGAGAAATCCTTTCGTTACGCGATTCGTGATTCGATTCTCAGCACGCGGAAGCTTTCTGCGGGCGCGGAAATCTTTCGAAAACACAGAAGACATGTGCTTGAGGCGTGCGCGGAACCCAATGCAAAGATAAAATTTACTCTCGACTTGCTATTCTGCTCACGGAGAATACCCTATCAGAAAAGTATGGCCCGAAGTAGGTGTAAATAACTACGAACCATTCTCGTAAACGTCACAGTCACATTTCCTCTTTCCGTTCGCTAGCTCCAGGCTACCCGACAGTTTAGTAATTTTGTTCTTTCGAATTTGCAACCTCACCCTACTTAGTTTTTTGTAGTTTCTTAGTCTACTCTACTTAGATCTTTATTTAAAAAACTGTCTTTCATGCGAATCGAAATACGAGTACTTAAACGTATATAATAAAAAATAGATATTTAAACGTATGAATATTTCGCAATACTTGCAGATATTATTAAAATAAAGTAAAACATGTTATTACATTGTGTAAGGTAACAAACAAAAAGGAAGTTCAATAGAGCAGAGATATTGCGGATAATAAATAACAGTTCATTATGAATAGTAATGAATAATCAGTAATAAATAATAGATTGGAATAAATTTTTATTTTATTCAAGTCGATTAAAAGTTTAAATTATACTACCAGCTCTCTCTCTCTCTCTCTCTCTCTCCCTCTCTTTACGTTCTATCAACCTAATTCTAATTTGGCTTGAGATGATTTTCAAAAATCTCAGTGATGATTCTCAAAAGTTTACAATACACGTTTCACATTCATAAAAAGCTCGCCTTTCCCTTTTGTCCTATCAAGCTATTTCCTAAGCAGCTCTCACACCCAATGTCTCAGTCAGGTCAAGGAATACTATCGATCAATGGATTTTCCCAATGGAACTGCTTCCTTTCGCTCGTGATACTTTCATCAAAACCTTTCCTTAAAATTAAGACACCACACTAGCGTTAGATATCGTATTAAGAGTATGACATACGAAGATATATGAAGCGAAGGTAACCAGGGTAATTGACACCATGTACGAACATACCATTACAGCGATCTAGCGCGAAGTGACCACTCATATGACTCAAAGTGAGATACGTAAGCTCTCTAACGAACTTTCGTCTCTGTTGAAAAGTTTCGCGATCCATTTAAACGTGGACCTGTTGCGTACGTCAAAGTATCCTTCATCAATGGCGCTCTTCGTGTAATTTACACTCTGTTTTGTCGACTTTGCCATTTTATTGCTGTTAAAAAAACTGTTAAAAATCAGAGTATTTCTTCTCGAAATTCGTTTTCATTTTTTCCGCATATAATATCCCGTCCTCCTTGCAATTCACGAATAAATCGATAGCTTCGTTACTTCTTTTCCGTTTGTCCAATCATACTTTTTATTCGTACGTTTTCGTACGTTTTCACTTATCTACTTAAAGCTCAGCACGTGTGCATCGGTCAGTGACAAATGACGCGTCAGCGTCTTTTTGCCCTTCATTACCGGCAACGTTCGCACTTTCGAGAAAAATGTGGTAGATCGCAAAATTTTTTGCAATCCTGTCTTGATTCCATGATCTTCAAGTTTTTGTGCGAGATATCGTAATTTCGAAAGCATAGTATACCATAAAAATAAATTGGCGTACCGAGACGTACAGTGTAACTGTACGCTTAATCTGATAAACATATAGATACTCTGCATATATACAGTCGAGGAAGTAGTATAGATCCATGTCGTCTCGTGGGAGTGGTGTACTCAGCCAGGTAAGTAGTACATCCCAGTGTATGGTCAGACAAACTCCATTGGCCTACTTCTGCCACGTACAGAGCTCTACCTTTCCCTGTTTTTATGCAAATCAATTGTAAACTATAAAGAATATTCAAATGATATTTTACGATCAATGTGAACCTCTCATTCGCACGTGTCGTATATATTACGTGCAAAATATTTAGTAAATTATTAGAGAAGATTTAGTGAACTCAATTAATTACATAGGATAGTATCCTTAGTTATAATTAGCTGTATAAGTTCATTAACGCAACGATATAAACAACAATCATCAGAATAATATTTCATAGAATATGTAATACAGTTACGTCATTTATCCTCTATATGAATGAACTTTCTAAGAGTTCGGATAATCGGGAAGCCATAAAATTAAACTTTGAATAGTTTGAATACCATTGTATTGATAGCGTGAAAATCTAAATTTCCTGAACGACCCTATAAACTACGTGACGCGAATTTCTCAACTTACACTGCGGCGACGTATCAACTTGGAAAACGTTAGAATTATTTGCTAGTTAAATCATATCCGCTCTTCTTATCCCGCTCATTGAACTACGTTGCGTCGTACGCCTTCGGAAAAATGCCGTGGAGCAAAACCAGCCACGTAGATAAGTTACTACGAGCGATGACACAGCACAGGTATTTTTCCTGTGTCATCCTCACTTATCGCCGTGTTTACCATGCGGATACATCTCACGCGTACGGCCAATAATACGTGTAAAATCCCAGGCTCTGTATACATGCGTGTACACCACCGCAGAAGCACGTTGAACTTTCTCAGCAAAATTTGATGGTCCATATCTTCGTCGGTTATCGTCTCGATATTCATACATAATCAATTAGTGCAGCTAGCTACATCGTTTTACTAATATATCTAATTCCATCGTAACAATCGTTTAGATACTCCGACTTAATAATACCATTAAATATAAGAATTGTACAAAATTACAATCTTTGGTAAAATACAAAATGTATATTGACTCTAATATCACGGAACTCGGTTATAAAATCGCGATCGAGAAAAGAAAAATTTCCGAAGAGAACCTGGTTTCATACTTGTTTTTAAAATCCATAACATCAAACTACGTATTTTGCATACGTAATGAGATTTGTCACTCGATCGTTCAAACAATATAAACGGAAAGCTTAAAGAGGAAAGTTTAAAGATCGAAATAGTAACGAACTCGTCGAACGAAAAGCAAATTTTCTTCGTTTCGCTATACCACGGGAAATATCAAAGCCGAGGAATTGGTTGTAGCACGGACGTAAGAGGTTATAAATCGTACGTGGCCGAACAGCCACAACTTCGTTAAAGTTTGACGTGACCGGATTGGAGAACGCGAAAAATGTGGTTTTAACTTTCCCTTTCCTTGAATTTGAGCTCGTAACTGGACCGTTACTTTCAGATTCGTGGTCCCATTTGCTCTGTCCGGAGAAAGTTATAAAGAAGAGACGTGCACGCGGATATCTCGGTAACGTATGCTCATGATCCGAGAGGAAACGCCAGATGGTACAAGAAACCTAATGTTACAGAAGTATCTCGGAAATGTCTCACGCTCCATGAAATCATCTTCGTACGAATGTCGATCAACAATATCACAACGCGTTATTAAATCTTTTTCGATATCGTAGAATTTGGTTTCGTTTGTTTCAAAGACAAGGAACGATACGGTAGAGCATGTTATACACAAACGCTCGTTATTAGAACGTTCAACCATTCGGACAAAATGTGTACGAGCTCCGTGTGCTATTTTTTAATTCAAATATCACGTTTACATATTTTTTTTTTATATACTTTTCTGTCAATCGTACGAGTTATCGTATTAGCGTACGTTGCGATAAAACAGGTATTTCTGACTATCGAACGACGATATGAAATAATTGAGAAGCCAACAAACGATAGAAGCTAAGAAAAGGAACTAAGGAAGTTAACGAAGCTAACAAAAGTTGTAAAAATACATTAGGCAGACTGTACAATCGTGGAAATGTTTACGTTAAAAAACTTATACAATTTAGTAGCTACAAGATACGGAATCCTTAAATATTCAAACAACCTATCAATCTTTTTAATTTCTATTTAAACGATCTCAAAGTGAAATCTCCTGCTCAAAAAATTCCTATATTAGGCTTCAACGTTCTTCCTGTCGAATCGAAAAACAAAGATCAGTTTCGTAAGTTCAAAACGTCTTCGAGTTTAACCTGATAAACTCGATTTCAAGTTACGCACACAAAGACTAATCGTAAGTACGGAATAGAGCGCGTCTTGCGTCACATCTTCGATCAATGTGACAGGACAAACGCGTGATTCGATCGAGGGAGTAATTATTAGACGAGGATGGTGTAGAATCCAACCACAAACAACAGATTGGAATGGTTTCCCCGATGACCGTGAAAAGCAGACGGTTTGGAGAAGCGTCGTTGTCGCCGTATCAGTTACGAGGCGGAAGCGCGTTATCAGCATCCGGACCAGCGAATTCATGAACAGCGAGGGGGGGAGGCGTTACACGAGGATCAGAAGCGTCTATTATACCGGGAATACTCGAACAACGCTGCTTCATGTTGGCAATCGCCGTCAATAACCGCAGTCGTGACGAGGACGTTTCCATCTTTGCAGCTCGAACATTGACAGGTCTGTGGGACTAGTTATTGCTGGTCGTTCCACTGAAATTGACTGATGAGAATTGATCATCGTTCGACGATTCGAATATAAATTGGGCCGAGACATCTGCCGGCTGATCGTGCCTTCTAGATCGCGCATTAATTCCAATTTAATATCGCCCCGACTACGGAAATCTGTAATTGGAAAGGCGCGCAAACGTTTAAAGCTAGTTACGGTGTCGATTGTAAGTATAAAATAGAAGGATTTCAAGAGAACGAAAGTAATTGGAATAGTTGGTATTAAACGGTATCGAAGGAGCTATTAAAAATTTAAAGGAAGCTGCAGCAGAGTTTCCGATATGCCCTCTTATTTATGTATATAGGAGAGCAAACAAATTTCACGGTAAATTAAACGCAATTCCACCAGAAGAAAATTATCTTCACAGGGACGAAAACTTTAGATGGTTTCCTTTGTCCTTGTTCCTATGTTCTTTAACCAAGAAATCGATTGTTGAAAGTTCAGTCGTTCCTCCCTTTTTTCTCGTCTTCTTTCTACGTCTGTACCTTTTGTACTTTTAACGTTCTCTGAAAAATAAGATTCTTGTACGACTCTGTTTACCCATCTTTTATAACCGCTTCCTCTGGTGTTCGCCCGTTTCGGTCTCGCTGGTATTTGCCGTTTTCATCCTAAAGAGGATGCAAGCGGTTAAGAAACGATGGATAATTGCCTGCAACTCGTAACAAGTTTCCAGGACATTACGCTTGCCGGGAACTATACGCCTCGTACAATTCCCTGGATGGAATAATAGAAGACGGTCCGAAATAAGAAGAAGAAGAACGAATTCAGAAAAGTGAAAGACTCTTGTCAAAGTGTACGATACTGAGGATTCTTCGCATAATAAGGGAAACTGTATGTAAAACTTTTAATAGGTTCCAGAGGGGACCCGAGCGAGAAAAAATTGACAACGAATTTACAAAGTGTTCGGCAATTTGTAAAATATTCCAGGTTTCGTGTTTAACTTGCCATCCGTCTATGAGAAATATTTTTCGGTCGATGAAAAGTAGAAAATGTTCGCGCCTGCTATCGTTTAATCCGTAGTCGAATTATCGTGGGACATAAACATTAATTCGCGAAAAGATTATCCGTTTAAAAATCGAAAATTACAACGTTAATATCTTGGCTCGATAATCCTGACCAACGAGCGATTTCTCGCTTCAATTTCGATTTAGGAAATTACAAAATCGACGCCTTTCTCTCTTACAACTCTACCACGTTTCGTATTTCTTCCTGAAATTTGAACGAACCAATCGATCAATTATGAAACTACATAATGGACGAGGATCGCGGCACTCGTCCATTTTCTATTTCTCGGTGCATTAAGCGCGATGATGGGTTATGATGTTTGCGAAGATGTTGGTAAAAAGGCAAATCATCTAAGATCTCGACTAGACTTAATAAACCGATACGATTCGCCTTTAGCAGTCGTTGATGTCCTTATGCCAGCAAACTACTGAAATAACTGAAGTGGCCATAACAGCTTCTTGAATACGGAGTAGTATTCGTTCAAACGATACTACCAGCGCTAGGATATTACTACCGGGACGCTTTGATCGGGGATGAAAGGGTAGAAATCGAAAGAAGAAATTCCCTTGGCCTTTCATGCCTCGGATCTCAGGGCTAATTCTTCCGAAGATTTTTTTACTAAAAAGAAAATCGTCACTTCCAAGGCGAAGGTGAGTGGTGACAAATCTTTACTGCAGAATGCGCATAACACGTAACGGTACACAAAACGGCTTGTAATCAAACGTCTAAAAGTATAAATTTGAAGAAATTCCGACCGACGCCAATTTTGACGCGAGTCCATCGATGGACGACAGAAAAATAGAATTTTTACATCGATTCATGCGGCAACTACATATACGTAGTATTTAAATAGTCTAGAGTAAGGACAAGAAAGGATGTTCTATTTGAAGCGAAGTTTAGTTTTATTTTAACAACCCAACGCAGAAACTGACTACAATATCTTCGTACGTCTTATTCTAACACTCGGCTCGCAACTTCTGTCCTCCCAGGTCAAAAATGCCGACCCTCGACCCTCGCACCCTTCTCCCACTCCTTTACTCATTTAGCTTTGACGTCACCAAGGCATACACTCTTACTTACTCTCTCTCTCTCTCTCTTTCTCTCTTCCCCAGCGCTCTAACGATTCTTAATTTATACCTTAAATTTACAACTTATACTATCCCGAGAAAACTCGAACTTAAATATATGATAGACCAAGCGTATACCCCCTTTTTTTGATATTGCATACATATGTACGTACATCGTTGATTTTTCAACAAAAAATATAATTCATTTTATTACATACACAGTCGCTGCACTTTTTTAGCTAAACACAGTTTTAAGTCATTCAAAAAAATGTTGTTCACTTCAGTACTCTCTTCATTCAGTTATTTTCAAACAGAACTCATTCGGCTTTTTTGCCTGGGATCATTCCTTATTAGTTAATTCTTGGGATTTCGAATTTTGTAGGCTGGTTTCATCGCCTAAACTCGAGTTACAATAGCTAAAAAAAATAAGTATCTGATATCTTTGGCTACTCTTTGAACTTACAATGTTCCATTAAAATAGGAGCGGATCGTTCGCCACCTTTCCTTGTTAATGCGGTATTTGGAGCATGTCCGAGCATGTTTGTGAAAATGGTTTATTGGACCAGTTACACCACAGGAACTTATAGTCTCAATTTGTCTTGTAATAGAATACCGCGGTAAATATCTGGTTCTGAAGGGTTTGATCGAAAAATATGGTAGAAACCGCATGTAATTAACCTAATATCGCTCAGTGATCGAACGATTTAATTAAGGAATAAATTTTCGAAATTCTCCATTGTATTACAAAATTATTAATCGTTGCTTTCAATTTTCAATTTTAATGCAAAATAATGCGAAATAATGCAATCAATGTATCATTGTACAAAATTGTTAAGTTTGAATAAAAAAGAATGGCTGAAAGTAAAAGAGAATGGTTGAGAGAGTTAAGAGATATAGATTTTCTTTTAGGTCATATTTGCATAGGTAATGTTTATCAAATTATTCTGTTTCTAAATGTTAGTGTTATTATATACAGGGTGGTTGGTAACTGGTGTTACAAGCGGAAAAGGGATGATTCTACGCGAAAAAAGAAGTCGAAAATATAGAAAAAAAAATTTTAGAACAAAGTATCGGGGATCTTCTCAAAATTCCAAAAGAAAGGCCCAGTGTCCCTACATCTCCGACATATATATATATCTAAAAAACTATTTTAACTATCTCGCATCTGTATAATCTCTTCCAAATAGATAGAAGTCAAATACAGATAAATAATAAATAGAATTGCTACATTACGATTCATTAACACACTCCTACGTTACGATAATTAATTTGCGATTTCACCGGTGAATCTACGTATCTCTTCGAAAACATATCTGCTTCAAAGTAAATAAAAAAAATTGAAAACTGCTACTTTCTATCGTCTGGACAATTTGCAATAATCTTTTTACTTAAAGGACCATGTTTAGTAATCCTCCTATAATCGCACGAAAGTAATCCCTACGATAAATCGAATGATATTTTTATAGAATCGCGTATCCATATATGACCTTTAGCAGGAACGCACGATTTTACACGAGTCACGTACAAAGCTGCAAATTATCGTGAACAGACACGAGAGTGCGTGCAACTTGATCAAAGGGACGGATAATTTTCGATATTAATTACGTCACGTTACTACGGGCTGTTTGACATGTAACAGCAACAGCTATAAGGCAAATCACATAGGAGCTGAATCGTGACATACGGACGAAACCGCTAAAATCGAACTTGCGTTTGAATCGTGTGATCACGCGGCAATTGATTAAAGATATTCGCAAGATACCGAGCACGGGTTTCGTTACGTCAAATGGAATAAGCTACCACTGTTAAATCTATGATGACCATAGGAAGAGATGTTCATTCCGGATAATTGGTTAAAGTCGTAATTAACTTCCTTCGCTAATTATTCTAATCGAAGAATCAAACTGTGAAACTCTCTACTTCGAGTCGAATATTATTGAAATCCGTCGGAAAATAATTGTTCAAGGCGAGATAGTCGTAAAGAACTCGTAAAACGACTCGATGTTAGATTTGCAATAATTCCGATGGTAGAAAGGGGAAGCAAATCGATACTCAGATCGAAAATAAGAAGCGAGAATGAACGGCAACGGTGATCGAGTTGCTCGTAAAACTAATTTTACAGACACTAAATCTCTAGTTAACCTCCATTATTTCGTACCTCGCGGTTTTCCTTCAAACTCGATAACTCAGACTTGGATTTCTTCTTCCGAACAACGCTTCATCGACCTATAAATTCGGGTATAAGCCATAGTCGTACAACTATACCTCGATCTTGAACTTTTCTAAATTTTAAACGCTTTACACGTTACCGAAAAACTTGCCGTCTTTATTTCAAAATGTTCGATAAAAGATGATCTATGATAATAGACGAAAACGTATTCTCGTTAAACATGTCGTCAAACAGGATTAAGCGTGGCGTAAAGACGAAAAGTAAATATCTTTCAACATCGAATAAACGAAAATTTCTTTATGTCAGTCGACAACGTAAAGTAAATTGAAGCATTTTTAAAGTACGTAATACATAAATTTAATACTTTATAAATTCCTATGGAACCGTGATAAAACGGAGATTGCCGGTCGAAGAAACATCGATGAAGAAGCTCAAAATACATCGACGAACGAACTACGACAATTACAAAGCTGCGACTATGAGCAGCATTCTTCGTGGAAACGATCTCGGTATCTTTCCCGGCAATAATTGGTCCTCACCGGTAATTTTCATTAAACGTACGACAATAATTGACGAGGATCGCGATTGATAGAGACGTTCTCTATCGATCCGTGACCAGGTGAGCAGGCTGACTGAAACGTCGAAAAAGAAAGAGGAAAAAAGAAACGGTACCTAGTGGCTAATTAATTGCTGTTAAAAGTACGAGAACGACCATCGTAATTTCAAGCGAGGGGGAATGGGATTTTCACGAAAAACAGAGCGGTAACGGTTTCGAGGAAAAACGAGTAGGGAGAAACGAACGGAACAACGTTCCGCATTTCCTGGTGCACGGGAATAGAATTGACGGGTATCCGCGGTTATTTCCTGTCGATTAAACGAAACAATAGCTCGAAATGCAGCGATGATCGTTGCGCTTCGCCAACTATTCCGAACCAGCCCCAGTGTCCCGGGTTAGAAGCGTTAAATTTTTTATCAAGTGCCCTCGATAGATCTATAGAAATAAATGTAAGAGAGGAATAGGTGCACATCGAAACGTCGCGTCGCTGGAATTCAATAGTTTTCTCAAGAGCGAAATAACCTACGGCGGAGGAACAATAGCGGACAGACACGATCGGTGAAGCACAGGAATATCGTTCTCCCACAAAGAGCCTGATAATACTATCGATGTAAGCTGAATCGAAATGATACGAATAGACCAATTTTACGTCTAAAGCCGTCGTTTCTGACGGTAATTAAGAAATCAACGACGCGGAGATTTAAATATCTTAAATACCGAAGAGATGAGAAAGCAAATATTAGGTTGTCCGAGAAGTGTCTTTCTTTCGCAAACGTGTTTTTTACAACAGTGCACCTTCGTACAAACGTGACACCAAGTCTGTGAAACGTCGCGGTGTTTGTCTCAACAGAACAAAATGGATCGTACGTAATTCGACGAAATAATATAAAACAAAAAACGCTGTGCGTCTATTATTTCCTCATAAAGCGAAACAAACCTTTCGGACAACCTAATAATCGAACTAGTTCGGATAAGCTTTAAATATCCGAGCCTTTGTATTTTTAAATGATTACACATCAACCACTGTAAAAGAACTCTAAGTTGGAATGAACATTCGAACTGCTACTCCTTGCAGAAATAACCGAAATACGTATATTATTCGGAAAATTTGAAACTACTTTTGAACATCGATCTGAAGGTTCTACATTTTTTTCCAACGGAACGATGCGACTGAACTCGAGCAAACGCGATGCAAACCTGAGTCACTCGCTGAAATATAAAATCGTCTACTAAATTGAAATATCCGTGACCTTAATAATAAGAGCCAATGTAGAAAATTGGCACAGAGTTCCCAGCGAAAAGACCAGGAACTAGGGCGGACATTTAAAATAGGTAAGCGTCGAGCATCATCGAAAAGGACAAGCTCAGACGAGACACTTTCTCCACATCAAAGATGAACTATAAAACCGAGACAAAGCGAAGAATCTGTTAGCAACAAAATAGTTCTCCTTTTCAGCAATGCTTACCGATCTCTGCACAAGGACATTATTCGGTCGCGTTATTCGGCACTCGCACCTCGATCCACGAACAAGGAGAATGGAATATCTTGAAATTTTTGCTACGAAACTCCAGCTAAAAGGCAATTCATTGAACGTAATACTAGGCAAATATTTTTGTTTGCCTACGAAAATGAAATCGACTATATAGAAATGAATATCTTATTCGTTCGTGTTCTCAAGCTAAGTAAATGTTTCTTTGAAACTTTTGAGACATTCCATTTGTCTAAACGACATATAGAATTGCAATTTAAATGGAAATTTGTAATACATAAAATTAGGAAACGACGAGGAGGTAAATATGTCAAAAGAGGTAAAAAGGCGGGAAAGAAGATGGAAGAGGAATACAAAGCAGTAAGATGATGTTATATAAATTAACTTCAGCAGAAACGAACTTCGATTAATTTGACTCTCAAATGCAGAATGAATACTTTGTTCGTTAGATCTTTTAGAGCTGAATTTTTTATCAATCTATGAGAATAGTTATTGTCCATTAAGCAGAAATACAAAATACGTTTAACAGATTTATCACAAATGTAATACCAATACATTTACGAAATTTATCTTTTTGCCTGATATTGTGAACAAGTCAAGACGAAAGTTTAAGATTAATTTTATCGAAAACAAATACGTGCGTTTATCCTATACGCGCAATATCGAATAATTAATAACGAATATCGAATAGTTAATAAAATACTAATTTAAACTCAGCTCTCGCTTTTTTTCAGCAGAAAAGCCACCGTTATTTCATCCATCGTCGACTCACCATATTCAGCGATATATCGCGAGAACGTTATGAACAGCTTATTCGTATCATTTCTCGACAGTCGTATAACGTCGATCGTTTCGCGAAGAAATATTTGTCCAATTATCATTGTCACCTCTGCCGTTTTCTTGACGACGTTGGCAAATCCGTGATTAACGATCCGGCTGACATCGTAATAAAAAAACGACAGCGGAACGTTATCGCGTGGTATCTTACGAAAGCACCAATCTTGCGTTGAGATTATTACACGTGATAAATTCACCTGCAAGGAACAAATTTTCTTCTTACGGATTTTATTAAGGATAAAAAACTTCTATCTCTCCATTTGCCCGCGTACTGGTATTCCTTCATAGCTCTCTTTTCTTACTGTCGCGTGAATATGAACGCGTTGCCTCTGTATAGAACGATCGATCCCACGATAACGAATAAGAAATTGCGTAAGAGCAAGCTTCTGAATAACGTAGGAATACTTTTTGCCGACATAGAGGAACTTTTAACGTTTCTTAAATGTCTCGATGAAAATCTTATTCTTTTAGCTTTAATTTAACTACAAGCTGCGATTGTTAAACCGTTTTGATTAAGAATAAACGCACGTATTTGTTTTCGATAAAATTGATCTTAAACTTTAGCCTCGACTTGTTCACAAAATCAGCCAAAAAGATAAATTTCCTAAATTTATTGGTATTAAATCTGTGATAAATTTGCTAAACGCATTTTGTATTTTTGCTCAACGGAAAACTACTATTCTCGTAGACTGATAAAAAATTCAGCTCTAAAAGATCCAACGAACAAAGTATTAATTCCGCATTTGAGAGTCAAATTAATCCAAGTTCGCTTCTGCTGAAGTTAATTTGTGTAACATCATCTTACTGCTTTGCATTTCTCTTCCATCTTCTTTCTCGCTTTCTTCTCATAGAGATATATCGATATCGGAGGCAAAAAACTGAAGCAGACGGAACATGATAATTTTCTCCGGCGCATAGAAATCATTTTTTTAATCAACTTTTTATCTCTCTTTACTGCGTGTCTCGATGAAAATCTAGTTCCACGAACTACGTGCTACAATTATCGACTGCTTCATTCTGAGCTCTAAGCTTTTGAAAGCTTGCTTTACTGTCTCCTAAAAAGAGTACCTTCTCTGCACGAATGTTGGAAACACACACACACACAAAAAAAAAACTGTAATAAACAGGAGATTAAAATTTGCTTCAACATACTGACATCTCCGTTCTTTTTTCCTTTTCTCTTTTTACAAGTTTTTGCTTGGTGACGTAAAAGGGTGGAATCAAATGAGGAACTGAATTTTTCAGAAGAGGAAACATTCATCTATAGAAGTTCCTGCTGGTTGAAATGCATGGGAAAAATTCGGTAGCTTGATTTCGAAGGATTAACGCCGTGCGTGACGCGACAGTATATTGACTTTCTGCCTTTTTTGCGGTGACCGCCTGCTCATAACGGTGCTGCATATTTCATAACGAGAACAAGCCTGAGGACGTTGACCTGGCGTAGAAAAATGAGAATGGAACAGTCATTAGCGTGAAACAGAGAAGATCATTTCCGTCCGCGTTCCATCCCGCTCGCATGGAATATCGTGATAATGAACTCGCCTCCTGCTTACTGTCGTTCTTCCAAATACTTTAATTTGATTTAATCACAGTTGATGTTTCTTCCGTACGATTCAATGCCTTTCTATATTTTCTCTCTGATATAGAAACTATATAAAAAGCTTTCTTTCTTTCGAGCAGATTCGGATATACAGTATGAGATGAAATTCTATCGAAAATAAGTAAATATTCTTACGAAAAAATGTATAATTAACGACGACGTTAATTAGATATTTAATCGTAAAAGTTTCTTTCGTTGTGCAAGAAAATAATGGATGCGCAACAATTTCCGCTTTATATTATTTCATCGAATCACGTGTGATCCATTTCGTTCTATCAAAATAAAGATCACAACGTTCGACAGATTAGGTTTCATGTTTGTATAAGGATGCATCGTTGTAAAAGACGTGTCTGTAAAAGAAAGACACTTTCCGGACAACCTAATAGAATCTGAAGATGAGAACGAAATAGATATTTTGAATAATAGCAAAAAAAAAAATAATTCGATAGAGTGAGGGAGTATTTTAGCGACACAGATCAGTAAATGGTAAGAATTATCGATATATACGCTATTAATCCCGTAATAGAAAGAAATATTCGTTGATGCAGAGCCGAACGAAACGTATAATTGGCGGAAAATCGCGAGCACTCGTCGAGAATGGTCCTTTTCCAGTTAAGCGTTGGCCGTCGAACTCATATTTGCTTCTTTCTAATCGATTACTCGCATCGATTGAACTGACCGAACGCTTTTACCCAACTTCGCGATGAAGTGGAACCTCTGGCAGCGCATATGATCGAATCTAAGGCCATGATGTCAATCCGATCGGAAAATCGAGAGTTATTTTTCACGAGCGACCAACAAACATCTGCTGTTTCACGATCTTTATCGGAATATACCAGATCTGCGATTATCCAATGGTTTGTAAGTAAAAAATAATAATTATTTCGATGGCTCGATACCGTTTTGTAGATTTCCAAGTAATTAATAGAAATATATGTAAAATTGCAATTTACGCGGTTTACAATAATAGTAAAAACCTTTTATACGTCTGCATATAAAACTGTGGCAAATATTTGAATAGAAAATCTTGAAAGATTGAAGATTAATATACATTGCAGCTGTAGTTGTAAATAACCCTAATTGCATCGAAGCAACCTTAACGATCGATTTTCCCGTTAACCGTATGAATATTCGCGTCTCTTACAAAATTTCAAAAAATTTTGGCGTTGAAAACGCCAAAAAATTTCTTCGTTCAACACGGAAAAGTAAATTTCACTGGCAATGGAAAAAATGCAAGCGTTATTTATATCACAAAATACGTTTCGTTTGGTATGTAAAAATGTCACGCTCGATAGAATTTAACTCGTCGATGTTGTTCAGATTTCCCGATGCGAGAAATGAAGAAAGTTTCATTTTAAAAACTGGTAAAGGCATTTTCTTCGGTTAATGGTCACGGTCTGTTTTTACTGGATCGAAATCGGTGACTTAATTAAAATAATTACAGAAAGGATGAACTCGCGGCAACGATATCGTGAAGAGCAATTGCAAAGAACGGAATCCGAAGTCTCGGAATTGCGTCGAAACCTCAGCGAACTGAGGACCAAGTTTTTCCAGCTCGAGCGAGCTTTCGAAATCAACCTACAGTCGCAAGCTCGCCTGGAACTTCAGTTTAATCGTACGAAGCTTGAAAGTGAAGGTAGGTCGCGACAGAGATTTGTTCGTTGCCTTCGCTTTAAAGAATTTTTTAACAAATCCGAGAATATCTTTCGCGTTACGCTATTAACACATTATTAACGCGTTAATTCACTAATCACGGTCTCTCGGTGGCAATTATAAAAAGAATTTGTAAACATTTGTCAGCAGAATCGCGTTTTCCTATCGTTAAGAAATTTTTTAAACAGGAAGAAACGAAAGAATCGTCCTTAGTATACTTGATACCTCGCGTGAAATTTATGTATAATGGTTGAGAACCGTAATAAGATTAAAAATCAATTAGTCGTATTTTCGACAATTACAGCTTATGTTTGAAACTTGATTCCAATAATATCGAACTTGCGAAACACAATTTCAATTAATCATGATAAGATCGTAGTTAGGAATATCGATCGCGATGTGACTAGAATTACAGAATCTAATTATAGTAATGTAAGGCTTGTAAGATACAATTAGACAGATGGCTAATTGGAGAAGTCCGATTGTCGTGTTTCGATCATTCGAGTTTGCCAGGAGTCTGTTTTCGATAATGTCGAAATAAGCAGCACAGTTTCATCCATTTCAACGTTAGAACATTTTGCGACAGCGATTTTTTTACATATAATAGCATCCGAGTATCCTAACTTTTGACATGGTATCCAGCTCGAACAGATCTAGGGATAGCGACTGATATTTCGATCACGTTTTACAACGTCAATTTTCCTGGAATTACCTTCCAAAATAAGGACATCATACCTTGATCCAGCGTTGGCTTGAAATTTTCGGTTTAAGTTTAGTACTTTGCCTCGTTCGGATCGTAAATTTGAAAAAGTTGGGTGCATGATTATCACGATGAATCCCTTTCTCGTTTCATCGTTGAATCTTTTATGATCTTTTCGTAAGCAGTTCCTTACATAAACACGCCAGTAATGGAATACTAGAATAACAAGTGGAATAAAACTTTATTCCGCGATGCTTGTTTAACGATATAAAACAAAAGTCATTGCACGACTTCAACCGAGACGAAATATTTCCCTGGCCCCATTACCCTTTTCACGTTGTTAGCATAGAGTAAATAATAGAGAACCTCGGGGAATTCGCATCAAGTCACATAACAGGAACACAAGAGACCTTCCGGCAGTTCTGCTTGACTTGTTAACGCTAAATAGGCAGTTGGTTACGTGGAGTATTCTCAAATTAACTCGATCGAATTATCTCCACCATCGGCGAGGTATGTGTTCCTCCGGTTCAAGAGCCGCAAATTTATGCAATTCGGCGGAAGCATTTTCTTTTCTCTTATTATCATCGCACAATAGTTTTATTACGCACGAATTCCACTTAAGTTCCATTCGAATGCCTCGGAAATTTCATAGATTTAATTTCTTTCTAAATTCCGTGTCTTGGATATTTCATAAATAAATTTTTTTCAAATTCCACTTGAATCCTTTAAACATTCCCTTTAAGAAAAGTGACCAAGAAGTATAAACATTAAGATGATTCGATCGCGTACTATATTCGAAATGTCTCCAGGTATATAAATCTATTTCAAATTGCAACGAATCGATAGAAAAACCCATTGTATTCGCGAGTCAAACAGTAATAAACGCGAATACTATGTGAGAAAACTGACATGGAGCTAAATTTGTTTTAGAGCTTCGAAAGCTTAACGCCGATGCTGTACGAGCGAGAACGAAATTAAACTCGATATTAACCAATGCGATAACTGAAAGAGATCATTGGAAAAACGCTTTCCTACGACAAAAAGAACTTGTTAAAAGGTACGTTGCACATAGTTACTTTTAAGCTTGAATAATTCTTTCACGCCGATGTTCGTTTTCTCTCCGGGCATGTTAGAAAGATAATGCAATACTTCGCAGAAGTTTGTCAATGGTCGGAAACTATTTACATTTAATCAAAAATTAAATTATTTTATACGTACTCGAGCCAGACTGATCGATAACTTGCAAATTCTAAAATAACTACATCTTCGTACAAAGTGGGAGGAACAATATTTTGACAAACTATCCGCGATAAAATGATTAAATTCTGCTATTCAAAAAATTACTCTTAATCGTGCAGAAAATAGCAAATATTTTTACCTAATCGTTAACGCCTAAAACTTTCACATTTCTCATATGCCATTAAGAAATTTCAATCCTAGTTTCATTGTATAACCGCACCTACTGAGTGTAGCGATCGATGCAACGAACGATTCATCGAATCTATCTCCTTTCCATTGAATCAACGTCGCAATTCTATAGACGCCTGGCGTGTAGAAGACGAATTTCGTAGCTACGGGGGATAAGATTAATTAACATTCAGTGCATACGTTCGGAGGTATAGGAATGTTACGTTCGATCAGTGATCTCGTTGCCCATTAATCTCGATTAGCGGATGAATCGGACGAACATTTTCTATCGACGAAGGAAGGAAGGTACGTTTGAAACGAAACGCGGCGAATAGGCAGAGAATACGATCGATAGAGAATTCATAGCGAAATCCAATTGCGGATTAATGGCTGAAGCCCGAGGTACGATGTACGTATGTACGTGCATGTGAAAAATATACCAGGCGATGTTCAGATCTGTTTCCATATGGCAGCTCGAGCGATACGTTGATTTTATTTATTTTTTCGTTTCGTCGCGTATGGGCACAAACCCGCTTAAGCAGACAAAACAAGTAAACAGAAACGTGAGCGTAATAAGGTGAAAATAAACAAAAGGGATGCAAACAGACGACGGACGGTGGATATTTAAAAACAGGTAAAGAAGCGAAGAAGCGAGGAAGAAAAAAGTTGCTTGAACAAGAAGGATTTTTAATTTGAAAGAAAAATTAAATATTGCGAGAAGAAGTTTCGATTGCAAACAAAAATGAGATGTTGCGGGAAAGTTAATACGATTGCGATATCTATCGGTTAAAATATAAAAGTCTTGGAAAGTTTGGTAACAGTAGTTTCAGCGTACGCTTTGTTGGTTGTATTTGCCGAATAAAATTTAGAAAAGAAAGAAAGTAGCAACGAAAGAATTATTATTAAGAAGAAAGATCAAGGATTACCGTTAGCGCTAGAATTACTAACGACTAAAGTACAAAACTTGTATCGAAGAAATATAAAACGTAAGATACATGGAAAAGCACGTAAGTGTATCTATATTTTACTAAAAACGCAATCGTTCTTTCAGTTTTGACAAAACAATTTCGTTTTGATCGATGCTTATACCGAACGCGACTCGAACATGAATTCTTTTAGAAATATGGCATGAAAGTTTACAACGCGTCATTTTTTCACGACTGCTGCCGGCACGGGTGCAAATTTTAATTGAAAGACTTATTATTCTTACTTTCGATTTCCCGATATCATTTAATAATCGTCGAACGTTACTCGAACCGATAATGTAAGAAATAATCTTACATGAACTTTTAATAAACCGACGAATTACGCGTTTACGATCAACGAATTAACTATTGGTACGATTATGGAAATTTAATAGCTAATTTACGTCGTATAGCTGTGTAGGCTCCCGATTAATTCGCTATCGGTGGATTATTACACATCGGCTAATGCCTCGAGGAAATTCGACGTATAATGTTACGCGGATATGTTTTCTAAATTCATCCTATAATTAGATTCTCGGGAACAATACTGTCCATTAATACAATTGTTGCGTGACGATACATATCTGTCATACATTTTCTACGGTAATGGTTACACTAAATTGATTAATCTTTACATCTTGGTAGAAAATACATTTAATATTAAAATATAATTAAAAAATAAATTCAATCTAAATAGCTACTCACCAATTGTCCACCGATGGCTCCTCTGGTCGATCCAAATTTTATTCTTCTTAATCAACTTCATAACGATTTTATTTGTCTTTTTTTTTTTTTTATCTGTCTTTGCCTCGATCGTTCGTTCAGCTACGTAGCATCACTTCTGCTAATTACGAATACGTCTCGTTGCCTCTTTTCAGGCTCGTGTCTTAAGGACCGTACTCTCTCCGAGAACCACTCCAAGTTACCCTCGTGAAACGCTTAATTATAAACGCGTATAATTAACAACGACTGCGGACTTGGCTCGCGTTCACCCTGGTCCTTTGAGGAAAAATTGGCCAGATCCCCGTTCCGCCTAAACTAGCCCATTCGAGATTTCTTAATTAACGAACGTGCTTGTTTCGAGGGCTCTAATCTTGCGCCGGAAGCTGTTTTTTTTTTTCTTTTCTTCTTGGAGGAGACGCAATTGTGTAATTTCCGTGCCGACGATCGGCCACGTATCTCGAATTCACGGCACTGTTTGCCGGCGGATATCGTGAAAGGATATCGTTGATAAACCGTGCTTTCGTCGCCGTTTCTCTTCTTCGCCCTTTTCGTCCTGATCGATTTACACCCTCTTGGTCGAACCTGAAACGAAACACAGTATCATTCGTTGCGCGTTCCCGCTGTAAATTGTTGTCAATTATCGGCTAACCTGAAGAGTTATGCGACCGATCGATGGCGACGATCTAACGCGCATACCGCGGTATTCACGCGCTTTGAAACTGGCGCCAGATCGTAATACGAGTGTATCGTCGAGAATTCTGACGAGAGAGTTGGAATAAAATGAAACGAATGATTGTGAATTGCATATCTATTCGATGCTCGTTGATTATTATTGACTGGTAACGAGCGCAACAGACGTGATTAATTTTGAGTGGAATTTAAGATTATATAAAACACGGAATAGAAATAGAATTAACGAGAAAGATGCACTTGAATATTAATGAAATGTGTTAAGGAGCGATATTATTGTAAATTTCGTTTCACACAGAGTGCCACAGTCGCATACGAGTAAGTTGTGCTTACATGGCTCGAGCGTGCCAATGTGGAATTTCCAATTTGCGTACTAATGTTGATTACCGCGACACATCGGGCACACCGCGAGACCTCTAATAACCTAATGCACGTTACAATTTCAGCGAACATCACCCTAGATCTTGTGACTTATCAACCTATCGCGTCATAACTCAACTCTCTTTCAGACGAGATTCAAAATAATTTAATGTCCTCCGTATTTGAAGTCTGAATCGAATTTTGTTGCTTACATTTTTTCACTATTCTGGGCTAGTTCAAAAGAAATGATCGTTCAAACTGTACAAAAGGATTTTGAAGAGTATGAACACTATGAATTATTAGTAATAATAAGATTATTATTGTTATGTTATTATAATTTAAAAACATAACTCAAAGCATAGAAAATGCAAACGTTTATCCTGAACTGTTAAACTAAAAGTATAAACTTCAACAGCTGCTTCGCCTTTAAATGAGAAACACGGATTTTAAGGCTTTTAGAAAACTCTCGTTACAAGTGTAATCGACTGGCTACACAAAAGGTGTTTTCGCTGCAGTGACGTTTATCGGTACATTTTAAACTGACAAGAAATGCAATTCGCTTGAAAACCTTAAGCAGTTTCTTTTTAATAGTAAACGAGGAAGAAGGTGTTTCTTGAAAGATTATGCTGATCGCACAAAGGCTAGACAACTTTGCAAATAACGCTGGCAAGCACAAATAAAAAGAAAACAGCGAAAACTTGTTATCTTGTTTTGGATAATTCGCTACGAGTTATTGCGATTTAATATCTGCTGTACTATTACGATTTTCTCATTTTCGATCACAATCAATTACACAGCTGGATTTTTACATCATAGAAGAAAAATAATATTCTAATTGAAACATCGTCCAATTTGTCGATCCTAATTTATCCCAATTTATTTCTTATTAATTCTTATTAATTTTCAATTTCTGGTTATCCCTCGCAATTTCTTCCAGAAATTCATGGCATATGGATCGTTAGTCTAACTCTGTATACTCGCGTTATATAGCAACAGTATATCTCACGCTGGCCGGAAAAAAGCCACTTGAAAGTACCAAAAGTATTAAGTACTTACATATGTCTGAAGCATCCGACCAAGATGACCAAAAATGCTTGGAGATGCCATAATATTAAGAGTAACAGCCGTAATCTCAGCAAAGTATGATATACATAGGAAACCCTCAAACACGTACGTTTTTATATTCTTGAATGTTCGCAAAACGTCGGCAAAGTCGGATTATTCGACGCCGTGTTCCGACGTCCGATAATAACGTCGAAATGGAGGATAAATCGCGCGGATCCACCGACTTATTCTATCCGTAACGGAGTGGAGAAGCGAATGTCGAACGTACACGAGTGTGTGACCATCGAATCTCAGAAAAATTCGAGTAATTTATCTGCGAGATTTCTCTTTTATTTTGATATTATCGACTCGTACAGTGTAAGGTACGGTTCCATCGAGGATTATCAGAATTCCTCGTGTGGAACACTGTTACCCGTATCCACAATAGATTGCAGGTGACAAAAAGCAGCAAAATCCCTTGGCACGGCCATTATAGAACCTCGTCGTGTCTTCGATCGAACCAAAGTTCCTTCTCGTGATACGTCACGCGAAAGGAGCGCGTTTCATCGAGTCGTAACAAAAATCTAACAACGTTCCAGTCGAAACAATAAAATACGTTGCCACGTGGTAGCGTATCTGGAAACGATAAATCGCTCGCTCCATGTTTTACAGGGAAAAACGGGGTTGCCGTTTTGATTCGCTTCCCGATATCCTTTCAACGTCACGGAATTAATACGTCCGTCCGTCTGTGTAAATTTTCGAGAAACATCGCGGTATCGTCGAATCTCGTTCCTCGATAAAAGAACTGGCTCGATTCGAATTTCGTTACGTGTAGCGATAAATACGAATGAAATTCGCGAAATGGTTCGCTCTAATCGCATAAAGTAAGGAAAGAAATTCTGATATCCTGTGGTTAAAAGAACGTTATATGATCTGTGCCAAGATATCGCACGACGATATTACAATGCTAATATTATATATTATAGTGGTAATTTCGAGCACTGACGATTTTAATAATCGCGCCTTAATTTCGCATTCACGGTGCGATGTTCCAAGCTAAATGTAATTAATCCGTGCGACTGGTATCCATCGGGAACAGAGATTAGCATTTTCGATCAGTTCGTCGTGTGGTTATTAAAACCTAGCGAGGCACGAGTCAGGATATAAAATCATTTATCTCGGCCGTCGATTAGCATAAGAAGCAAAAGCGCCGGGAAATTCCAACCGAAGAAGCCAGAAGATTTATAGAATCGTCGCAACGACGGAACTTCTAAAAAGGACTCGGTAACCTGCACCTTCTTCCACCATTGTCCGCGCCATCTTCCACTTTCTTTCGTACTTTTATTTCTAAGACTTTCTCTTTGTAACTTCCTCGCTCTCTCTTCCGCCACTCCTACGCTCGTTTCCGGCGTTTCTCCTCAACTATACCCTTTCACCAAAATTTCCCGAAAATTTTACTTTAAGATTTTTACTTGTAATTTTTATTCTTTCCGTATAACTTCCATATACCGGTAGTAACACGGTAAAATATTTAAAGCTACAATAACTGATAGCTGTTTTACCAGCTAATATTTTAACGCGACTTTTTACCCGCTTCGATAAAGAAATTTTTCATATAATCTAGATCTCGTTGAAACACAGTGTAGAATACTTTTATCGTACGAACGTCGTAAAATTAACGGTGGTGTCCGTAAATATAGGATCGTATAGCACGCTTTTGCTTTTCATACGTCTAAATTTATCAGTCGCTGGTCGGTACTTTATCATTGAAATCGATACATTTCGAAAATTTTTCAAATCTACGTATTCGTCCTACTGTTACGAAGGGGATACTGGTAAGAACTTCCAACGCTATTTCAAATAAAATATACATGAAATAGAAAAGCATATATCGACATTTGTAAAAATCTGACGCAAATTCAAACGATGTATCGAACACAAATACTATATACCACTTAATATTAGGTCGTCCGATAAGTTTCTTTCGTTTTACAAGGAAATAATGGACGCGCAACAATTTCCGCTTTATATTATTTCATCGAATTACGTACGATCCATTTTGTTTTACCAAAATACAGATCACAACGTATAAAGATGAATCGTTGTAAAGGACGCGTCCGTGGAAGAAAGACACTTTTCGGACAACCTGATACTTGACACTTTAAGTGTATCGAAATATCGATGCAATGCGTCTGAATTCGACTGTGACTATTTAACAAAACGAACGTTATTTAACAAACGAACGAAGAAATACTTATAAATTAAATTGAACGCAGAATGTTAAGAAATAATATCTCGTTATTTTCCGTACCGAGGCACGACGTAACCGTTGCACAAAGTGAAAACGTTACGCACGCATCGTCATTGTCCACTCTAGGTAGAAAACAACGAGCGAAGGGAATATAAGATTGAACGATGTTTTAATGCGAAATGAAACGCAGGCTGATATAACGGGCTCGCTGTGGAAACGAGGTTCGCCGCTGTTCATGAAGAGACGTGGTGTTCACGCGTATGAATACGATATCAGCGAGCTCCGCATAGCCGAGAAGATAGCAAGCAGTGCTGTTCCATCGTTCATCTCAGTCGCGATAAATTAATTCAATTTGCGTCGTAACGTCGCGCGAAAACTCGTACGCGGAACGTTTTCGTGGAAAGCTTCACGGTGAACAGGCCAGTTATTTGCGATAAATTTTTATTGGTTCCGAAAGTGGTACAACGATGGAGAAAAACGGTGGATGAAATTGCATACTTGATCGGTTAAAAATTTGTTGCCTGATTTACGAGATCAGCGACGTTAAAACTGTGTCTGTTATTTCATAGTTCCTTTGATTTACATTCGTATCGTTTTATTGAAATATTGCAGGAACTGGATATTAGTTATTTAACGATCTAGGGTGTATGAACGTTTGTAATTAAATAGCTTTGTAACTAAATCTCTATGCATAGCTTGAAATCGTTGATCGATGGAATAAAATGTTGCTAAATCGGCGGAAATCAACGCCAATTTGCGCAATATGTGAATGCAAACTAACAACGGATACGCCAATTTTTCAAATACGTGCTACCTATCTAGCTGCAGGATCGATATCGATATCGATATCGGGTAAAAGTGGCTTCCCGTGGACGAAACGCGGTTGGTACGAGAATCCGATTATTGATAATTTCGGCTAGCTGATTCAGTTAAATAGCGGGAATTACTAGAATTTCAACAAATCAATCGTCGACGCGTTACTTTACAAGATAAAAATTGCCGAATTTTCGCACGGTAAAGACATAAAAATCAAACCGAAAAATCGTATTTGCCTTTGTATGTTTCTACCGTGGAAAATTCCCAGGAAGTAACAGTTTACGCGCTGATAAACATCGACATAGGATATTTCGCGATGCACAAATTGAAACAATGGAAATGCGAAAAGAGAAACGGATATATTTCTTGCCAGAGAAATACATATACGGTTTTATCCATCCGTAAGGAAAGACGCATTTGACAAAATTTAAATATCATGCTCTATTACGTAACATTTCGGGAAGACAGTATATGACAAATTAAATACAACGACCATATATTTGGCAAATATGTACAGATTGCAGATAATTCCTTTTTTATCGATATATTAAACCGATTTATTTGCCATTAATCCGAAAGATTACCAAAGATACGGATTTTAAGGAAATATATATAGTAGAAGTAATATAATCTCTTCCTTAAATACAATTATAGTGTTAAAAATATTAACGTTTGAAAGTATATTTATAGTAAATTAAATTCGTAAAATGATATACGAAAATATTTCTCCAAAATTTGGGTTAACGATTAAACATTCCATAAATATAATTTCCACAATCGACTACAAAATGGTGCTGAAAAGTTAAAATTAATCCATGCAGGATAATGCCAAAATTAAGAAACAGGAAAGAGTTCTCTAGAAATATTATATCCAGTATTGTCAAAGAATAAAAGAGTCGAAAACGTGGAACAAGAAAATAAAACTGATGAAAAGAACGAAAAAGGACGCAACCACAAAATAAAATATAGCAAAAGAATGACAGAAGCTAACAGCGTAATCCCAAAAAGTGGAAATTACAAAAGGATAAAAAGGATTAAAAGCCTTTAATCTCAAAAATCAATATGTACCGTCAAAGATAAATCCCATCAGAGAAAAAATTCCAGATACCAAATACCAAACTCAAAATTCACGTCAACAATTGTGCAAATACCAAAATAAAATATGTGTAGAACCAATCACTATGACGAATCACGCTATATTTTATACTTTGTCACTTTATATTACGTTTTACATCCTTTGATATCGTCAATATTTCACAACACCTAGCTTAATTTGCAGCACATACTAGAAACCTTTTGCTTGTAGAAATTAATTAACAAGAACGAGAGAAAGAGAGAGAGAGAGAGAGAAAACGAAGTTTTATATATTTTACATACTCCAAATATTCTTCATTCGTTAAGCATCAGTAGTTAGAAGAAAAGAACATGTAAACATCTTGACTTATCGCACAGTGCAAACGAACCTTTACGACGTAGATATCGTCACTGGAATATCGGGTTCGCGGTTCTTGTAACGATAAATCCACTGTCACCAGAACCGAACATTTACTGGGTTCGAGGAACGACGACACAGTCCTGTTCGTAGCTTGTCGTCAATCTCTGATAAATCATTTAGTTTTTCTACCGATGACGTTAGAATTGCATCGACATTTCTGTGTGTATTAAGAAAACCACATTTGCAAAATTTATCGAAAAACTGGGTCACACGAGAAGCTTTTACATATTTCTAATTATTCGCGTCCTGCGGTTAGAATCTTAAAAGATAATGATAGAAACCTGCTTACAATATTTTGGTTTCTGAAATTGTAAAACTTTTAAAATATACTGTTTCAAATGCATCATGCAACAGTCTCGGGCAATGCTCGGATTCCGGATTAAAAAATAAATAGAGTTATTGAACGGTGTTATTTAACGATATGAGTTTATCGAGAGAATCAATTTTTGATTTTTATTTTTATTCGAAAACAAATAAATTGGTAAATTCGCGTAACAAGCGGAAATTTAAAACACGGATTTATAATTTGAAGCGTTCGCACGAATATCGAATGCGCTGTAGAGTGTTCTTATACATTTGCAACTTCAAATAAACCGTGTGATTAACAAGTGAGCTCGATTGATACAACAATTTTATTGAGTGTTATCCGCTCGTGACATTGAACAAACAGATCGTTAAAGCAGAAAATCAGGTGAAACTGTACCAGTATAGGAACCTGGAACACGTATTTCACGCAGACAGTTTTATCGTGAGAAAAGCGTGTTTTTCACCAAATTATCTCCGCTCTCTGGCGAACGAAATCAATAAATTAATTAGAACAAACAGACTTGCCATACTTATTTTTACGAATACACGAAGTAATTGCGATTTTAAGCAGGAATTTTCGTCTGGCGTACTATGATCAATATATTCGACATAATTCAAATATGTATAATATGTATGTACGCTCTGCTGTAAAATTCGCGTTTTAAATAGCAAAAGTAAAATTAAAACGTCAACAACATCGGAACTATAGATCTAAATCTAACAGAAGTAACTTAGAAAAGTCATAAACAGTGACGGAACTCGTGAAATTGTAGTTTTAGCAGATAGTCCGTCGATCCTATATTTCTGATCCTATATTCCGAATTATAAAAATACACTTTCTACCGTTTCAACCAATCCAATCAAAAATCCCTCTTTGAGATAAACCGGTGCCGAATCTATGTTCCCTTTAATAAAAGATGAAAATTTAAAATAACCGTGAAGTTATCGTACTACGAAATAGGATTGAATAGTTCATCGCATGACCCCGCTTCGAGCTACATTTCTGACCGCTGTTCAATGAATCCAATATTTATGATATTGTGCGAATAGCTTCAGTTACGCGTAATTTACACGCGCACAGAAAGGGAAGGAAGAGAAACGTATGTATATATACATATACCTATGTACATAGTACACATACTCGTACACACAGGTACAGATACATAACTGCAATACGTAATACAGGTATAGACACATATATTATATAGATACGTTTAGACGCAGAGTCAGATTCAAAAGCAGATAGAATATAGAAACAGAGGCAGACACAGATAGAGAAGCAACATTCTACGATGGAGCAAATTCATCGTTTAACCCATAAAATCAGTCGAGATTTAGAAAAGAAAAAATATTGCTCTGCGATGTTCCTGGGCATTCAGCAGGCAGTCGACAAAATGTGGCACGAAGGACTTTTGTTCGAACGAAAGAAAATCCTACCTCACACCTACTAAAAATCCATCTTAAAATCATATCTAACCAATAGGCTGTTAATGATTAAATACTTAGACGCTATAACCGCAACATTTCCAATAGAAACTGGCATACCCCAAGGCAGTGTCCTCGGACCTCCGCTGTTCGCCATCTACACTGCCGATTTACCAACTTTAACAGAGATAACCACAGCGACATTTGCTGATGATACAGCTTTATTAGCATCCCACTCAGACCCGATAATTGCCTCCTCTACTCTTCAGCGAGGTCTCGACTCTGTGGAAAAGTGGTTCCACAAATGGTGCTTCAAAATAAACGAAAACAAATCCAGTCGTATAACCTTCACGCTGCGAAAACAAACCTACCCACGGGTGACTATAAATAATACTCCAATTCCAAACAAACAGCCAGTCAGGTATTTGGGTATGATTCTGGACAAAGGAATGACATGGAAACAACATATCGTAGATAAATCCAAACAACTTAAATCAAGACGTTCCAACTTAAGCGCGCAGAGTAAAATAATGCTATATAAGGCCATATTGAAACCTGTTTGAACCTATGGAAACCAACTATGGGGAACAGCGAGTAATTCCAACATAGAAATTTTTCAACGACTCGAATCGAAAACTCTAAGATCCTTAATAGATGCACCTTGGTATGCTACCAACGAAACAATACATCGCGACCTTGAGATGCCCACAGTCAAAGAAGAAATATCCAAATTCAGTAATAGATATAAGATAAGGGTTATCAACCACCAAAACCCACTAGTTTAGTTACTCAATTACTTGACACGTCGGATCAGATCCGCAGGCTAAGAAGACATTACCCTTTAGATTTAAGCATTAGATTCAACTAGAATCATAGTACCACGTCAGAAAAATTTACTTATAATTCTCAATGAGAATTGATTGTAAAATTCATCCAAATAATAAAAAAAAAAGACACAGATAGAATATGGAAACACTAGCTATCTTATTCGTAAGAACTACGACCATACTGACGAACGTAATAACCGTGGTGTTGTTTTACAAATTATCTACAAAATCGAATTATTTCCTTGACGAAACCGAACAAGACGTCTTGGTTGTTGGTGGAGCAAAGCGATAGGAATAACTAAAGCAACCGAACAATTCCACGCTTGAAAAACGATCGAACCGCTCTAGATTGGAAACCCGATCCATTCTATTCGAAGTAATTGAAGGTCTTACGGAACGTTTATTCTGGTCTCAGCGGACGCAATGATTCTTTTTCGATCATAATCACAGAGCAGAATACGGTGTCGGTAGAAGCATGATAAAATCATTCAGGTAAATCTCATTTCCATTTAAGATTTCTGATCCCGAACTTTTATAATAGTTCGCTGGGAAATTATTTCACAGTAGCGAAGATTTATCGTGCCGAGTGCTAAACTTTTTATCGAGTGAAAAGAATTTACGAGGATTGTACTTCGAAAAATCATCGATGTTTAAACAAACGCAACTTTCATATAACACAGAAGAAACGTCGTTCTTCGGCCGATTGTAAATTCGTAAGATTTCATTCTCCTGTCTTTATGCTGCGAAAATAAGCGCAATAATCTGTCTAAAATATTATTGCGAGAAATAAATTAAATTATTGCCGCTTAATTCGTTCAAATTTCCACTTTTCCTTTTGATATTAAATCGCGTATATATATATTGCACTATCACTTTTTCTATCGCACAAAGGGATTCTCCACGAGATTGACTCGAAGCAAACACAAAGCGAGAATTGATTCGATTGTGGCGAAGTGGATTCGATCGTGATAAATCAAGAACCAGCAACGAGGGAAAATTATTCTCCATGTTTCTATTCTATCTGTCTACGTGAAATTTGCATCGTGTACTACCCTCAAGGTAGGTCATGTTTGTGACAACGTCGAAAGCCTGTGGTTGGTTTGTTTGATAGACACGAAGCTGCAAGCATGTAAGGTAGATTATTAACAAATGACTTATTGTCAATTAATTTACCACATCACACTCAAGTGTAGCCATGAAATTCTAACAAAAAATAGAAATCCTAACATTGATACGCAACGTTTATTCTTAAAATAACTTTTCACGTTGAAAGATTTCAAATGTTTAATACGAGTACACGTTAAATATCGTTCCAAAATTTTACAATACAAATTAAATATTGAATATTATCCTATACTAATATTTATGCGTATTTATACCTTATATCGTAATAAAGGAAACAACGATTTTTGCTACAATAACGATTTCGTTTAATGTTATTATACGTATCCAAGTTCTTCCGAATGAGTAATGTCCTGGCATCCAACGGCAACGAGTTGATAACCTACCCTCCGTGCTATAACTGAAATTGCGGTATTCCTCGAATTCTGATGCTTTGTTGTTACGACTTTACAATCGCGAGCAATCGTGTTTTACTGCTCGATAAGTATCGCGATCAAATTGCATAACTGAAGGGTACGATTACCTATGAAAATATTTATAACACTCGGAATTTATCGAATATAATTTTTTCCAATTCAATAATTGTTTTCTACGATAACAATCATTAAACTCGACGATAACGCGATACTATCACGGATCACGTGAAACAATTCGTGTGTACGATAAAATGGAATTATTATACAATAGCACGGTGTTTAACAACGTAACGAATAATTTATGGACACCGCAAACTAATATCTAACAATCCTCCAGTCAAATACCCAGCAACGGCCAAAATGTACTGCGATCGAAAGTGAGTATTCAACGAAGCACGTTAATGTCAAGTAATGTTTGGGGTTGGTTGATGAAATAAAATAGCTGAGACGTAACACAACTATTAACTTTGTTTTAATTAAACTTTATTATGAATTCAGCAATCACAATGTAACACACACTGAATTAATATAAATCACAATTCACTCCAACCACGTTATGTAAGACTTAGTTGCAACGATACGTTAAGTACGCGACTGTTATAAGGGTAGAGACCGGTATAGATATGTTGACTATTCTGAGGATACAGAATAAGTGAGTCTTTCTAGCGATACCATGTCTGAGGAAGGCTAGGGGTGGGTGTTTCTAAGGACACAGGACTATCGGATTTGTCGATGACAATTTTGGTTAAGGAAGTGAGGGCAATAGACATCGTCTCCGATTGGATAATAAGACGGTTGGTGGACCAGGAAGGATTTTAGCCGCCCTCCCGAGAAAGTTGCTAACGGAACATACCAGATGTGAAGAAAACCAACTTTCTAAGCTAACACGTGGTAGAAAATAAACGTAAAGGGAAATCTAAGACAGGAAATACTCGCTTGGTCCGAAGGACCTTAACTATGAAAATGCCAAGACTCCTGGTGGGTACTTAAGACTATTGAAGGTGCACACCAAGAATGTGCAGACATCTGGGTGCCATCCTGTCCGCGGTGTGTGGCCTAGTCTTTGATGTGAATTGACGTTACATTAACGTCGTCAAACAGAATCGAAAGCGTAACAGTTTCGTTGATTCTAAATACGATTGTTCGGGATTTGGAGTGGCCGCCTGGTAATTATCGCGACGCCTTATATGAACAAGATGCGATCCTCGGGCAGGACGACCATCAAGAGTCTACGCGACCCTAGTGCGGACCCATCATAAATAGTGAGCCTATTGTACAGTCAAGGTACTTTAGGACCCCACGGAAAAAGCCCGTAAAACGCGTAATTCATTTATGTTATGGTACATCTGAGGAAGATCGGAAACGCGGGTTTTCCTCAAGTGCAAGGTCACCCGCGCGCGAATCTTCATTAGGGCAGCCAGCCCATCCTTAAACATACGTATTTACCCAATGATCAGGTAGGAACAGACTTGAGACACACCCACCACGAACTTTCCTCTACGACAGCAACATCACCAAGAGTCACTCTTGCACCAGTATTCTAAGAGTCAACATATAACAGTAGTCAGTCAGTGACAATTATATTTAACAGGATAGCCAGTGAACTAAAAGACAGTTGTATTCAGAGCATTGTGTAGAATAAATAAAGTGAACTAAACCTCGCTCTTTACATTTATTATAATCCTCCACCTTGGACGCTAATAACGTTCAAAGCTCGCGATACCAACCGATCAGTTGTGCCTGACTGGTGGCTAGTTAGTTGAGTGTCGCAACAACGATGTTTCGAATGTCAGAAGAGTACAGTGCTTTATGTAAATATCAACGTTTTAGAGAATTAATAGTTTACTTTTTGAAGAATGTGAACGATGGAATAAGTACATGGGTGAAATATTAATAGATACTAAAATTGTTTCTTTCGACTCTGTAAACGTACTGAAAGTGGAAGATGAACGTCGAAAAGTTTCAGAAGATTGATTCCCGGAGAAAAGTCAAACTTCCTTATGAATGAATTTTCATCACTAAATCATCCCTGTACCTTTAACATTTTCCTTCATCGTCGACGTTTCAAACTTTGTAATGCACTTTCGTGGCTCATCAAGAATGCCGTGGGTAAATATGGCAGACATGTTCCTGAAATAGAAATTGGGAACTTTTGGAAAAGTTTAAAATCTCGAAACGAAATCCTTGTCAACATTAAAATATTTGTAACGTCGTCATGGACTATAGCGCTCTCCGAATTATTATTTTCAACTTGTAAAGTACAACCCTTATTCCCCTTTGAGAAATTTTTTTGATATTTTTAAATGTAGAACGAGAAGCTGTGTTAAAAACGTACCGAGAAAATAAAAGGAATTATTCTGTTGTTAACTGTAATGTGTTTTCATATCGTTTACGAAGGAAACTTTATTCTTTTCATCTACGTTATTAAATAATAACGCATAGCGAATAAAATATCAAATCAGAATGGATATAATTTTTCGCTAATTATAACACTAACTTTCCAATTAAATATGATAAAAGCTTTCTTTATAAAATCTTATAAGAATATTAATAATAAATCAATAATAAAATTGCTTGTAAATTAAATCGAATCACAGTCACATTCGAAATAAGATTTTAAAGATTGTATCGCACGAAGTAAAGTAAAGTAGGTAGGAGAACAAGAAAATTGAAGATGCAGAGTTCGAATAGTACTATTGGATCATAAAAAATTTTACGAATGTATTAAAAAATCGATTTCCTATAAACTTGAGCCTTCTCGTCGTCTAGTTTTTATAAAAACTGTTTGCCCACTGTAAACGCCTAAATTGTATTATATATACCTGATGTGTATATTGTTATAGGTATATAACAGTAGATGTAGATTGTGTGTACAGCCGAAGCATAATAGAAGCAAATTTGCAATTGGTATGGACTGAATCAGAGAATAAATTACTCCAATCGTTTGGTCCATGGTTAAGGCAATTTATATAGATTAATCGATTTGTTTTCAGAGATAAAATCGAATGCGAGAATACAGTGGCGCTAGTTAAACGAGAATGCGAGGATATTTTGGAGATGAGCCGAGAAACTGCGGAAAAACAATTTCACGAGGTAGTCGAACTTTACAATGAAGCTAAAGAAAAGGTATTTGAAAAGAAAACTTATTAAAACTTTCGTTAGTAACGCGGTGGATTTCTCAAATGAAAAGTAAAAATAAATTTAATATACACACCATGGAAATGATAGAAGTTTTACATCGTTTGCAAGCAAAGAAAGATATTCGCTTCGATGCATAACTTAGGTAACGAAAGTTAATTTTCTAAGTTCCCTAACAATATTTTGCGTTATGTTTTATTTTTCCTCACGCGGCAAGAAATATTCGAATTTTCCTTAACGGCCCCTATAGAAGCTGAGAAAGTTCCGGGTGCAATAGCGATGCAACATGCACCGTAAACCAACATCAAAGCACTTTTTTAATTGATATGCATTCAGTCCGGCGTTGTAGCCAGCCTTTTTACAGGCAGTGCATCGTAAAATGTGTGCCCTTTGAACCATCGCCTTTTTGATACGCGAAATCGAAGTTGTCACCCTTTCCGTTGCCTCTTGAATATGCAGTGTCCGAGTGGACCTCGAGTTTCAAGTGAGTCGGGTACACGCCTCTAAGCCCTTAAATTACTTTAAACTACTTTAATTACTGCCCTTTATTCCACCGTTTTCTCCGCTGTTCCTCATTTGACGATTACGTGGAATATCTCTGCTATTTAATTCCAAAAATATAAATATTTATATTTTATTTGCACCCACGATAAAAAAAATATTCCAGAGCTGAGTTTCCACATCTTTGGTTCATTCAACGTAATTATTTAATTATTCTCGAGTATGTTTCTAGCACGTAGAATATAATAAACGTTCGTGCAAAAAATGTTAAATTCATCGTGTTGTTTCTAGTTTATCGCGCAAACTGTTCAAGCACCTTTTGAAGGGAATCTCCCTGTGGGGAAGAGAATTTCGTTGGCAAGAATTTCGAGGAATTTCAGAGTGTATTTTCTTTGCCGTCGAAAGCACGTCAGCCGAAGGTCTTTCGTAATTTCTGTAGGGAGCACGTCAAATGCAATAACCTTTATCTCTGACACAGATAGAGAGACGGGAAGAAAGAGAGAAAATTACACCTGACCGTCTGTATTAATCAACACGTTTCTCAATAAAGCTTCGCCAACCAGTACAAACAATCAATTTTTAAGCAATTTCCTTTCGAACAACTTATTGTCTTTCTGATTGCGAAACAAAAGCTACAGATACTTTAGTCTTCGGTGTCTCGTGTTTTCGCAAATTTCGTTGATCTCAAATTCTTACTTGACCCGTGAAGTTCTTACCACTGTGTCTACATCGTGTGCGGAATAAACATCAAAGCCAAATTTAACTTTCCAACTTGAATTTACAACGTGAATTATCGCGTCACTCTATTTTACTTCCTAACGTCTCGACGATCCCGTCGTTTCTTCGCGTAAGTTAAATCGCCCCTAAAATAGATGAAAATCAGGACATATAGTTCTTAATTCAGTTTTTGCTTTATAGCGTCGCGCTATATCAATCTACAGTTACAATTCGATAATTCTATTTGTAGCTTTTATGTTATCTGGCTCAATCGTGTTTTAGACCGAACCATCTACGTAATATTTCTCTTAATTCAAGGAATTCCGTTTTCCGGCATTAATATCAAAAGTATCTCATCTTATTATGCAATCTTCTCGCTTTCTTCTCTATATCTATGGCATTGATTTTTGTATTTACTTAAGCAAAACGAAGTTGACACGGAGGTTTTACGATCGCGCGCATTAACCTCGTCCTTTCGAAAGTGAGACGGTGCCAACGCGTTAAATCGTGGAAACTAAAGGGCGTCACTACGAGGGTTGTTAAATCGTTAATGGTTCGTTAATGAAAGATACCGCATCGTAAAATTACGGAACAATAATTGGAGTTGCTACGCAAGTTGTTTCTCGCTCTTTAATTTCCAGGCAAAATAGTAATTCCAATCTAACTGCAGGAAGCTCCGGAAATTTCATCGATTAGAAACAATTATTTCTAGAATATCAGAATTGTGAAACGAATACGCTTATAATACGCAATTTTAATTATACAGAATTGTAATGCCGACGAAGTTAACGATGTACTTTTAATAGGAATTTTCGCGCGGCACAATTCGGTTATGAAAAAAGATTCGTTTCAAATTGCGATTGCTCTGTGAAATTCATTGGCAATTATACAGGTCTTCCCGAATGGTTATAATACTACAAAATGAAATTGAAATGAAACCGAAATTAGAAGAAGGGAAGCGTCGCTATGACCATCGTCTCTTTCGTCTAAAGTATTTTTTAATTATTTTTATTCTTCGGTTGCGGATTTTTATACGATTATAAGAAACTTAAAAATACAAACGTGCATAGAATGCACGTTCTTCTAATATTTAATAGGTAAACTATTTCCTATCATAATTTCTTCTCTACGTCGTATTCTTTTAATCGTTATATGAATTTGTATAAAAATCCACGGTCTAGTTATCATTTATTATTCATCGGTATTGGTCAACTTGTTCTATAATAAATTACAGCCACGTAAAAGAACGAACAACCGAGTAATCAAGACGAAATATTTGAAATGTTGAAAACGTTAAAATCTAGTGAAAAGTTTAAATCGATTTCCACTCGGGTAGAAAGCAATAACGTTCTGTTTCGAGACATTGAATTTTCTTTTAATAGGTGACCCGATTAGAGAAACGTGTAGAAATGTACGAGGGTTTTGGAAGGGAGCAGGAAAACCGAGGTTTTGAGCTGGCGAATCTACTTGAAACTTTAAAACGTTTCGACGTGGATGTCGGCTCTGTCTGTCAACTTACAGCGGAAGGTAAGTATTATCCACCACTTCCAGATTCCATCGTATAAGTATCCGTTCCTGTACAGCTTTGAAGAACTTGACCGAACGGGGGAACTTATTCGAAGAAAGCATGAAGAATCTCAGGCATCTAGCTTGGATCGTGAAAGACAGAAAGGATGAACCGCAACTGGTTTTATTAAGGGAACAGAATTCCGTTTTGAGGCAGGTAGTAAAGAATCTTAAAAGGAAGGTAGGAATCTTCGATACGTTTAATGGAAATTGCAATACTAGCTATTTCTTTAGTTGTGAATTCTGGTATAGCTGCAGCTATGATTAAAATAACGAAATGAAGATTACAGGAGAAAAACATGATACGTACACTTTTAATGTTCTTTTGTGACTAAAAAGCATAGTATTTTATTATAATATGACATAGTCGAAAATGGAAACGATCTGCAAGGTTCAAAGATAATTATAATAAGCGTAAGAAGAAATTTAGGCTTTGTACGCTGTAATTTTGGCTTACGCTAATCCAGCGTATCTTTTTTAATCTTTTCCATTATAACTACATATTATTCAATCTACTATTTTCTCTACACGGAACATGAAAGTTAATAGCTTTCGACCTTCCTTTTTTTCCCTGCATAGATATACATTTTTTCATCAAACGGAAGAACACACAATAGATTTCATCTGTTCACTTCGGTACAATTGGATACAAAATATTTCGATCGATATACATCATGGTAGAACAAAACCATTTCCATGTTCCGTGAAAGTCAATTTAGATTTGCATAAAGGATGCGTTATACGATTGCATACGTACGACTTGTTCGAAATTTTATCGAATCAATGTTTCTGTACGTACTCGTTTTTTTTTCCAAACAATACCGCGGTTCTACTTTTGTCAAGCCACTTCTATTATTTTATGCTTTAGTGCAGACTTTATCGCGTAACAAGCGACAACCACAAAATGTTGTAAAAGAAGGCAAACATTTGGTTTACACTAACGTGGTAAATGTATATGAACAGTTTAAAATATTCAAAACAGTCCACCACGGTAGAACGCTTAATTAGGTTACTTAAAATTAAAGGGGTAGGAAAATATGTCGAAACTCGAGATAGAAATTAAACCAAAAACATTGTTTCTGTTTCTTTCCATTATCTAATTAAAATTACTAACGACACATATTTCTACACGTGGAACTATTATGAATTATTTCGTAAATTAAAAAGTAAGGAAAATACACGTCACGAATGAAAAGTATTAATAAAATATAAAAATTCGTATTTTACAAATACAATAAAAAGTAACACGAGAATGACTCCTTTAGTATCGATAATACGAGCTATAAAATAATAGTATCGAGAAATTATGCCCATTGCTTTCCATATGAAATCCCTTTTGATCGTAAATTTTACGTGAACCCGATGTAACACGCATAACCGTAAATAAGCGTATCCACTTGAGAAAAACGTAATAACGTAAGACTTGCAAAGATTGATATTTCGAACATGCTCAGAAAAGTTTATAGAAAAACATCAATTTTACTTACCTTTACTCTGTAAAACTTATTAAACGGAATTTCCAAATTTTCCGTAATTTCGTTCGAATTCTATATTTCGTGAGACGCCTCCATAAATCGTTCGAACAAGAAACTCGTAATCACATTATACTACTTCTACATATAATCGATTTCGCTTAAATTTTACACAGGTTTTCACATTACACTTGGCGATATTTCCGTGAGAATTCGTTATAAAGTTTCAGATGCTCAGCCAAGCGCACGATATCCCGGAGAAAGAAAATGAGGAACGACACGAATCCCTTGAAAGCGAAATAAATTCCCGGAATCATAATGGAAACTTATCGAACGCGCCAGTGTTGAAGGAAAACACGAAGGAAAATTCGATAAACTCGTCAATTCACGAAAATCATAACTCTTGCAACGCGATGAAACACAACGAACGCGGCGAAACTGTAACGCGCGAAATAACTGACGCGTACAAGAACGATAATCGAAATAAGCAATTCGATATCGAACGTACGATAATCGATAAGCGCGGCAGGCTATTGTGCATCGAATCCCATTCGAATGGCGTGGTATACGAAGAGTACGTGTTTAAATTGTCAATCGATCGAGAGATGAAAATTAAATATCCAGTTTCGTTAAATAACAGCGAAGAAGTGGTTAGATTGGAGTTTGTGGATAACGAAACCGACTATTCGGTAACATCGATGGATAGAATGTTGATATTGTTAAAAAATATACACGCAATTGTGATCGTCAAACAAACCGGTGTATCGTGCAGCACGCAAACTATGAAAACGAAAACTTCCAACAACTTCGCACAAACGGCAATTACTGGAGTAAATTCATTTTCTCGTTTAAACAGTGGCGCTACGGTGAGTAAAGAAATTTCTACCTTCTTTACTTTGAACTGCACATTTCGACATTGGATTTATTTACTAAGAACAAATATTACGCTGCTTCTTATAAAAAATACAAAAAAAAAATAAAATTTAAATTTATAATAATACTTAAAAGAATTATTTATATGTTTTATGAATACTGATTTTTTTACATAAATACATCATTCGAGTATAGTATCTCGTTAATATTATAATTAATCTTATTATAAATTCGATTAACATACGGAAGTCATAAAAGTGAAAACTAAAACACTGAATTGTTTATTCTTATACTATATTTCGTACAATACAATTGAAAAAACGTACATCAATTTCGTCAGAGCAATTGGTACAAAATTTCAATTTGACTCTTCAATTAAATATAGATGCTTAATAGTGAGAAACGTGCGATAGAAAGAAGTCTCTATAATTTGGAACGAATCGTTAAGACCTTAAAACTCAACGCATTAAATCAAGTTGAGACGATGATCGATAAGGACTCGCATTTGCTTGGAAATAACGAGATATTAAACTATATGAAGGCATTGACTCAATAGTACTATGCATAGCGACTCTTACTTTTCTTTCGAGTGCACGAATCTCTAACATTATAACGATCTTTGTAACATGTAACAGTATCGAACTAGATTCCTCATTATAATTGTAATAATACTTTTCCTATTCAATTGTACATAAAAAAATACCACTAGAAGTAATTGGTAAAGATGTCCACAAGTTTAGAAAAACTTTAATAGTTACGGGTGCTTATTGTTAAAAATGTTACGAGTTGAATCTTACATATTATAATATATATCTATACACGCATAGATGTACATTACATATACATACATACATAATAAATGTACATAATTGCATCGATTTAATTGTATTTAAAATCGTAATAATTATCACATTATTTTGAGTACGAATTAAATACTTATTTGTTTTCATCTTCAATAGCGGTGCACTTTACTATGTCCTCGTACGTGAATAAACTTTCTTTTAGAGAATCTCAAAACATTTATCCTGTTTACTTTTTTTTCTTACATTGAAGTGCGATTTCATTACACGTTTGTAAATGGAAAAATTTATTAAAAATTGTGAAATGCAATTCGTGGAAAAATACATATATGCAATATATGCATAAGCCTTAAAAGGTAGTCCAACTTCTCTTCTCATACATTTCCTTCGATCGAAATATATAGAATTAATATATAATTCATGTGCTCTTGATTCAGCATTTCATATGTAAGTTTTTAATTACAAAGATGGAAAGATTACTCTCACGTTTTCATTATGTAATAATGAAAATTTGATTTATAATATAAACTTACAATTATATGTTTGCCTTATGTTGGCAAATAAAATAAATAGTTTTAGCATGCACTGTATTTCAGAATTATTCATCATGCTGAATCTCAAATCTTAGAAAGACATTTTTAGAAACAGCTTAATTGCAATTTTTTATGTAAAATACTTTTAAAAACACGACGAGTAAAAAGGTTCAGGAAAAGGCGATATTATGTTAAAATATGATAAAAGATTAGAGGAATGTCATATTCATACTAATATGTATGTTTCCATAACCCTGCTCTTTCCCTTTCTTTTTCTTTCATCTTCATCTTTGATTATTTGCTAATATCCTATCTTTGTTATCAAAAAGATTCAAAATTGATTGCTAGATACTTATTTATACCTATACTACTCTCTTCGTGTCACTTATCTTTGAGTATATAATAAATCCTTTCTAGAAATGGAAAAATTTTCTCCGGCAGCACTGAATTTATTCTTTCTGTTTCTTATGTCTACTTGAGAATGTTCGATTATAATCAATATGTCGGGCCTGGCACTAGGAATTTGCGTTTCTAGTAATACTTTGAACAACACGCTGTCCCCACCAGGCTTCAAGGTTAAATGGCTCAAAATCTAAGATGACAGATAAAATAGTAATTAGGTTAAATTAACATATGAAAAGAACAGATGAAAACTGACATATGACTACAACTTACCTTTGAGTTGAGGATTTGGTTCTCGTTCTTGATAATATGTGACAGATGCTCCATTTCTATAATTAGAAGAATTACTGTGCGGTTGATTGTGACACATATCTAATTCTTTTGATACTGTATTCCATGCTGTAAACAGAAATAAAAAAAGCTTAATAATAAACAAACTTTATTTACGAGTATTAGGAAAAAGTGATATATGATACCTACAATCATAAATATATTTAATTAGATCAAAATGTTGTGCTGCAGTTTCAGACTGATGTCTGGATGGGATTGAGGATGGTCTTTTCCCATTCATCGTCATTTGTCTACCACTATAAAACAATATTTTATTAAAGTCACTAAAACAATATTATCTAAAATATAGATATAATTAATATACAAAGCACAATCACCATATTAACAGCAAAGACTGATACTGAACTAGCGTATTACGTTTATTAGATATATTCTATTTTAAGCTTTAACGATTTTGTGTGCAATTAAAATAAATACAACTACGAAATATAAAGCGATGAATACATTAGTATTCCGTGAAATTTACAAAACTTGATAAGATAAATAAAAACATACGTATAAAATATTCAAACATAAGAATCAACTGAGAAATATTAGAATTCATTGACATCTGTTACAATAATACTTGGACTATAGAATACCTCTTTGTGTAATGAAGGGACGCCATTTTATTATAACGCAATTCAAAATATAACCTTTTACTTCAGATAATAATATTTCAATTAATATCTATCGCACAAAATACAATAAAAGAATCTGTACGTAATCTAAACTTCACAAGAGGAAAGAAGCATTCGATAAGATTAGAATAATTAATCATCTATCAGTTCATAATATATAAGCGTCTATATTTATCATAAAAGCCACGTATACATATATTTAGAACTCCTTTCTTATACATATTTCTAATATCTTTATCAAAATCTCTAATACAGGAAGTAATGAAAAATTATTGTAAAAGGATTGGGATTAACAGACGATTAACGATATATTTAACGCGTCAGGGAAGATATACAATAATTAATAATACGAAGCCTACTTTTGAACAGAAAACGTAGGGAAAATGGCGACTCTTGTATGACAGTTACTGTTATGTTTTCTGATTCCCGCCTGTTTCTCCCTCTATCTATTTAACACTGTTCCGTTCACGACTTTCACGGCAATGGAACGATTGGCGATTTGCCAAAAATAAATAAGATTACCCAGGTAAACAGATGGAAATTGGAAATTATGTATAAAAATTAGAATGAGATGTAGAGAACAAAAACGTAGAGACACGAGAATAAAGAAAGTCGCTTTTACGATAAATACCTCATTTTGTCCGTTCGATGGTGAATTTCTGTACGAGCGAAAATTCGTGGACAATTACGTTTATTTGATGAAATTCTGTGATCACCTACGAACAAAACTATAAATATGTAATATACGTATATAAACAAGCGAAAAGCTGTAACGAGGAAGAGCGTTTGTTTCTCGTAACAGCTGCGTGAAGCTTTCTCTGAAAACTGTCAACAATGACGGGTTAAGCGTTCGACTCGGACGGTAAAATAGGATGTGAAGTCGGTGGCGACAATTCAGTAGTATAAAGATAACCACTGTTGAAGAATACAGCCACGAGGTAGCGAAACCGTAGCGTTTTTCTACGTCATCTTTGAATTCTGCTTTTTGAATCGTGGAGCGAACGCATAGCAATAATTTCTGTTTGTATGTGATTTGAAAATCAGTATTAAATTGGAAAATGTGACGACTTCAACAAATTCGATGTCACCTTTCGGCTGATGTGATCTTTTTGGTAAATGATTTGCAATTATGTTTTATTTTGATTTATCTAATCTTATGATATTACGATAAGATTGCAAATAAGATCTATGTTCGTCAATGATTTTGATATGCTCTCTACGATTTGGAGCGTTCAGTCGAAGAATTGTATGAAATACGTTTAGATTAACTGAAATATTAACAAATTCGTGACAATCAAATATGTATTTAAGTTTAAATAATCATATTTAAACATGCAGTCAATCATCAAAACTTCTAAATCCTGCAACTCACTGATTGGGGTTAAGTTGGTCACTAGACACACGATAAAGTCCGTAGACATTGTGTATTTCCACTGTTTTATTTTTTCTGCTTAGATTAGGCATCCTGAGGGTATTTAAAACTGATATGATAAATGATATGATAAAAGGGCATAGTTACATCAAAATCGAAATAATTTTTTGTTTTTTTATTTTTAATTTATACAATTTGATCCCTCTGAAACTTGTGGTGATATAAAGTTTTCTATGTTGCACATTATTTACCATAATAGCCATGTATTATACATAGAAAGAACCATCCACATCTATAGTTTCCAATTTGTCAAATTTTTCGATCTAATAGAATTTAAACGGAAAGTAGAGAGATAACATAAGTATATTATTTCCCTTCGTACGCAGTAAAACTCTTATAAAATTGCACGTTCGCGGGAATACGTGTTTTCATGTTTCATTTACTACAACGATGCACTTGAAGATAGACATTTGCGATATTGTCGTTCGTCACAACTCACGTTCACAATTTTGTAGTCACGAAAATGTCAACTTTACGATAAGTTTTGTACTTAATAATACGTTCCTTTGAAACTATCGAATTCAAATTTTCGGAAAATTTGCATTTTAAATGACGCAATCTGATGTAAAATGTACGTGTGAACGACCACTTGTGTATCTATCTATCTAAAGGATAACCTATAAAAAGTTCGAAAATTATTTCTTTACAAAAAGTAGGCAAAAAATAAAATATGTTATTTCATTAAATTATAGAATGAAGCATTTAAAAGGAAAAATAATAATTTTACAGTTACGTCCAAAATGTTACCAATCAAAGCTGTGTAATTTGGAGGGTAGAGATGCAATATAAAAATTAATTTTATGGAAGACACACACACACACACCTTTTTTTGTGATATTGTTAGAAATAAAAAAAATCGATAACCTAACTAATACATTTTGATCACTCTACCGTAGAATTGGATGTAGTTTCAATATACAGTACATAAAGGCAGCTACATTGCCCTTTTTAACATAGCATTATCATATATCTTTTTACAGCAATATTTTTTTTACTTCAAACCTTCATCAGTACACTACGGATTTTTATGCAAATTCGTATTTTTAAAAATATGACTAAAAAAATAGAACCTCGATAAAAAATTGTTTTCATCTATCAAGTGTTGTAAAAAACACTACACCTACCTTGGTTGTTTTACATATTTTTTCATATTATGCGAATTCTGTGCAATCTTGCAGTTTCAAATTTCCTATCAATGCATAAAAATCCATAGTGAACTCATCGCAAAAGATGGGTACATTGACAGAATTTTTAATAGACAAACTACTAATCAAAACTTTTTGTTCGAGTAAATTGTTTCAATAAATTCACTAAATATCTTATCTAAATTGCATAATAAGCGTATTATTGATAATATCGCTAATGGTATTAACAAATATTTTTATGTAATTAAGTTGGGATAAAAAAGAAACACTATATCTTAAATAGCAATGAAAACCATATTTCGTCGTTCTGAGTTTACATATTTGAAACGAATACTTTGCGAAACGCGAGTGGCACCTAAAGCATTTTAGACATTTATCTGAAACGCTCGTACTCGTAACACCATTATCTCGGACATTATTCGTTAAAATATACGATAGCGTGTCGGGTTATATTTGACAATACTATAACGTGGCCTCAATATATCCACATATCGCTGGCACCATCGCCACGACTTCAGTTGGTTAGGTTTCACTTTCAGTTAACCAAAGGCCTACTAGTCTATTTCTGCAATCCCGACGTTCAATACGATTTCAAAGGATCCTTGTCACCCTTTGTGATTCCATCGTAGGAGATAGCAAAACTATGTGCTACCGGTCTTAAATGACAGTGATCAGATATATCAATTTGATTAATACAGGGATAGCGTTAACTCCGAACATCAACTCATTATACGAATTTCACGTTCAAGTAATGATTAAAGAGTCATATACGTACGTGCATAAACTGTAGAAACGTGAGCTGTACATTGGACATGAATAATTTTAATTATTGGAGAATCTTGTACGGACTGAATGGAACTTTTATTAAAAATTTGGTCTACACGTTTATATCAAAACTACGATGGAAAAGGAAGGGAAAATGTCAGCCTATAATGAAAGAAGTGTGATATTGTTCGTTTGGTATATTTGTATCTAGTTACATAAAGGAATAAATATTCGTAACGTAATATTACATAACAAGTTTCCTTCAGATCCTTAACTTAAGTTTGTTTCTCTAGCGATTAATTATTGGTATAACTCATACCTGGTCTGTGGTATAATCATATCCTTTGAATACGATGTCGTTAGTTATTTTCTCGAACATGTATATTTCGCGAGAGTTAGTCGTTCAGAAGATATTTGTCCAAAGCAGAAATTTTCTACTTTGTAACAGAAAGTCTATCCCTCTCAAAGGGTTTTATCTAAAGATAGTTGGTAGAAACTGTCTCTTTATCGAGAGTATCCAATCTGTCTCACGTTGATACAAGCAACGTGGGAGCTTGTCAATTAAATCGAAGCGTCACACTGTTGCGAATTAATTACGTATGACGAAAAGAAAAACTAGGTTTTACGATCGTATTACCACAATTTTAAAAGAACCAAACGATTGTGAGACACGCTATGGTAGTAATAGTAGCAGTAATCTTCTACTTGTTGATTGAAACTAAATTTTCGAGGTTATATCTTAAACTTGCAGATACCAAATACTTACATATAATTTAATTATATTTCTTTGAATTGTGAATTTGCGTTTTCGGTCGTGACAAAGAAAATTCAGTGAGAAAATTTCAAGAATTCATCAGATTGCACTGTTCTACGACTGATTGTTACTGAAGAAAGCAAGGAAACGAGTTCAGTCTACGAATCCATTTGAAAAAAGATTCGATTAGAAGTCTAACCAGAATCGAAACTTGTAGGTACAACACGTGAATCGATTTCGAAATACGTGCTACATTAATCACAATAACTCAACAACATAGTTAAATGAAAATTTTATTCGATGGTTGCCAGAGAACTAGATACTAAATCTCCTTTATCTCCCATATGGGATGTTGAAACCCGATCGGAATGGCAAATCGATGTTCTTTTGGGGAATTGCACTGGCTGAAAGGGATGTATCTAATGCGTATCCTCGAGGACATAAATAGCAAGAAAAAGCACATCAACAGCGAGCTCACATGATCCTCGAAGACAATGATCCTAACAGGCTCAAGTAGCATTGGCTGAATGTTATTGTGTAGCACTACAAGAGGCAGTTGACCTAAATGGACCATAACTGGTGTGCGCGCGCGCATGCATGTGTGTCAATATACAGGCTCATTTCCGGATATTTGAAAATCGATTACATCAGTAAACTATAATAAAGTATACCGGTTGCACAGCGTCACTGAAATGAAACGAGATTTTGATACAGTAAATTATATCATTGGTGAATATATGAGATTATTGCCACACGGAAACGATGATTGAAATATTACGATATTCTCGTTCAATATCTCTGAATTTGTTATTTGGAAACGATCGAATAAAACTTTTAATATAGCAGCTTGGTATGCGTTGTATTTAATAAATTTTATCGATACAAGATTACGTATCTTTCTATAGATTCCTTTTTTTTAGGTACATATATTGTATTTTTAACAGCAATCAGAATATGATGTACTCTATAGGCTCATGTGGAGTTTCGAGAAGCTGCTACTCTAAATTTCGTGACAACGACTCCCCCAATGATAAATCCTTTTGCTACAGATAAAAATGAAAAAGAATTACGAACTTGAAACATGTGCTCAATGTGCGAAACTACATAAAATTGTATGGTTCGTTTTAGTCAATGATTGTTATACGTATCTACCGGTGGAATAGAGATTATGCGATTCATACCAAGATCCAGACTCTTATTGTTGAGACCAACTGATAACAGGATGATTTAATAGTCTTATTGCGAGAGGAAGCAGCATCAGAAATTCTATTAGTTCGACAGAACTTCATTCGTTGAGAATAACTTGGTGATACGCCACGTTGTCACAAACGTTGGAAAGCGGTATTGTATCGTCAAATTGAGCGCAATTGCGCGTGGAAGAAGCTTGATACTAATTTTCACGCATAGGAAGGATGAAAATTTCTATATGTCATTTTTCATATTCGTTACAAATTGCAACAGAATAAACTATATATATCTACTTCGTTAGAATCTTGTTTCAAAAAATTCAATTGTGTTTATGTTCTTTAAAGTATTTAATCTGTCCAACGTAATCAGGATTAATTATAAATTTTGCATAATCGCCGTGTGCGTACGTTCTCTGATAATAGCAGCGTACTTAGAATAATTATAGCTCATTTATGAAGCTAATTCACCTCATAAACTATGGCTATAATCGTGTTTCGTATAATTTGGCACGTTAAAAAGATCAACGTACATAATTGATTTTCAAGCACGATATCGACTTGGATTACGTGGCTATAACCATGTATTTCTTAATTTATCTTTCCATTATAGGGTAATATAATAAGTTATTATGTAGTTATAATAATCTCCATCATCGATCATCGTAAGTGGTCGCTTTATGCGATAGAAATATCCGTAGACTGTGCCAAACTGTTCGTTACAATGATTTCGTAGTTCTAGCTGGTGATAGCGGTTTGCGGTTCCTTTTGCCCAAAATAATTTGTCGTGGATTACCTTCGTTCGATCCGTTCGGTCACGTATGACCGAAATTGACGTAACGTAACTTGAAACGTCAGTGGAACTTTATCGACACTTCAGGACATTCAAGCTCTTGTTTCAAAATCACGATTAAAACAAAAGCAGTGATCTCATTTCGTTTTATCGGGTGAAAAATATCTGAACGATAGTTAGGTTTATTAAAAAGGCTAATCGTCAGATTTGAAAGACTGAAACTTTTTCGAAAAGAGATAATTAAATTTTAGAGACAAATTTTTTAAGTAAACGAACGCGACTTTTGAAAAATAATTTTCTTTCAAAGCATGTACTTGTATCGTCGCATATTGGTGAAAGGATCGTTCGGAACATTTTAGAAAATGAAAATATATCCTCGGGACATTTTACAAATTCTGATGTAGTACGTCAGGAAATTTGTTATTCTACATTAAAGTTCTGTTTATACGTACAGAGGATAACATGTTATGATTGTTGAATTATTATTCGAGTTAGCTTGAAATGCCGTGAATAGTTTCTTGTTACGTAACATTTGCGAATCTCTATGTTCTCAGTTTACGTATTATTTCACGCATTCTATCGTAGTTTAAGTAATTAGAAGTTACCAGACTATTCTTGTGATTAATATTAATAACCAATTAATAGACCATATTCTAAAATATAATGGCACGAAGATTTTAAATAGGAAACATTCGTCTTCTCGATTAAAAGAGATACGATAAATAGAACGTTCTCGAACACTGCTTAATTCCTAAATATCTTCTTATATCATCTATTAATTGCAAGATATTTACGTTAATTTCTAACAATGGTCTATAATTTGGGAATATTCGCACATGCGTGGCTGTGGAATTGTGGTCATGGCACAGGAAATTAGTTATAGAACGGATTATTACATTATTGTGTAATTGTATAACAGTACTGAGTCAACATCTAAGTATAAATCTATACACAATATTGCTCAATAATACCGAAGCGAAATTACTTACCCACAAATAAAATTATTTTCGTATCTATCAGTACGTACTATAAACATGTAGATCCAAACCATTTGACTAACATTTGATAAGTGAACGTGAAAGTCGTCACGTGTTGCGCACGCACACACAGACTATGAATACTTTCACGAAATCAAACAAACGCGCATCCATTGTGACAACATGCGCGCGAACATCGATTTTCGATACGCGATACTCGATACACGTTCCACCCTTAACATCTTCCCGATCTGTCCCTTTTTCACTCTCCGCTTTTCACCCTTTATTTTTCTCCGTTTTCCATCCGTATTCTCCGCGGCCTTGCATTGTTTCCTTCTTTCTGCATCGCCTCCGTTCGTATCTCTTGTTCTTCGTTCTAAATTCACCGGCCGAAAGAAGAGCAAACACGCGCGTTCACGTTATTCCACGGCAGCCAATAATAATCTTCGTTGTTTCATCCTCCTCGCGACATGAAAAAGGCAAGACATGTACAAATATTATGAACAACGCGTATCTGTTTTGCATTTTATGGCTTATCGCGTAGTTCCATGTTCGCTGAAGGAACAGCTGATTTGTTCTTTTTCCCTCCTTTCTTTGTTCCCACGGCACTGGGCAGGATTTCTAAGGAAAAGTTGCTGGCTTAGATCTTAACCGGTGTTTGTTAATATAAGGAAGAAAAAAATTTTGTCACGCAAAAACAGCCGGTAATATTCACGGTGAAGAGAAATGATATGTCGCGTTATTTTTATTGTTGCACTTGTCTTTTTATTAAAAACACGCATTCACTTCGTTCAATTAAATTGGTCGTTGATGTTAATATATTGGATATGTATATTTTAGGCGAAAAGGTTCATTGACTACCTGTCTTACATTTCATCATTTTCTTGTTCGTTTTCTTAATATTTTTGTATTTGTCGTGTCTTGTTAGTATGAAAGCATCTGGTCTTTTTGAAAGGTCAGCTACTCGAAAGTCTAAGGCTTTTAAGGTTAATTAATGCCAAGGTAATGTGAAAGCAAGTAATGCGAAAGCGGAACGAATTTCATTAACGTTCTTGATCTTTGAACGAAACCGCATCGAACGTTTCCCAGCTTAAAAATCTAATTCACTGAAACAGAAAATAAGGGAGAGCTTTTTAACTGAATTAAGAGTTTCTCCATCTGTACGCTGCTTTTGGAAGTTTTTGCGAATCAAATTTGTTAATACAGTACAGTTTCATTATTTCATTTCATTTTGTATCGAAACAAACTTTCCTGTAAGGGGCATCTTCTTCAGTGGAATCTTATTTACGAATGTACTTTTTAAGATTGTACGTGTATGTATATGCTTTGAATTTGTGATAGTTTCTCTGCTACTTATCGCTACAGAATGGAGATAATCAAACTTTCTTCCAGTGTAGCCTTTTCAATTCTTAAAAATTAATTTTGTCTCTAAGTTTTTTGTAATATAATAGAACCTTACTTTATAAACTTTAGTTTGTTAATTAACAATGCATGACGTAAAAGAACAGATAAGTTAGTTAACGCAGCAAAATGCAATCTTTTTGTTCGAGTTTATTACGAAATCAGGCTGAAGACAATGCAAATCCACTCCTTTGGAAAGTATTTTTTTTATCCGCCAGGAACTATTCTTCCTGGTGAAATATACCAACGAGTTAATATTGTTTGTTTCGAAAGAAATAACTGATTCGGCCCGAGGAATGTTCGATCGGTTAATAAATCACAGCCCTTCGAATGGAAAATGATATGCCGCAACTGAAGGGGAAATGCAAAGAACGGTGGTCTTGAAAAGAAACCTTTTGGTATGGCGAAATATTTTTACTATTTTTCCCCTGTTGCCTCTTTTTGAATGTCAGATTTCCATCGGTGCAGAAGATGAGGAAAAAAGACACCGAAATATTTCTTCCGGTCAGCAAACCCGATGGTTGAAAAGATTTTCGATAGCCAGACTATCGGAAATTTTGTAGCGAAATATTCAAGTTGTTACATTTCCCAGAGCGAAACGCTAAAACGAACCATCGTCGATCGTAATTATCACACCAACGTATACATTTCGATTTCTCTAAAGAAAAGTAATAGAAATTACACGAAATAATTAATTTACAGAATAATCGTGTTGTTTTTATACAAAAGGTTTGATAATTTTTTAAACACTCTTTTTTATACTATTCAAGATCGTTATATAAGAATATAGTTACTATAACAATGGTAAGAACAATAATGAACTGAAAAAATATGTGGAATTGTACGTGATTTTTGTGACACTTTTTGTTATTCTACAATATTTATATAGTTCAAAGTATTCGAATTTTTCGAGTATAATATATTAAAATTCTATAAATTTTAGTACCAGGAAGTACGAAAATAATTAATCATTTCTGTCTTCGATAATATTAGTTTTATTGTCTACTCGGTCGTTCAATCGAAATTAATGACTGCTTGACGTCAACGAATTTTCTTCGTCAAAACAACGTATCAGAAATAAATGCTTTGTACACGTTTCTAATTTTATAACGTTCAACTTTTACTACTCAAATCAAATTCTTTTTACTGTTCCATTCCTACGTACTATGAAAATATTTCTTTAATTCTGTGAATTCTCTGTGAATGTTCCTGCGAGGAGAAACGACTAATTCAACTACAACGTGCTTTAAAAATTATTATTTTGCCTGTTTTCCATTTTATTCACGTAGATCTAAGAAAATTATTTCAACGAATTTTATAACTGTATTATCAACTCGCGTGACATTGTAAAAAATTATAAGAAAATATTCACGAAGGGTTGTGAGAAACAGCATTCGCTGTAATATAGGAGGACACGCAGTGCGTGTGCACCGATACTTATACCGGGAGAACTAATTATAGCCGTTCATTTCCATAATTAGAACAGACAGCGGTGTAAATATTGCATTAGGGATGATACGGTGCTGGTACTTATCGATTAACGGAGAAATTTAGTCATGAATACAAGGACGGGGATTTAATAACTCTTGCACTTAGACGCTTCTGTATCCACAAGCACAAATCACGCTATTTCTTTCAATCTAATTATCACACGATCATCGAATAATTTTTATATATCTCAACAGAGATCACACAATTCTTTACATTCCTATTTCTACAAAATATAGATATTTTAAAGAGACGTAAGAAGTAGATGTTAAAAAATAAGTAAGATCGATATAAAATATTCAAGTTTCAATTGCGTACTTGCTTTTTTTTAAACGATTAAGGATAAAATTAAATTGCGATTTGTAAATCCTTGGACGTCTAAGGCCAACTCAAACGATTTGCGTCATTTGTTTCATTAGTAGCTGCAACCATCGACAAACTTATATCACTTATCCTTTTTAGAAAACAGGCGAATCTTTTTGTCAGAAATCGACCAGAATCTATCAATCCCCCATCGTCTCGATCCTCTGATATTTTTCACTGCAGAAGCTTAGATTGCTAGACGTAATCTGAAAGTGCTTTAGTGAGTGTTCCGTAAATAGCCCTTGACACTTATGATGAATTGTTTTACGTATCTTATCGTTCGGACATCGAGTCGAATCATTTAAGAACTATCTAGACTGTTGAACGATAAGCATGTATCACCAGGGGATCGAAACGAGTGGGAGTGGCATTTTCCGCGGCAAAAAGAGGTTATTCGTGTCGAGGGTAAACGGGAGGATGAAAAAGGATTCTCCGTGTTGCGATTAAATCGCAGGGGCCTCGAGAAAGATCTCGGAACTGCTCATTGATGAGTCAAAGTCGAGTACATGGAAATGTCGGTCAGAAAGGATTATGTCACTTTCTCTCTTTCTCTCTCTCTCTCTCTCGCTTCCTTTCTTTCTTTTATTAGCGCAAAAGCAACCCTTTTTCGTATTCATACAGTCGAGCAATCACGGTCGAAGTCTCTTCTGTGGTGTCTGTCACGTAAGTACGTACGTGTAGCCAGAAAATTTATTCGGATTTCATGCAGACATTTCCTACATTCGTGTACGCGCGAAAGCATGCTGACACGAAAATTACGCGGAAAGAGGGTCGTAGTACAGAGATTGTTGCAGTTAGACAAACACGCGCGCTGGATGCAACGGGTGGTTAAGTAATGTAGGCGAGAAGGGATTATTTTCAATTTGAGGCGAATAGGTCGAAATAGATGAAATATCGTTCCAGGAAAACAATTTTCAGTTATAAATTATTGACCTCGTTGCAGTTTAGTTACGAAATGTGTATATGGAGTCCATCGAAGAACATATTTTCTTAGTTGTAGTTTCATTTACGCGTAGAGGGACGCGTGAATTTATAAAGATAAATTACAACGTAAATTCCAAAAATTCTAATTTTATATAAATTCTATTTTCCATTTACTATAAAAACAGAGAAAAGCTAGTTTAATTGCTGTCTAATATTCTATAGCGTTTACAAATTTTTTTCATTTAAATGTACAATGAGTAAGTAATAATATAAGACGTCCCCTTAGAACTTAAGGGGGTTCGAGAAATAAACACAAGTTCGTAAAATAAAACGTTATACGAAGAAGTTAGGCTAACCGTGACACGTTGCCGTGCAACTTTCCTTAAGTAGATCGGAGACTAGTACGGAGACTATGTAGCCTTGTTCTGTATATGCAAATTTTTAGCAACTACGTGACTGGATAAGTTTGCGATCCATGTTTATCCCCGTATCTTCGAGATCGTACGTTTCTCTTTAAACCGACTCTGCTAGTTTTTCATCGACTGTAATTCTAGAGATTTTCAAGCACTTTCCACGCGAAATACGTCGTTTAGAAATAATTCATATCCATGATATTATATCGATATATCCGTAGCATGTTCACAGTAGATGATATCGACTATATTCTGTTCAATTTTATTTTTTCCTTTATGGTAAAATAATAATAATATCACTGGTAATAATAACTAGGTATTTCGAACAGCAGAGAATACGCAGCGATGCAAGACATTGTATCCTGTAGACATTGTAGCTTTAGTTTCACTGGTGTTAATAACTCATTTAGCTTTAGTATCCACAGTCAATTCACGCGACCAGTATCTCGTTAATTAATCTTCAATCCTATGCTATTAAAAAGGCAGTCTCGAACAAACTGCGACGAGGAGATACATACAATATATAATTAATATCCGATACTTTTGAGAAAAAACCCGTAAAATTTATCTAAGTACATTATCTGAATAAAGAAAGTGAATACGTAATGTGTAATTAAAAATTATATCGAACAAGAAGCAACTCGTTGAAAAACATTCGCGCAACGTGAGATTTCTGGAAAAGCCATATCGTTAGAAAAAATTGAGCAGACGAAGTCATTTGACAAACTCCGTTTCAAAATCTCAAGGTTCAAATCATAAGGCTGATTATAACAAAATAATATCAGAACAAAATAACTGTCGTACTGCGTTCGAATATGACTAAGAAATCGGACACCGTAATTGCGACAATTTTAAGCTAGCGATCCCGCATTCTATGAAGTTTGTAAGAAGATTCTAGAAGTAGAAGCCGAAAGATAGGAGATAGTTTGAATTTTGTCCGTAAAGCTTGCTATTATTTAAAGAACCCACTGAGGGGAACTCCGAGGCAGCCAGAAACCCATTTAGATTCAGCCAATACTCAGACCTAATTAGGATACCTCAGGTTTGTGCTATTATATGCTATATTATGCTAACTATAGACGCGGGGGAGTCGACCGGATGAACTTAGATACAGAGGAATTGGCGTAGAGGCAGCGAGAAAATGGAAGACCGTGGTGAAGACGGACGGAAATCGACAAAACTCGTTAGAGATAGATCGTCAGGATTCAATAAATTTGACTAAAGACAGTGAGAACTCGAGTAACGCTGTTAGAAGCTGTCAGAACTATAGGAATCTGAGTGGAAACAATAGGATTCAACGATCCATGTTGAAGCGTAGAGAACTCGAAGGATTTGGATAGAGAACTGGCCAAAGAACCGGATAAAGAATCGAGTAGACGTAATGAGAACTCGGTAAAGATGGCTACTGGAAGTCTGAGCGAAAATGACGTTTCATATTGATATATCAGTCGCCATACTCCCCCAGGGTGTTGTTCTACTCCTGCTGTAGGAGAACGTAGCTTAAAGTTCGTTAGAAATTGAATTCAATCTAAGTTGAGGGCAATCTGATCACTGAATCAACAATACGCTATTATGATGCTCTGATAATAAGTCTCTGAAGCGAATATCTGCGGAATCGAGACTATTTCACGTTTGAAAAATAATAAAATCATACACAAGTTTATCGTAAAACAATTCGATTATATGTCGGAAATTGAAATTGGTTTTAATCTCACGTTTTCCTATTTTATGGTTAATTCTTTCTATAAAATGAATAAAATTCGTTATTGTTTGAAATCATGAAAAAATTGGTTTATTTTTTTTATCAATATTTCAATTTGTATGCTTGTACAACGTAGTTACTGAATATTACTAACATGTAGCACGTATGTAGACAGTTAATAGTTCAGGTATATAGCACTATTCTCCTGGAATACTTGAAAATTGTAGAAAATCAATGTAAAGAGAAACGATGCATTAAGATATAGAAATTCCCAGAAGCCAAAGTTACTTCAAAGTTGGTTCTCCTTCTGTTCCTTTCCGCTTTGATTAACTGGCTTATCGAGCCATCTGCTGTCTTAAAGTGAATAAATTCTGATAAAACGCGCTGGCGATCCCGAAAGCGGGCAGAAACTGTGCGATAAGGTCTATTGAACGTGTCAACGAAACTTTCGTGTACACAGCCAGAAGGTGTGTTCAAAAGATTTGTCACCATAGTAACCATATTGTAACATACGTATATATTATCGATATTCTCCTGGAAAATTATTTGATTTTGATACTGATTCTCAACAATTCTGGGAATTATATCGAAAATTACGATTCTCGCGTTGTTTATAATCGACATACGAGTATATCTGTACACACATGTACGTTTATAAAATATAAAAATGATTGTTTAATTATAGCTAAAAATCTTTTCCACGATATGACAGAATAATCATAATATTTGCTTTGCAAACTGAAACTTTCATTATCTTCTTGATAAAGAGATATCACATACAGTAATTTACTCAACGAACAAATAATCAATGCTACTTTAAACTTTTTCAATTAATCTTATCCTAAACAAGTAGATATTACGCGAAATTGGCCATCATTTCACGTGTTACAATATAATACAGAGGCTCTCGATATGCACAATATGTTACGTTTCATTCCACGTTTTTACCACCAGCAGATCAATATTATGTATCACGAGCCGCAGGAGGATTAGTAGAAGCTCAACGCGCTGAAATTATTTAACGTGACAGAAATCTAACGAGCCTTATATTCGCAACTGGAGAGACCCTAAAGCACGGAATTCAGTCCATCCACGAAGTAAATCTCTCCAACTTTTAATCTTTCGTTTGGTCTAATCATAATGTATGGACCTTATGACTACGGTTGCTATCAGTGATATCGAGATCAATGAGCCGAGGCGAAATGGACCATCGACGAAGAAGATTGCGGGAATTCCCCGTCTGATTGTCGAAGAGCGGTCGCTACACCTTCATTCAACTTCGCGAGTCGACAATCGTCGTTAATGGCCTGGCATCTCTCGACCTGGAATCTCTGCTCCGACGAGATATTATACAGAGGAAAAATCTTGAACACAGAGCGATAGGAAGAAGGAAGAGGAAACGAGCGAGACGTTCGACGAATTTAATCGTGTCACGTTGATCGTACACGTTTCTGCGCCAGTGTTTCGCTAGAATTCGACCCATTTTGAACTGTTGAACACGTTTCCGCGTTTTAGATACACGTGGTAGAATAATGTGAATTTTCACCTCATTGTTCTCCCGTGTCCTGTAATACGTACCTTTGAGGAAAAAGACGGTAAACAGGTTCAAAGGTAAATTCAACGCGTTTGAACTGGCCGGATTTCTGAAGGAACTTTTGGAAAATGTCAGAAAAATAAATTTCGCTCTACGACCGACACTTTGATGATTCGCCACGAGGGCTGAATAACTTGTCGAGTGATTCTGAAAGTTTTGAGAGATCCGTGCTAGAAACGATGGACAGGGGTTTTGGTGATATTAAATTGTAGAGAAGAGTTATTGAGCTTGATAGTTTTTATATGCTATTTTTAATGAACAGTAAAGTCATCCAATTAGAGCTTTTCGATTGTACGATGACTATATCGTTACAATAATGCAAATGAAAAAATAAAAATACATAGATTGCCGTATCAAATATTTATTGGATAGGGAACAGCTATTCTCGCTGTTATAAGATTTTATCGTTGCAATAGAATTTCATTAAAGAGATTCGAAGTTATTCGTTTTCAAAGGATAGGAAATTGAACATTCGAAATATTCAGTTTCATAAATCTTTGAATTTTAACAAAATACTTGGTCGAATATTTCGTAACAATTTTTCATTGGTACAAACGAAGAATTTCATTACTACAGATCCGAATAATCTCTTAATGATCGTGCAGGATTTGTTGAATTTAATGAAAAATTGTGAGAATCCGTTCTAGAACTCGATGAAATGAAATACATCAAAAAAGATAGTTTATAGATAGAAATTTTATACGTTATATCTTCTCATACGTCATATTTTACGCGAGAGATGCAACACATGTTGGCCGAGTCAACGTTTGAAATGTTCACGAGACCTGAAACTATTACTGTCTCTGTAACAGATCGTTCGCGTCCTGCTGTTCGTGCGAGTTGACATTTCCGTGGGAAATTGCGTTTGAACGTAACACAAGTCGAAGAAAATGAGACAGAAGATACACGATATTCTAACGTAGGAAAATCCAATGATTAAATAATAACAGCAACTTTGTAACTTTGAAATTTTCAAAAATAATATTCGAAATTAAAACGATTTCCATCAAACTTTATTTCTATATATTTCTATTATTTATATCTATTCAGTTGAGGTATTTTAATCTGTTTAGGAGTCAATGAAATTCGTTGAAGAATGCAATTATAGTTCTTTATTCTTGTACTGCACAGGTTTATCATCGAAGCAAAGGTAATGAAACGAAAAGTAATCGTAAATTCTACGATTCAATAAGTTAAGCATAACTGAGAACAAAAAAAGAGCCATCGAAACGCGGAAACAATAAAGAGGCTTGTTGTTGGAATCTAGACGGTCGTTGAATAAAGATTTCCACTTGTTCCTTGTAACGCCCGCATGCTCGACTACCGTCATCGTTGTTCGCATCTGTAAGATCGTTTACACGGGAACCAATAGTTTTCATTAACCGGTTGTATTTCTACGTCAGCTCCATTTTCAGAGCAGTGTCGTTAATCGAAGATAAAACAAGTAGGTAATTTATATGAAAAGACTCAGGCGTATATTATATCACAGCTTCTCGTTTCTCCTAACGTTAACTCTCGAATATTACGACAAGGATACCATATTTGATTTTTATTTTAGCTATTTTTAAAGGGTGATAACTTTACGTTGAACTGAGAGTTTGGACTCTCCTACGTAATAATTTAACAGCTAATAATATTAATGAATCGGCAAGCCACAAATTGTAGAATATAAACTTCTCGTTCGTAGGCTATTAATTTCTCATTTTACAAGAGATGTTATGTTAATGAAATCATATCGTTTACTTCTGATTACGGTACGTACTTTAAGACTGCCAATGGTTAAGGTATATGGTTTCTTAATATACCGAAAAAGAGGTAGCGCGTAGATTTAATATCGCAGGGATAATTTTCTTTAAATCCTCTCTATGTTTTTTCTTTCCTTTCCACTATTTCTTTCTTTTTTTCTTTTATCGAGATTGTCACATGGTAAAGGCTCGGACCGCATCGATAACAAATGTGTTCGAACGAATATCACGCTTTGATTGGGAATTTCATTGTGCACGGCTCGGGAAAGAAGCGAAACGAACGCGATATATAATATCAGGAACGGACACGAACGATTTGTGCCAATACGAATGCTATTTGGACGATTGAAAATCGGTGGAAATGCGATCCACGATCCGTCGTAGACCCGCCGTGATTCGGTGCCTTTACCCGGGTTGAATGTGTTCCTAACTACATCAGGTTTTACCTCCAGCTTAGCTTAAAATTTATAGGCTGATTGGTCCGGGAAATTTAATAAATGGCTTGCCTACATTTTATAAACCTCCTTGTCGAGTCAGCAAACTACATTTACCATGCATTTCTACGAGTCTATTGTGTTTAATTTTTCAATATAATATGGTCGAATTACGTCGAAAATTTTATTCTTACCTTGGCTATTCCTATCGAGGCTTGAAAGCTATCACTGTGATAAACATGTTTCTAATAAGCTTAACGATACTCTTTATTAGAGAATAGTTTATAATTATTTTAAAAAGTTTGATACATATAAAATACGTTTGGAAGAAAAATATAATTAATTTAATACGATTATAAATTTCGTACATGCAAGAATTTTTCATTAAACTAATATCGTTATTATTAGGCAACGAAGCGAAACGAATAAGAGACATACTTGAATGTATGATAATAGAATAAATAGTATACAATCTCGAAACATTGGTTGAAGAGACAGAACCAAAGTTCCTCGTAGCATCGACAGCGATCGTCTAGCAAACTACCAGTGCATCTGCATCCGCCATGGTTTACGTAATACGTAAACGAAGTACCCTAACAGTTTCACCAAATACACATTATCCAACTTTCGGTCTTTCTACGTCTTCTCGCGTTACCGCCCTCGTTCTGTCAGCCCCGAATTCCGGTATTGACTGAATCTCATTTGTAAACTTCTTAGGAGCCCGGAATCTATGAAATCCCTGTGGCTTGTCCGGTTTTCCGAATTTGCTTGCACCACTTTTGTCCTGGTTTCCTTTTCCCTCGAATATAGCAATTCGTATTTCAACAGTTTGCGCATTCAGCATTAAGTCAGTTTTATCATTCGGAATAACGTAAAACTCGGTCTTTCGCGATTTTTTGTTATTTCAATAATATTTCCAGAGCAGAGAAAGATATGAATTATTCCGAAGCATTTTACGCGTGAAGAAAGCGAAATGTGCGAATTATTCTAAAGCGTCTTACGCATAAAGAAAAGGAAGGATACGAATTATTCTAAGATATTCCACGCATAAAACAACCAACAAAAATTTCCAAAGGCAAAGTCTTTCAAAATATCGGGATTTGACCGTGAAACGACGGAAACAGAGAACGTAATGATACGGATCAAGTGTACGCCGAAGCGATCGAATACACCTTATCAATCTATCACGGATATCGGGAGAAGGACGACACTTTGCCGTTTTCTCAGGAAGTCGATACCCTCGCCACCGATCCACCGAAATCCTCCGTTATTACGACAGTGGAACGCAGTTAACATCATCCTCGAAGGGATTCGCGTTCCAGATCGCAATAAAACATCTCTGTCCCGTTGGTCCACACCTTAGGTCGGTGTGAACGCACCCAGAAGCCGCGTGAGCGGACAGGCAGCAGGCAGGTACAGGGGCCAGGCTTGCCAGGAGAGCGTAGGTGAGCTGAAATAGATCGATGGACGTGCTGCGCACGCAAGTACCTCCGGTTGTAACCCCTGCAGGGGGTAGGGAGAGCCCCATGCTCCTAGGTAGGGTTATCAGAGTGGCGAGGAGAAGGGGTCGAGCATGGGGGTGGGATCGAGAGAAAGGGAGACAAAGAGAAAGGAGGAACGCCGGCAGAGAGAAGAGTGAAAAGCGGAATTACGAGATAGGAGGGTTCTCTGCTTCGACGAGGGAAGGAGATACCGAATCGAGAACAACGAATGCTACGCGAACGCGTCCTCGATCGGACAAGGATGGAGATAGACACGCAAATAGGGACCGGAAAACACGCAGAACGATTTCATGTGCAATGGAAGTGGAAGGAAACAGCATCGCGGGGATAATGAAGTACGAGGAAGTAACGCGAGAATAGCCCCTAAGGAGGCGGATAAAGGAAGAGAATCGGATGAAAGGAACGATGTGTTGCGTGCGCGGTTCGAAGAATCTGGAAAAGCAAAAGGAAAGAAAGATCTGTCGAAATTTTAGATTCTCCCATAATAAGAAGCCATACGAAGTAAATACGAACCACAAGGACAAGCCTACTGTAGAATCTGGGGGTTGATACTCGTGTCGGGTTAGAGAGAGACAGTTTGTGAAACGCTGCGGGAGTGGGAGGAGCATGTAGACGAAGAGCACGCGAGGGGAATCCCTGGAGGAGGAAAGGAGATAGAAAACGGACCAGCCGGGTTATTGGAGGAGGGTGACAGGGTGGGATGGAAAGAGCGCGAGGAACGGAGACAGAGAAAGACGGGCACGCGACGGCATCTCACCTGTTTGCCAACCCGCCAGTCTAGTTTACGCGCCCGGTCATCCGCCGGCTCTACAAGTGGGTATTCCATTGCGACCGCTAGGCGCGCTCGTTCTATCGCGTACGAACGCTCGTTTTCTTTCATTCCGTCGCATATCTCTCTGCCGTGTTTGTCCACGCATCCGACACGACCCGTTTACCATCAGGATTTCTACGTGAAACTGCTCCACTCTGTTCCCCGGGGTCTTTCCATCGGTGGACACAAAGGGACGCGCACGATCACGGAAACGGTGAGTACCCGAGGGTCAGCGCACTTTAAACGATGGTCCAGCGAGAGACGGATATCGGTTCACGATCTTCCACATATCGCTTCCGAGATCGCGCGTCAAGTTTCGTTTGAACAAAAAACGAAGTGCTATCGTTTCATGGTGGTTACTCGACTTGATAGCGCGTTCGACGTTGTCGATGAACGAGAGCGTGGATTCGTCTGATCTATGGTGGTGGTCAGGTGGTGCTTTCGTTTCGAATGATCGATCGAGCAATGACTGACAGCGGGTTCTTATTGACATTCGTAAGGAGTGATCTGTGAGTCGTTTGTTAGATTTCGAGTGAGTCTTACGTCATTTGTGTTGAAAGTATAATGCCAAAGAATATAGAGATATGACGTGAGATTGTTATTCGTCGGGAATAATTTATCAAACGTATAAATTTTTCGATTGCACATATCGTTATATAGAGATATGACGTTTGCGCCGAAATTACGTCGGATCGGAATTTCTACGAACGTCGATATTTCGAAATCTCGTCAATTTGTATTAAAATGATTCCTATTTCCGCAAATAGTCCGTAGAATATTATGGTTGTCGAAAGTTTCGTACAGAAGGGTCGAGTTTAATCCGAGAAATCTTTGTCTAGTGTTTGAGTGCCTACGATTTTCTACGTAGTATATTTGCTTTCCGCGTTACGGCTATTTACATTTGTACTTACTTCCACGAGCCACTCACTTGCTTACGACTTCGTTCTAAAGTATCTCTGTTTGCTTTCCTTTGTCTTTGCTTTCGTTTAAAAGGAAAAGGAAAATATGCGCTTGGGGGATGAGGGAAAAAAGGGAGCGTAGACAAAGGCTAGCGTATTTTCGCGAATAAAAATGGTAATCAGGCAGAAGGGTGGCGAAGCTAATCGTGTGCGCGAAATTGTGCCTCGCCTTTCGATGAAAAAGTTTCAATCGACAAACCCTGATTTTGAAGGTCGGAGATCGCAATTCGAGGGTATAGCTATTCGTTTTTAAATAAACCGGATACCGTCAGACGGGCTTCTGTTTGTTACCTCGGACGTTCCATACAGTGTCCTTGTCCTATATACGGCCAGCTGTACTGCGTTTGAAACAAATTCGCAATACAAATACTCTTGTTGACAAATATCGTGGACAATATATCGAACGTATTAAAGAACGTCGAAAAAAATAATTTCTCCGTAGTTTATGGATTAGTCTGAGAATATAGAAACATAGAAGATATATCAACTTTTTCGAAATTCCGACATTGCGCAAAAATTTCATACGAGTCGTAGGATTTTCCAACTGGATGTATCAATTTTTGTCATTTTACGAATGAAATCAGTATGCTTTGAAAGAAAATTAATATCTTAGTCGTATAAGGCGATCCCAAAGTATGGGGGTGACTCCGTATTCGAGCTAAGGGAAAGCATAACCACGCGGAAGTTGAAAGAATCTTAACGCGAAGGGTATAAATGACTCGCGGTGAATTGTGCCGCGATTTATCAAACTTTCGAACATAAACAGAAGAGGATATTAATAGAGGCGAGCCGATGCTAGAAGAAAAGCGTCGACGATGACTTATTGTTGAGCGAAGCGGATAAATTTAACTGTCGGAGTTTGATTCATCGCGAGGCAAACAATTCCTTAGAGGCTTTAACCTCTTTGCAATTTCACGATCCCGGTGTGGATTCTCGACTCGTTACAAATCTTTACATCTGTTCTCTTTCTTCGGGAAGGATAGTTACACCAGATCCTAATTATATCCAAAAGATAGAATATTTTAGTCAAACTGGGCACAGCGAGGTAATTGGGCGTGCTTCTGATGGAACAGATTGTTTCTTCTTTGTTTCCAGTGACGATGAACGTGTTGTTTTACACTTCTGTGGTAGGAAAATGAAACTTTCTAATTAGCTAGAAAAGGTTTATCCAAATGTCATATAAAACAAGTAAGTGACAAGAATAGACGACTTGTAAAAATACTGACATTGTCTGGAATGATACAAAGTGGGTCACTTAACATGGTCGCTTCAATCGTTTACGTTATTAATGGGTTTAAAAAAAGTTTGTTGTTTATCGAGTATTTCCTCTAATAACTAACGAGTATCGAGAAGGATTCGACGAATGTATTTTTTAGCAATAAAGAAGAAACGAGCATATGTATTCCGTACAACCGTATTTCTGTGCTTCGTTCCGTATTTTTGTACAACTTCAGCTTAAGCAGAATATGTAGAACAAATTTATTTATATCGCCTTCGAAATCGTATCATACACGATGAAAATATAGTTTGATCAGTTTATTATTGTAACAACGAAAAGAAAGGCAATTACGTTGCATTATATTAAGTGACCTACTTTCTGCACTCCAATTTTAAATGCTCATTTCACCCTTTTGGTATAATGCCCTCAAAGGAAAATATAACCAAGACTGTATTAACAGATGTCAAATCTTATGAGAACAACAATTACAATTCTCAATTACCTAACTGCACAATTAATTATATTATAAATTACTGTCTGATATTATTTAAGAATCCTTGTCCGATTGTTCCGTGCAATTCAATTATTTATTGGCAGAACCTAAATGTCACTGATATATACATTATACCTAGTTTAATTTGCTTCTACGTGAAATTTTAGGGCGAAAACAGAAACTAACTTTACTTTGTTAGCGTTTGTACCATGCATCATATCGCCAATCACGTAGCTACCATGTTACGTGCTCAGGATTGCAGAAAACTCTAGCATTGACGTCTATGGCTAAACGAAAATGCGAATCAGGAGCTTTTTAGTTATCTCGCAATTATCTCGAGGTTTCGGTAATCCTTCGAGTCTTGTAATTTCCATGAAACAAGACCGCGACGTAACAACAGTGATTTAACTTAAATTTGTTTGTTCGACCGTTTCCCTTGTTTTCGTTGAACGCCGTTTTTAATTAAAACGTCATCCGCAATTAAGAAAAATTCGTACAAAGAGCTGAGTATTTCTCAGTTCTGGAATTAGCTTCGAGGCTTCTTGGTATGTCGCTTTCGCGGAACAAAGCAAATAAAGATGTCGTTTGAGGAACGAGACGTTCGTGAAGCTTTTTTGTTCCATTCTTATTTATTTGAACATTGTTCTAGTAATATTATATTGAAACTTTTAATTCGTTATCCTTTGAGATATTTCCCAAATACCACGAATAAAACTTGATTACATATTTATTAAATTTATTATAATAATTCTGATAGTTGAATTTGTTATAGGGAAATGTAATTGTGAAATTAATTGCAAAGATCCTGTTGTAACTTCGAAATATGATTCGCGAAAAGAGTCTGGAATATACTGCAATGTATCGTAATAATAGAATTAACATTACTATTCTATTATTAATCATACCGAATATTAATAGTATTCGTAATGGCATAAAAAATGAATGAAACGCTTGTAATGGCAAAGAGATATTTTAGTCGTTAGATTAATCAGTGAACCACGTTTTCTATGATTTATTCATAATATTTGCTCTAGAATCTTACTCATAATGGAGTAATTTTGCTACCATGGGAACGAGAAAGCATTGAATTTAAGACAAAGCTAGCAGATACATATATTAAACTAATAGTGCTTCGTACCGTTTCATTGTAGTTTGATACTATATCTCATGTCCTTATAGTCGTTCTTCGCACCTTGGTAATTCGTAATTTCATGCACGTGAATACCATAAATTGTTTCTGGAATACTTTGTATTTCTTGGAGTTTATTTTTTCTCTTCAATGTTAATTTTTTGCTTCGTCTCGGGCTTGGCATAATTTTTATCGTGTCTATTTTGCAGTAATACTGGAAACGTCTTAACAAAGCAAAATATTTAATCGAATTAAACTATTATTATTTATTATATAATAATTATTTCACTCATCTTTGCTATTTATACGCATTGACAATGAACATTCGAGCCAAGGGCTTTAATTATGCAATAATTACCGCTAACTACGACTAATATATCGATGTCGGATGGGAACTGCGCTTATCATTGACGAATACAAGTTCCTTTATCGTAAATCTATAATTTATATTATTTATTTATTCCAAATTACGTATCTGGATAAAGAAGTTAATTCTATCATTTTTAACTGATGGTACAAGGAAAATATGGTCAGTAACGCTTGAAAGGTGATAGGGTTGGTTGCAGAATTTGTTTTTACGATTCTTCTTTCAAACGATATTGTAAGATAGGTGGTAGCAATCCTGATTTTTATAGATTGAACGTCGAATTTAATTCAAAAACTTTCGAAAAATTTAATGAAAAGAAACTTGAAAGTAAGGCGTTCGCCAAATTTTCGGGACAGACGCAAAACTAGAGCGGAAGGAGGATTCTACTTTCAAACTATTGATTAATTTCTTGAACACATAACCGAAGAGTATATTGCCAGTGGCGAATTTATCTTTCGAAAGTTTCCGATACAGAGACGCCGATCAATACCAACAAACAAAACCAAGAAACCTGGCTTGTATTATAAATTTACAAAACCGTAAGGTCTACACACTGAATCCTTTTTTTTTCACAAAAAAAACCAGAGATCGGTTTAACAAGAGAGAACGAAAAATAGATAAGGGAGGAAGAATTGTACTACAAAATGCTCGGTTAGATACTTTCTGAATATTTGATTATGCTACTTGATAAAATATTGATCGATCGAGGTCGGACATGTTGTATTCCATAAAAGATAATGGATCAACAATGTAGGGAACGAAGTATGCACGATAAAGGGAAAATAAAGCGAGCGCTCCTTTCGTTGCGATAAAAATTCAACGGACCGGTAGTTGCGGACTTTTCCGGATAACCACGGCCAATGCTTAATATCGAAACCACGGCGCCGTACACTTTCCAATAACTGCCTGGCCGGCCATCGAAATCGATGCAAATGAACCGTTTATTGGAGAAAATATGGCGAACAATGGGGAGAACGTAGCGAAACTAGCGCTGTAATCGTGGCCTAATCATTCCTGGTTCGTTCGTGTTCTCTTCTTCAAAAATGAGTTATTACACGAGAAATATGGACGACTGCACATCGCGGCAGATTTATTATCCCGTAATAGGCATAATTGCGGAATAATTTTCGAAAATGTACAATTAAATCTATAAGATCTGCTAAATTTCAAATACTTCACCGCGTGATGTAAAAGGTAAAAGAATTAGAGCATTCTTATCGAACAAAGTATAAATGTTCGACGGATTACCTCGCTCGATCAGTTTTGACGTTTATCGAGTTACTCTCGAAATTCCGTAATAACATTGTATTAATTATACGCTACCTCTTCCTCGACACAATACGGAAGAAAGTTGCTTAATTACGAAAGAACGAAGTAACTTATTACCATCATCCGTACAGCGGATGTTAGAAAGGTGTGCGTTATTCTTCAACCTTAAAGCAAATAGGTTCAAATTATCGTCGTATAAGTAAGATAAAGCGTGGAAATGATAATTCTCCGCGCAATTAAAACTCAGCCGATAATTAACGATAATGATTACGAATTGAACCGTATACGTCACGCTGATGGACAGGGTGTCCCTGTGTTTATTCGATACGTTAGCTGTTCGCGTGAAATATCGGTGTGTTAAAATAACCGATGTTTAGGCTAATAATGCTGGCTGTTTATTCCCCACGAGATGTCGCGTCAACGTCGATATTCGATACATAAAACCGTTATAAATAGTCGCCATTTAACGGTGTCTCTCAGCGTTAATTACGACGAATAGTTTATTACGTACGATCACGTCAGGCGTGAATTGTTGGTAGAAAAGTGCATGTCGCTTGGAATATCGATCGATTTCATTCGCCTTCGTGGCATTGCTCGTCTTTCGATTCGAATACGGCGGTAATCTCTTGTTGACCTCACCGAACGATTTCGAGAAAGAATGGAGGGAAGCTATTACTTAATGTTTCAAGCCTTTCGAACGTCCTTTTTCCGTTCCGCGCGCAAATCTCGTTCGAAGCGTCTTACAAATGTTCGAAACATCTCTCCTTTCGATCGATGCGTGAACATTTTACATCGCGATTTGTTTTACACATCTTTGATGCATTACATTGATGCATAACACGATCAGAATATCTTTTAATCTTAATCATCTCAACGGAAATTAAAAATTTTACTTTGTAATTTCTTTCTTGCGTTTTAGTAATCGGAGGTCGTAAACTGTATTTGTTGTACCTGGAGTTTAAACAGATATTACGTTAACATTTTACACGGCCAAGTACTAGGTTGCTTTACTTCTCTTACTTCTCTTAATTTCCTTAATCTGTTTCTTGTACAAATCAGATTGCAAAGTTAGAAATGTACGGAAGATTTCTATTTTCAATCGATACGTGCAAATTTTACAATGCAATTCCTCTACGTATGATATCTTAAGAATCGAAAGCCGATGAAGTTGCACTTACCGATTTTGGACGTTGGCCAAACAGAGATTTATATTTTATACGCCGATCTTACTTGCTCTAAATTATTTCTCTTGTCAGTCTACTCCTCCCTAAATCTCGTTATAAAATTCTTGCATGCATGGAATCTCTTTCTCCAATCGATGCACGAATATTTTACAACATAATTTCTTCGAAAGCTTTAAAGGTCCGAGCCAAACGAAATGTACCTCGTCGCTAATATCGGAAGTTAATCGAACAAAAGTTAGATTAGGTGTTGCGTTAACACTCGAGCACGTTTGATCACCACTCCGTTCTAAATTGTTTCCTTTATCACTCCATTCAGCACGCGCGTATTCAATATTCCGCATGGCTGGCAAACAGTGGCAGAGCAGAAGCGGTAGACGATTTTCCAAAGAGAATTCGTTCCGAAATCCGGCGGGAACACATCTCCCAAAGCCTCTTTCGTACGGGAATGAAATATCCCGAAGAGGGTAAAGACAAAAGGCAGCGCACGTTATATTTCCCGTTCAAGATCTGTCGACGATTTCATCTCGTAGCAGGTTAAACGAGAGCAGGGGGAGAGCGATGATTAATCGGAGGGCTCGTTGCCCGTAGAATCGTTCGTCCGATTCAGTTAGTCGCAATTTACCTTCATACGTAGATCGGCGCAACTTACACAATTTTCTATTATCGCAGAAAACGCGGTCGTTTGTAACACACGATGAAAATTAGTTTTAACATGTCGGATGCCAACGTCCGATACAGGCTTTGCGGCTTTCCGAACGAACGTTTCCCATTTACCTCGCCATAGAAAATTCCTTTTTGCACGTTTCCTCGCTTTACGAGCTGTCGCGACGAATTCAAACGCCAGAAAATCACGGTGAACGCGTTGTGCCAGTAGCACGAGTCAACGCTCTATCGGACGTATCCGCCGTATGCGGTCAAGAAAATGTTGATTAAAATGCTTCTCTTTTCCTTTTCGCTTCCGACTTTTGCTATCGTTCCTGTTCCGTGCTGTAAAGATGTTGAAAACTCCGAGAAGATAACGCGTCGTTGTTCGCGTGTCCGAACTTTTGCTTTTTCTGTTTGATAAAGTTCAATTGGAAGATTAAAGTTTCATCCGTAAGGAATGATCATTTATTTTTTACACTCCGTTTTCCAATATTGCTCTCGTCGCTCGTTCTTTCGTTTCTTCTTTTTTATTTTTACTAGTAGCAATCTAGACTTTTGCATTAACCTAACGTGCTGTGTGTGTCGCTTTAAAACGACAGGATAAAGTCTAATCTGAATATCGTGATAATCTGATGCAAGGCAGGGAATAAAAGGTTGGAGATGACGCGTGACAAAGGGAAGACAGAAGATTAAAATTAATGTTTGCATTTTGCTAAGCGATTAAGGAAATTTTACAACAGATCCAGTTACTTTGTTTAAAGCTTTCGTAATCGAATATTTCTATGCAAAATATAAATAATTCAATTCTTTCGTGTTTCCGCTCGCAAGAAGCTTGGTTAATGGAAATTTTCGAAAGCATCGATAGCGACAGAACGACGTTTCCTGCGGCAAAGGCCGTTTTAAACTGGACGCGAATACAGAAAACGCAGCGAACTCGAAACACGGATTGAAAGCAAAGAGCTGCAGAATTTCTTTCATATGTCGAATTCTAAGACGGTCGACGTGACCTAAATTGAAACAAGGGACTGGAAGAGAAAGACAGTAACTCAACTAACTCGAACATTCAACGAAAGTTTTTCCCTAACTTTTTAATATCGCGCGATGCACACAGATTCAAGCGGATGCCAGTGAGCACGAAATATCACTTGTTTTTTTACAACTATCATATATAATAGAAAGTATCCCGTTGAAAGATGATTCAACATGGAGAAACGAATAATACCAAAAATGCGAAAAAGAATCTTTTCTTTCTACAGCTTCTTAGTTGTTGGTTTCAACTACACGGTTCACACGCGGAGACAAAATATTCGATCCTTTTGCAACTTGATCGAATATCTTATAACAAAGACACAGTTGGTGAAACTTGTATTTCACGCTCATAAATATTTACAGTTGATTGTCGTCGTTATATCATTTCATAAAAGAGTAATCGTAAAAAGAGTAAAAGTTGCTGGATAATAAGTTGAAATAAAAAGGGAAGTATAGCTACATTATTAGGAAAGTTATTTTAAAAACTATAAATTTACGCTTATTTAATCAATCTTCGAACTTTATATCCCTGAAAACAAGGTTGGAATACATTCTATTATTCGTATTCTCAAACGAAAATATACGAATCCACAAACTCGGTTTCCTGTTATTCTTTCCTATTAAATCGCCCTCGTTTAAATTATATTACCCGTTGCCAGGAACACTGTATAGAACGATTAGGTCACAAAGTCACCAAGATTTGATCGTTAAGCATCGTTTATGGCGAATCATTAACACCGGGGGCTTATCGTGGCGGGTTAGAGATCTGAATCTCTCTGCGAGTGGTTAAAGGGTAATGGTCGCGACCGGTTCTATCGTAGCGTTTTTCTCGTTCGAATCGTCACGAGGGTCAACCAGCACGCTCGGTAATTGCGACAGGACGTGACTGTGAAAGAAATTCCCTTTATTCGATCTTAATTCATCCCACGGGTACGAAACGCTCGGGATTACATTGCTTTCAGACTCGTTATTCAGCTGTGCATACTACTTTTTCCTATTGGCACGGGCAAATCAATTAATCGAACAGATTTACGACAGATCTTAAGATTTCCGATAGATTGCTCGATCGAATCGCTTGAACGAAACGATAGACTAACGAATTCGTGTTTTCTCGTAACGATATTTATAAAATGGCGTTTATGAGACAATGATATGCAAAAGTTTCCTACAAGTTACATAGATTTTTCGTTCTATATTCCAAAGCTGATGTTTTAAATAATTCTACATGATGTTGTACAACTATGTAACAGTATTTCGTCGTACTGTATTCTTCAACTTGCCGTGCTTTTATAACCAGCATCGGTTAAAATTTGTATAGTCGTCGCTTTTAGAATATAAAATACAAAATCTATTATTTTTATACCAGTGTACTTCTCGTTGAATTTATCGTTTTAATGTCGCGCGCCAAATAAACGGTATTTCTTAAGAATATTCAATTGACGGAAAAATATGTACATAATAATCATTTTTATTTGATAGTTTACGATCGATCGTGTTACGAGTACTTGTTTCGCTAAAGTACGAAAAATTTAACGAACGTGTTGAGAATATACGTCTTTTCTTTTTAATTTATGTACGAGTAGGTGTCTCTGTGACATATTATTAATATCCGTTAATGCTGTTTGAACGAATATTTAATTAGAATCGTAGCTATGAAAGGGAAAACGCGTGAACAAACGTCAAATTTAATATCTTTGTCGGAACTCGGTGTTTACTACAGATTCGTGGATGAAATTACGATGGGACGAATTCTGGGGATGAAAAGCTACCCTATTTAACCCACGTGCGTTCAATATGTTTTAATAATTCTGGCCTTATTAAACGACAAACTCGTCGAAAATCGAATCGACGAACGACGAACAGCGACGAATTTCTTTAATTTTATAAACTATTACTTGTAAACTATTTAACTATGTAAAATACAAGTTAGTTTTCTAAAAATTTCGAAACTATTATTGACGGACAAAGCGTGCATATTTATTCTATTGTTCCAATTTTTTTTGCTAAAAATGGCATCGACGTTATCAAGCTTCTTGAAAATATAATCGTCGTTACGAGTGAATAAAACTCTACCATTCGCTCTACTATATCAATAGTTCTTTAACAGAGTCGCAGTTATTAAATTTCAAGTTTAACGGATCGCCTTCGGATATAATATATTTTTTCTGACACTTTGAAAGTGTTTCATTTATATCTTCGTATTCTTCTCCGTTCGAATATTCATTTATCACACATCTGCTAATTTACATTTTTATCTCGTTTGCCGTTTCATCGTTTGTATTGGTATTTAATAAAAACATAAAAAGTTTGTATTAGTTTGCAATAGTACTTGCTTTTAGGCTAATAATCGTTGCTCTAATAATAAATTAGTTTGTAAATTTCCAAAATATCGTCGTGAAAACATTGTACGTATTAATAAAAATACCGTGTTATTAAAAAGCTACAACAGTAGGATTTTGCAAATAGTGACGTGTATAAGACACACTGTTGAAAATTCTGACGCGTTTCCGCACCAGGGAACCGATGATTCGGGTTGACGCGGTGATATGAAAACTCTCGGTAAAGGTTGAACTCGCCAAGTTCTAACGAGAAACGCGAATATCGTCACGACAACGCGGCTTTCCAGCTTTAAGAGTTCCCACAGCGTAACGTCGCGAATTTCCGTGATAATCCCTTTTAAACTACGCGAGCATTTATTTAATAAGCTGCCTCAAAGACGGCCTTAAGACGACAATATCTTAATTATTCAACGCGAAGTCGAATTTTCACACACGTTAGCGTGTCGCCTTTCAAACGAAAACGAGGAAAAATCAACTCGGCGAAAAGGATTACGTTGCGCTCGTGTTGTTGCTAAAGCCATTAATTGTCGAAAGCGAATCGCACGCGTCAAGTTGTGGTTGAATCATCCGAAACCGAGTAATTCTTTTTGAAAGTATCTCCGAAATTTATGAGTTTATCGGATTGATTTGTGAAATTCTTGTACATTTTTTTCTACGTTCGTTGAAAAATGGAAATTGTAAATATCAGAACAGATCCTACTGCGAATTTGGAGTTAAAAGAAAATCGATACCGTTATAACTTTGATCAATTAATTCTTCGTTAATTAACATGGATAAGATTATTTATTGGAAGAGTTCTGAAATTGAGAACGTTATTCAAATGAATCTGGAATTTATGATTAATTTAACATAGTACAAGACGAATTTATTAAAATAATGAGAAAATCGTGAATTTTTGCTGATAACTTTTATTCGTTTCGTAATATCCGTTCGCTGTTAACGAACCGTTTCGCTAGAAAATTGTCTTTTTAGAAGGAAGCTCGACAAAAGTTTCTTCCACTCTAAAGCATAATATTCAACCAACGTTGACAACATTTTTATGTGACAAGGAGTTCAATTCGCGACATGTTTTACCCTCGTCCTCCGCCTTCACATACACAAGCTCATTCGCACGTACACACATTTACACACGACGGAACATGTTCTGAAATCCCTCTGAAATTGCGCTCGCATTTTCACCACCGGTATTTCCTGTCCTTTTCTCCGCCGTCAAAAATAGTTCATTAAGGGGAAACGTTCGTGCCATCTTGCAGGTGAACCGTCGTACAGCATGTAGTATATCGATCGTAGGTCGAAGCGAACGGTTTAAGGGTGTGCACCCTATCCAAGCCCCTTGGAACATAACCTTAATCCGATTTATCTGCCTTCTCAACGCGATCAGAATGTTAAAACGAATATCCGCGTTCCACGGCATTTTCCACTGCTCATCTCGATCCATTTCGGGATTCTTCGCATTCGTGGCAAAGTTGAAGGGAAACACGGTCGAAAGTTCGACGGGACTTCCATTGCTTCTTCCATCCACACCTTTACCTCCAATTGTTCGAAGATGCGCGTTTTTGCATTCGAAAGGGATAGGACACTGTTGAACCTCATTTGTAATTCCGAAAAAGTAATTTACAATTGACGACGAATTCTCCGTGTTCGTTACTATAGTGAGTTTTTCAATTAATAATTGTTCGAACGTCTCGTTCAAATATTTTAATATTACCGATTTAACATTACCAATATTTATATAATTTATGTTATTTTACCAATATGTTTGTATCTAGTCGCGTGTTTGCGCTAACAATTGTTCGAATATCCCATTGAAGTAGTTTATTATCATCATTATTAATATCGTTTTTGTTATCTTACCAACGTTGTTTGCTTATTTGCCTTTTTTTTCTAGTAAATTAGAAAGTTTGTATTTGATTTGGCATCTCAACAAAATATTCTAGTTTCCATAAAACGAAATAAACAGGAAAAGAAGTCGATGTTTAACTAGGGAAACAAGAAACTATACATTCACCGCTATCTGTTAATTACCACGAAGTTTTTTGCTGGCATTTAAATGCAAAGTTAATTAAGTTACACTAGTTTCTCGGATAAGAACAGGAGAATTTGCTGTTTCATTCGATAAAGGATTACCAAGTTCTCGTCTTAATGGAGAAGATACACCGAGTCTCTTCTTTTTTCTCCTCTTGTAGAAAAAGAGTGGTCTTTTCTCACCGAGTTCTTCGGATCCAACGTAGTTCATAGAGTTTTTATGGTGGTTGTACTTCAAGAAATCGATGAGTGAGCTTAGGGGCTGGTAGAAGTTAAGACGGACGAGTGAAAAAGACGATATCTATACATCTCGATCACGTGCAGTCAGAGGAACTTTCTGATTTCTTCTATTGCTTCTCGTTCGATGACCGTTGTTGTTGCTTTTAAAATACTAACCAGATACTCGTATTCTTCTGGAGTCGTAAATTTAACTTATGTACTTGCGTTCCTATTTATGTCCAGTTTTTTTGGTTATATTTATAAAAATATAAATTCGCGTAAATACGTTTTCCATAGACTATTTTCGTAAGCCCTTTTAGTTTAAAGTATCAACGTTCTTCTCTTTTCTTCTTTATCGATCATACGCAGGGACAAAGTAACATTCACAGAATATTATTACACAGACACAGCACTCGTTTCACGATACATTATATCGATATCAGTGAATCGCGTAATGATTCAAAGTTAAAATGATATTTTACGCAAGAGAAACGACCTGGTCGGCGATGTATCACAGTTAACAGAGGCCAGCAAAGTGTTTTCCAGTTTCTCATGCAAATGACCAATTCAACGATGATTAATTCGATGATACGAGATCTCTAGTTTCTGGCGTACGGGCAGTTAAAGGGAATAGCAAAGTTGTTAATGCCAAACGTTGGACTTAATTAATCCAAGCTTTTTGACCGACGTTGTTATGTTTGAACTTTAGGCATCCTCGGGACTGTAAATAATCACGGAATTAGCTGAGAATGAAATACGTGAGCTCAAGAATCAATGATTCAATCTACAATTGTAAAAATGAAAAAAGCAATATACCAGGCATAATTGGGTAATACGAAGTTCAATGAAGTTGAATATTTCTATTAATTATATTTTGCAACAAATATCCAATATTTTAAAATATGAAATATATTCGATAAATTATCGACGTTATTCATTCGTCTCCTGTTCATAGAAGAATTCCTTTGCACGCGTAATATCGAACACGATATTCCTTTGATTCTTCAAAGAATCATTTTATTGAATTATTCGTATAACGATCGTTAACCGATCGACGATAATAGCAAGCGATAGTTACTAATTATATTTCCGTGAAATCGAAAGTTTTTAACTCCGAACCCTTGCAACTTTGACGACGTTAAATTACATAATGACGTTTATTAACAGATTGGAATTACAGCATTATATCTCCACGTGTCCATACGCATCGATGCATAGAAACATTTGCCTCGTATAAAGGGAACTCGTACGCGCGTGCGACTAATTAATATTATTTCACTTGGTGAACGCAAAATTCAGCTCTTCGTTGATAAAGAAATCGAATTAATCTCTATCGTTTCTCCGGTTGGTATTTTTGAAATTTTCTAGTGTCGAATTTACGCTTTGGTAAACGATGTGAATAATAATCAAAGGGTACCGTGAACATTACGTTTGTGGCAATGTGTTTCATTCTGTGCCAGAGGAGGAGGAGAACAATGAATATCACGCGATCGTTAATTAAGTGAAAAATTACGCGAATGATAATTCAATTGGTCGAGCAATTATCGCACTTCAGGGCATAAACGAAACGCGAATGTATTATTTGTTGTTCGCACGGCACATCGATCGTTAGCTTGGTTATAAATTATACGAGTAGAAGGTTTATCCGAATACCGATTTAAGTAAGGATTCGCTCAACCATCTCCATTTTCATCTCCTTCCCCGTCTTTATTATTATAATCGGCTCTACAATGCAAATTTCTTCTCCCCTTTTACGTGCCTACAATTTTTACCACCAGGTTAATTTCTAATTTCCTCGACTTACGAGTTTTAATCGCTTCCCTTGCTTTCTTGACCTACTTTTCACTTTCAACATGATTTCTATTCATTCATGCCTCCCTTGTGTTTCTGCGGCAAAAAAAGTGGCTATCGTATCACGGTTTGGCCACAGATAGCAGATCGAATATAACTTCACTCGGGGTTTTCCAAATCCACGAGCCAGTCAAAATATACGTGCACGCTACTGGTCAAAAATTTCTCTCCGATGCATATGTGTATATATGTCGTATACCGAATTTTCCCATAGGTTTGCAAGTAGCAGCAACAATTTTCTTTACTTCGACAAATTTTTACGGAATTTTTTCTTAAATTTCTAATAGATGCAAAACAGATATTTCTCAATACTCGTTTTGACAATTTTCTAATTTTCTGGTTTCCCGGAAGCCAAGAAGTCTGTACTATCCAAGCTAATAGAACTTTCGACCAAGGAGATTCGTCGATTTTCTTCGAAGAACGAAGAACCACGGAATTTATCAGTCTCGTAATTATCACGAATTACTTATTATGTCTTCAGCGTCGTAACCATAGACACGCAGAAAGTGATTACACGTTAGTGTTGCAGCGTTTTAACTGATCTGGTGGAATACGCGTTTAAAAGCCAGGCTTCTCAGCTCTGGGTGTAAGAAGAAGCACGGAGGAGCCTCGCGGGAGCATTATCCCCGTTCTCGAAAAAGGATACTGAAGAGGAAGGTGCTTCCGATGATTACGTGCACGAAAGAAAGGGGGAAAGGGGTGAAAGGCGAGAAAGAGACAGAGAGGAAAAGAGAGAGAGAGAACGAAGTCCCGTGATCCGTGAAATTGCCTCTCTGTCAATCATTCGATTCGAGGTCGGGAAGAAAAGGGTCGAAAATAGAAAATGAGAAACTCGAGCGTAATTAATGGCCCAGTCACGAGCATTCTTGTGCTCGGACGCGTGCGATTCCTTTATTAAATTCGCCAACGAAGATCCACTCGGGTGACATATCGACCGATCCACTCGAAGACGCATATTCGTCGTTCCATCGTGTGATTTCCGGTATGTCGTGACTGTCGATGTATGCGCATATATTATTTACCAAGTCAGCGGGACCTTTACGTCAGAAGCGGATTTTCTCGTGCGGCAAAATGTTGTCATCGAATACTTTCAGTAACAATATCGATATAAGCGTGCAGCTATATTTGAAGAGGATACGTAGGAATTTTCTTTACGCTGCCTCCAAAAGGATACGAAGAAAAATTCGACGTCGGAATAAGAACCAACACAAGCGTGTACTCTTTTTTCGTAATTATTAGGCTATGGTTCTACGCAAATTCACGTGCTTCTGAAAATAATTGACACGATAGGAGCTAAATAGAGAACTGATTTATTTATCAAATATTACAACGGCTTTATATTTTGGATATTTTACATATTTTTGTACATTATACGTATTCTATGCACTTTTGCATCTTTAAATTTCCCACAAACGCATGAAAATCTGCAGTCTAGTTATTGTAATTACCTTCATTCGCTTTGGACTACACAGACATTTCCAGAATACGTTCATTGTCGGCCACGTTAGCGTCAGATTTTAGGTAGACGCACATACACTTTTCTTTCATACTTTAATTTCGAATACTTTATACCATCTACGCATCTCTAATATTTCTTGTTCGATCGGTCTAATAAGAAATCACTCAAAAGTTGCCATTTTCATCGAGTTGATATGCGAAAGATAGTAATTTGGTCTGGATCGCTCGATCGTGATACATTTGTTTCGCCTTCCTCTACGCGTGCTACTTTATCGTCTTGTCTCATAATTTCTAAACGTAATATTCCTGGCGAATAACGAAAATTCGGCGTCCCGTTCTTGCGATATTGTAAAAAAAGTCTTTACGATTGCGAGCCAATTAACGTGTTTTGAGTTTCCTGGTCTTTCCGGGTCTCCTGGTTCGGGTACTGTCGATTGGGCGTTTGTCGGATGAAATTGTTACTTGTCGCGTTACAAAGTTCCATATGATTGTTTTAATGTAATGGATTTTGTCGAACAGATACGTTTAGGGACGGTGTGTGTGCAGAATAGTGTAATAAAGGTAATTCTGGCTTTCAATTTGTAATTTAAACTACAACGCGACAGAGTTTAGATTTACATACATTGGAAATTTAAATGAGAAAGATGAAATACTTTGTGGATAGGCGGGGGAAATGATATTTAAGATACAAATTTTAAGATACAAATTTTAACGTAATTAAAGAAACGAAATTGTAGGTGAATGATAACAGTTAGGGGGTGAGAATTATAATCAAGAAATACAAAAATTGAATTCCACTCGTGTCGTTGAGTAGAAGATGTTTAAAATAATCGTAAAAGAAAATATTTGTCCTGTTTGAGAACAGCGTTTTTTTTATATATTATGATAATATATTTAAAAATTCATTTTCAGAGATTCGCATTATTGAAGAATTTCTCTTTATATTCGTAAAAAAAGACGGTATCTGTTTACAGCGTTTAACTATTCTGGAATACGTAGGCTGGACAACGAAATAATCGTAAATGTAAAGAAGATAACGAACACGAATGCTTTTCCACTTGAACAGAAAGTTACCGATTTCCAGTACCTCGGTGGCGTGGCAAGCAAACGAACGCACACCACAAATCCGAGTAAAAAGTACACGACGTGTGTCACGAGTAATCATTACACTTGCCGAGTTACGATTGATACAGATGATGTAGTTGAAAACGACCTGTTTACCTTCTGGTTTTAATTCACGTTGTAACTAGTGCACGCGGCCACTGCGCATCTCTAAACGCTACACGTTGTTCTTCTAATTTCCAACATTATTTTAAATTCTATACATTAGAAATTTTATGAATTTTATTTAACGCGTTCTGCCATATGGGATTTTAATAAACGACGTACGCAAATACGCACGCAAGATCATTGTTTCTTCAAATATCGAAATATACGAGATAGATGTCCCTCGCTAATTAACTCTGTTTTACGAAAATTCGTATCTTTGATTATAGTATCAAAATACGAATTAGCTTGGTTTCTGTACGCTTTAGCTTCTACTAACTTGACAATTCGATCATCTAACAACGAGTAATGTTACGAACTCAGCTGTTACGTTATTGTTTTCGTTCATTTCTAGAATTTATTACGGTCTCATGTTTGTTATTCCAACAAACTTTATTTTCTGAAAACAAAGACATTTCTAATAACAATTCCAGAGAGAAAGGGTATTTTAGTAACAGCGAATACGTTAGCCCACGAATCGTAGCACCTTCTCCACTGGCCCCTTGTTGCTTACGTCTCGAGACAAAAGAATTCGCGCGAGAGAAATACGATGACTTGCAAATCTCGAAGCTGCATTCCAGCTGCTGCTCTGTAAACTTGCTCAAACGTTCGCGTTTGTCGCGTTTTATCTGCTAGCCGCGCACCTCGACATTTTAATTGCATTTTTAACGCGATTCGGGGTCGGCGTTTGAGCCGCGCACGACGCCCGGGAAAAGTTCGAACGTGGAAAGCCCGTCTGTTGCATGGAAACAACGCGAGCGACCCGCTTCCTTATCGATCTAGCTGGCCAATTGAAACGCCGTCGTTCATCGAGCCGATTTTTTCCTACGCTTTCACGCGCACCGTTGCACATCCAACGCGTATGCCAGTGATAAAGCGACGAAATAGATGTGCCCCGATAGTCCGGTTCATCCTTCCACGAACAACCAGCTATCAACTTTCCGGGAGTATTCGTTTCTATGAAGACTCTCTCGATGATCCGTGTAAACCCGCCCTTTCAGAGGATCCCTTAGACGCGACCGATACCCATTGTAAAGCGAACTGAGAAAACATTTTTGTAGCATTTTGTAGCGAACGCTCAATAGGGCTATCGCGGGGAATTTCTCAGTATGGGTTTTCCAAATTGAACCTTTGCTTTGGATTCAGTTGTACCAGACCATTGGATCGTGTATTTTCCAGAGTGTTGATAAAATACAGTGGCGGGCGAAAGAGAATTTGTAAGATAAAAAACGTAGAAGGACATAGTAATTTTACAAAATCGATTTATATTTAATAAGAGCAACGAATAAATGTATAGTATATGAACAGCACGGAATACATAGACTGTTACCAAAATGGTAACAAATTGCAGCGAATAAGAGTTTTTAAAATTTATAGTATGCATCGATTTGAAGTTTTTTTTTATTCGCCATCGTATAGCGCATTTAGAAGAGAATATAAAACGCTCAATTTTTAGTGGACAAACCGCTGGGGTGTTGCGTAGTAAGTGGAAACGAGGCGGAAATTACAAGCAAAGTTTCGCTGCAGATGTTTTAATAGAAGCTTATAAGCAGATTAAAATACGGCTATCGTATTTGCATTCTAAAATGAGACTTTAAACGTTTTAGGCAATGTTTATGAATGATATTAACCCTTTGTTGTGTAATAAGTTATCTGAACAAACGTTATTTATGTATGTAGGTGCGAATAAAGTAAATACGACTGACCTTTCGTATTCTGCAATGCAAAATTTGCAGTTAGTTCCGATAAATTTCTGCGTTTAGTCAATGTTTGCTTATAATTTTGCAGTTAAGAGTTTACGGTAGAAGTTTGTTTCTACGTATGTACGTATAACACGTTTTAGTTATGTTCATTTATGGATTACGCATCTGTAGTTTTTCCAAAAAAGTTCGTATATTTGAGATGTCAAATACATATTTGAAATCTGTTATGAGGAAAAATTGAATTTTTCGATGATCGAATTATAAAAAGGGATAACGTATTGATTTTCGAATGTTTCGCGACTGTCGAAATCGAGAGAGCTTAAACGCCATTGACGAGGAAACGTTGCTGGAGCTTTATTCTGCATTTTCGCTTTCAGGTAGGTTTGTTCTCTGGTCTCATCGACATTGCGAAAATCAACGTTTCATTTTTTACATGCAGTACATAATGAATTTTCGGGGAAATAATTGTGTCGCGCGGGATGGTAACGCGCGAGTGTACACGACACAAATATCGTCGGACAGCACTGCGCGAATCCCCAGTGGACGTGTGTATATGCATGTATCTACAATATGTACATTTCGAAATGGATTGGGGAAAAATTTTGGTCGAATTGAATTTCCAAGTTGATTGCGATATATTGTCTTGTCAGAAAGAAATTTTTATGTCAAGTAGAAACTAGTGCAAACTGTATTTAATTTTTGTAGAACTTTTATTCGCCCAGAAAATTCGCTCCGAACGATTATTATTCGCGATGTATCGCTGGACACAGTATCTTCGAGTATTTACACATATTCATTCAGAAATAACGAAAGACAATCGCTTTAGTTAATATCACGATAATCGGAAACATCTACGATAACTTGATTATCAAAGGCCATTTAGCCTTTCAGAAGAAAATCTCAGTGGTTCAATGAAATAATTCTATTACACAAACGGTAACGCTCTATCACGGTAATTTTTTCGCTGTTTCGGTACGATAAAACACTTTTGAGCCTTAAATATTTTAACTGTATGAGATATAAAATGACTCAAGGAAAAAGCGAAAACGAAGGTTTTCTTTCTATTTAATATGTAACATTCACAATTTGTCCAATTTGGACATTTGGTAGAATTTTTTAGCTGTTTGATTATCATGTGGGTGGCTATCCCCAGCGGGGTACCATCTTCGTGTTTATCCTTTATGAGATCTGCTGGCTGTTTTCTTTTTAGTCTTCTTTCTATGCTTGATGCGTTGATCGTTTCCGCTGTCAGCCGGTTCGGGTGCGTTGCTATTCTTTCTCTGTACCTTCTTGCGCATCTGCTAATCTCCTCCTTGACCGTTGGTATTCCCAGGTCTTTCCGAATGTTCTCGTTTCTAACGTACCATGGGGCGTTTAATTTTCTCTCTCTCTCTCTCTCTCTATTTTGCTCTATATGGCTTATATGGCTCATTGCTGCTGTTCCTCATAGTGGTATTCCGTACGTCCAGATTGGTTTTACGATCGTTTTGTATATTTTTAATTTATTTTCTATGCTTAATTTGGATTTTCGACTTGTTAGCCAATGTAGAACGAAGGTGAGCGTTAGCCTAAAAGAAACGAACGGCGCCGTTGAAAACTCCCTTTTTATCTCAAATTTCTCATCTTTCTCTCTTTCTCTCTGTATTTCACTGCCCTCTCAGCGTATCTATTTCCTTTCCCAGGTTGTATCTACCGATTTCTTCGAAGTCATCCTCTTTAAATTTTTACGTGACTTCATGATTTGACACGATACCTTCTGTCATCTTGTATCCGTCATCTTTTATCATCTTCTGATACCTTTTTTCTTTATATTTGTTTCTCTCTTCGAAGAACAGTGTTTTGACGACATAAGCAAGCTCTTCTCGGTGATATTCAGTTCACGTACAATATTCTAAATGCAAAGTATCGAATAGAGATTGCTTTCGTGTTTTCGAGGCGAGGTGTTCGCTGTGAAACAGGATCGAGGTTAAATCAGTAAAACTTAAAGTTCAAAAGTTCAACATCTCCTGATAATTTTCCAACGGCTATATCGAGTAGACACATGTACAGTACGAAGCGATCTTGGGATTATGTTTCCAGGTGATTCGGAAAACTCGAACGAACATTACGTAGGAAAAATATATCATTTTTACAAGGCAACTAATATCTATGCCTGTATAATCGACACAGTTTGAATATTCCTCCATTCGCCAGTAATACAACACGTTCTAGTATTTCACGATTTATGAAATTATATTCGAAAATTCGTTCCATCTGTGCAAGTTATAACGCACTTGCCAAACCTGCACAAACACACGAACATACGTATGCTTAACGTTTTTCCAAAACCAAAATCCATTAAGGAGAACAAGCCGAAACAAAACTAGAACGTACCGTGTTTAATTTAACGAAGGAAATACGAAAAAGATATAAAGCATAATTTCTAATAAAAGAGACTTATTAAAGACTTAAACTCCAACTTATTAAAGAAAAAAAGAAATACAAGTATTTACGCGCTATTACCCTAGAAAATCGATAAAGAAGTGTGTTTGCAATGGCTATACGGCGATGTGCGTTTCCCTCGTCAGTTTCGCGGTAGCCAGGCTATCGAATACAAGCTTCGAGGCTGGAAATTGAATGACGCCAACCAGGAAATCCTTTGGACGTAGCGTGTATAGGGTGACAAGTTGATTCGCGAAGAAACCACCAACCGGTCGTTATCACATTCTCGAACCACGTCCTCGTTGCTATCACTGTGTGCGTAATTAACACGCGATTAAGCACGACACGACTGACGAAAGTCTCGGTACGTGACAATCGACCGCGATCAAGTTAGAATTACCGATTACCAATCAGACACTCGACAGGAGAATCGGAATCGTGTCGAAGCTTTTCCAGAAACGGAGAATTAATCAAGCGGATTTACGACGAATGATCGAGCGCGCTACTTCTTGTATTCTCGCCACTGTGATCGGTCTTTGTTCGTTTTAGGGGATTCGGGATTTAATGGAACGCGCGTGGCGATCCACTGGAAAGGTTATTCCACGCGATTAATCTTTGACGTTCGGTGAACTGGTTGTTGATTTGCTTCGGATAAATCTCATGGAATCGCAGATACGTTTTGTTAAAGGTTTAGACTGTTTGTCATTACTGTTTATATGCTAATGATTTATATGGTAATTGGGCTCAAAGTTTGCGAGAACGTGAAACCTGGATCGATATCGAGCTTCCAATTTAACGTAGGATCTTACGCGAAGACGTTGAAGAAAAAAAGAAACTGATATTTTAATACGTAAAGAAGGAAGTTAAAACGATACAGAAGTAGAATCAAACTTTCAAAATAATTTTGCTTCGAGATCAGATAAAACAAGCTCCTCGGCTAAGATTCTATGGAATTGCATCTACGGTAGAACTCCATTTATCTGAATTTGTCGGGGGACAAATATACATTTGATATAACCGGAGTTCGTATAATAGAAGCTCGCCAATTTCGTACACTATCTGTGTATTATTTTTCGTTCGCATAACGGAAACTTGCTCGTATAACTCGTTTGTATAAGTGAATTCAACCAGCAATAATTCGATTAATCGGGCATTAACTAAAATTTCGTTCCAATAAATGGAACTCTAGCGTACTTAAATCATCAAACGTTTAGTTCAGAACAGAAAGAAGACTTATAGCAAGCAACGAAGTAAATGAATCGCAGGAAACCACGAGCAAAAAACTGTCCTTTAGCGATTGTTCCCAAAACATCGCAACTTCCATCGCGCATGCTACGCGTCCATCGAATGCACGAAGCAATCGATGTAACGAAAGCAGAAAGCGCACGATCCAGCTGAAAATTGTGCGACTGGTGCGTTTCAACAGTATCTAACTCGAGCACACTTTGACCCTCGACGATCGATGTTCGTGCTATCGGAGCGTATACGCGTCCGAAAAAGCACGCCAACTGCGTGACCGGTGTCACGCGTTCCCAACTCCAGTTCGATAAAATCGGCCTAAGGGCATTTCGTTGCTATTCGTGCATTCGTAGGCTCGTTTTGTGCCGTGATTTACCAAGGTTGACTCACACCGACCGATCTCGTGCAACGAGCCATCAGATCTTTCGAATCGTCTCGCACGAAGCTCGCTTCCTTTCGTTCAACGTTTTCATGACCATCCACCCACTCGCTGGTGCAAGAATAGTTATGGATCGGTATTTTTAAACGATGTTCACGTTCAGAATAGAGGGTTTTACATACGTTTAACGACACGAACCTTTATCGACTCATTAACCCAGTAAGAACTGACGTAACGTAAGGTTTCATTTGCAATTTTTGTATCGAATTTACATCCCTATTTTATGAAACGGAGTTTCAAGAAGTTGAAATATTTAAATGGAACTACGATTATTTCGTTTGCAATTTTGCGAACGAATTTACATCGTCGAATTTCGCTTTTTAACGTTGTCGTTGCGAAAAGGAAACGATAAGAATTCGTTAAATACTTCGTTCGTCGCTATCCCTTTACACGTAAAATTTACAATTATCTCTTAAACGATGGCTAGTCTTTTCCGTGTTTTTGATTTGTATCTAGGATCACTGTAAAGTATCTTTTATCGTGACACACTTATCGTATCTAGTCAGTGGCAAAGTGTGAAAAGCGTCTTTAACCGCAGCGATCTCATAATATGGACCAGGATAATTTCGTTTCTGAAGTTTCAGTTGGATTTATATTCTTGAGAAGATGAAAGTTAATAGGCTGAGAATTTCTCTCATTGTTTGTGAAAGTTATCTCCTTGGCGGTAAGAATTTCTACCTTTAACCAAAGAAACGTTTGCATCAAGGTATTTTTAACATTCTTCCACGTACCACCGACGTTTTCTTCGCAGTCTTCGTTCTTCACATTCGCTTGAAACTTCTTTCCCTAAAGTTATAGCGAAGTTTTATGTATATAAAGCTACCACTCTGTGAAACGTATCACCCGTTTCCACTTTTCGTTTCTTCCTTTAAATCCATCTTGCATTTTTTTATAAAACTTCGTACACCGGAATATTACCTTTTAGTTTCTTCCTTTCGTAATCACGTTCCACGTTAAAAGTTAAATGATAGAAATCATATTATTATTCATATTGAAGAATTAAATAATTTATAAATTAACTCGACAAGTCTATTAACCATGACGACAAAGATAGTAAAAATAGAAAACGATTATGTATACAACGCTGGATTTCTTTTCAATAAACTTACGTCTACGCGTAGCCGTCGTCGGATGAGAAAATCGAAGGAATCGACGTGTTTATTATGAAACTCGATACCTTGCCCTGAATATTCTATGAATGCAAAACAGTGTAAGGGTGGGGCTGAATTGTGATTACGAGAAAGGGCAAGCATCGATTTCACGTTAACAATAGCGACAAATTGTTTCTTTTTTGCAATACGATATTTCTTTCGAAGCAGTTACGTAAGTCACGTGTTGCAGGAAAGATTCGTTATCAAGTTAATTATTCCACTTATTTTTGGTTTATGCATATCGTTAATTTCTCGCGTGCGGACGAAATTGGAAATAAAATATATTTATCCAATAACGTCGAAAGAATCGTTGTACCGATAATGAGAAGCCTTTGCTCTTAACGACTAGTTGTTACTTCCAATTACAACGGTTGACGTGTTCTTGTTACTGGTACTGCAATTTTTAACAAGCTAAAGCCTACCACTCTGTCGGTCCTCTAAACGGATCCGACGATTTCTAACGAATAACATCTTTTTGAAATATTATTTTCAACTACCTCTTATCGTATTTTCGTTTCGTAATAGATTCGCGCTCAGTTTCCAATTTCCTATTTTCATTCGATATCTTCCGTTTACCAAGACGCAACAAGACGTTTGTACGAATACAAGTTACGATAAACATCATTCTCTTCTCGATATTCGACGTCAACGGATAAACATTGGATAAATCTGAAATTGACGATAATCTTCGATCTTGTAAATCCGAAATATCGTAGTAAGGTCGATGCTTCGTTTTTGTTTCTTTTTAAAGCCGGAGAAATCAGTTGGAAAATTCACTCGAAACGTCCAATCGATATTTCTTCGTCGTAACTCGAGGTAAACATATTTTGCAGACACGTGTTATTAAGCAGCATAAAATGTAAGTCTTAAGCCACATAAACATTTTCGCGAAGTACGTCAGATTAATTATTCACAAGTTCGACAAACACGTTTTCCACCAAGTTCGTTCGACGCGTGTGCAAGTGTTCGTCTCTTCGCTCGCATAATCACAATGGGGTTCTTTCAAACGCGCGCACGTACATCAAGCTTTATCGGTGCCCGCATTTCCTATCTAGATCAGTCTCAGTCGAAATAGATAAGATCGCACGAAAGTTTCCTAGCTAGGGGAGTCCACTTGAAATTCAAACGACGGGGTTTGCGTATATCATACGCGCTGTTTGCATTCGTCTCACTTGATATTTTCAGTCGAACGAATAAACGTTTCACTTTTTGAATACGTTGGCTGAAACTCGCCGGACCGATCAAATAAGAACGATACGCGAGCGCGTACAAAATATTCGAGAAACTATCGAAGCATCGAGCGCGCGAGGAATTAATTACTTGCGCGAAATGTATGCGAACGTCACCAGTGTCAAAGGAACGATAATTGAAATCAGCCTCATACACATTACGCTTTGAATTTTTCGCGGTTCCAGTGGCTGCGCTGCCAAGGAAAATACAAAAAGGAAAAGGTAAGGATAGTTATGTACAGAGCGAAAATAAGTGGAAATGTTATGGGTCAAGATTAAATAGCACGATATTTAAAGTGGAAACAAATGTAGAGTAACAAAGTGTAGTGACCGTAATCGCAGGTAATAAAATATATTAGTAAATACGTAAATACTTATTAGGCTAATATTTAATTCGAATAAAGACGATATATGGAGCGTCATAGAGCTGGAGCGCATATAGTGTCAATAAAAAGTTTTGCCACGCAATTGTGTTTGTTATAGCATTTACATACTGATTAATCAGGCTCGTGAATATTAAATTTTAATTATTAAATTATTCAATTTTGTATCATTTAATAGTATTTCCATATAACGACAAAAATTTGATCGTACTAAAACGAATGAATAACGAACTTGATAAAGGAGCACTTGGCCCCAGTAAGAATACGCGTCGGTACTTTTCGCAGTCACTGTATATCTACCTAAACCCTTCATATAGCGTAGAATAATTTAACACTCGTTTGTCGTGGTCTGAAATCGCTCAAGGAACCAAGCACTCCTGTCTCATTATGCAACCGTACTTAAACACTGCACGATATAGGATCTGCTGGTAGTGAAAATTCGAGAAGTCCTTTGGAAGGAGTAATTGGTTGGCTTTTGACAGACTCGACGCAACCGTACAGTCAAGCACGTATTGTTCATATGTGTCACATATACAAACGAAACAATGTAGCATCGCGTGACAGTGAGCGATGGAGGGCGTTACCTTCCTTGCCCCTGTGCTTCTTTCCATCTCCAGGCCGAAGTGAATTCTAATGCGTATACGTATGTGCACATATATGTAAATTCATTTAAGCGTCCGAATAATCTATAAATTGAGTACTATACGAATAAAATTGAATAGATATCTTTGGTTGAGGTTTTGCAAATTCCGTTCAAGTTTAGACCCGACAAAGGTCTTTTTACTTCGAATTTCGTGTTTTTCCTTTTGACGTACATATTTTAAGGTAATACCAGGTGCCGCGTAGATGTTATATGTTCCATGCTGAACTTTCTGTTCAAGCTGCTGATATTTTTAGCGCATATGGAACGAGCGACGTTATGCGCCGTCGGTGTGTGTTGCTTGAATTGTAAATGGCACGAAAACGCCAATGCATGGAGCGTGTTAAAGAATAAACTTAATCTTCAGACCTTCAAAATGTTTCCACTTACGGAGAAACCACGTGTACCGCGTAAATTGTCTGAACCGAAACCGCGTAATATCATAGATAACAATTTGCGATATAGCTCGTAATTAGACCGAGAAAGTTTACTTGTTTGTGGGAAAACTTTGGAAGTAATTTACAGAAAATTTCTGCAAAAATATACGCAATATTAAATGTAAAGCACGCGTTATAATACTTAGTAAATGTTTACTTTGTTTCCATATCTTTAATTACGTTAGTACAGATACAAATTTAAATAATTTAGAAGTCAATCGAGATAAGTAAGTTAGATTGATCGTTCTACGTACGTACAGTGAGTAGAAACTTGGAGATTGCGCGAAGTAAGTAAACAGTGGAAACAGACGAGAAATTTATTCGGCTATTACGCTCCATTGGAATACACAGGGAATGGGGTATAGATGCGAAGAAACAGCCAGAAACTAATAGGTCTGTATGGCCTTGGTATAATGTTGCAATAATGAAGATCGTAATGGTGGTAGGAATATAACGATGAGCTAGCAGAGGAAGAAACTGACAGAGCACGCGAAATGGTTAATTTGAACTACTTTGGAGGGAACAAAGAGTCTAAATACAATTAAAAGGAAGAATTGAAAATTAGCATGTTTTATATCGTGATATTCGTATTTGTTTTGGTTTCATTGAAACACAAACATTTTTGAAATTAACAAGAAGGAAATATTAATCGTTAACAAATATATACCGTGTTTGAAGCGGTGAATAGGACTGCTTTTAACTAGTTAACTAGATTATCTCTCAGTCAGAAACTGAATCACTGACTCTAGACACGGAATTAAAAATTGGTAAAATAGAATTAACGTCTGTAATAAATTTTAAGTTTCGTTTGAAAGATAAATATGGTTAAAAGGTCTGGAAAAATAAATACAAAATGTCGATGATTGGGGCAATTAACCGGTTCAATGTAGCGTTATTGCAAACTACGATCGAGAATAACAAAACTTTGGTAATCACGTATTCTAAAATAAATCTCGCATGCAGTATGTTGTTTCCTGATACAATAATACGCGTTTTCACTACCTCTACATATTTTATGCGGAAATTCAAGCTGAATGAATTTTAAACAAAATATTTTTTTGCTTTTCGAAGTCCAATTGTTCGAGACAGATCAATATTCAACAGTTTATACGACAAATGATAATTATACATTTACAACGCTAAATCGATCGTTGGAAAAATTTAAAAATTCCACCAGTTACGATTTAATACGAACTCATCCAAAAACTATCAATTACTTTTTTGATAAACGAATAAATATGTGGATTCATCAATCTCGAAAAAATACTCTATAATTCGATTCGAAATAATAAGAAAAAATTCATCTAATAATTAACTTGGATATTGTTAAACCGCGTAAAAGCGATCTTATATTTATTCCGGATATAGATACGACAAAACTGTGACCAACTGCATTGGATTGGGTCGAATATCGATTGATACAGTAGAACCTCTTTGCAGTGGCCGAACATAACGCACAACAGAAACTCGTCCGAAATGTTAGGAGACCAACGTACTGGACGATAGCTTACATCGAACGGAGTATTGTTAAACGTATTTGGATATCGCCAAATTTATCCAAATTCAGTTAGTTGCCTTTGATGAAATCTCCGAAGGGCAATTCAGCCGATACGTGGAAATTTCCGCGAATATAACAATTCTGGTTACGTTTGAATCCGATGGAATTATGTGCTACATACGTACGATTTGACTAAAACGTATTCTGCGCTTGATTAGATATTATTACGTCTGATTTGGTTGGGCTGGTGATCGAAGCTCGTTTGAAAATAGGAAATTAAACAAGCGGATTATTAATAATCTGGTTACATTGAAAGAATCTTCTTCTAGAAGCTCATTTGCGTAAGATAATTCGCTGAAATTAATTTTTTCCAGATTTGTGAATTGTATTTGGACGTGAAACGTGGACTTTGCAAACTCTGCTGTTGAAAATTTCAAACTCTAAGATAAAGCTATAAGTTGAATTTTGTGACATGGTCTTAACATTGTAGAATCGCAGAAGAAACATCCTAATTTACTTAAAAGTTACTACCAACCTCTACCGCGATATCTTATTTCTTTAATATAAGAGAAAATCTTCGAATCGTTGCAATTTCGTACAACACGAAGTTCATAATTAAAAGAAAATGAATTTTTTAATTTAGGAACAGGATAGAACTTTCATTTTTCTATACCGAGTTTTATAAAACTGTTGTAATATGAATTTTGATGGCAGCGAAGCGAACACGAAACGAATATTAAAATAATTAAAATAATTAAAACACCAATTACCGTAACCATAGTTATATACTATTGAGCGAAATGAAAAAGTTTGTCAAATATTTCACGGACAATTGCACGGGAACCGACTCACTCACGCGTCGAACGAAAATGACTTTACATTCAACGTCGAACTAATTGAAATTCGTAATTCTATCGTTAACTTTTTCCAGGTAAATAGCAAAAATGTTAAAATATAAATCACCAAGGTTTGAAAATACGGTTTGCTCCAAACGTAGCTACGCGTATAGAACAAGACAAAGTACTATCTTCAAATATTTCGCGCACAATTGCGCTGAAAGCGACTCACGCTCGTAGAAGCGTGCAATCGTGTCTGACGCGAGCACAGAAAGCTATTGTAGCAGCGTTTCGTTAGCTTCTGTGTCACGAACGAAACAATTTCTGGGCCGTGTCATCGATAGGTGTGCCGCTGGCTCGCTCGAAGCGGCAAAGTGCTCGCTGGGAATGTAATTTTCCGGCGTAGCGGCCCAATGCTCGTTAATGATACTTCGACCGTGGCTAACTTATTATTGCGCCGTGTTACCTTGTCGAAGTCGGCCGGCACGGCGCACGAATCAAAAGCGTTCTACGTCCGGAACGTTTGCCGAAAAGACCCTCCGCGAATATTTAACCGCTTTGCCGAACTCTTACGATCGCATCTTTGTTGGAATCACGCGATATGGAAAATCGGAATCGAAGAGACGTTACACGTTTTAGAAAGGAAAATAGAACGATATGATTTTTAACTGAAAAATATATGGAAATGCTTTCTTTTAACACAGGAGCTATCGATACCTAAACATTCTATTTGTTATATAAATGATATCGTTATATGTATATATGTTATATAATTCAGAGGATATCAATTAAAATAGTTGGATCTATGTATTATATAATTAGGCCTCTATCCGATTGAAAACTAATATTCATTTTGGCAGAAATACCAGAAATACCTGTTTTCAGAAATTGTAGAGAAAGAAAATCTGAAACACGTCGTTCCGACGGGCTTGTTAACACTAATGCCAATGAATTACATAATTATTTTCTTTATTATTGTAGGACATGGATTGGGAACTTTTTTTTATAACGAGATCCAAAAATAAGGAGATATAAAGCGAAGTTATTTTAAGAAGACTTTTAGTATTATATGTTTTTATTACTTCCTTCCTTTTCGTCCAAGATACGACTAAATTTATCACCTTTATAGGATTAGTCTTGCGTTATCGTCGACGAGAGAACACCTGTTATCAATGTACAATATTTGTCAATATATAATGGAATCGTGTTAGTCACTAGTAGAGGGCAGGATAATTTTAATTCTAGCCACGTATTATATTGCTTCAAATACACATCTCGATAAGTGCAATACGTGTCAACCGAAAAACCATTCGAAGCGATCAAAAAATTGGTGTTCCATATCGATAAAAATTCAACGCCAGATGTCACAGGTACGATATGACAAACAGCACACACAAACGGTATATATAGAATCGAGACAAGTTCGGACCAATTAACAACGTTTGGTTAGCTTCCAGTTTCACGTACGTTTCTACCAAAATCATTTATCAACTCGCCTCTGTCTCCAATCCCCTTTACCCTTTATACCCCGTTGTTTCCACATTGCAAACAAACGATCCAATGAAAACGCAACACGCCCACATCTATTTCTGTACGTTTTATCCTCAGTACTTACCTAGATCGAATAACGTTATAACGTTAATTCTTTTACAGTCGAATCTTTTTTAGGCTTTGGGGAAATATATTTTTATCGATAGACAAGTTAATAGATAAATTAATCTTTAGTAACAGGGACATCTTTTTCCGAGGGAAACAACTTATTAAAAGAAGCCAATTTTTTCGAGAATAGATGTATTTATCGGTTAGTTAGAGCGATTATAAAAGATATTTACAAATGTCCTTATTTCTCGATAAAGCATTTCTCATTTTCTTAGTATCAAGTTTTTATTAAATTAAGTACAAAATTTAATATACTTGGCCGTAATTGATTCGTACGTAATAATAAATACAATCGTGTGTGAATACCACTATAATCGATAATTTTTAAGGTACGATTATTGCGTATGGCGCAACACCGAGCTGAAAAGGTTAAGAAACGTATCACGTGCACGAGCATACGCGAAAAAGGATTCGCGTAGCACGCGAAGCCCGCAGGCATTTTTTGTCGATGGAAAATATGAATCAGGCTATAAAGCAGAGAATATTTAGCGAAGAGAAAAAGTTGATAAAAATGGCGACGCGTGGGTGAAACACGGGCCTGCAATGCAGTGCGTAACGGTACGAGCAATCGAGCGAAATAACTCGGTTTCAGCGGTCCGGTTCGGTACGTGTATCACATTGACACGTGTCCCGTCGAGGTGCAACAAAATGTTCCTGCAGAATGTAATTTCCTGGATGAATAAAGCCAATCATTAATGATGCGTCGCCCCGCCACACCTTCATATTACCTTCATATTAGGACTTTTCAGCAATTTTTCTGCGGTAATATTTCACACGTCGCCTATGTCAAAGGAGAGAAACGAATATTCGACAGGAATTATAACCAATTGCATTTTGGCGTTTATCATAAACGTTAACCAGACAGCGGAAAATTCGATCGTTTAGGGATTTAACGATATAGATCGCGAGTTGCTTGGAAGCGTTACCCGAGAATTTTGAAATTCTCTTTCGCTAAATTGTTTGAAGCAATCTAAACAGTCTCACGATTTTTGTTAATCCTTGAAAAAATACGTGGCGAAGTATCGTTATACGGTAGAGTACAATGCAATGGAATTAAAAAATTGTTTATCGTAGTTAGGATATATTTCGCGCAGTTTTCTCGCTGTTGCTTAATCTTATTCATTTATTAAGGATGAAGCAACGAAATAATAAGCAGCGTAAAATTTGAATAAACGGTGATATCGTTGGAAAACGTAAATTAAGCAGCTTACGAATTGTTTTATCGAGTTGTTGGAATAATAATTGTTTCATAGAAGCTTGCTACACGCTACAGAGGAAAGAAAATAACGCAAAACAAAAGTTCGACGGCTCGGACTTTATAAATTTCACGATGTTACAGGATCTACTTGAAAGAAAAACGGTACTAAGTAAATCCGTAGGATTCCCTATCGGAGCCGCAACGATACAAAGAACTCGATAATTTAAATTTCCCAAAAATGATTACAAATCAAATATCGCGTTAACGCAAGATCAGCATAACCCAAACTATTTAACAGTAAATTTCATTTCTTCCACACCTACGGTGCTCGGATAACTCGGAAAACTGCTACAAATTTATCAGCACGTTTTAAACCACCCTCGTAAACCTCTATATACAACTGTTGCTCAACCCTCGTCGATCTTGCAAATTTCTCCATTGTTTCATTATGCGGCCACTCTTCTTCCGCTGTAAAAAATGCTGACACTGAAGGAGGTCATTATTTTCGGCTACGCGTTGTCCCTTCTTAGCTCGATCACGATCTTGGACACGATTCAAAACGCAAATGTGCCAGAATGTTTGGCGCTGTGTAGCGGCGCGTAAAGATTTTTCGGCATCTCGTAAAGATACGGATAAAATAGGTAGTACTTCTGTCGGAGATGCGAATTTCTAATGGAATTGACTTCCTTGTGCCATGGACGAGGGGAGGATGCCGGAGAGGGGAGGTGGAAGAGAGAGCAGGTTATAAAGTGCGGGAACAACGACCGGTTTAAGCGGCGTCCGTAGTTAAAAGTTTGCTGGGCAAAAAATATCGATTCCACCAGCGAAATTACTGGGACAATTACTGCGAAAGTTGAATTTTCACCGAGTGAGCACAATTATCGTGGTGTGTAGCCTATCCTGAATTTTTATTTCACGGTAAATATTACACGACCGTTAGCGGTGTATTTTACACGAAATTGTAGAATGTTTAATGCATCGAACGACTGGCATTTGAACGGAAGATAAATTTACTGCAGTAAAGTTGGAATAACGCTGAACGTGTAATTTCGATTTTAGATATGGCAAAAAGAATATCAGACCACGTCGATAATTGGTGGGTAGTTTCGCTTGATAAATATTACAAATTACGTCGTAAATGATTTATATCTGGTAATTGTATGGCGATTTCGATGCAGCGATAGATGTATATGGAAAGTAGACAGAGCTATTTTAAGTTTGAAGAAGTTGACTTAAGAAACGGTGGGTGATTTATTACGAAGAAATTTTGCCGTTAGCGTTGCTCGTTACTGCGTTGAAAAATGGCCTCATTTAGTATTCTAATACATTTAGTATTAGGGGCAATATTATTTTCGTCTTTGAACGAATAATTATCGAAGCGATAAAGAGTCAGTTGATACAAATACTCGTTAAAGTACCGGTTTTACTCCAGTAACGAGAACAACGAAAGAAGCTAAAGCAAGAAACGAGGTCTCGCTTTAGCGAATTTGATCATCATATTCTACGTACAAACAGAGTCATAGTTTGACCTAAATAATGATTAGCACTAAACAACTGTCATAACTGGTACGCTGTCACTGATTAATTATTCGCATCAACAGTGAGATAGCTTCTAATTAGCCCCACAAAATTGGCAGTAGTATAAACGTATAATTAATTCGACGACGCGATTTTCATTTCCTGCTAGAATAATTTGGTAATTTAGTAACGCTGCTAATATTCTGTATACAGTCAAAGAATTTCTGGGCAGTATTTTTTTTTTTTTTTTTTTAGAAAAATCGAGATATTTTTCTTACTTTACGTACGAAAAGATTATATTATAAATCAGAATCTCGATCCTCCGTTTTTTTATTGGTTCAGATCCGATATACCGTGGCTGGAATCCGATATTATTTCCATAAATGTTCAATCTGAATAATTTTGAATATTTTCGCAATTTCTAACGGAATTCCTCGTTCGAATAAAACTGATAATTGTTTATTCCAAATCTTAGAATTCATTTGTAGAAGCAACGAATACTTATTCGATTTAGCAACTTTAATAACGTATAATACTCGTAAAATCGTACGCGTAGATCTTGCGATATTCAAATGTTCAACTTCTCTGATCTTTAACCTTTTGAATCTTCAAATTTTCGAACGATTTCTTTTCTTTCTTCTCATCCTTTCATTTGTACTTCCACCGTTCACATATTATCCACTCTTTACTTTTTAGCTATGTACTTTTCTATTTTATATTATATTCCTTATTTATGAATTTATGCATTATATTTGCTAGATCTATGGTGTATTTATGCCATGTTTATGTTATGTTTATGCATGTATATTTATGCATGTTAGCTTCATTAACATATTCAACGTAGCACTAAATACAACAGATTTTACACTCAATATACCTCGTTTTACGCAATAATTTCATAAAGCTATATTAATATTTGGCCGATCTCATTAATCTTGAAATCTTAACGTAACGTCGCAAGCTTCGAAGATGGAAAGTTATCATAGGGAGGTCTGGAAAGCAAATGTTAATTTGCCAAGATTCGAGAGTGATCGTGACGGAAGGCGGTTTGTTTCGATTCGAAAGTCGTTCTACTCTACGTGCCAGTTGTGCAAAATTCACCGCGTCCACCGAGCACGTGTTAATTAAGTCCGCAACTGACTTGACAAATTAATTGCGAATTATGCGTGGGAATTTTTACGATCTAATAATCGATGATTCAGAGAACGTGTAACAGAGTTTCGATGAGATAATTTGGAACAGTTCCTAGTGCTGCCGGTTAATAATATGCGTCGTATTTCCACGTTGAAATTTGAAATATACGAATTTGTAGGTTTTTCGTGGCGATTGCCGGTTCGAAATCGTTTGAAAAAGAGATTAATTGGAAGCAGCGAACGCGAAACAGGGAAAATTGGTTGGTGCCATCTCCGCTGTCGCTTGGATATTCGATACATTCAAATGTATTCGAATATCGGTTTCGCTCGGTGTGTTCGTCGCAGAAGTGACGTAAACGTTTAATTCGTTGCTGATCGTACACGCGATCTATCTTAATTTGTTCTTGTTATAATATGCACAGTTTTTTAATTTCTGCGTCTATCTTTCTTTTCTTTATCTTTTTTCTTCTTTTCTGTACATATACGTACGTATATTTTTCCCTTACATTATATATTTTTGTTTCGAAGGGTCTATCGCGTAAATAATTAAATAAATAAATACATTCTGAAACGTTTGCTTCGCATCAAAGATATTTTTTCGATTACAAGAATCGTAATATAATCGTTACAATGTCTCTACATAGGCACTTTTCGTAGCAGATATCTTGGATTTATTCGATATCGATAAGATCGATTCAATAACGTGTTCAAATATCGCCGACGTTTTCCTTTTTTTCCTAAACGAGTCAAACGGTGCAAATCAATTATTCGTAGCTGCGCATTTTCGACAGGCGTGCGAAGACTGGCCTTAATGAATGTTATTTAATGCATTTCGCTTGTCGGCTCGGATCGGTTTTAGTAGAAAATTACGTAAAGCCCGTACGGCCGCTATTATAGATATCGAAATTAATTGATGTGTACGAGTCGCGTATATTTTATGACGTCATGTGTTATTTTCGATGACTATGCATTTAACGTTACATATAATCATAGGAAATTTTCTGCGAATTGAAGCTCTGAAATTCATTCGATAAATCGTGACATCCTGGTCGATTCAATTTCCTTTTTAAAATAATTTTATACGTAATCTCTATTATACCGTATTCCTTCGTTACTATAAAAATTCGTAGTAGAAAGCTTACTTAACCGCTTAATATATTCCATATAGATGTTTCCATATTCTACATATCTTAAATTTTCAAATACACCCGCTGAAAATCAGGATATTCGTAATACAAAGAGAATATTTCGTAACACGAAGCTAAAGTTCAAGGATCTTGTTACTCTTCTTTCTTAGGAAAATAAAAAATTAAATATTCTACGACGATAGACATGTTACGTTAAAATAATTACGAATAAAATGAAATCAAACGTCTGATCAAATTTTGAGCATTCGATCATTTACAAACACCGATGTTATTTTGAAATCGAACAAATCAGGTTACAAATCGCAACTCTCTCAACCTGCTACGTTTTTTCAGTCATTTTCGATCCAATGTATTTCTCTAATATTAAAAATATCTCAAATCTAAACAAAATATGAAAAGATTCTTATTGAGTGATTTATTAATCTATTATTAGACGACATTGCACGATTTCTCGTTTTAGTTTTATTTTAAACGTCCTTTTAAAATACTTGCTTGCCAAAATCAGTACAAAGTTTAAATATTAACGTTCGAGTATCGTCACGGCCTTAACATCGTGAATCTTTAATGGCCAATCCGTAGACACAAAGTGTACAACTACAGTAGTAAATAAAAAACCTTCGCGAATATCGCGATTTGCGATACGATTTATTTAGCGTGTCGGGCAGCAAATGATCGATGGAGCCTCTGGAAAAGCGAGAGGATGCGAGAAGGAAAAAGTTAAAATTGTTCGAAGCATCGAGTCTGCTCAAAGACGAGAAAGTGAGATTCGCTCAAGACCCTGCAAAGAAGCTTTACGGTCACTGGTTATTCGGCTTCTTTTTCAGTCCATGAAATTTCCGGTTGTCGTACTGCGGAAACAACGCTTTCAATTGTTTCGTTAATATTACTCTTGCTTCTACGTAGTCTTCTTTCACCTTCCAGTTGCATATCTAGAACAATTTTCTATAACCTTCGTGACACCTGCGAGTGCTCGTTTTTATTTATTTATCTGCAGGTGGAAGCTTAGGAAGACATTTATCTCGTAATAGTAAAATAATATTTGTTAATAATAGAAAAACGAAGCTTTTGTCAGAGATACAACGAAATCACCGAGTTAGTTTCTTACGATCTTTCCACCGAAAGATATCCTCGTCTACTCCAATGTGAAACCAGAATCTTTAGAAACAACGTTTCCATTATGTGATTTCGAGTTATTAATTGCGATTGAGTAGCATTCTCGTAGCATTCTCTTTGAAGAGGGACTTAGCATAAGACGGTTACGGTAGATTAACGTTAGTTACCTTCGCCGATTTTTTTTAAATATTTCGTCGTTAGCATATTTGATTAAAAGATTGTGTTAATAGAATTAGAATTTCGAGAATATAAATATCTAGATAATAATGAAAATTATTAGCAGAATTAAGCAAGTATAAATTGAATAGTTGACAGGCTAATTCCTTTTTTGGCTTCCTCATTGTTCTTACTTAATGCAAGGTCATCGACTTCGAGCTGATGAATTTCTATCGTATTGAAACGCCAATTACGTCCCTGTCCAGAAAACAAACGACTCGTTCATTACATCGCACGATTTATTAAGCGGGGGCCGATAATTTCGACACAGTATCTGGACAAATGATTTGTAGCGGAATTAGACAAAATAGGATTACATCGGTATTAACTCCACCACGCAATCTCTTCGTCACTGTTTGATGCATTTCAGCTTAATGTAATTAGTAGGCTAGTAGGATAAGTCAGTTCCGAACACGATTCGTTGCTTAGAGAATAAAGATACGTTACAAACGAACGTTATACAGTGCCGATCGAGTATTCATTTTCCAACAAATATTATATACAAACATTAAACAGTGTCCAGCGATGCTACAAATTTAATGAATAATTATCTGCATGTACTCAAGTCGACTTTTTAAATTTATTACTCCAAATATTCATTTAATTCCACCGTATTTTTTGAACATTTAATTTTTTGAAAATACATCAAAACCAATAACAGTCACCTAATACGTTACGTTTTTAACCGGAATTACGATGGAGAAAAACTGGATATATACAAACGGAATTGTATCGGAGGAAAGAGCTTTTAATCTACCCCAGAGATCTTTTTCCTGTCCCTTTTTCTCTTCTTCTTGTTTAGCGTTCCCTGTTGTGTGATAAATTTGTAAAACTCACGGCAGGATACACTTGGCAGGAAACGAGCTCCCGGGGCAATTATTGTTTTAGGATATCGCGAAAAGAAAGAAACGATGGGGATCGGAAGGGATGGGCGCCGTGTCGGCGAAAACGCCATTTTCATCGATGGCTCTGTGAAACTCTCTCGAAAGCAATTATCTTCGCAATCTTATTATCTTTGCTCGACACGACGATGTTCCGAAATCCTACCATATTTTTCTCCTTTTCTTCCTTCTTTTTTCCTTTTCGCCTGACTAATGTAGATACATATATGTATGTAGGGTTAACATTAGAATTTAGGGCGCGTAACAATTCTTCGTTTGGATTAGCCATCGTTTTACGAAGCAGAGATTATATTTACACGTATATACAAGACTTTTACAAAGTATAATGAATATTGAGTTTAACGAATAATAAGTTTAACGAATAATGAGTTTAATGAACGCTATTAACAATATTCTTGGTTCAAACGAATCTACGGTCATCGGGATAACTCTTTACTATGCGTAGAATAATTTTAGGGCCAAAATACGATTGCTGAAACTGCTCGACGTGTCACTCTCCAAGGCGATCGCACGAATCATAAATTGGTGGAAATTTTTCTCGCTGTACGATTGCATTTGTTTGTTATATGCTCGTTGGAAGCATCGAGAATGTTCCAATCGCCGTTGCTAAGCAGTTTCTGCCTGAAGTTTGATTATTAATACAACGTGTGTCCCATTATATCGACACCTCCGAGGTACAATCCCATGCGACTAGGCCCGTTCTTGAGGCCGTATGCCGCCACAACCACATTTCTAGGGAGAACCATACAACCACTCCACACCTCCGTCAGGCAAAACGTCTATCCCGTGACCGTGGCTATGTTCGGCGGCCAGTCGTCACCTCGAGCCCAATCTCGCTATCACAAATCTCGGACAATTACAATCATATTGAATGACAACAATTGCTTAATTACAGCTATGATAAAATCTAGGCTAAGGCATTAGAGGACTTTCCCAAAATTGCAAAGGGAAGGCTCCGGTTTTCCTTTCATCTCCGACGTGTATATATAAATGTAATTTATCAATAATTAGAATTCATATCGCATTGACAAAGCAAATGGTCACCGACTAGGAAACCAACTGGAAATATTGTTATTTTTATCGTTAATTATAAAATTACTCTTTTACCGCGGCGTTCTACTTATCGAATTGACAAAATATTCCTACTTTTTATTGCACTATCTTCTATTTATTTGACCGATATTCTTTTTAAAGTAAACGCATTAACAGGTTTAAATGTGTGCATATTACGCGTGTATGGATACTGTAAACGTATGTGTGCATGAATATTTTATTTAAGCGTTTAAGCGTTCGATAGCGAACACGTCGTTCGAACGATGTACAATTTCATAGAACGTCACTCGAGTTTTATTTAATACCATTCGAAGACCTAAAACGAATTCATCCGAAAATCGGACAGCTCGAGTAACACGAATTGTATAAAAATTGACGTAAACTCGAAAAATATGATGTTGATCGCTAGTAAAAAAGTCCTGAAAAATGTTTGAATTAGAGATGTGGATCGATAATAAACAGACCCGACAGCGATGTGTTCCTGCACCAAACTTTATCTCTTCGTGTACTTTCGTTCGAACGAAACGAATCTAATTGCGCAATCTTTACACCGATATATGATATTAACTCCGCTCGATTCTAATAAATTTAATTTAATGATTTCTTACTTTTCTTCGAAGTAAATAGAATTTAACGCGAATTGTTACGAAGTATCGCATTCTACTCTTTGAGTCTTTCTTTTCCTATAAAATCACAATTACGTGTATCGATTATTTTAAAGCGTATGAAAGGTATAACGAATAACCTAGAAAACTAACTTTGGGTGTAACTACCTACAACGATACATTGTCGGATAACTTTACATCCCAGATGTATCTTTAACAATCGTTATGAAATATCGATCCGTTTTATGCTCCAGTAATTATTGATACGTATATGCACCACAATAAAGTAACAAATTGTTAACTTGTCAGGGTTGCAACACGATAATGTCTCTGGTTTCCATTCCAGAGATCTAAATCTCTCGTTGGTGCTTATTAACGCGACTTAACTGTATATGAGAATCATCGGAGAAAGTTTTAATGAAGTTGGTTCCGTTAAAGTTTGTACCCTACTCAATGATAAACAAATTACATTTCGTCGTTTGTTTCGCTCACTGTCTACGGATTCGTTCAAAGTTTCCCTGATCCCTGTGGGAACACGCCTTTTTCTTCCGGCTAATGAAAGACAAAGTAGAATGCTTTTTTCCTTCTGTTACCATATTTTGTAGATCGTAGCGAAACTCGTTAAACTCAGTTCCGCATCGACCGGACGTTCGTTTCTCCGGCACGAATTGCTGACGACTGATGCACGCATCGAACGAGTAACATTTTTCGTTGTAAAAGGGGCAGAAGGGGTTGTAGTACAATAGATTCGTAACAATCGATAACTATTGCGTAGATATATATTTTACGAAAAAAGTATAGAAAAAGCGAAATATCGTGTATCGAAACGCAGTAGTTTTTAAACATAAATTGAACGTTATCGTTTAGGAGTTACATCGATGAATATCGTGACGTGTGTATACAGTACAAGACCCGTTTGTTTGAATCCGTCGTGAGACAAACAGTTCAGGTAATTTTTCACAGCCGAAAAACACAAGTTTAGAAGCAAATTTAATTTCCTCCTGATGTCAAAGGAAGAGAATTTTTGTTTGTTGTATCTTCAGTTCTGTCTTATAATATGAAATCGTATAAACGATTTTGTCAACCTTTGTTCCAATATTATGAAAAATTTACAAAATTCCGTCGAGATTATAGTCGTTCACGACATCGTATATTTAGATCGGCGCAGTTAATCGACAAAAGTTGGCTTAATCAGTTTTATTACTTCAGTTATTAAAGAACCGAGATGTCACAATCTTACAGTGATTCGGTGAAAATACCACGAGATTACAACAGTTCAAATTGGATGTCTCGATCTCGAGATTGCAAACGCGTTTTAACTTAGTCTCGCAGTGAGTGTGTGGTATCTTGAATATTGGAATTTCAGAAGCACCGAACTACCAAGAATAATAACAATTAGGTACTGGAAAATCTATAAAGAAATTAGCGTTTGCGATGTACGTACCACAGTTTTTGCACCTAATACTTAAACCTGATAATATCGATGCGAGGATTTAAGGTCTACAGGATTTGGTCTTAAAAATCTTAGTTCCCTTCCGCGTGACAAGGATGAATTTAGATCGAAGAAACCTAATGTGACATAGAAATTTCATAAATTTTAGAGTTCATCAAGATTCTACAACTTCTTGGGATCCTTAAGTACTTTATAGTCCCTGAACTTCTCGAAATTTTGATCTTTGGAGTTATTAAAGTTCCATGAATCCTTAAAGTCCAAAGGCCTCCATGGTTTTGAATGTGTTTGTCAAGACTGCTAGAAATTCTACAACATTTGAAATTACTGAAATTTCCATAAAGTTTTGCAATCTTCAGGAGTTTCGTGCCTTTTCGCAAAATATTGACTCATTTACTTACTTGATTACAAAGATTTTCTCAACATAATTTTATTCCTTGCTGGAATTAAACATTTTATATTAATGAATCTTAGAGACTTTTTATAAATTTTATATTATAGACGTTATAAATATTATGTTTCCGCTGCTAAAAGTTTTGATCAGGGCCGCGTGTATCACGCAACGTTCTCTTTTAAATTTACAAATGTCCAAGTTCAAAAACGGATGCATACATTTCTTTTGTCCAGTCATTTAAAAAATAAATTGCTCGAGATAAGCTATAATTATTCATCGATACTCGAGTGCAACGATATCCAAGGAGTTTCCAATGACGACTTAATTTTAACGCAAGTTGTTGTCAAGGGAAGCTCCTTTGTTAGCCTCGGAAAATCCCAAGAAACTAATATCCATGGGGTGCGGCGACATCGTAGACGATCTCGAAGCAGTATCGATTAAGGGGTTAATTAATCGCGGTCGTGGAGCGTCGACAGGATTGCGACACGCCACAAGAAGCACTCGTGGAACGCTCGTGGATTTCATCTCTCGATGTATTTGCGAAATTGTTCAGCGAATTTCGCGCGTAACGTGCGCCAAACCACCAACGAGAGTAATGAAGATACGTTTGAAAAAGTTATAATCAAAAGTTGTTAACTTGTATAAATAACGTTCTAACGAATGTATAGAATGTTATATAACAAATAGATCGGATAAGATTTTTTAAACATCGATGAAACTTTAATCAGTTTCATTTCAGTCTTTTTTTAAGTCAAAAAGTAAGCTACTAACTCGATAGATGTATAGATTGATATAAACGCTGGGGAACGTTTCATCTGAAAATTAAAAAAATGTTAATTAATTCAATTTCTGTTTTTAATAAGCTGAGAAATAAGGAGCTGCGAGAAAATTAAATTAAACGATTAATCAGTGAAGTAACTGAACTTGCAATATCCTTTTTCTATGTAGGTTTTAACGTCGCATCGGTGGGACAATGTTAGCAAAGAGAGAGGGAGAGAAAGAGATTTATTGGCTACGTTTTGATAAATAACGTTATCTTTTTCCGAAAGATGCAAACGCTTGAAATTTGATTTTTATCACAGAGATTTTTACTTAAAGTTCCTTTGGTCTAGTATTTGTTACGGGAGTAATTGTATTTGTGACATTTTAAAAGCGTATTATTTTCCATTTGATCATAGAAACTCGTAATATTTTTCCAGATTGCTTTCTAAGTTTTCTATTTCTATTTCTATTTCTATTTATCCAGATTGTTAATATCTATATCTGAAATAATATTCTAACATATCCTCTTTAATACTTACAATTCGATATTCGACACTTAATCCCAAGCTTTGCTGCGATATCATCAATAGACTTGTAATAAGAATATTGAAATTTAATGACGTTATACGAATGAACGTAAGATCATAATGTGGAACCTGTAGCACTCTTCAGTGCTATAGACTCTATATTTCGCCACTTTTCACAAGAAGCATAACGCGTCCTCGCAAAAGAAAAAGCAGGCATTCAAATGTTCGTTGTTTGAATTCCGATAAATTTCAATTCGTTCGAAGTGAAATTCATTTAATCAGCCCCGTAACGGAGAACTGCAGTTTCACAATAATTGCAAGAATGTATTGATCCACGTATACGCGTATACGTATAGTAAATATTCTATAATCATATAGTTCCCCATTGCTGCGTAATAAAATATTTCCTGCGTTTAAGACGAGCGTTCTTTTTCTTCTCGTCTTATTTCTATCGGAACAAATTATGATCTAGCTGCATGTCAAAATTTGTCATTTTTCATTTCGCCTCAATACTGACATAGAAAATCGATTTATTGACCAACCCAATTAATGAAATTCTGTTTCTCGCGTAACCGTGTAACGTTTCGAAACTCACAGTTCGTTCGTGTCAAGGTTTGACAAATTAAATAGACACGAAAACTTTGAAAAATGGTACGATAGTCGGTATTTTCTAAAAAAAAGTTACAAACTCCTTCGCCCTTTAAATTTATCATTTATTTTTCATTGTAAGAACGAAACGGGACGAAACAGAATTACAAAGAAAATTTACAAAGAAATAATTCAAATTATTATTAATTCAAACTTTCGTTTAAGCTTTCTTCTTTAATTGTTTTTATATTCCGACGTTTCCTCGATATTCATTAGCTTTCGAACGTCATTAATAATGGCAAATTCTGTGCCGATTATCAAAACTAACTTTGAAATAATTCTAAGCAATAATTCGAATTCTCGATATACAATGTTCATCGAACGATTCATTTTCTCTCATAAAATGTTTACGACCACCATTCGATCGAGTCATCGTTCGATAGCCATAACTAACGATCGATGTTTACCAGATTCACCGTCATTGCGTTCACGTATATCGACGAAACCGCAACGGAAATGTAACGGGTTGCCATTTCATTTGCCCAAACCTCTAAAAGCACATTCACCGTCCCTATTATCCAGCAACTTTCTAATAATATTTCCGATATTTCGAAGTGTCGCCAATTCGTCAACGTGGTACGAAGTAAGACAAAGACGCGATTTATCGCTTCGAAAAGCCTTCTTCAGACTGCGAACACTCGTTTCGCAATCTCTGTAGATGTCAATAACAAAATTGCACGTTTTGAGCCGATCGAACGAATTGAACGAAAACGGCGAACGAATTGAACGAAATTTGACGATCATCGATATAAGATCGCGAGAAAAACGATGTCTTACGTAAGCAGATATAATCGATATCTGTTTAAACAGAGTTCCTTTTCGAAATTTGAACTATGTAAATAAGTAAGAAAGAGTGAACCAGTGAACTAAGAGAACAACTACAAATTGCTGTTAAGCTACGAGATAATAACTTGCTTTACAATATATAGAAACCATATGGTTAACTATCTCCTTGCTTTCAGAATTAAGCGGAAGTTATATTGCGGTTTTAACGTACGCGTATGTAGAACAGTTAATCTCTTACTTTATCGCATCGAGTCACCCACTCGCCATAGATTTTTATCCACTGCAGTCTTTGTAATAATGTTTCATTTGAATTGTAACTTTAATCTTAATTTGTAGGATCGAAGATTAGTTCTAATCGACGTACCTACGTTTCAGTTGATGCAATAATTAAGACAGCTTAAGATAATTAAGACTATTCTTGATTTATTACGCTAGATCGAACGATAGCAATGCAACTTTAAATTTACATAAAAAAATCTGCGACACAAGTAGTCCGAATATAACGTTCCTATTCTATTATATGAACATCGTCATTTTTGTACAGCGTGGTCTCGGCAAGTTATTGAAAAGATATCAACCAATGGAAATTATCCTCTCATTCGGCGAGAGAAAATCGAAGCGCTTTTATGAAACAATGTACATGAAAATTATTGAATTTCAAAATTCTTGCCAATCTTTAGTATTACAGTTACATGTATATCATTGCATTCCTATTTTATTTATTATATATTAATTTTATTTGTACCGGTATTCTGAATTAAAATGTCATGCTGGTGTACTTTTAACGTTAAAATCTGTAAAAACATGAAACCTCGTTCCTATTTTTTGAAACGTCAAATTTTATACCGTATACGTATTACTTTTTGATATCCTTCAATTAATAAAATTCTATTCTCACGTAACAAGCACGGATTTTCGTGCGACAAGAAGATTACCCATACAAAAATTCGTGAGATTTCTTTAGTCTTCGTATTTTTCTTTCAGATGCGACGGATCCAGTACGGAAATAAGACACGTAGCTCATCGATAGGAACGCGTTAAAGGATCGGTCGTTGGACGATGACTTAAGTTCGGCGCTCGAGGAACCGCAGCGATCGCAAAGAAGAAAGCAACGATATTGCAAATGGCTGTGGGGCAGAATCGATATCGTGACGCAAAGAACCGTGAAAGTTGCCGAGGTCGAGGTGCTTTCCTCCCCATATCACCGAGCCAATCCAGCGTGTGTCGCTTGGAGATCGATGCGTGCAAAGTTACCGCGAACTAAACGTCCTGAACGCCCTGAAGCCGTTGATCGGGAACACGGACGTGCCAGAAGGAAAACGATGACAATTGCCCTGATTCTCACGCGTCAGTGTTTCGTTTAGACTCTAGAGCCAAGCTGATTTTTTTCCACGCGTATCAACAATGAGCTTCTTTAACTCGTTGCAACAGTACGTGAGCGACAGCGTCGCGAATTTGAGCCTCAGCCCGAAGAGGTTCTCGTTCAGCCGCGAGGACTCCGCGACCAGCGCGTCAGGAAGAAGCGGCTCCACCGGAAGCGTCACGGGCACGACAAACACCAACTCCACCGCGCAGCAATCCACTCCTCATGGCTATCCTAAGGTGAGAAATTCATTTGAAAACTTTATACTGCAAGAAATTGGAGAATAAGAAATTGGAGAACGGAGACCTTGCAGATACAGTGCCTAGAAAAATTATTTTCCAATCAAGCGTTTTGTTATCAGGTAGTACATTTCATTTTCGTGGTTTCGTTTCTACATGGTATGAAATTTAGTATAAGATCTGATTAATTAGTACGTTTAAACGATGTAATAAATACAACGGTGTGCCGATACTTTTTGTAGCCACTGCTTCGGTAAAAAATCTTCTATTGAGATATTTTGAAAAGTTAAAGCTCGTTTCAAAGGTATCAGAGGTTTCGATGAAAGAATACGAAAGAATTATTTTCTGTGATAGATTATGTCTAGGGAAACTAAAACTCACGCAGATTTTTAGAATTCTTATAAGTTGAAATTCTTAAGAGAAATTTCTTGATTGGAATTTTTTTGAAACGAAATTCTTCGCTTTATTGCGCTATATACGTACAGACACAAGCATGTGAATATGAAAATTCAAAATTCTCATAAGAGAATATTCTTGGTTGCATCGTTATATCTACAAAGTTGATACGATCGTATGATATATAATAAACGTTCGATATATGTCAATAATATTGTACCTGACTTTTGTGTGAACTGACCATTCGATAACGATTAAATATTAATCAACCCTAGATAGCATAGTTCTGTAGAGCGATAGAATCACATAACAATTATTCTACAATTAGAATAATAATTATGAGAAAATTTCTTAGCGACTTTATTCGTTTTTCTCGCAATTATTCGAGTTCAAGGAATCTTTAATTTCAGACCATTCTTTGTCACCTTGTATCCTTCAGAGGCAATCGGGTAGATTACATGTTCATCGGTCTGATCGAGCGAGAATCATAAACGTGTCGGGCAGTTGACTTTGTACCTGTACCCTTGTCATCTAATGCGGCCTCGTTGGAAAAACGAGGACGTCAAAACTTTTAATAAGCGCTGTGCTTCCGAATGACCGAGTCAGGTGGAAATATGGTAGAGTGTAATCGAACGGAGAGAGGTTTACTGGCAAACTTTTGCTTTTTTTATGCATTATTCAAATAAACTTGCTCGCGAGGTACGAACCAAATGCGTATTCGTATGTGAAGAAATAATCGCGATGTTAGGGACACGTGGTCTCTTCGCGTAAGGTATAATTGACGACAGTTATGTCAAACTATCAAAGTATAATTCCATTTCACTTATATTTCCAGAGGATCAAACAAAGTCTTTACTAGCACACTGCATCGAAATTTATTACGGTGGCATCATTGTTATTTATGTATACCGATTTCATTTACCGCCTACTTTAACGCTCATCGTTCTCTCTATCTACTTGATTTCTATAACCTTTTTACGCTCTTTTCCCCCTCATATCTTTACCGACGTTATAAAAGAAAAAATATTTGATCACGATACATCGTTTCTCCATTTACCTTTCGTACCTAAATTAATTAATAAATCTTCTTGAATCTCATTAAGATAATTGCAATATTTAATACGCTCTAAAGATAGTCAGATTATAAAATGAAAAATAAGGCACAAACTACTTAGAGAAAGTTAATTTCGCGTCGTGACAATATTTGCTATCTGCAATCTAAATAACGGACTCACTTTACTCGTCCAGAGTACCTTGTACAATATTCCAACATTCAATTTTAAATACTCGTTACATCAAAATTTTACCTTCAATAATATATCCATCCGTCCCATATATAAACTACATTAACCTTTCCACAATATGCAACTATAACGTTTAAACCACCTAATTTCCACTCGATTATCCTTGCCGCACGCAAACCACATCTTTCCCAACTCCATAAACCACATCGTCCACACAAGCTTCATAAAAAGACTCGAGAAACAACCGGGCACGCGATTGTCGCGCAATTCTCTGTTTACTCGTTCCGCTTCGTTCTAAACGTCTCGATGAACATACGAACATATTCTAATCTCGCTTTCGACGAATTTCCGACCCAGTACCTATAAATATAGCGATAAAGAATCTTTCGCAGGCTGTAAATGAATTTTCTCGTAATTTGTTAGCCATCTAAAGCTCAGACTACAGATACATAGTCTGCCTATTTAACGTTTGCAGAATTATCGTCGCTGCAAACGTTGAATCTGTCAGTGCCAAGTCTGAAGCTTCCGTTGTTAAACGGTACACACTTGAACTTCGTTTTTCTCAATATCATCTCCCATTGATATCCAGAAACTAGATAAAGACACATAGAACGACCATCGCATCGACTATCTTGTCCTTGGAGACGGATAAACACAGTTCGCTCGTAATTTCTACGTTAAAGGCAGCCGAGTCGACGACTAATTACACCTCGATCTCTGTTCGCTGATTCAGGTGGTGCCTCCACCGGGAGCGGCGACGAGTTCTCATGGGCGGTCGTTGTCGGCGCGCAGACGGACCCTCGAGTGCACTTCCGCCCCCGGCCTGACAGTGCACCCCGCCGCCGGAAGCGCATCGGGCAGCACGTCGCCCCGCAGGGCTGGCTCTTTTCGAAGGAGCACCGGTTCCGGCGATCGACCGCCTTTGAAGTTCTGCCGGAGGAGACCCTCCTGGCCGGAAGTCGACATACAAGCCACTTCCGGGTAAGTAGACCCTTTCCAATAGATCTGCAAGGTATTTGACGCGATTGGCATGTTTCCGAGGTCTCTTAAAGCGCAGTACTTACCACTCCAATGGATAAACGGTTTTTTCGGAGAATGTTGGAGGAGTTGCGATTGGTAGAAGATCGTGCATGACGAAGGAATCGTAGAGCGGAGAAATGATTTTGCAAGTTCGTTTCAGCACAAGCTTTTATTACGAACAAATGAACGTGAGGATTTTGTTGCTAACGTATACGTTGTTGAATTTAAGGCTTTTTATTGCGAAAGGCAATCTTCGACCTGAATTAGTAATTAGGAGATAGACTTAAACGAACTTAGTTACAGTAATACAATTAGATAATTAAGAGAGAAAAAATGTGTAACATAAGCTTCTCGTTCTCAGTGAAGGTAAAACAGGTTGAACTTCCGCACGTATCTTTCACACGCTTCGGTATACGAACATCCATAGATTTTCTGTTTTTATATTTTACGTTCTTGATGAAAGATTTTTTTTATAAAACGTTAAAAAGACGTTGGTAGATTGTAACGTATGAGCAAACGATAGAAGAATAATATAACGAAGGTATTGCAAAGTGAAATCAAAGTTGCGCGAAGGCTTTGAAGCTTCACTTTACCTTCATTTCCTGTCGTGCCGCGAGAAGATCGACGTGAAATTCCTGTTGATGAAACAGTTTATAATTTCAGCCAGTTAAAAGAAACATTTTAATATTTCATATTAAACAAGCCAGTCGATATTAACTGTCGCGTATGTCGCAATCTTTCATTTTGAAGGCATGGGTAATAGGAGAAACTTTATTAATTTTAACGCGTAGCAATTAATCCCAAGGAAGGATTCGCCAGAGAGCTGTATGCTTCTGTTACAAACTACGTATTGATAGTCTAATCTGCCTGTCCCTAAGTTCTACTAAGCTTTCCAATTAGCCATACTAATCCTGTTTGCCTAAGGTCACTTTAATTAACTGAAATGACGACGAATGGTATACCACATACCTACGCTGCGCAGGAATCCGAAAGCAGAATTCACGAATGATATTTGCCAGTGTTTCAACTTAGTACACGCTGCGATAACGTCAAAATTATTGTTCTCCGCTTTCGAAACGATAAAATCGCTGAACGAAAGTAGATAACGGGAAAGAAACGTTCGTAAATCTCGAGTCTCGTCGATCGTTAAACAAATATGTGTGCAATCGCGACGAAACATTTACACGTTGAAATATCGTCTGTGTAATGGTTAATAAATCCATTTTTATGTGGGATTTTCGCATCGCGGAACCTTCATGAATATTTCACTTGCATATTCATGCACGTACATTGTTGTCCTTATGTTATGGGATTCATTCGCTCCCACGATAATTCCTTTCTTTTTATATGCTTTTGTTCGCATTTATTTTATTCGATCCCCCTTTTTCGCCGGTTACTCGAGAATATGAGTTTTTGTTCGGAGAGGCGTTTCATAGGTGCGATGTTTCGGGATTATCAATTTTTAACGAACGAATCAGCCACCACGATGGCGTCGAGTTCCAACATTCGGCAACAAATATTTGCCGAGCAAATATTTTGATCGGAGCTAGAAACAAATAGACAACAACAGAAAGTTTCTAGGATTAACAAAAAATGTAACGTTCGAGCACGTGGCTAAAAACAATTCGTTTATTCTTCCCTCGCTTTTTTGAAAATGATCACATCACGACGATTTGATCGATCACTTTTAAAAGTATTACGATCTTTGGTAGTTTTATTAAAAATAAGAACGTTGAGTGTCATATTTTTTGCCAGTAATAAATTAAACGATAATTAATCGATAAAAAAGAAAAACACGCATTATTGGGTTTAAAAGGATTAAAATATACATTTGGATTAAAGATTTCATTGAATCGTTGATAATTGAAAGAATCGAAGGTATTTATTTCAGACAATTTTTTCTTCAAGCACGATGTATGTACATAGAAGGAACAACCATAAATAACAACACATGATCACTGGTTTAAACAAAGAGCAAAGAAAAGTAAGGTAAACCACTTTAAGTGAAATAGGACAGCTTATGGTCAAACACACGTATGTCTCTTAACAGCTGACGTACATGTCACCTTAACTTTGCGTAAATCATTCATTCTGACTGTTAGCGAACAGCACGATTCTACAAACGTATAAATTTAAAGAATATTCGGAAATTTGTGTAGTACCCGTCTTAACAGGCAAACGCATTTTCTATTTAGTTAACAATGGACAGTCCCTAAGAACAAATTATCGGGCTATCGTTTGACAGAAAAGTATCGACGTTACCCGTCCACCAGTTTTTAACGATATATATATACGTGAGATTTTATGCGATAACTACGAAGAACGAATTAATTGGTAGAACGTAGAGGAGGAAGAGTGGCAAAGGAGAATCAAATCCAATCATCGATTTCGATGACAAGTGGACAATGTGCACGAGAGATTTTAATGAGTTCCGAGGAAGCAGATGGGGCATCTTCGAGATCGAGCATCGAACGTCGATGAAATCAAGTTCCTAAAGAGCTATCGCGTCCTAATCGTGTGTAATCGAACGTTTATAATCGAGCTTGTTGGAGAGCAATTTACGATTTGTACGAGAAAGCGAGCTATCGATGAAGATATTTTAATAAGGACAAAATTTAAAAATAAGGACAAGAAGGACGCGTTTGCGGTATTTTAAATATTAGACGAACGTATTTGATCGTCCGATGTGTCGTATAATATGCGATCTGTTTGCTATCAAAAGCTTGAAATTTATTTAAATGTATTTACTTTCTATTTTCTAAGGATAAAATGTAATTAAAACTTTTAGTAGGAAAATATTTGTATCGAACTATGCTGTTTAATATCTTTCTTTTTTATCGCAAAATATCTTTTTACCTCTTAAAGTCGATCGAAGGATAGTATTTTTTTTTTTATTAATTTTAAGTATTATCGCTTTTTCTAATAAACGATCTATGTACACGAGCTAGGAAATTCTTAAATTGCGTACAACAAAGTTACTGGGCTATTTAAATAATTTATACTCGATAAACTTCCGCCGATTAGAGTATAGTCGAAGGTAACTAGGTTACTTTCGAGTGCCCGAAGCTTCAGTTTACTCGATATATCTCTCTATCGCGGGATCATAATCCGTGAATTCAAAGCTTCCCGATGCTCGATTTAATTCTAAAATATCTGACATCTCGAAGAAGATTTCATACCATTTCGAAAACATCATTGCTGCACCTGCTACCAAAATCTCGAACTTTATTCCGAATGCATCAATTATTTCATGAAATTTCTGAAATTTTCACCTTTTGACAACACATATTCTAATTTTAATAATTATCGCTACATTAAAATATTAAAAATATCGAAAAGATATAATAATTATATTTCACAGTATTTATATAATGCATTATCATATTTGTAGTAATAACAATAATAATAAGTGTCGAACACTACTACGAATAGACGAAAAAATCTGATTTATTTGAAATTTACGAACAAAAATTCGAAATTAAATTCCCACATCACAAATCACTGGAAAAGTGACATTAATACACGACCCTAAAGAGAATTAATGCACAGTCGAACAATCCTATACTGTAGGAGAAAGATCTCCATTAAATTCTTAAATAAATGTACACCATCGTTCGTATGATTTATGGGTTTCTCTCACGCAACGATTGATCGCAAGTAAAACACAAAACGAAAATTCAAGATTTCTATCGCGTATTTTCGGTTCTGTGCTCGCACAAACCTTACCACGGAGTATCTAAATGTACTGCTTCAAGCCATTTTACTTACCTGTTTCAATTCTTCAGAATCGAAGTTACAATTGCTTTGTTCGTAAAAATCGCGGGTAATTAGATTCGTTCACTTTCATCTGGAACGAAAGAACGTACATCCTAATTGTAAACTAATAGTCGTAGTTGTAAACCAATTGTTTGGTATATACAATTATATAATAATCAAATTACATCGACTAGACTGCGAGATAGAAATAAAACTTAAACCTCGTTAGAGTTGAAACGATAGATGTCGTAATTACCGGTGGAAGATTTCCGATAAAACTAAAAGACGAAATTCCGTTAATTCTGGTACGTCATTTACGCCGGAGACTTTCAACTTTTTCATCGTCATTCGTCATTTTCGTCTAGAGATTTCATCGCCTTTAGAAATTTTCGTAGATTTGATAAATTTGTTTATTTGTACACTCTTTCACCTCCATTTTTCTTCGATCACTGTTTAATCGACATTCGCCATCGTAACTCTATTTTTCGACAGCTCTAATTTGAAGGTTCGAGTAAAATATTCTAGCAGATATAATCTTTTTCACTGCATTCGACGTAATAATTTACATCTTTTCTCGCTAAGAAAAAAGGGAAAATAAAGACTCGTTTCATCCTTTAGGTATCATGACACAAATACTTCGCTTTATTATTTCATCGTATTACGTACGTCCTGTAATATCTGTAAAAATCCGCGATGTAATAACTATAGCAGGATAAACAACAAAATGAGGTGAAATCTAATAAAACGATACACAGGTTTCTAACTTTCGGATCGCGTAGAATTATTGAGAAGTAACTCGATTAGGGGATTGCTTTCGAAGTAACAGAAACAAAGAATGACAGGCGAGCTACTCCGCGTTTCTCCGCGTTTCCCGTAAAAACAGAGGAAGGAAGTTGAAAAACGCCGAAGAAGATTCTTTGTGCGACTGATTCGCCTCGATGTACAACCGTAACGGCAAAGTCGAGAGGACACGTCGCTGGTCGAAGTCCTGCCAGTCCTGGGTTACATGAAATATTTCTGGAGAGAACGCGCCGGTATGCACTTTCGTCCTTGCGATGTTCGAGATGCGTATCCAACGAGGACTGGCGGCCATTCGACCGATGCAAATATAGAGAAATTCGCGATGTCTGTCGAAACTGGGCAACATACAACGTCGCCGTGGAATAAAACTTGAAATTGCAATATGAATTTCGATAAAACGAAAGTTTGCCTGACCTGTACTTTTCGACGGGGTTTACCGAATTTGCATACGAAAACAGTTATAGAGGCGAGGGAATAGGTGATTTTTATTTTTGTTATTATTATGGCAAGCGTCTGTGCAAAAGAATATTAAGCTTAATAACGTGCAAGATAAGTTTAATATTTTCTTTGTATCACCAGTTAGTAACTTTTTATTAGAGTTTTCTGCTGTGATTTCAAAAAATATTCAAAGTAGGATAATGTTTCTTTTCTCTACGTAATTGGACATTGGTATTTATGTTCCATTAAAGACAACAGAGCGAGTGTTTCCCCTTACTTACAAAGGCGTTCAATAAAACATTGAATTTTGTTTCGAAGGATGAGCAAACATTGGAACGTTCTGACATATCGTTGATTTTCATTATTAGATAAACTATTTCCGCTTTCCTCTTAATCACGACAATACAGCCTTAGACGTTTGACCGAGATATCAATCTGACCGTTAATACCTAAAAATACGGCGAAGTCACGTCAACTAACGCAAACCTCATCTACAAACAAGAACCAAATAATAAGTCCCCAACAGAAGGTTGGAAGTAAACTAACAAGAAATAAAAAGAGATAGGAAAAGGTCAATTATACGCTTCGAGCGAAACTTTCGAATTATCCCCTACGAATCCTCGTGCAATCTTGTTGATTTCTTAATTAAACCGAAGGGCAAATTGGAACGCAGCTGAGCGAGCAACGAGACGACGATCGTCGAACCGATACAAGAGACGACAACGTCTCTATCGTCTTCGTCGCTGGTAGCTTTGTTTTCTCGTTAGCAAAGATTTCTCCCCGTCTCTTCCACGTTGTATTTACCATTTCGATGTCGACATTGTCGCTGCCGAGCAGACGTTTGATTTATCAGTGGCCGCGTTGTTCGCGATTTCATCGACGACAGCGTCGCCATCGATGGCTTCCGGCGGATTTCGAAAGAAATATCGAGAGCCTGCTCACGATTCCAATTTATTCCGCCGATATTGGCTTCATCGCCGCCTGTCAGACTGCATCAAAGCAGCTTCTGTGCCATCGAGCACGGTAAATACCTGTTACGCGTGTTCTCTTTCTCTCTCACACTCTCTCTCTCTCTCTCTCTTTTTCTCCTGGTACAATGAGAATTTTCTTCACGAGGGACACTCGGGACTTCGATGAGCCGTAGAATGTCGCAAAAAGTTCCGAACGCGACTTTGATCAGTGGAGAGCGGACAGCGAGGTTCGAAAGGAAACTCGTTAATTTCTCCAGTTTGCTGGTCGTTGTGCAATCGTCCTCGAGTTTTCTGGAAAACAGAAGAGATAGAGTTAACCTGCGACGTAAGATCTACCTGGAAGAGATTCTCGTCATAGTAGAGCAGTTGTTAATTTGCGATCGAATATCCATAGCATCGTTGCGTGGATCGTATTCTTCGTTCGGTTTATTCGATTCTTCTCTTCTCTCTTCTCCCTCCTCTTTTTTTATCAACGTATAGTCAAGAGGAAAATTCTTGAAGTTATGTTAGTTACGTCGATGAAAATTTGAGGTACAGTAATATACAGATAGATCTCTGTGTGACGTATACGATAATCGAAAATTATATTATGTATTACAGTTTGTCGTGTAAACTTTGGAATATTTGACGCGCATATTGGATGCACGCTCAATAATCTCTAGCTGAAACCGGGTTTCTAAAGAATTAATTTTATGTAAATAACCAAGGTATCGTGTTTCGTTGAAAACGTGAAATTCTTGCGAGATATTATTAATATCACATCTCCTTCAAAGACCCATTTATCGCGCGTTCAAGCTTTTCAAATAGAGAAATTTCATTTTAAAGTGATCAATGAGAAGACGAAACTAAACCAGTAGCTACATAACAAGAAAACTGATCGACGGAACAAACGAAACGAAAGTAATCACGATACAAAGTAGCATTAAAGTAGCTTCAAACAATTTGTTTCGTTCGTATTTAATCGAAGAAACATTTTTTACTCGTATTATTCACACCAGCAAATTCGAGTAATAATATAAATTTTAAATAACATCGAGATAACTTCAAATTGTACAAAAAGTTTTATTTCTTGTTATCATTTACGGTATAAAATTTGCCAATCTCTTTAATCATTTGAACTACTTTATCCAGCGAAGATAAATTTATTCGGATGTATTATCATTCACATTCCACAATTTTGTGAGTCTTCTGCTCCCCCAAAAATTTTAACTATTTTATCCAACGAAGATTTCGTTTCACGAACCGATTAGAACGGAAACCGACGGTTCTACTTATCGAACAAACACTTCGAGAGCCCTGTAAACAACGAAATATCAGACGTTGGTTTACGGTTAACTACGTGTTGCGAATTCTTGCGCGAAACGCTGTACACGCGAATGGTCATATACGGTTCGATTAGGCTCGAAGGAAAGTGGCAGCCAATTCGAGACGCCGAGTTTCAACCCCTTGATTCGATGACAAGGACGAGTTTGGAATTCCGGATATTCCATGGGATATTTTCGAGGGGTTCTTCGCTTACAACCTGAATGATTGTCGTAAACGCGAAAGACATACTTCTTGTCAGCTTATTTCTGTTTATGTTTGCATGTCTAACCAAGATGACGTGTCGAAAAATTGTTAAAATATCGTAGTAGTTTTCCTCTGTTGAAACTTGTTGACGAGATAAGCTTATAACATACAGCTTTCTTCCAACTTTTATCGTACAATTGTCACGCGTTTATCGTTTCCTAATGTTTACACGTTTTATCATATGCTGTCATCGTACAATTAAGGGAATTTGCTGTAAATTTACAAAATCTTTACGAATACGCACAGTAATGTGTTTCGAGCAGATTTCTTCATTCAAGTTCAAGATTATCCACAGTCCCCTCGAATTAAAAATTTCGTTACTCCTTCCTCCTCAACTCCTCAATTATAATTTGTAATATTTTCTACACGCGTACAATTTGATATATAAATAAAGTTTATATAAATATATATCATATCATATTACATAAATATAGACATAAACATAAATATAATACGAATTGTTACAATAATTTCTCGGTTGGGAGTCGGTATACGTACAACTCCCACCGAAATTTTTCTAAATCAAAGATTTTTTCATTTGTATATCTTCTCCACTAAATTTCTCCATTCCTTTGAAAAAAAGAAGAAAAAACAACCGAAGAAAATACAAATCCCATAAGGAATTTGTAATATCTATCTCTCACCGTCTCTGACCTTTTAAATCACAAACGGGGCACGTTAGATTTTCCATGAAATCTTGGTTAACCAAGTCGATCCCCTAGCGAGCCTCGAACGCTATCAGTACTTTGCGCAGCGTTAAACCGCAAGAGTAATGCGTTTACTTTGTCTCCGTGAATTAGCGCTACTGGTAGAACGTTGTACGGTGTACGGGTGTTCGTGCATTGAGATCGGACGTAAGGATTTCCCCCGTTACTTATCCTTAATGGAGGATGTCTTAGTGGCCACGGAAGCATCACGGAGAATGCGTTCGGGCCATCGTAAAAGGCTCGCGATCCGTTAGTGCTGCGGATAATAGCTGTAAGGGCACCAGGTGTGGTTCAATAATAACCCCGATGACGACGATCAACGTAGACGTATATAAATGTGATGATCGGCTATGGACGTAGTCTACCACGTGCCACGTTATTTTTAAGTTTTATTTGAAAGAGAACCGGTTATAAATGTTTACTGCATGACAATAATAGAACTTGTATCATAGAACGGACAAAATGAAAAATGTCTAATTTTTCATAGACCGTATGGAAGTACGATGACGAATACTTAGAGATTTCAGTGATTCATTGTAAAATACATGGTTAAAAGTTTATTTTTCTCACGATCTGTTATTACTCTGGAAAAATAGCGTTATGGGCACCAGATGTGGCGCAGTAAAACACTCGATGACGACAGTCAACGTAGACATAAATGTAACGATGGATGATGGACGCGTCTGCCGTTTGTTACGTTATTTCTAATTTTTATGCCAGAGAAAAGAGGTTTTTTCATTTTTACAGCGTGGCAATTCGACGATGGAATTCCGAGAGTAATCAGAACAGCCAATTTGTAATTTTTCATTGAAATTTTAATAACGAATGCTACGAGATTCGAACGATTCATTGTAAAATGAATAGCTGAAAACTTGTTTCTCGCTGTACACCGTGTAATTTTCTATATGTCATTTTAATTTATTTTTGTTGTACCGTTTTGTCGTTCTACCGCTGAACAAATTGACCTTGTTAAACGCGCGACAAGGGAGAGAAGATACGTGGAGACAACATCGAGGTTTAGAGTCAGAGTGGGAAAATGAATGCTTTAAGAATGAATACGATAAGAATTATTTAGGGTGTCACGAGGGGACGAGGTTTTAGGGAAACGCAGGTTGTTGACACGAAATAGTAGTGGTTGAAGTTGGAAAGTAACAATTCCTTTCGAGCGTTCATTTGTTCTGTTAAAATGAATGCATAAAATATTCAGCGCAATCGTAAATAAATATCTTCTACGTGACAAAATGTTGTAATTTTTAAATGACGCGTCTTTTAAATTCCATGTTTACGACAATTATATTATACTATTGAGATATATATAATTTTATGTGCTACACTAGATTAGCTGCGTAGTAGTGATACTTGTATGTGAATATCAGTGTATGGGAGTACGTGTGTGCGCGGCGTCCCGAAAACAAAGGAATGTAAACTGTTCAGTTAACAGTCTGGTATGGAAGAAGGTGAGACGCGTGCAAGTGTGTATCGATGAATATCTTTGAAATCGCTTATTCAATAAGTATATAACTATTCTAATATGAATTCTAAGTGTAAATTTAGTGTTCCTATACCATTATTTCGGCTATTAAGATACAAAATTCTCAACATATACATATATAATATTATATATTACATATAGTACATATCTATAATATAATTATTATAAATATCTAATTTCAAAATGGCACGTCTTTTAAATTCAAACATTTTGTCATGTACTATATATATGTAGTGTACAATAATTACAATTGCGTTACATAAAATATTTTCATTTAACACTGTGTATCTGACAATAGAATACAAAAAATAATCTATCTACCTATCAAACATACAGATTGCACGTTCGTAAAAATTTGGGGGAATTAGATTATAAGATACATATTTCAGTTAAGAATTCCGGAGAAGCTCATCGATCCTTTTCTGTCGGAAAATACAATACAATTTCGAGTAACTTGTTCGTAAGCTACCACCAGCATACATCAACGATACTCTAAGCAGAAAACACTCCACTTGAGAAGAAATTGGACAAGTTGGAACGTCCAAGGAGGATGGATACTTCAATCATCGGGGTGATGAAAGAATCGAAAGAATTTCACATCTGCACGAAATTTTATAAGACGCGCTGTCTTCTCTGTAACTTCTAAATTATTTAATATTCATTACGAAACTCGAATATCGCATCTACACCATTATTTCGCGATACAAAGTAAGAAGAAACGGAAGATACGCGTATTAAGATATTCGAATGACATTTTTCATTATCTGTGGTTCCACTAAGTCTTCGATATAAATCCCTTTTTATAAGCTCTTTCGTTTATCACGGCATTACGTTCTTTGTTTCAGACCTTGCTAATAAAAGGTGAATAGTAGCGAAAGAAAGTAATTTTACATGAACAGTAACAGTTATGTCATTACATTTTACATTGCGAATAATACAGTAAGGATATAGTATTTTAAAGTGGCACGGTTTAGGATTCGAGAGAGATTTCATGTGAAAAGCTCTTTTTCGAAAGAAACTTCACCTGAAAAGAACTTACTTGGTGAAATCGCCGCCAGGGGAGCAAGTTATCTCTAGGAGGTGATAAATTCTCGAAAGTGCATCAAGTATCGCCATGTCAATGCGAGAGAACAATCTACAGTTCGAAAAGAACGTCTGTCTGGATAAGTATTGCACAATAATTGTACAACGTATAGTATCAAAGCGGAAACAAGATAATTACGCATCTCTGTTATCCAAAAAAATTATTTAGACTATTTTAAATCAATTATTCAGAAAGGAACGGCAAACTTTTTTAAGTAAATTAGATATTATACCCTGGAAAAACTTAAAATGGTAAAAGTATACGAGAATATTTTGTGTTCCAATTTGTCCGCCCATTACGATATTTTTACTAAAATCTGAAATGTAATGGAACAAAAAAGCGACTAGAGTATGCATTGGCAGCATGAAAGTCAGAAATAAAAGGAAATAACAGAGAGACAGTTGCGGTTGGCGATACAAAAGAGTAATAAAGAGGAATAAAAAAGAACAACTTCCAGTTTGCAAATAAATTTTGAATAAAAATGTCTCTAAAATCGCAACAACGTAGCAGAAAGTAACATTTCGCCGCAGAGATCGCGCTGTAGGAAGCAAACAAGGAACGACAGCTATAGCAAATCAAGCGAATCGCTCGAGGATGTAATTTCTCGCTCAAACAACGAACCGTATTCAGTTTCTCGTTAGAAATCCGTGCTAAGAATCTCGTCTTACGCGCGAAGACGTCAGATACTCGTAGCCAAAGAGATTGCCGCTACATCACTCACGATATCTTCTCGCAAAATCTCGAGTCTAACTCAAATTTGACTTTAATCGAACCGAGATATTATGCTACAGCATTTAATCATTAATTATGCGTTATAGAAAGTTATAACGTAACAAAAATGATTTTTAAGAGAAAAGAAGCGAGAAAAAAGCAGCAACGAAAGACAAAGAACGTGAAAAAGAAAAAGGAAAGAATAGGAAGGGGAAAAGGATGGAAAAAAGAAAGAGGAAACAAGATTAAAATAAAGAAATGGAAAGGGTGGAAGAAACGGAAGAGAAGATGGCGAGAAAGTAATTAGATCAATTACGTCTAGTAAGTGCTGGAAATATTAATTAACCTTGTAAATATTTCTTTTATAATATCACGTTGATCTACCAGAATCTTTTTCCTTTCCTTTCCTCATTGATTATTTACAATTACATCAACCGCTATATTACATTATCGTTAATAATTAAATTTATATCATCACCGTTGAATTTTGTAATTTTTGTAAAAAGATTAATTTATTTTACAAACAATATATAATTTTATATGCATATTTTATTACTGAAGCACAGTTTATTACTGAAATTCGCCCAATGAAAATTCTTCAGTATTGCGTATACGTATACCTAACGTGTAAAGCTAACTTGGAATGCATCAATTCTCTGTAAAAGGAAGATACAGCTCCCGTCATTGAGCGAATGCGGCGTTTCCTTAGACAAATTGGAAATGTAACCGACGTCATTAGGTTCCCACCGCGAAATTCGACTGGTGTTCGTTGTTACACAGTTGGGAAATAGTGTCGGATACTGAAAGGGACGAATTAAGTGAGCTAGTTAATTCTAAAACGAAACGAAGCTTAACAAGAAATTCTCGTTTCTCAATGGTTCTCCGAGCATTGTCTTTCGAGACAGAGAAATTGCTTGCCGCAGATTTTTGAGAGGATTTTAAAGATTTTAATTATAAACAGGCGTATTTATATACATGCTGCAAGTTTATGCTAGGTGTAATTCTTGTCATCCAAAATAATACAATCTCGTATTTAGATTAGAAGGATAATAAAGGAAGTAATTATTTTGTAAACATTGTTTGAAGGTTATTGCAAAATATTCATAATGTCGGAAGAACGAAGTATAGTATTATAAAAATTCCCTTTAAATTCAAATAAAAACTCAGAAATATTCATTTAAAAGGTAAAATAATTTAGAATATAAATAACTGAGAAGTTTCCAAACGTAAATACGAAGATACACCTTGAAATACCTTTACTGTATACGCCAGCAATTAAAATAATACTCCTCGATAGGTTCGAAAGATGTTTAAAAATATTCGAGAGCAGAAATTCCACGATAAGGGACGTTGAATCGCTGAAGGATATTTCAGGAATCTTTTGCAGAAACTGAAATAAAGCTAAGCGAGGAAAGTTCCGTCGGCAGTATAAATATTTAAAATACGTATCTTTCAAGATGAAAGAATGAAAATTTAATTATTGGAAAGCTTCCATCGTAATTAACTATAAATTAAATATGTCGTTCCAAAATTTAATTTGTCAGCCACGAAGCCGTAATTAAGTTCGATATGTTTCGCATTAATTTTAGATTTATCCGAATAACAATCTCTCAGTACAGTAAACTCAAAAAACTAACAAACTTCATTGCAGAGACAGATGCTTACATCACGATAAATTTTAATTAAATTTAGATTATATTCTGATCGCGATGAAAAGTTATATAGCGATAAATAGTCTCTGCATCCAAGTCAGTATTTTTATGCATACAGTTAAAAGAATATAATCACTATAATATTTTAGATATGCTATATATATTTCTGTATGTACTTTTCTTGCATTTTTCTAACAATTTAAATTTCTTAGAATTCCGTAACCATTTTATTTGCGATTCGTACGATATAAAATACTCAAAACCACGAGGTATCGCTTCGAAATTTAAAAATATATATATTAGCTGACATTTTAACAAGTTGAGTTTCATGGAAGCTTTACCATCGTACAATTTTGAGCGTTTGTATATTTTAAAAGCGTTCTGGGTCAAACGAGAGACCAAAAAACATTTCTAAAAGCAGAATGAGTCTGGAAGCGATTCAATGCCGGCTGCGTTAGTTCCGCGACAAATACCGGGACCTTCGAATAAAGATCGAATTTGCCGATTTAACGACGTTCCTTCGTCGTCTTCGCATCTTTTCCGCGAAGAGAAATTGCTAACAACAATACAAGTTCTCTTTAAACTGTCCGCGTGAGTCGATCTCGGGGACGAAAAGGAAGCGCTTTTAAACGGAAATTGCTTTACCGTCGAGTATCATTGGACGAAGTAGATTCACCAACGAGCTTTCGTTGTACGTGAAATTTTTAATGTCGCTTCTGTTATGCCATTTGTTTTTCATCCATGCACTTTTGCATGGGAATAAGCCATTCGCTTTATCATGTCGCAACTCCGAGATTTTCTACTGCTTCTTTTGGTTCGTTATTCGAAGCCTTGAGAACTCATGGAAAATATTGTAAGTTCGTACATCGCCATGATCTTTGAATATTTTATGTCGGAAGAACGTAATTCTGTCGTAATATTATATAACTACTATAGTATTAATTATAATCTTAAACGACGTGGGGCATTAATAATGTCATCTTGCTAACTCCCTATGGCCTACAAATTATCTTCGATGTACTAAAATGACTCCGATGTAACCTACAAGTGACTTAAGTGGCGATTGCTCGACCTCGATGACTCTTTATGATCTTCAAATAACTCTGAGTAGCAGTCATACGATGTCGATGACTTGTCAGGACTTTCGGGTAATCTCGAATACCAATGTCATAACCTGAACGATCCTTTGTGACATAAAAATGACCTTGAATCTCAATGAAACAATCTGAACGACATGTTGTGGTTTTCGAGTGACTCTCAATCCCTGTGACAGGACCTCGTCGATTTTGCACGATCTTCGACCGATCTTGAGTTAAACTGGCTTAATCGTAACGATCTCTAGTGACTTTCAAATGATCTTGAATGCCAGTGGCATAACCTCGAGGACTCTCTCCGTAATGTTCAAGGGACCTTGCATCCCAGTGATGCGATATCAGCGCTTATGACGTTGTTTAAAATTGAATAACAGCAGTTCAACGTATCTTACACGAAGGTAATCCTGAATACGTCAATGATAAAAAGAAGATTGTGAATGCTTCTTCTTTGTTCCTCTCTTCGTTTATCCGCTAATTACGGCAAGAGCACGCTGCGCTGAAATTATCGAATATGAAATCAGGTTACCTATTGCATTAAATATTATGTGTCCTATTTATCGAATATGAACGAGAGGTCGCAGCCGCAATCCTGTGTGCTTTATGTTGGAATTATTCGACACAAAGACATTTCGATAATAAAAGTCGAGAGGGGAGATAATACGATATGTGCGAGTGATAAAATGAGATTCCATTATTCGAACTTTGCTACACTTCCCAACAGATACGTAGAAATACAGAAGGAATGGAAGTCAGTGGTATATTCGTATATTTTTTAGAACGTTTAAAGAATGTAATTTTGATCGAGTTTTCATAAAAATTCTAATATTTGTGACGTCGTAATTTAAGTGCGTTATTCAATGAGCTTGTTATCTCTTAAACCGAGTCTCTTTTATTTTTCATTTGAATGTTAATTAAATTTAAAAAGATAATTTCGGAGGAGCCTTCACGGAGATCTTAACGAAGTCACGTACTGAATTTTATAAGTCTTAGCAGAGCTGATTACGAAGAATCTGTTAGGTTCAGCGATGAGCACGAAAAATGTCGAGTTAAGTGCTAGTCTTTGTAAGATTGAATTTCAAATATTCGATACAGTTTCTAAAAGATCTGTTTTCTGATCATCAGATTATGCGTATAAATATCTTATTCGTCATTGTAAAAGTTGTATATATAATTCTTTATTATTTGTGCATCTTAATGAATCAAAAAAGGATTAAAAGAAAGGAATTAATAGGAAATAAAGATAGGAAAGAAGACGAAATGAGTAATGGTAATAAAATAGTCTATCTTTAAATATTATTATATAATTTTTACATTGATGTTATTAGTATACTTCTGAACATTATTAGGCAACATAATTTATCTCTACCATGATGATAGAAGCTTCACAGATTTTCATAAAAGTTTTAACCACTCGCGATACGTTTACACCTAACGAACTATGTGTTCCCTGAGACGACAAACCGCGTAAATACGAAGTTTATGATTAACGAGTTCGTCGAAACGCTTTGTTAATCGTTTTCTAAGTATGTCTGGATACGGATACGGTCGTCCCGTTATTTGTCAACATTAACTAATAGCCCGATCGGTCCCAAAGGAAGTCACCGATGATATTTCACTAGTACTCCATTTACATTACGTGTTCGACATCGAAGCAAGCACACCGAAGGTCGAGTGCCGACCAAAGGCGACCACTATTCCTTTGACACTTGACGCGAGATAATTATCCATATCGTAAGAAGTTCGATTCATAATGAATTAATAATTGTTACGTGTCATTTGGATGGCTCGATGGAGAATTTATCGTTGCATTAAATAGCTTGACCGATTAAAATCATCGAAACGAGTGAACGCAATTTAAAGCATACCTTGTTGACTTATACTACTTTCGTTTTATACATTCTGGTAGATCGTCTTATAATCGCTTCTTTTTATATTTCAATTCATTAATAAACCAGAGAAGGCATACATATAGCGTATGAATTCCAAACTTCGATCGAATGTTTAATCAGTCGGTGAAGTATATTTGTATATTTATCTCGTTGTGATCAACGTAGAATCTACAAGCGAGTACTTGGCAAGTGCTTAAATAATAAATTCAAGTGGTTTAATCGAAAACAAAACGTTTTGGTTCGTTCGTTAAGCACTTGGATCTGTAGCAGTTCGTTAATCAAACTCCTTATGTATATTATGTTATTTATTATATTTAAACTCCTATATGTATATTATACTTTTAAAACTACAAACTGAATTATCTTCCGGATAGAATACGAATTTTTATTCTCCCGTAAGACTGTACATTTTCTCATCCAAAGTAAACAATCGTTGAATATTAATCGCTAAAAAATAACCGCGAATAAACAATCCAAGGTAATACACTTTGTTTCGTAAAAATTTCTTTCCGCACACTCGCATCATTTTTGCTACGATGCTTCTGGCGACAGGTGTAATCAATTTTTACGATGAGAATCTATTTCGTCGGTTTATTTGGTGGGTTTTCCGAAGGATCTCCATCGGCCCTCGTCTCGCTATCGTTGTCCTATCTTCGCAGTCGGAGGTTGGCAAGTGGCCAAGGCAATATCGGTTCCCTGCTAATTTGCAATTAAGGCCACGACGTGTTGCGAATTCTGCTACGATGTACGGGCGCGATTCGGCCCTGTCCATTCGACCCTCTTCCTGACGGTAATACGTGTCGTAGCGCCATTATATCATTTGCGTGGAAAAATTCACCCGAAGGATATCGCGCGGCTATCTCAAATCCTTCCTTGCCTTTTCACTTACGCTTTCCCAGTTTACATTAAGCTAATTTGTTTTCCTTTGTGCTCGATCTTTCATCGTTTCTCTCTCTCTTTTTCAGAAATTATCATGAATTTCTTATATGTAAATATTTCTGTACAATTTTCGATACGAATCTGAACAAATGAAATCAAGATTCTACATAACTGATGACTCGTTACTTGTTCTACGTTTACGATTAATTATTTCGTTAAGAAGCTTACGAAATAATTGGCAATTTATTTCTGCTGTGTAGTTTAAGCGATTTATTATTAGGAGCTGTTTGATCTTATTTATTTCCGTTGGCAGGCACATGTGTGCAGGTTGGTGCATAAATTTTATGTATATTGGTACCGGAGGGAGTGAATCTTTACGATTTAATGGTCGTAAATCACAGAAATGGTAGGTAAATGGATACATAGTATATAATATGTATACTTACTGGGTTATGAGAAAACTGAAACATTCAAATAATTCAATTCAACGAAAGTGTAAGGTACTCGGTTTGTAATAATACTTCAATCCAAATTACGGTGTGTGATTTTTGATCGCTTATTTTATCGACAACTTTAATATGTAGAATTTTACACATTGTTGCAACGATTTTTACAAAGAATATTTCAATGAAATTAAAACGTCTACTACTACTACTAAAATTTCGTTCTCAAGTTTGATCGTCGTATTTTTACAAAGCAGACTCGACTACTTCCAATATCCAACAACGAAGCATGCAAATCGATTAATAACGCAACTGTTCTCTCATATTACAATAAAGATACACGTAATTCTACGTTGCATGCGAAAACTACATCATCCAAGATATTCTCCATTCAAAGTATATTTTCGTTGCAATCAAATTTTCTAACCTGCTCAAGAATTCAGTGGCAATTTCTACGAGGAAATTCGGTGAAAATTCACGGAGGTAATGACAGGGCAATGTAAACCAGCGAGAGAAACTTATAGCACGGCCACTTTATTCTCCGCCGGTGTCGATTTTCATCGAGAGCTCGTTACGGTCGAAGCTTTTCAAACAATTTCAGCGGGCTTGGGAGAAGTCGAAGTCGATGGTTGATAAAAATTTATGAGCAAACACGGGATTGCCTTGTCTCCGTTGCTTCCCGCAGAAGCGCCATCCAGCAATTACACGAGCAGCAACCGTAAATCGGCAGCAGAGAAAATGAAGACGAATGACAGTCGAACGTGGCCCTGTGGAACTGCGATTTCTCAAGGTTCATTTCGCGACGGCGTTTGCATTCTAATGTCGCGTACGAAATCGAAATACCTATCACCAATGTCAGATTTCAAATACCAGGAAAAAGAAATTACCCTCCGGTTCCCTCGAAAAAAAAAAAAAAAAAATAAAAAGGAAAAAAAACAGGATTCTTGGAAAAATGGAATTACGTGTTGAAATTGTTCCATATATTCTTCTGGAATAAAAATTTTATTTTTCGATAAGTTTTTATAGACACTGGAGAATATTTTATGGAGAGTCAAGGATAAAGTTTTGCGAGGGTTCTACCGGTTATAAGATTGTAAAATAAATTCTGATGAAAAAGGAGTTTCTGTCTTACGAGAATATTTTTTTCATTTTTCTTCATAAATTTATGCGAACGATGGCTGTTTCAAAGAAAATTCCTCTACTTCTAATCACAGTATTTACGAGAGTATTACGTTAGAATCACGAAGATTGCTTTTAAATGCTTGAAATGAGAATTATGGTGATTGCTTGATGCAAGTAAAACCTTATTGTATACTCAATTATCCTGATTATGGTATTTATAGGAATATTACATCGGTATCACGCAATTTCCTTTTTCGGTGAACGAGATACGTTAACGTCGGCGTTCATGGCGTAATATTTACGTCATGAATAAATGGTTAACTCATAATGAATCCGAGATCGAGTTCACTGAATTTCAGATATTATTACATTAGTCGCCACATGATTACGCATACATTGACTGTGATTTAATTCACGTATATATCCGGAGCACGAATTTACAAACGCCGGAAATTCTAATCCCAATTTCAATCTTCAAGCGTGAGCCATGAAATCGTGCAATAAATTTTCAACGTGAGACGTTTGTTCCTTCGGAGTAAAGCGACCACGAAAACGCCGTACGATGTCTGGAAAGTTGTAAGGCAGAGTGACAAGAATATTATTTCTTTATTGAGAACATGACAAACGATATTTTTTCGTGTTCGACAGGATAAAATCTCGACCGAGCCACTGTTTTATTCGTACATCTTATTTATCGTAGTTTTATTCAAAGCAACGACCAAAGCCGAATCGTTTTTGATATAAAATAATAAACCGTGCGCAAAATAACGACAAAGATACTAAGATATGGACTTTATAGTATAACGAATGTACTTTAATTTGCCTCAAGCTCTCATTTCCCATTGCTTAAAGTATAACATTTGTTGTTTCGTTTCTCTTTGAAAGACCAAAGCTCTACGTCAATACGTATATTATTACGGAAAAATCAGTAATCAGTACCTGCGTTTACTAATTGCTTCCGCCGAACGGAAAAATTTAGTTGCCAAAAAATAAAATATTTAAAATTCTATTTTTTATCCATGTATATACAATGGAAGAGGAGGTAGATGTTTGAGTTGATTGCGCACGGTACAACCACGGAGTTCGAGCAAAATGCATATACTTGAATTAATGTGAAAATCTACTTATTAAAGAATCAAGATACGCGAAAATTAACAACTGAAAAGAATATACAATTAAAATATTTCGATACGTTTAATTCTTTATTGGCTCATATAAAAATCATAGAAATTTTGTAAAAATATCAAATAAAATTCCTTCGATCTTTTTACAAATGTGTGACAGGTAAAGCATTTAAGCATTTATCTTTTTCCCCCGATTCTTTGTATATAGAAGTAGTATATTTATTTGATCTTATTATTACTTACCGGTATTTTTTAAAATTTAATAATACTCCACTTTTTAATCGAAGCATTTATCTGGAAATTGTACGAAAGTCAAGCTGCACGGTGCTTTTGAAAAATCGCTGAAAAATTTGAGGTTAACGTCGAAACGAGTAGTTTCGAATTTATCACAGCTTTTGGGAAACATACGGAATTTAAATTAATTCAACGATGGGCCGCGACGTATCACGGCGAAAAAGAGTTTGAAAAGAAGTTGCAAGTTCCCTGCGGAATCCGAGATTATGTTGGTGAATGTGCAAGTTCTTCGCTGCTCTGTGCATAAAAATATCGAAGAGGAGCCGGTGAAAAAGGATTGCAATAACACAGGAAAGGAAGAAACGAAATAACGCGGGGGTGGACGTTGTCTACAAAGAACGAATATTATAATTAATCCGCGTGTAGGATGTAAAGGGAAAACTGCAAAGGAAAATATAACGTCCAGTTTTTGCCAAATTTCTCTTTCCACTGTGCTAAAATAACTTCTCCAATATTTCATTCATTACGGGATCCGGAGCGATGTATAACATTTTTATTCACGATTAAACGTTTTACCTTCGTTTAATTATTGCGAAACAATCTTTAATTATCTGAATGGCAAGAAAGTTTATTTTCATTTTTCATCCATAGTAATCGTTTTAATGCCCTATCCTTCAAAGAAAGATCCACGGTTTGATAGCTTTCGCGATATTAAAATGTAATTTATATCCGTGTTAAGCTTTCGACTATTTTATTTTGATTCTGTAAACATATTTATTTAATTTAACAGATACTTAACGTTATCAATATTCTAGATAACGAAGAACAGAATATTCGCTTATATTACTAGCGATAATTACGACGTTGATTATAATTCCGAATTTAACAATGCTAAATAATTCCACGTTTGTAACATCGAATAACGAACGCGATCTATCAGATCGTCTATTACAAACATTATACACCAATTGCCCCGTAATGCGTTTAATAAATAAAGAATAAGAAATATAAATGCGACTCCTTTTCGACTACGTAACTTCTCCTTAAAACTACCAGAACATTAGAAAAGTGGAAGATAAGCATAACTAATTTGCTATCTCCACTACCGAGAATACGTTGAATAAAATCAATACTGACGTATCCCAATGGGAGTCCCACCTAAGCAAACTACCCTCTGTTATCATGTTACATTAACCACGTAAATGCATACGAACCTAATTCATATTTATGCTTTATACAGCCAACAACCCAGTTATTGTTTGTCCCTCTTAAAACAAAAGCATCCGACAACCGGCACGACTCTTTGAAACAGTTCGATACGCTGTTAAGACACCGTAAGAGTTGGAAACGAGCGTTTAAATCTTGTGGCGAATATAAAGGACCTCTCGAGGCCAGGTTTTGCAAATTGAAAGCGTTTCCACGAGCTGAAGATGTTCCAGAGGGTGGGAGGAGTGTCGGTTGAAAAGCTCTTTGCATCGTTGTTGACATCGTCGTGGGTGATTAGCGAGGAAAAGTATGTGTCCTAGTGAAGTTGGTGGTTGTCCACCACTGAAACAGCTCTCGAAAACACCTCCAACCGATGCAACGCGTTTCCTCGAATAATCGCTAATTAGGTTCGGCTGACTTGAGAAATCGTGACGACAATACAACAAAGACGGAAATAATTGTGTTAGAATTAAAGGAAAATTCATTTCTTTGGAATATTTCTCCAGTTATGTAACTGTTATGCATATATTAAATTTGTAATTTCCTTCCGATTTTTATTTCTAAATTATCTCAGTTTTTGCCGGGGATTGTAAACGAAATTTCGCCCGTGAATGAGAATATAAAGAAATTTATTAGATTCGTAAAATGATTTTTTGAAAAATAAATATGTTTGAAATATTTCTCGTTAAAATGACCAAATGAAAATCAGGTTTACGTTTCTTAATCGCATACTAATTTCAGAACTATAAGGAAGGCTTTAAAATTGTTACGATAGCTCGATAACGACAGCTTAAAAAAGTCACTTGCAATTTTTAACTTCGACCTAAAACCTTGTAAATTTAATTAGAGCGATCAATTTCTCAATCAAAAGTCTGTAAGAGTATAAAAATTAAAAGTTTGAGAAATCACCCCAAATCGTTGACATTACCGAATCAAGCGGTGTTTACCAAACAGGCTATAAATCACCGACTGCAAAGAGCATCCAAATCCACGAAAGCCAAATAGCGTTGATTGGCACAAATTAAACAAACGCAAGTTGCTAGTTTCGCAAGGGTACGTTTACACATACTTTAAGAACTAACGGGTGGCTAAATCGTGTCATTACGAGATATAACTACACAATGCTTTGTCATTTTGGCTACGATCATTTGTCAAGGAGAAAGATCTTACGATGTAATATCGTGGAACGAAGCAAAAGAAGAAAGTAACTACGTCTAGTCCTCGCGTCGAGATTGTCGAGCCGCAACTTCGTTCCATTTTCCTGGTCTTTTCTCTATGACACGGATCCAGTCCTGTGCAACCGAATGCTCAGACAGTTTAAGGGTTTCGTTTCCGCGTTTTCGTAATTAAATTCCACTGATTAAAAGCCGTATTTTATTACACGCGTTCTATTCTAGGCCAGTTTTCTTTCAACCTGGAGACCGAGTTGCGTGTGGTACCTCTAGCGTAGTTTAATTCATGATAACATGATAACGTATAATTTTTTTCACGGCATTTAATGACAGCTGTAAGGAGAATTACCGGCCAAATTCGCGTGAACTTTTTTAAACGTCGTTGTAACGATAGTTCCTTTTCTTTTTGCTTGGAAAGATTCGTTGATAGGTGGAGAGAACGATGATTAAACGCGAGATAAGACGCGACTTAACATCATTATTCGCTTATATAAGATTAGCTACACCGAATAATTCATAATTTCTCATGGAAATTTCGTAGACTTACAGTGATCCACTTCTAGAAATACGCATGCTTTTTCCTAAAGTATATTTATTGGTAAAAACTGGAGTTTTCCTCTTGTATTATGTATTTCCATTTTATATTTGAGTTTACTGGGAAGTTAAATTACATTTTTAAATACGTCTTTAACCTCCTAACAGTTTTTAAAAGGAACAAAGTTGTGCAACCTTGGATGAAACGGTGTAAAGCGTTATAATTTATAGTTGACAGTATGTACAATGTTTTTTATTTCTAACTTTTTAGTATTCTTTTAAGTATTCAATTTAAGGTTTAACCGTATTTTGAACGCGTTAAAAATAAAATAGCGTTGCGAAAACTTGTCCCAGGGCTCTAATGTCATGGAAAATTTGCAGGAACGAAGGAAAACTGCTCACGTGCCACGGGGTGAAATTTACATCCTTTCGTTGGGGCGGTTCTTCGTCTACGAAATGACAGGAGTAAAAATGCGTTTCCTCGTGACCGTAGGTGAAAATATTCCGGAGAAGTGGAAAATCCTGCTCTCGCGTGGGAGTATTACATAGAAAAAGGGTCAACAATAATTATGTTATTGAGAAAAGGACAGATTATGTCTCAGCTTTCCGCCTTCGACTTTCACAGAAAACGTAGTTTCACAAAGAAATAATTCGAATTAAAAAAAAATGCCATAGGTCAAGATTTAAATACGAAAAGTATCTCACTTAATTCCAAGACTTACGGACTTACAATAACTTACATACAACGCTCTATTTCTTTAATATTCTGTAATAACACTCTATGTCTGTGTAGTTCAAAAGTCTTTAAAAAATTAACTTAACAAGCAACCTACTTAAGGGCTCGTTCTTCAAATTTTCTCATTATTCCACGTTTTCTTCGATACTTCGCTTGTTATCTCATAGTTCCAGTTTTCCTTTCTGCTTTCGATCAAAATCAAAAAACTGAAAGAGCAATTAAAAATCTACAAATACCACGCATTATACAATCCTTAATTCTTAAAATTCTCTCGCAAATCGTATTTTTTCTCTTAATCCTGGAAGCTTACCCTCATAACTGTTCGGAAATAAATACCCTGATAGCACCGGATGATCAAACGCGATACGATTTCACGAATCCGTGGGAACAAAAGGCGGATACGAGTTTTAACGAACGTCAAACATAATAGAGGGAGGGCGCTATGGCCCGTTTCTAAAGGTAGAGGGAGTTGTTCGTGCAGGTACAAGGTCAAAGGGTCGAAAGGTCGCGGTCATCGATGGACGACCGTTCCTTGTACGTATCCTTTTATCTCAACATGGTCGAACGGCCATATTTCTTGCGAGGCCCTTTCCCTTGCGCCATTACCTCCATTAGGTCGACCACAGTCTCGTTTCCATTCCACGGGAAGCGGTGGACATCGATCAATCTACTTGCGTACACGCTCGAAGCATTGTGCTCTTCGCGCGTTATCCTCGTCGTTGTTCACAAGGTGTCGGGTCATTCTCCTCGTTCGATCCACCATTTCTAGACGAGGAACATGGGAATTGATTTAACAGCGCCTTCTTCTTCTACGCGTGACTTCGTTAAGATGATTCGTGAAAGACAGAGAATAACGAGAACAGACGAGGAATAACGACAGGAGATTTGTAATGTAAGATGCGGATAAAAGGCAATTATTGAAAATTCGTAGATATCTATGTGAATGGACGGCGAAGAAGAGAATATTAAATCTGTTGTATCGATACTGTTCATAGAGGAATATCGTGTCACGTTTCAAAGGGGAAAATAGGCTGTTCATGGCCAGAGCCATATCTTTTTACAGTTGCAGGCTTCCGCAAAATTTGAAAACGTCTCTTTTGATTTGTCGGTTAATATGCTTGTTAATGTATTTGTTACAATATAGCATCTTTTGCCGAGTCAAATGTTTGACATTGTTTTCAATGAAGTTCTTTTCGAATAAATTCAAGGGTGAAATTCATTGTTCTATAAAATGTATTTATAGAGTTTCTCGACCAATTAAATGAAAATTCTGTTCAATTCGATAGAAAGAAAAATTCTCTTTGATGAAATTCAAAGTGAAATTTACTATACAAAGCTTTAAAAACATTCGAAGGAGCTCTTTGTCACTGTCAGTCTCTACCGTGTTATGCAGTCGCTTGTTAAAGCAAATAATTGAAATTATTTCCAGCAAAAACGAACATTCTTTCGGGATAAACTCAAAGCTGAGATTTCGTTACGCGAAATTGATCTTTATTTTAAAAATTTCGATGAAATACGGCTGTTAAAAAAACAGAAGAAAATGACACTTTCAATAATCGTATTTTATACAAAGTGGTTGGCAACTGGCCGTACAAGCGAAAATGGGGTGATTCTACGCGAAAAAAGAAATCGAAAATATAGAATAAAAAAATTTTTTTTTTTAATTTTTCCATCGATACAACGATCTACAGTGAGCTTCGTTATAACGTGCCGCACGCGTACCGAGCGAAAATTCAAAGTCGGTTTTCTCGAAAACAAAGCCTCAAACGAAAAATTTGTATTCTATATTTTCGACTTCTTTTTTCGCGTAGAATCACGCCCTTTCCGCTTGTACCACCAGTTACCAACCACCCTGTATATCACGTTGAATTTTTTCGACTTGAATCTAAGTTTCTGACAATTGTAGAATTTACGGAAGTTTTTGGATGGTACACTTCTGCATCGCGTCATGTTACACTTCGAATAGAGTTTTTGGTAATGTTAGATTGCTAGTTGAGTTTATTAACTTTCAATTCAATTTAGAATTTAGAAGGACAATTTACAATTCAAAAATTCGTCGTTCTATTCCTATTTAGTAACAGAATACGTTTAGAGGAGAACTGACATAGATATGACGACGATGTTGAAAATAATTCTTTTCGAGATTCTATGATATCTATAAAAACAATTCTTTTAGATAAAACTAATTTGCTATGTAATGTGATGTAATTTGTAAGATAATCTTCCGCGAAACCTTAACTCAAGGTATCTCGAGCTATCTTAATAGCCACAGAGAAAATCTATCTTCGAACTTTCTGCCATTTCGAATAGAAGCTCGATTAACTTGGAATCAAATTTTATCGCGTTCCGAAGAAACTTTCCTATCGAATAACGGCAGCCAATTTCGATTTGAAGAAATACCTTTCAGTTTTTTAACTTAGGTGTCTTGGCAACAGAAAGTATAGCTATAGCTGAAACTTTTTATCGAGTTTAGTAAGCAGTTTAATTTTCTTTCGAGCTAGTATTCCAAAGTGACTATGTACTATTTTTAACAGAGCGCGGAATATAAATGTTACCGGTTCGTAAAAGATCATTAACCTAAAAAAACATCTGATTAAAAGACAAAGTTTTTGAAATGTAATATAAGATTATGAAATAACGTGAAAATTATTTGCAACTTTGAAAATAATATTTTTTCAACTAATGTCTGTTCCACCATTTGGCTAATAATATCTTACGAATGTTAATTTTCTCAGTCCTTCTTTTTATAATTCTGTATACAAATATACGTTTATTTTAATTGTTTTCCCTGGAGAACAGGCGAACAGTCGCAAAAGTCCCTCGCGTGTATTTCACCGCACGATTCACTGTGGCACTGAAGCGTGCGACAAAACCCAGTATCGAGCTTTCTTACACCATGGAGACAATTGAACAAGCGGAGTAGAAAAAAGGCTGACAGCTAGACTTTCTCTTCTTTATTTCTGAAACTTTTTTATCCGGGTGACAAACGAGTACACGTAAGACGGGCGTGACACTTGTTGAGGCTTTAGTAGGTTGCGAAAAGAGGTTGGGAGGACTTGAAAAGATTTTTCGAGCAAGTCCAACGGGCCACTCCTTCCTCCCGACTCGACGCGACGCGTTAATTAACTGCCGGAGCAATTAGCGGCGAATAAGATTAACATCTTTCTCAAGTTCCTAAGCGAGCAAGATTGAGAGCAGCTTGCATCGCTTCAGTGCTGCCTGTGAAATACTCGCCGGATGAGAGATAGTTGAGCTGGTCGAGGGTTTTTGATGAGCGTTTATTGACGAGCTTAGCCAAATAATTACTTTGAGGAAGCTAGACACAATTTTATTATTTATAGTGATATCGGTCTCGCTTGTGTCGTAATGGGGCACGATTTTCAGTATTTTTCGATCGTTTTCGTTACAGCTTTTATTTTCTTTTTTTCATTTCAAACTTTGGTATTTCATTAGGACGAAGGGTTTTCGAAGTAACGAAATTGGGAATTAATTAATCATTGTGTTCGACCGTTAATCGTTAAACTGATTATAACACCGTAGTAACAGGTCACAATATACATGTGGCGGTACTCGACAGCAACTATCAGCGGACGGCGGCAGTGCAGTGGTTAGCACCAAAATAATATCCCAATAATTTATCACATAAAAAGAAAAATAGGGATCAAAACTATACTCTACGAAGAAAACTTAAATGAACAGACTGCAGGTAGAGATACAACATGACCCTCCCTCTGAAAGACACTAAAGACAAACAAAGAAAAAACACAAAAAAATATTGGTGGATACCGAATCCATAATAAAATAAGAGAGAAAACCATTAAACCGACAGAACTCAATTCTGCCCCCGTATAACACAGGTGTAAACATCGTAAATATTGTAAATTTTCTAAATAAACCTATTTAACATCCCCCTCCCCCTCCCCAAAGTTACACAGCACCCAAAAAGTAGACTACCGAAGCGCTCTGTTTTGCGACCAAGTTTTTAGAACAGAAAAAACAACTAAAAACAAAATCACATAAAAGTTCCGCTCCCCAGCGGCTTAAATCCAAAGAATATATTAAAACACGAAAAATGTAAAACGCCGACACATAACATAGTATGGCTACGCCGTACCGTCGCGTATCGGTACTTTTGCCTAACACATCTTATCAAAATTCATAGTTTATTGTGAATACCCAAATGTATTAAAATGTATCTTGGTCTAATAAACGTTATTTAAAAAGTGTAGTGGTTAGCGCCTTAGGTTACGAACGTTCGGGACCCGTGTTCAAATCCCGGTGCCCGTAGTCCGATTTTTCTTCCACAACACAAAAATGAGAAGAAAGACAGCAGTACCCCAGCAGCGACATCTACACCAGCCGCATCACTATCATCGCAATTATTTACCACCTTCGTACACTTTATTCCAACAACTTTATAGACATAGACAGATATAAGTTGAATAGATGAGTGATCTAAGGGTGGAAAACCAGTCAAGAGATGTTGACTGATCTAAAAATGGAAAATCAGTATAGTTCGGTGACGATGTCGTTGCGGACGAAAGCTATTGATGGGTGTGTCCAGCGCACGGGACCATCGGATTCGTGGACGTTAATTTTAGCTAGGAAAATGAGGTCAATAGTCGTTGCTTCCAATTGGATAAGAAAAAGGTTGGTGGACAAGGAAGGGTTCTAGTCGCCCCCGAGAGAAAGTTGCTAGCGGGAGGTACCGAACGTGGAAAAAACCAAATTTCCCGTACCTTCCCAGAGTGGACAAATAACTTCAAGGAACACTTGAAGTAAAAAGATACTTGTTTGGTCTGAAGGACCTTAACTATGAAAATGCCAAAATTTATGGTGGATCCTTAAGACTATCGAGGGTACGCAAAAAGAGTGCGTAGACATCTAGCAGCCATCTTGCCCGCGGCGTGAGGCCTGGTTTGTGTAAAGAGTCGTCACCGGACGTAACACATTGCGAATAAAGATTACTCTGAGAAGGAGTTTAATTTCTTCTTTTTTATTATTATTATTTAATTTGTACTTTACAATTTCTCCAACTAGACATTCGGTAAATGAAATTTAATTCAAGCGAAAATATAAAGAGATTGTATTTGATTAACGATATTAGTTGCCACTTGAAAAGAAACTACGAAAGGGCTTTGATAGAAATTGAATAAAATTGTTGAAAAATGCTTTAACTGGAAATGACTAAAAACGCTCGTTTCTGAAAAACCAACGGGTAATTTCAAAATTCAAAATGAAAGAGTTTCCGTGTTTAATAAGGTAACGTTCTTATTTAACGTACAATTTACCTTCGTATAACACATTGAATTTTATTTATTGAGAATATCGGTCAACGTATTGGTACGTCGAATTAAATCTATAAAGTGTGCTTCGCTTTTTCAATTTCAATTTTTACGTTAACGTTACATAAGTTTAAGCTGTAATACAGAAACTGATTGGCGATAATAATAATCAAGGAATATTAGAACGAACGAGCGACAAGAAATGAGAAGAATTTCAAGAAAGATGTACTTACTTAATCACATTAATCGGGGGAATCTAGTAATTACTGTTAACTAACCAATCTTCGTTCGAACTGCTCGACGGTTAATGAAGACGGTTCTCCGCAGTTCACACGAATTGACACATTCTTGAAAGTTATTCTCCGCGGCGGGTTTATTCACTCGATAAATTAAACGCTCGAAGGGTTCGGAGGAACGCGGAAGGAAAGAATAGCGTCGCTTCCAACTCCCAGTAGAGATGAACGCTTTGACGACGGTACTACGATACATCGAATTTGCTGAAACACAGATCGGATTAAAAAAAAGCAACAGTTTAAAAGAACAAAGGGAATTCCTCTGGGTTACCACATCCTTTTTTTTTTTTTTTATTATTAAAGCGATGGTTGTGATTCTGGAAACATTCGTAAAAGACGAATAAAAGAGGGTTAACGAAGAGACAGAATTATCGTTTGTCTGAATATAATTGATAATACGAAAGGAATTAATAATAACTGAGCGATTAAGCAGTCTCGTTTCTTTTGGCAGAATTGTTCTTAGTAGAATATTACTGTCGAATTTGAAGAATGTTCTTATTGGAAAATTCTACACGATTGAGAACAAAGAAGATAATTTAGAGAAGACTAATTCTCAGAGATATTACAATTTCTCTATTAATAATGTACAAACTTTCTTTTAAATATTTTCGGCTGATTATTTGTTATCGTGGCAATTAGAAAACCGATTCAAATAGTTTTAAGACGATACTTTTAGATTAAGAACAAGAATATGACGATAGGTTTGACAGTGGATTGTTACAAAGATTACTACCGATACAATAAATAAAAAATATACGTAAAATTTATCTGAAATAATAGAAGAATAAAAGAAACAACAACGATGAGTTTTATTTTATTAAATCTTCCAATATCCATAAGAGATAGATTAAAACTGCTACGCGTATAAAGAAACTTAAATAATTGGATAATTCCTATTCAATCGATTGTATCAACTTCTACCGTCATCTCTTACCTGTTATCAATCGTTCGATTCGATTCGAACGATAGATACGACTGGAAACTAGAGAAAAGGTCTCAGCAATGGCGAAGCGAACTGCGTTCAATCTACACAGGAATCGTTCAATTTCCACGAGCTAGTAATTGCTTAACAGAAGGAGCCCGGAAGGTTACGTTTCATCGAGTTGCTTCGCGGCCCATTACCCTTTGCGTTTATTCGCACAGCCAAGGGGATGAAACGTAATATAGCGAACAGAAGAAGGGAAGCAACAGGATGGACAAGCTCGCGAATTCCACGCCTTAATCCTAATCCTCCTGTCGGCAGAAACTCACGTCTATATCCACGAATCCCTACTGTCAAATCCAAGAAAATTTTATATCGTGGGCTGCGGTTCCGGTTGTCTACGATCATCGATCGTCCTGGTTATGTACTCGGATCCTGTGTAACCTACTGAACCGAATGTGGGGCGTGTCGATAAGAGGTTGTATAGGGTACAGGAAGAATTCGACTTCTTGGTTAAGCTATTGTTGAGGAACCTTGGCTCAGCTGCTATTAATAGGCATCAACTGTAACTTAATGATATCGATCTTATTGTTAGAAATATCAAAAATTAAGAATTTGGATATTCAAGGATTTGGAAGTTTGAATATTTGGGTATTTGGGGATTCGTGTATTTGGGTATATGAATATTTGAAAAGCTGAAAACTTGGCGATTCGAAAATTTAAAGACTTGCACGCTCGAAATATGGTAAATTTAAAATCAAGAGTTGAGTAGTTGTATATGATTCCTTAATTCGATAGAATTCTTATTTGCTTTTTCGCGCTCGCGTGTACTTCTGTGTATCACTGTCCTTATAATAGCAAAGACGAGTACAATACGCCGTTCTAATTGCGCGTTTGATTCGTCACTCAATCGAGCACCTGTCGTTAATATAACCGTGCAGGTCTATCGCTCATAAATCGACTTCGACACGGTCTTTGCTCCGGCAGTATGAGGAGACTAATAACAATCGGTTCAATTGACATATTGAAAAAGAAGTAAATTTAAAATACGATTAACCCTGTTCACCCAGCTTTCCCTAGCTCCAATAAAACATCTCAACAAAGAAAGATTCACAATAAGACAAATCGAACGTATGTTCGACCAATGCTACACAACAATTCAATTCACTTTCTTTTTTACTTATTTCCACCAAGAAATATCCGAATATTTTTCTCATAGAAAAGCAGGAACTCATTCCAATGAAAGGTTTCCTGTACCGTCTTCGAAACTAACTAATCGATTCTTATTCTTTTTCTTTTCGTTTTTCCTTTTCTTTCTTAAATCGATAGCAATCTTGAGAAAGAAACGGAAGACGGTAGAATAGAATTTTCTATCGCAGTTACTTGGCCAAGACAAATCTTCTGAAAAGATAGGGTAGAAGTAGCGAGGTAAGGGGACGATACACGATATAAACATCCTTCCTGACGTTAACAATCTACGAACCGGATACCAAAGTGCTGGCCATTGAGTTTACGACCACCGTTACCGAAGGCATAAATGACAGTAAAAATTGTAACAGTAAATTTTCACTGGGTCTCTCGATTTTGCCGTGGTATTCAAATTTTCAACGGTTCTCGTAACTCTAGCAATTTTCATCGTACTGGTTTTTTTAAACAAACTAGAAAACGACCCGCTTCGAATTTCCATCCTCGTAAAAATACTGCGTAACGTGTATGCGTGCGTTTGAAGCTGTACGATTACATATCTCGTGGACGATAGAGAAGATATACATATTGGGATGAAAAATAAATTTCTTGGCGGAAGGAGAAGGATAAGAATATAAATTAGGTGTTGGAGGAAAAATAACTGTAAAGGTACGTGCTTATGTTATCTTTGATATAAACTCAACGACGATGGAAGATGCGGAAAAACGTAGAAGCCACCCGAAATTTGACTTTTATAAAGCAACTCTTCTGTTGGAAATAAAATTCTGGAAATATAAAATTACCATGGAATTATGATTTTACGTTTAATATATTTTAACGTTCAGATTTGTATTTTACACATTGACATCTTATAGATAAAAAGCATATAATTTGTATTTATGTTTTACAATTTTCAATTTATATTAATATTTCACGATTTACAGCTTATATTCGTATTTTATAATTCACAATCTCCATTCGTATTTTATAATTTTACGGTTTTGCTATTTATATTTTATAACAAGTACATTTTTTAAAGGCAATCGAAAATGCCAAAGGAAAGTTTAGACGAAAATGAAAAGTCCACCCGTGTTATAAAAAATTGCCTGAAATATTTCCAGAAAATATTCGAAAACAAAAGCTTATGTCAAAAATATCAATAGAGAAAGCACAACAAATTACAACATAGAAGCAAATTCACTATATAAAGATCGAATACAGAAGCAATTCGTAGCAATATTTACAATTATAAACGCCTGAAAAACGAACGCCATAGAAAATGAGAAAGAGCAATAAAAACTTTCCAGCGTGAAGTAGAACTACAAGGGAACAAAACTAGGAGAACAAAGTATCGCGAATAGCACTGAATAACTCCTACATCTCCCCTCATACTGTCAGAAATCTTTTCAATTGAAGTGTCAACTCGATCTTATAAGGAAATGTCTCGGCACGAGAAAGGAAGTAAAAACTAAAAACAGAGTGAAAGAACGAAAGGGAATTGGAATGCCGGGAAGAAGCACGAAATTCATAGAGGAGCGTCAGACAGTGTCAGACTGGTCAAAGTGTCGTATACGTGGGAGCGTGATTCATACGGTGGAAATCGTATCTTTGGCGATGGAAACCGCGTTTCTGAGTCACGTATCATTTGTATCCCGGCGCCATGATGTTCCCCTTTGAACTTTATCGATACGTTTTACCTTCGCAGCGTTCTCGTTTCGCCAGGTTCCAGCAACAGATGCTGAGAAACGTCAAAGAAACTCGCGAAAGTAGGTACGAACGTAGAAACGGGAAGTGGAGGACACGGAGAGGAAGAGAAGAAAATGGCAAGCTCTAAGCTCTGCCGGTAAGCGTTCCCCGCATTGAAATTCCATTTTCGATGGAAGGGAAACCTCTTTGTGCAGTGCCACCGTCGAATAAATTAAATAAGCCGAGGCCGGAATGAAGGCAATGCCAGATTTATTCTTGTACGTCGAACGGCAACGCAATTTCGAGGCCACGCTTACACAGGGTCGAATAGTAGCGAACAGTGGCGAGGAATTCGTCTTAGATCGAGTTATGCTCGCTCCTTTTTAAGATTATGATCCTGGGAAGAGTGGCTGGTTTATTTGGAAGGGATGAGATTATGGTGCTGGTTGTTCGTTGAATGACTTAGCAAAGGGGAAATATCGTATTACAAGGTGGACCGTAAAAGAATTTGTTAGCTTTGTAAAATAAATCAGGATTGATGACGTTTAGAAGATTTATTAAGTCGTAATCGTCTAATTTTTGTCGCTAGATACGTTGAATTTGGAGTAAACGAGAGTATTTAAATTGAATTTCTTCTTTTACCAAATTAACACGTTCATTGTCACGAGAATCTCATATACTTTACGCGATATTATATCCTATTTGAGCACTTCCTTCTGACAACGTTATCCAAGCGATTCATATTGTTGAATATTTGATAATCCATGATAATCATATTTTAACTATTTTGAAAAATTTGGATCATCGGCGACCTTCGTAACACTCAACGTGTTAATTATAAATCGTTTAACGAAGGACATGTTCTTACATTTTTTGACAAATGTAAAGAAATACGCGATTTAGTAGCAAAAGTTCTATCGAGCATCGGTACTACTTCTACGACAATAATTTCAACGCCAATTGCCGTGCAGCGACTAAAACGTAATGCCCTCGACAGAAATCAAGTTTAACCCTTTCAAGATTCACCGTCTAAACCCTTCGACACGCCCGAAGGCGAATTTTTATAAAGATTCCTTTAGATTATTACACTTTTATTTTAACAGATTATAACTCATTTTTCTCTGTCATCGCTAAAATTTATCGCCTCAGAATTACATATTCCATTTAAAAAATTATTTTTCTCATTAGATCGCTATACTTTCTACTCGCTTTATTAAATGATGCGCTTTCCTTCGTTACCGTTAAAATTCACCGCACCATACGAACAGAATTACATATGCCACTTTTAAAATTACATTCAAATTGTATTTCCTTTCTTGAAATTTTGGCGTACCATGGTTCGTATTATCATGCCCTTGCGCGCATTGTTAAAAAAGAATCCGCCTCGAAAGAACTAAACGGGGGAATCGTCGGATTTACCGACAGTTTGCCACGGACGTTTATTAATATCCTGCTAGACGTAATACACAACAAGTTCGCTGTTTTGTATAAATTAGTGCAACAGGCCATGCTTAACGAGGTAAACGTCGCGTATTCCTCAAGCACGATATCGAGTGCCCGACTGTCTTAACGAGGCCGGTGTTTCTTTTTCTCTTTCTCCATTTCCTTCGAAATTGTACGTTTCCTTCCTCTCGCGTCTCTTGTGTATCAAACGTGCATTCTGTTCTTCCACCGTATCTCTCTTCTTTTAGTTCTTACTTCTTCACCTTCCAATTTTCATTGTCCTTCGGTTCGAGTTTCTATTTTTTTTATCTCCTGGACCTTCCATTTAGTTCTACTTTGTTATGCTGTTTGCTTCGAGGAAGATAAGGTTTGCTCTTTTCTTCTTCTCTTACTCGATTCGTGAATGATGTGCTACCTCGTGAACGAAATGGAAGTTTTGGTTTTGTCGTAGATCGTATTCTTTGAACGAAAGATCCTTTTTCATAGAGAGCATCGAGAGAATTTTCTTTGATCTCCTTAATACCGGTAATTGGATTAAGGATGTTTACGTACTTATGAGAAATTTAAGAGTGCTAAATTCACAGAATACGTGTAAAAAATATGAATTATAAAAACATGAATTTGCATAAATATCCGCATTCTCTTGACAATGCTATACATCGATTTAAGCTTCGACTTTTTGCACATAGGAAACTAGAGATTTTGTTTTGTACAGATCGAATTACAAAGTTCATCAAATATTAGTCCGATAAGTGACGTCGTGTTATATGCTATTAGTCTCTAAAGAATTTTAGAGAAACTTCCAATGGATAGACTAGAGTTGAGTATGTGAAAGTTTGATAGACACCAAGGAACTCCACTCAACACAGTGTATAAGCAATTTCCGGAAATCCTGTTGGAGTTCAACGAACTCTACTTAGTTTCTTTAAGCTGCAACAAATTAGGGGGCTTCGGTTGATTAAGTTGCCCTATAGGTACGAAAGTTCTGTTGCTCTGATATCACGTGGCATATATTTGATGTTGAAAAGATGCTTGGTAGGAAGCAGATATTAAACCGACCTTAATTAGAAATTAATTGAGAGTAATTTTATTCTGATCTGAATTTTACCAAATGCAATTTACTAGTATTTCATAATCTTCGATAAGACGTAGCATCACATGGACTGTGTAATACTCTGAAATAATTGAATTGTTTCATTTCATTCAATATTTCAATTGGATTCCAGACTCGAATACTGGAAAATTCCAGAAGTCCAATTTTAAATACTCTTACGGTTATTATCAACTGCTGTTCAATTTCCAAATGTAAGAAACTGAGTGTCGTATCTACTGTTCGATATTAGTTCAATAATTCAATTAATTAAATAATTGTTACATCATCTCAGACGATTATCTTCGATCTTTTAGGCTGCTGTTCCCACAAATAATTTCGTTCCATGGTTTACATCTTGTTTTCGGATATGAATGATCTTCTTTTCGGTTTAGAACGTGACTCAATTTAAAGTAAACGATACACGTGTACTCTATTTTCTCTTTGTGTTCTAGTTCTCTTCTCTCTGGTCAAAGGATGACATTGATTTCGTAACAGGAGAAACGATCAAGTATTGCGTTCTAGCTTCTCGCCCACTTGTTACGTACAACGCTACGGTTTCATTGTCAAAGCATAGCGGGGTACACTAATACCGATGGCTTCCCTCTAAGAAAACGCTAGACCTTCCCTTTGATATCGCATTCGTCAACGTCAAGGATTTGATTTCGTCTGAAACAGAGTAAATTGCGACTTAAACGCATTCTGATTAAATTCTGTAACGTTAAGATCAAACACAAAGTCTATTAATTCCATTAGCTACAATTCACTTCTACGTTATTATCCTATTTCAAAGTTTCAAAAGGTGTGTCGTAGTTCGATGGGATTCTCGAATTACTTGTCGACATTTTCAAGCAAGTTATTGTACGAATTGTTGAAGATTTAAACATATTATTGCCTTGAAATATTACCGAAAGTTAAAGTTATTTAGTTTTGGAAAATTTGAATCCAACGAATCTTATCGTATATTTGAAGCGGCTTTGTGTCTTAATCCTAACGTTCCTCAATAGAAAATACCTGATAATTTGCTTTAACGCGATCTGAAACGCTATAAATTCGAATCAGACTGTAATAAATACTGGCCAAGCAACCATAAATCCGCCAGGTTGTACAACCCTTACGCGAACGCTGCACAATAATGTGTTTCTTGAATAACGTGTTGCTAGATCGATCGTTGCACCCTAACGAAATCGTTTAACCATTTAACGTATCTATCGATAACGAGTCAACGAACCAAGATGTTATAAAACTATTTACAGTCTACGATACAAATATTTTCGGAGTGAAAAGACAGTACGAATACCAAATAAATAATACAGCATAGTTTGTATAACAAATATATAAATATTCGAGACTCACGAGTGTGAAAAAGATCGAAAGATTAGAATTAGTGGATTTGGAAGAAAAAGCGTAGATTTTTTCTTCAGCTATCAGAGCAACTTGTATTTATAGTAAAAATGATGACTTGTTTCGTATCTCTGAAGATTTCAAAGGAACGAAGCTTTCATCTCCTTTATCCTCGATTTATTTTTACAAAGATAACACAATAATGAAACAAGATAACTCGATCGTAACGAGGTTCGACATGGATTCGGCAAAGGAAAGCAGAAAAGCTGCTTTTAGGAAGAAAATAGCTGGGTTTAAGTAGGGCTTAGAGAAGGACGAGAGTAGAAGTAGATAAAGAAAGTGCTAGAAAATTCAAGAAAAGACAACCAGTATCCACTAACATTCGCTCGAATTTAGACGCTATAGGTGTACTTCCAATGGTGTACGAGGGTAAAAAAAGAATTAAAAAGTAGAAAGACGCGAGAAATTATACAGAAAAGCTCGAAATGATAAACAGAAAATACTTTTCGGAAAATACTCTGGCCAGGATAACAACACAGAACGTTATTGATTGAAATTCTATCACCGTTATATGAAAATATACAATTTCAATAATTTATTAATTTAATTTAATTGTAATAAAATTGAACTGTATATATCGTATGAATCATTGCTGAAGTTTATTTCAAAACATTACGTAATTTTTAACTTGCGTCCATTCAAACGAATATCACATGCATGTCGTAAAATTATGAGGCGAATCGGGGCTGATATGTATGCAGTGAACATGTCAACACATTCGAGATTAATGACCCGGCATGTGTCAGTTAATACTTCAACCCTACAGCCGATAAATTTCACATGTGGATCACGAGCAGACGTTTGTACTATCAGCCAGTTCTTACGTAATAACTAGGGAAATCATATGGTTACAGGACAGAATTGTAGAATAAAGAGGTTTCAAAACTTGTGAAATAGAAATACAATAATCCTCTTTGGTTTATGTTTTAAAAACATTCGACAAAATTATTTTAAAGTATTCGATAAAATAATATCGAGCCAGATCGAAGATTATTACAAATATTTTTTTACATTTACACATTTCAGATTACACATTATGATATATCGTTTGCAATAAATATCATTCGTTCGTTCATTCGTAACAATCATGACGTATAAATTAATCCAAAATTTCGCAGTAATGATTCCTACGAGACCTAATGAGATTCCTATGAGATTCGTACGAGACGTAATTCTCTTACGATTTATTACAATTGCAGAAACGTAACAGAGAATTCCGAGGACTATCCTGTGATATGTTAAACCGAACGATATTTCTCGCAAAGTTGAAAGGAATATCGATTCTATTTCGTTGACTCGCAGCGACGATGCACGAGAGGAAACTTCTCGTTTTCGTATCAGCCAAGTCCAAGTGGAACGCTCCTGCGGGACACGGAGCGTGGCGTGGCTTCTTTCGGATTTAAATTAGATCCGAGACGACCCGCAGATCCTTCAGACGCGTCAAATACACGCTCGCTTAACGTACTTTCATCTGCATATTTTTCATTTCGCTATTTTCTCCGGATCCCTTCGCATCCCTCTGTTCAACCGCCCAACCGGTGTCGCTCAATGGGGACGCTTTATTGTTCCTAAGAAAGCTATTCTTTGTCCCCTTTTCGTGGATTATTGCGTCGAATAATCCCTGTATTACAGTTTCGGGGAATTTTTGATATTTTGAAACGACATCTGTGAAAATACAATCATGGTCGAGTTTGAAGGGACGACAAACTGTTACCTTGCATGAATAAATACATTAGATTGTGTAATATACGATAAATATCGTGATACTTCAGAACTCAGTTTGAAACAATGGAAGATATAACAATAAGAGTTTTGCGAAAAAGAGAACGAAGAACTTATTATATTTATATATATCTAATATAAGATATATATTATCGTTAAAAGAAACAATGGAACACGTTACGATAAGAGTTTTATAAAAGTGGAATGGAAAACTTGGCAGAAACGTGGAAAATAATTTTAGGATTTCAGAGAAATGAAATTATTTTCATTTAATAACGAAAGAATTACACTTCTTATGAGTTGATTTGACATTTTATTCGTATAATCGAAAAATCGCGGACGAAATTATATCGACGAGAGTAAAATAAGCGATGTATGCTTTATGACAAAAATTAAGAAAAATGTTAAAATTGTATGAAAAATTGCGAAGTCATAGAACGCATGCATTAATTTAAAATATCAAGCGTACGCCGGAAGCGAGATTTAAATTCAGCGTTAATGGAATACGAAAATTAACGCCACACCTGTTGACTTTACTGGAGATTCTGCTATTAGCTCGAAATGTGTGAAACACACGAACTAACCCTTCCAATGCAGTGGCTAGACCATTAGGTACGATACGATAGCTTTATCGAGGATAAAATTAGGTATCATTTAATTATTGCCTACGAGACGAATTAAAATCGTTTAATATTATCCCATACTATTATCACAATTTAATAAATTTGTATCGTAATGTATACATGATCGATAAAATATCCATCGTGGAAATGATCGCTTTCTTCGATGTGTTTTTACCTTATGTGACATGTAGTATGTATATATGTGCATTGTGTATGAGCCTCGGAAATATCATAACCATGCTTGGTCTTTAAAAAATGCATTAAACCACTACAATCTACTAATTCTTTATGGGAGAAGATTTTTAAAGTTCCTACTTTAACATCTAGTTCAGTTACGTTTTATTCGACTGGAACTCGTAACAAATGAAAAGAACAAAAGAAATAAGCAGCAGATTTTTGTGTCACTTCAATTCATTACGAATAAAAATTCTCCAATAAATAATTTATACAAAGGACAAAAAGTACGTTATTATCAGACTACGGATTTTTACGCATTTGTGGAAAATTTGAAAATACAAACATCCATGAGATGCATATAATGTGTAGAAAATATAGGAAATATCGAAAGTATAATATTTAGTAGCTGAGACAATTTTGTATTTTATGATTTTATGATTTTAATACGAATTTCCACAAATATTTGCACATGAGACGCAAATACGTGTATCGGTATCCTGAAAGAAGCAAATCAGATACGTCGTTTACGATTTGTACTTCCGCTAACGAAAAGGAAGTTCAATTTCCAGAGAAATTTTCACCGAGAATCACGGATGCCTTTCAAAATGGCAATTTTCAAATTGCACCGTGTTTCGTTGCGTCGTCCTCGTTCACACGAAGCGCCGTACATTGATTAAAAAAAGGCACAGTGCGAAAAGAGAAGGCGAAAAAAAACATGGAACACCTCGACTGATCGATATTACTGCAGCGACGCAAAACTCAGCGCATACGTAAGTGCGAGGAAAAAATGAACGGAAATACGTGCATGCGACTGCGATGATTAGGCATCGAATTCTCCTTGAACGATCACCGCCATCATTGTCGACTTTTCATTGAAACTTGAAAGCAGCACTCGTTGTTTCTCGCAAAATCATCGACACATAATTCTTTGTCCTTATAATATTTTTTTATAATTTTATATTCTATAATTTTCTTTACTGTTTAATTTGTACTTTACAATTTGTCCAGCTGGACATTCGGTAAATTTTTCTAGCTTAATTGCTAAATAACATGTTCATGGCTACCCTCAGCGGGATGCCATCTTCGAGTTTGTCTATTTTATTTCTTTAGTAAGGTGTTAGTGGTGTGTTTTCTCTTTAGGTGTTATAATGTCTCGGATTTTTAAATTTCATATTAATCATTTTTTAAAGTATTTAACGAATTTGAGGTATTATCGTACATTACATCATTATATAATTAAAAATAATAACTTGAAGATCCTTGAAAATAGCAGTAATTATCGTGGATATTTTGAAGATTTGATAAATATATATGTATATATTTTGTTAATAAATTTATTTGGATCGAAAGACGTATCTGAATCTGAAATAACGTAGCAAACGATTTGACAGATTATTCCATATAAGTTTCGAAAGACACGCGATATCTATTATATCATTAGAAAGAATCGCTATAAATTTCCACTAAAGCTCGGGAAAAAAATTTAAGTATTTTCGGTAGCATCAACTTTTTGTCAGACACTCTATCTATATACGTTATGATACGCAACGAAGAAGCAACAAGTGACGAGAATGAAACGTAATTGATCTTGCAGGGTTCAAGAGACAGACGGCTCTTTCTTCGAAAGTTTCACCGCGTTATCTTGGAGACAGGAAAATCGAAGGCTCATGGTCCTTCAAGAAGTAGAGGCCAGGGCCAAGGAACCGCCTCCCCCGTCCAGAGACACCAGCTTGACGCAAACTTATCGTTTCACCAAAAAAGAGGTGAGCTCTCTCTTACAAATAATGGTTATTTCATTAATCCTAAGTCGGAAGTAAATTAGATTAAGTTTTAGTAGAAAGAAATTAAATTAAATATGCGAAATCAATTAAATTCGTTGGAAGTAAGTCAGAAATGAATCTGTATAAATTAACAGAAAAATAATGAATAATTTAACACGTTGATTGCCGTGTGAATTTTATATACTTTGCCATGAGAGCCGTATCATAGCATTTAACTTTTACGAAATCGCGCAATTTTTCTCTGGAAGTGTTATATAAGTCGCTGACAATGTTGGAAACTTTCCACTTCAAGAAATTTATCTTCCTTTAATCGCCCTAACCCATGATACCCATGACCGTCGTGACAATCAACGTGTTAATCTTCAATTTAAACCACCACATTTTTATACGTGGATATATAAAGAAGATTTAAAAGAATCAACACATTGCAATTATTAAAAAATATTAGAATGATTTTTCTTAGAAGCGTGTTTACTTTGTTAAAACTGCAATCGTGAAAATGAAAAGGAAAAGTTAAGCACAGAGAGCAACGTTTAAAGAAAGGACAAGTTTATCCTCTGTTTTAGAGTAGGCCGCGTTGTCCGTAATTCTGCAAGTTTACCAGACGAAACATAACGAGTGTAAGTTTCCGGTTTTCGCTGTAGTGTCAGCAATATGAAAGTGACGCGCTATATGGCCTGTTTTGGTGAATGCAAAAGCTTCTAACCATTCGCTATCGTTTAAACGCGAGATAGAGTTGTTAACTGCTTTCAGTCGACGTAATGCAAGCAGCTGCGCGTCGAATTTAATCACACTTTAAACAATACACTTTCGTGCTTGAAGTTAACCATGCGACGAGGAACATGAAAACATGGTAACGTGTCAAAACACAATCTTGTGTATAAATCCATATGCATACGGAGTAAGGTAGATCCATTAAAAATTAGAAACGTGTAATATTTGATCTCTAAACAATTTTTACACGTACAACGAACACACGTCATTTTGATAATTTTGCTTATTTTGATAACAAAGTCGATATCGTGATCGGAAGTCTTGTTTTCGTGACGTTTCATGCGATAGCGTTTTATTTTGGTAGAAAAGAAAAGTAGAAAATTCGATTTTTGTTTTCTCAAAGACTTTCTTTTCTTCGAGACTCGATCATAACCAGACTAATACAATTTTATCGCGAGACGTAACGAAAGAAAGAAACCTCCAATCTTTTATATAAACTGTTACAAACTTCTTCTATAAATTTCTGTATGAAATTTCTTCGAATGCGTAGCCAGAGAATGGGAAAAAGAACGAGTATGTACACTTTACAAAATGAAACGTTCGATCGATCAACCATTCCGGTCCTTTAATTTTCTGTACCTCAATTTGCAATTTCATTTTACTGTTATCGTTGAAACTACCGGAATAATTAAAATAACCAATTAGTAATTTTTCAATATATGGATACACAAGGTTATTTTTCCCTCTTTCGCTAAATATTATTTTAATATTAATTGTCTTCAATTCCCTCGGTACAAATTTAGACTTTAATCATAGCTAACTGTTAACCAAATCCTATATTTTCTTACAAATTAAATCTTTGCGTGCGTAACTATCAGTATGTAATCCCCCCAAGATCTTAAATTGTGAAATATAATACTAACAATCACGATCGAGCCTTTATATACTTCAAGAAAATAGCTGTTCCTCGATTTTACTTGCTATACTTTTACTTACTATCGCGAGTATACCGCTTTGTTCGCAACGTTCGCATAGTGATGCATTTTGTCATCTATCATGGTGGTTGCGGTATGCGCAAATCGCATGCGATTCGGTAATTATATTTCCTTTGAAATATTATGCGTGCTGGTCAATCGAAATGACGGACAGCCGCTTTAACGATATCGCCTGTTTAACATTTGTTTATCCCACCAGCGATCCGCAATTTCATGATTGCACTTCCAAGAAATCTCGATATTTCGCATAAGATACCGGCAACAGACACGACAATCCTCAATCAGAATGTCCATTAAGTGGTTGAGATAATCCTTTCTATTTTTATCGTTCCTGCGTTATCCTTGTTTTCACTGAATTAATTTGAATTAATCGAAATTCATTTAATTTAAAACATTGAACGAATATGAATCATATTGTTATATCATTAAGGGGCCAGATTTTGGTTTCGCTCGGTTTATGCAAATTAATCCTATTCTCTTCCTCTTTTTTCATTAACATTAAAATCGGCGATTTGCAGAAAACGGTGAATACAGTGTTGTTCGCCTCTGTGACAACCTAATTATAATATCGATCGATCAATCCGATTGAATTTATTTGACAAATGCAATATTAATTCCGCATTTATATGCAACCGCACAAAGTTGCCAATGCAAACCGTAGATTTCATGGATCTATTTATTATTCAATCATTTTCCATTTACATTTTATATCGTTCCTATATCTAATCGTTTAACTAAAATCTTCATAAATATACGTTTCTTATAGTTTCATTCTCATTTTTATTAATCGCAATCATTGACTTGTTTATTATTCATTTATTTCGCTATTCGCATTTTTCATTGTTCTTACAATCTTTTCAGTAAAAACCTTATGATTTTACTTTTCTTTTATGTATATGTATATATGTACATCATAAAGCAGCATAGGAAATTTGTACAAAAACCTGTAGAAAATCCTTGAGAGTAATACTCTTGATATTCCTTTCTCACTGGACACGTCGTATTTGCGATCTGCTTTTCACAAAGTGGACAATGCCAGCGTGTAGGTGGATTATGGAACTCCAGATGAACGTTCCCTGGGCCACTGTGCGAGAGAAATTCAAACTCAAACGCAACTTCGTGACACGATAAACCGGTGGACTATATTAGATATTCTGCACCTGCAGGATTCGCTTCTGCATTCGCTGGTACAGAAAAATTATATTTCAGAAATATTTTCCGTTTTCGCGAGCGAAGAACGTTCCACGAAATTTTTACTTTGGGATTATGTACCACCGCACGTTTAGAATCCTTTTAAAACGTTACTTTTCACTTGAAATCCAAACAGTTATCCTTTTTATCCTTAATTTTTTGAAAGCAAAGTCTTTCAAGCGTGACCTTTCAAAATCAGAACTCCCATGCTCCGAACTACGACAATTAATTTTTCATTAACTTTGTGTTTACGGGTTTCGAAACTTTTAGCACCGAACTTTCTCGTTCTACTCGTGCGATCGTCAAACCGATTTTTATTATTATAAATATCTTCTTTCGATCCAATATCCCAAACGATATAAAAATTTAATACAAAGTTTCAATAATCGGATTTCTGGCATTTTACATGGAATTATTAAATGACCCGTGTCGTTTTTAAAGCTATCAAAAAAGTTTTAACTCGTTAACACGTTGACTGTCACGCGAACTTAATATATTTCGCCGCGATAAATTGAAATATACCACGGCATAGCATTTCATTTTTGCAAAGCACTATGTTGTATTTGCATAATTCCTCCTGACAATGTTATATATGATATATGATATCTAAATCATTCACATTATTGAAAACTTACTGATTCGTGAAATCTATCTTGAATATATATCCTTGTGTAATATATCACACAGATAAATAACGCAATTCAAAGGTTGTTAGAACTGAATGCGATTGAAGCAATTTTTCACGCTCGATTCCACGTCTTTCCGGCCTCGTAAAGAGATCCCTCGTAAAGCAAACGATCGCAGCGTCGTCATTTATCCGGAAGGAAATGAGTAACAAGAAGCGCACCACGGAAAGAATAATGGCGTTCGCGTTTCGTCGAGTGGCTCGAAAGGATTCCATCAAATTGTTCGGATCGTCGCACAGCCTTTTCCTCTCGGTATGCTTTACGCCGCTTGCAACGCCGATTTCTCTTTTTTCCACTTCGTTAGGAACTGAAAACGCGATCGCTTTCCGCTTATTATTTCCAATGAAATCGCGTTACACGTTCCTTTCCGTCGAACCACCGATACGCTGCAACGACGAAGCGAATTAGACGAACGAAAAATGATATACCGTGGTGAAGAAAGGAAATATCTTTCAACGGATGCGACCGATCCATTGGGATCAAGCGTATTTTATACAAATTCTCCTCGAGATAAGTCGGGATTTTAACGTAGAAATAATATTTTGCCAAGAGCTCGTAACGATTCGCAGTTAAACTTTGAATCCTGTTTTGATCGTAAGTTGTTTAATTCGTTTTCATCTCGTTCTTAGACGGAAATCCTTTACAAACTGTTAAGAAACGTTACGAAGGAGTAAGTAGTACACGAGTAGGTATTTTAATGAAGTTTCGATCAATTACAATAATTTCTATTAAAAAAAAATATAGATCATATCTCAAATATTTGAAGCTAATCCTCGTAGCGCTATGTTACAACTATCAATATTTTTAGTAGATTCAAGAGGATTCAACAGGTAAAAGCGCGTATTTAATCCTAAAACTGAATAAAAAATAACATTCGCTGATGCATTGAATTTGAAAATTGTTCCGCTATGAGATACACGAGCGAAACAGTTTTCACGTTGAAGATAAAACAATTTAAAGCGAATAATAACAACGTCATACTTTTCAGTACGAGCCAGGTCCATGGACGAATAAATCATCGACCTTAAAGTTTTTTTGTTACGGTTACGAAGCTGTATCTAATTATCTCTTTTTAACTTAGCCTGCTCCTTAATCGTTAGCTGTAAAATTTTCTCCACCTTTCTACAAATAAATCTTCCAGGTAACTCGTTATTTACCTCCGGCACCAGATTTCCGTCGAAACTTTTAAAAGTTATATTCTCAGTCGTAAAATTACGCTGCAGCTTTAAAGTAGAAACCTTATTTCACCAATCAACTTCCAACAAAATTATACTTAATTAATCTCCTTGTACACCAGATTGTGTAACAAACAGAATTCGTGAAACTCTCGTTGACATTTCAAGTTTCGAGTTTTGTATAAAACATACAAATCGGGTTCTCCGAAACTCGGACTAGTCGTTTTAGCCAATATCCATATCGGTTATTATATTTTTATATTTTATGATTAGCCTTTTCACTCTTTCACGCGTTGCATCAGATCGATAACGACAAAGAGCGAATTTTGAGGATTTGCAATCAATTTTTCTTTTTTCGTCTACTCGTATTTTGTGCTTTCAGCTTTGGTTAATATTATTACGTAAACACATTTCGCTCGATATTATCACATTTCGTTAATAACGAAGGCTACGATAATTTATTAAACTTAACTTTAAACTTGCACCATAATCGTATTATGCAATATCGAATAATGCACATCGCACTGTAATTATTCATGTGCCTATTAAACATTTCGTACTTTGTTTAGGTAAAGCGATTGGTCTTCTTTCGAGCGTCGTTCGTAATACACGCAAACGTTAACGCGCAGTAGAATACACCGTTAATGGCCAGATGATCCGGAATCATTCGCACGTATTCTATCTCGCGTTCGCATACTCTTGTAACTTTATTTTTGAAACTTTTCTCTTTTTTTCGTACGTTGTTTCGCCTGTCTTTTTTACGCACACTGTTGGTCGAAGAAAAATAACAAAAAAAAAATGGTTTGTTAAAAAGTAGCCACTCTTGAACTCGCGTGTACAGCTACATAGCGGTTTTGATTACCATAAATTGAGGACCGCCAAAAAGGAAATTCTCGTGGAAGAGAGGTTTCACAAGCTCTCGCTGTGCTATTTATCTTGCAGCTTGGTCAGACCTCGATGAATTTCACTTACACCAGCGTGATTGAATGAAGTCGACTGGAAGCACTCGTTGAAGGAATGAAATATTTCTGGTTGAAAAATTACTCGGAAATCTTGTCCAATTATCGCTTATCGTTAAACGTATTACCCCGCGTAATAGCTGGAATAATGTGGGAATTTGTGACATTCCATTACAATTTTCGTAAGTTTTCGACAATGGAGTAATTTGCTACTTTATTATTAATGAACGTATCGGTAAAACGTTAATTTTTCGTAACTTTAGGAAAAGAATTTAGTATTCTGATATACTATTACAAAAATATTCCAGAGATACTATTATAAAGGTATTCATTACATTTTGTAAACTGATATAGTTGTAAACTAACGTTAAGCAAAATAACAAACTCTTCGTTTAAATAATTTTTATGCGCAAAAATAGGTTTTATCGATTAACTTATTTGACAATGATATTACGACACTTTGGAGAGGAAATGGGATAACATTGAAAAATTGCGTTCTAAGAATCGAGACAATATCGAATCCAAGTGGCCAATTAAATCTGAATTCTCCGTGCAATATAAACTATAATTGCGAAACGAGTATTTAAAACTTCAAAGTCTCGCAACTGTACCGCCGTTGTACATTTCTGCTCTTAAATAATAAATCACCGCGTCTGTTTAAACTTTTCTCGTCGCTTGAAATCTGAAAACCAAGGGAAACAAAGGAACGGCTTGGTATCAAAGAAACGAACGAAGAAAAGTTAAAAAAGATAAAGATACACGAGTCTTTGTTGTACCTTAATGCTTCAGCGTGTTTTCATCAGCGGCTGAAACAAAGAGAAATCTCGTTTTAAAGTTTCCTCGAAGGGATGTGAAACGGGGATGTTATCAATTTGACGCCTCTCGAAAGCGAGCGCGTCAAATTGATAACGAAAAACGCGGTTGAACATTCAACTACAGTTTGTCGTGGGACGAACTGTTTCCAACGAATACAATACGCGTTTAAAAACATTGTTTCAGTTGGAACAGTTGTACATAGAAGTCCTCTACACGATCGCCAACACTGTGGGCGCTAGCACGGGACAATACGCGCACTACAAGGAGGATCTTTATAGGTATGCGCAAGAAGCTTTTGGGGTTCCGCCGGATCAACATCGACGATATCTGAACATCGCATCGGAAGAGAAGGTACGTTTCATCGTGTTCTTTCTTATTATTCGATCGTACGTGTGATGGCTCGCCAGAGTATTCAAACATCTGCCGCACAATATTTTTATGAATATATTATCTGCATCATATGAAACTTCCTGGAATTTCGTTGACGCTGTAGTGGCATACAACTGTAGCGATTGTAACAGCGAAATTTGAAACCAATACGAAAATGTATATAAAAGTTACGAGACATTTATCGCGAACGTGCACTTAGTGAAAGATTGGTATACAGCATGAATATACCATTAGGTTGTCCGAAAAGCGTCTTTCTTCTGCAGACACGTCTTTTACAACTACGCATCATTATACGTACATGAAACCTAATCTGTCTGGACGTTGTAATGTCATTCTTGATAGAACAAAATGGATCGTAGGTAATTCGATAAAATAATATAAAACGGAAAATGTTGAGCATTCATTATTTCCTTATAAAACGAAAGAAACTTTTCGGACGACCTAATATTTAGTCTTAAACGTACGATTATTGCCGAGTATGGTCTCGTTAAACATCGTGACTCATATTAAGGTGTCGAATAGTTGACCGACTGTTCAAATGCTCTGTAAATATACAATATCTTTTTATATTTTTTGAAGTACGTATCAGTTGTCGTTTTGTCTTATTTAATTCGAGTAATGGGATTGGATGAATTCGATAACGAAGATGAAAAGAAGCGGCGTGCTTTGTAAATAATATCACAGTGGAAATTGCGCATTTGAAATAAAAGCAATAATACGCGGTTACTGAAACATATATTCGGGCAGAAAGTTCGATTCGAGTCTTGTCGCACGGCTCGTCGCGTTATGAAACGTTATTTAAAAACGACGCGGTATACGCAAGCATAACGCAGTACCGTTACAAAGCAAGCAATTACTGAAACAAAGCTTTATTACATTTATACAGAAAATGAAAAACAAAGCCCCGTAAAACGAGTTCGTTCTTGGCCGACGATACGAAACAGCATTGAAGCCGGATAAAGAAAATTAATAAGAAACACCACTGGAACAATTACTGTCCCGTTTCTCCATGTTTTATCGTCGGCTAAATAATATAATTCCAATCGATTCAGTCTCCAGCTGTTTTTAATAATGAAACAAATAGCTTCGTGATTAAAATACATAAAAAAATGGTATTATATCGGAAATATAATTCATTTTACATTGAAATTAAAACACACGATAAGAATGAAACATTACGATCCGTTTACAGTCACAATCGTATATTTGCTATATTATGTTCGGTATCCAAATAAAATGCATTCAATTTATGCCTCTGATCGATCGTCGTAAAATTATTCTCATAAATTTTACTCCGATACACGTATACCATGAAAATCGCGTAAATTTCTTTAGTCGGTAAAAAAATGATTAATTATTTTTTGAAACGGTTGTTAAACTTTTCAGCCACCAATAGTTGTCCTAAGCGTGGTAGTTGTGGAAGCAGAGGGACTAGAAGCGAAGGACGCGAACGGTAAGCATTTATTTAGCGCGTTTCGCGTTTAATTATGCAGCACCACGTAACGCCCGTAGAAGTTTAACGAGTCTAGTGAAACGCAAATGAATTTTCCATCGAATTACATGCATACATAATCCGGCCGTAGTCACCGATGTCATAAATTTTGACGTGGGAACAGGACGAAAAGCGATGCATCTTTCGGTTCTCGACGTTACTTCTCAATATTTCAAGCCCTTTTGCACGATAACGGATTGAATAATTGCGAAGACAGTCTGCAAGACTTCAAAATTTATCTCGATCACTGAAAATGATCGATACCGCGCGATACATCATCTTACGGAAATTAAATGCATCTTTTATATTCCAATCGTGTCGAAATGTCTCTGTTATTCGTGTTTAATAATAGAATAACGTGTAGTTATTCTACTATCGTCGTCATAATCGTTATTAAAGTTTTTAATAGATTGCGGATATTCGTGGAAATTCATATTTTTACGAACCTAACTGTAAGAAATGGAATTTAAATTTATTTCGCTTATTGAATATCAAAATAAGTTTTAAAGCATTTTAGTTATTCTACTTTGAATATTTTATGTATCTTTGGATGTCGTGCTTATTCCGTGCATTTCTGTACGTTTAAATTTCTCATAAATGCATAAAAATCCGCAGCCCAGTTTCATAAGTAAGAATAAACATTTCTGCCAAATTTGTATAATGCAGGATGACTAATATTGTGTACAGCAGCTGAGAAAGAAATTCAAACTGCAATTTTTAAATGCTGACAAATTCTGAAAAGTACTGAAAACCGCTGAAAAATGCTTGAAAATTTTCAAAAAATAATCCTCGGTTTATATTATACGTCCATAAAAATGTTTCTTACAGATGTTTCCAATAAATTGAGATAGTTCATAGACTAGAGTGCATATTGAATAATACACACACAATTTCGCATCGTACTAGTTACATTCTTTGAAATGTACAAAGGCGCGTAGATTCTGATATCTAAAGAGTACGAGGATAAGATCCAATAAAGATAAAGCATCCAAGTACTTCGTCATAAAGGATACAGCCCTATTCTCGTAAACTTTCTCTATAAAAGATCTATCTCGAAACTGCTGCAACAACTTAAGGTAACTCTCGAAAAAATGGAGTAAACCTTGCTCATTCCGCTCTACAAAACACCGCAGAGAGTTGAGCGAAACGGCTACAACTTAAAAGTCGGTGTATTGTATCGTTCAAAAGGACATATTTTTATTAAAAAAGAAAAAAAAAGAGAATCCATTATGGAGAATTTTATATTTCTGTACAAAACAACGTACACATTGTAAAATATAAAAGACGTATGGCGAAATAATTAAAATTTTTCCACGATCGTATATTTTTTCCGTCTAAATCTAGGACGTTCCTTTGTTTATTCTGTCTGGAGTCTACACCGCGTCACTGAAAAAACATATATATCGACGAAAATATCGAAATATTTTTACGCTGCATTCTATGTGTATATCCGTGTACCACAGAAATATCTGCAAAATAATCACGAAACAAGTAATATTTCTCAATCGTGTACCATCCTTTCTTAAATGAAAATTTGCTCTAATTAATTATCTTTTCGTCGCGTTACAAAAAACATCTATATCATCGAGATAATAAAAATTCCATACTTTTACGCATCGTCTTATTTTATTTCCTATACTTAAGAGAAACATATATACGAGAAGAGGGTCGTGAAAAAATACAAAACCTCTAAAGCATATAGTCCCTCCGTTCAAATCCAGAATGTTTTTTCCAATTACGGAAGTCGTTAGATTTGAGTGTTTGCCAGAGGTGTGTTAGTCTGAACAAGATTCTATATATGTCCTCCAGGATTCAGCGACCCTTACTGCATGTTAGGAATTCAACCGGGTAATACAGGTGCACCGTTGAGTCCGCAAACGAATTTAACTGCGCACTCACCCCACACACCGCCAGCATCTCCGAGACAAGCGACCCGTGCCCTTTCCGACGGTGGTGAAACCGAGAATTCTCATCACGAGAAATTACGGAAACACCATAGGTAAGTCGACACATCGACGTACCCTTGGTTGCATCGAGCGATCGATAGACCGCGGATATTTATACTCTCATAAATGATTTGAAGGCGTAGAAAATTTTTAAGAAATTCGAAAGTGTACAAATATCCAGAATGCACGTAATACGAAAAAGTAGGCTCAAAAGTATCCAAACACTTGCTTATTTTCGACAGGATATATTCTGATTAGAAAATTGGGGATAAATCAAATAGCAATGCAAACTGCAATGATTTTATTCCTTCCAATCATCATTGCTACGTACAATGATATATTACGAGCCGATTAAATTGAGCTTTAAAGATCGGCGTGCAATAATTGCTTCGAATTCATATTACTTCAAACGCTTTTTCTATGAATTTCCGTGCACACTCTTAGCGGGGATGCGCGTAATCCGCAGTCTGGTCGATTTGCATGATTTATCGAATATTCAAAATATCGTGCTTAACCTTGAAGCGTATCGTAGCTCTTTTTAATCATGCTTATTGGAAAACGTTCGATATTCTATTAATAGTAATTCTGTTTAGCGTTGAAACTGTTGAAGTTGAAAATAGAGAATCTGTGAAATATCGAATTTTAAATGGCTAGAACAGGTCCAGAGGATCAAAAGTTGTAATAGGAAACGTCGAGATTTATCAAAGGTAACTGTTACCATGTTGGGAATTTTATTTAATCCAAATTCGATAGCGCCCAGCAGAAATTGATTGCTCGATACGTGTATCTCTGTTTAATTGTATGTAATAATGGCTGAATAAAAACTTCTGTCCTATAGACGATTCGACGATTCAATTCTTTTTTCGTCGGTAGTTCCAATGATACCTGTGTAGTATATACCTGTAAAATACAAATTTTCCATAGAAGCAAATAAAAATGAAATCGCTATCCTGATTCCATTAAAATCATTATACCTAGAATGGAACTTGGGAGTACTTGAGAGGGTAAACCTGCTGATTAAAACCCAGATAAAGGATTATTAGAAAACGTTTCAAACGTTCTTTAATTAATCCTCATTTCTCGAACATTCGAACGTTTTAAAGCTTAAATCAAAGCCTCGATACTTCTTATTCTTAGTCATTACCTTTTCCGATATCGACGCTTCATCCACGATAGGAAAGGAATCTTTAAAACAATGGAACCGATAACTATAGAAACGTAGATCGGTATTTCTATCGAATAATCTGATCCGTACGATCCTCGTTATTACGCGTAGATTGAAACTTCAATTACTTTCTACCGTAAATTACGACCAACAGGAACAAATTCCTCTTCAATAAAGAAAAGTGCAATCAATTTGCTACAAATCATCGATTAATCCGAAGCAAGACGTTCGATCGATCGTTCGAAGCAGTTAGAGCAGACACAGACCTACTCCAGACGAGCAATCGAGTGACATTTCCACAATGAGTCGCGATAACAATGAACGGTTGCCGGATGCGGCAAGTTCTGTTGGCGACGCTTTCGCAGCGGAATAAGGCCGCGGTGCATTGAGAATCGAACGTCTCGCGGCTCTATCTCGTCGGCATTGTCTCCTCGTGCAGGCAGCAACGCGATTAATTCTCAGTGGTATCGCGACGACGCGCGAAACGAGACCACGTGCTTCTCGTCGAGTCGTTCGAAAAATCGAGTGCCAGAAGACAGCCATGCCGAACGTGGAGAAGCTGGCGAGGAAACGACTGAAGAAAATGTGAGGAATGTTTTTACGAACACGAGGGTAGATTTAGTAGCAGGAACGAACGGTAGAATTCAATTTGCTTGAAAATGTTGTTTGAGCTAATCCGGTTAAGTGTAATGTCTCGTGGCAATTGGCACGGTAATGGCAGGTAGTTTAAACGAAATTCTTGCATTACAGAAGTTTTGGCGTTTAAGTTGGAAATAAGTTCACACGGGTACAGAGTTTGTAATATTTGATATGTGCGTGTATAAAGTAACTTCGACGTAAATATCTCTTCAAGACAAGTCTAAAATATAGAACCGAAATAAAAATACGGAATTTTATTTAATACACCGCGCACAGATTTTGATTTCTCGCACAATCTGTAACAAGTTACAAGGCACAACCCAACCAAAGGAACGAAAATTTCATTGCCACGCAAAATTCGAACGAACATACTCGCGTGCCGCAAAGCCCGAAAGGAGATAGAGAAGCGCGTGAAATATCCGTGGAAGTTATTGTATCCGTTGGAAATCAGTTTCAGGTTGTCGTTCAAGCGCAAGGAGCATACGAGCAGACGCGAGCATCGGGAATCGTTGAGCGGCGCGGTACCAGCCAAGTTCATACGCGCGACGTCGGTGAAGCCGCACACGCTAAGTCCACGATGGAACGAGAAGTTTCGTTTGTAAGCAACTCCGTGTATCCTTCGGGGACTTCGATTCTTCCTCTTCTCCTTTCTTTTCTCTTCTTTTCACTTCCACGTCTTTGTCGCTTCTTCCGTAGTCCGAGAAAGCGATCAGAAACACGTTACGTGAAATTTCATATTGGATCAGAGTGACACACGGTTTAACATTTTCTCGTTTTTCTTTTCCATTTCAGCGACATCGACGACATCAACACGGATATTCTGCACCTGGATATATGGTGAGTGGTGTCGTTTATCAGGTTGGCTATTCGGTGCCTTTCTTCTTTATATGGATATGGCTGTGAATAGCGCGAAGTGAAATTTGTTTCGTTAAAATGTGATTTCAAGAAGTTAATTTGGAAAAAAGTTAGTTTGTAAATTTGCAATTTCAAACGGTCATCTGCAAATATCCTAATTTGAAATTTCGAAATTTCAAATGCAGATTCTCGTGGCTTCCAATTTTTAGTCAAATGCATAATGCATTCTTGAAACCGATGCTTTCACGTTGAAAGCAAAACGTATTACGAGCAGATTTCATTTCACCTACCCTATTTTCCTTCCTATAAAAAAATTGTTTCATTTATGAGTCTACCATTATTCCACCATTTATCTATTTCTTGTTCTATTTCGTATCCTATTTTGAACCACGAACAAAACACTATTTTGCCCGAATTATCCATCGATTACTTCTCGATTTTATTTTTTCTTCTTCATTTTATTTTTCTCCCTTTATGTCGCATCTTGCTTCAAGTGGCAATAATTCAATATCATTTTCTCATAATACCATTGACATTATACTTCAAACATCATCATCTTACGTATCTCACCAGTATATGTATGGAAATCAATTCGTTAATTACTGCCATTACTACCAGCAAGGTTCGTTGAGTAAATAAGATCAATGATTTCCTGAGTGTGCTTTCGTTCCCCTTCTCGTACTCCCTTCTGTGGAAAGTGTTTGTGTTGCCCTGACAGACATAGTTTCAGGGACCACGACGACGAGTCCTCCGTGTTCGATGCAGTGAGCAAGCTGAACGAAGTACGCGGCGTCAAGGGACTCGGAAGATTCTTCAAGCAGATCGCGCAGAGCGCGAGATCCGGCGGTCAGGACGATTTTCTTGGCTGCGTGAATATTCCGCTTCAGGTATTGCATCGATGTACCTAACGAGTTTCGTAATTACGCTTCGTAATTCGTAATAACGGAATTACAAAACTCATAATTTCATTCCCAATATTCGCCTTACGTTCGTTAATTTTAAAGGTTCGTTAAAAGTAGTTTTGATCGTACAATCGACACGTTACGTTTCTTACACGCAAATATCAAATGCGTTTCTTCTATCAATAATTGCGAAGAAAAATTCTTTGCATAACCAAACAAACGATTCAACATTTATTGAATTTATTTAACGTTAACACTGATGACACGCATGAATATTATCATTTCGTTTAGCTCTTTTAAGTACATCTTTTCTGTATCTCTAAAACTATCATCGACAAATCTTCTAGATCAAAATACAATTTACTGTTACTCTAAATACAGAAAAACAGTTAGAGTAGAGCCTCCTTTATGCCTTATCGGAACTAATAGCGAGACAAAATTGCTCGGATAATGGAATTTTCGAATAACAGAATAATCACTTTTCTCATACGAAATTTCATTTATTTAAATACAAATTAAGATTAAGTGGCAAATCCTTTACACACTTATGGATCTCGTAGCTTTTTCTCTGTTACGTCATGTAATTTATTCGACACAAGTAATCGCATAGAATTACGTTCTTTTTGTACTTTGAACCATAGCTTTTGTTCGCTGCTTTCATTTACATAAAATCGTCATTATTATCGTCTTCGTGGCAACGAAACTGTTCCAGCCAGCATCTGAGAAATCTACGTATTTCGGATAATTTTGTATATCACGTTTTTATTTTTTTAATGTCTACGATTGTGGCTTTTCCAACACCATGTATTTTCATTAATTCTGCCGCGCCTGCACCACTTTCCAGTTTTTCAATCGCGTCATATTTCGTTTTGACAGTTTTATAGAACGCTGTTACTGTCATGCTAAATTTTAATAGCCAGAACTCAATGGAATAAAGCAAAGAATACATTGCAACGTGAACACCGATGAAACGTGTATAAAATTGTGTAAAAAAAAGATGTTACATAGCCGGTTTCCATATTTAATGGCATAGGTATCGTTATTACAATCTATCGATCATCAAAGCAATTTTACTTGACGTTAATTTTAAAATTGCAGTTCGATTTTTTTTTTATATATTCTAACATGGGGTAGACAAAAGAGAATCGTTTGTTGGCAGGATATTCCAAGCACGGGGCTGGATCGATGGTACAAACTAGAGGCCAGAACGCAACGAAGCACAATTCAAGGTAGAATTAGATTAAAGCTATGGTTATCAACGAGAGAAGACCGTGGGACGTCCGAAGAAGACAACTGGGGAGAGCTCAGACAGCAGGAGAGACTTTACACGGTCTTTCTCAATCACGAGATGAACAAACAAGGAGTATGTACCATCAACAAACAGATATACATTGTTTTTTATATCTTTATAAAATACAAACATTTAAATATTTATTTTAAAAAGTTCCTAAAATTCCTGATAAAAATTCTCGAGATTCTATCTTCGTTTTGAAAATTAAAGAAAATTTAAAGAATATTATAAAAAAAAACAATTTTCATAATATCCATAATATATATTTATAAATAATTTGCTGAAATTCAAGGATATAAAATGAAGCACATATTTTTTATAATAGCAATTTTCATAGTGATCGTACTATATATAACGAAAATAAAATATATTTCTAATTATACAATAATACGATACAAGAAAAAAAATCTCTATTTTTCTCCTATTTTTATTCCATGAAATATTTATAAACAACTATTATAGACACTAGCTCTCTTGCAGAAAGTTAGAAAGGACGAAAGAAGCTCGTAAATATTTCTGAAGATACATCCTTTACTGCAGTCATACTATAATTAAGAAAAAGAAAAAAAGACAACAAACAACAACAAGAAACAGTTGAAAACAAGACAACTTCTAGTTTTATTTTATTACTAACAGCTTGTCGCTTAATTTACTTCAACGTAGGTTAGAACTGAATTATTTTCTTAATTAATTTATTTTCTCTTGTCCTCCTCTTTAATAAAGCAATCTATATATCGTGTAACTACGTGATTCTCCCTGCCTCATTTAGGAAGACTTCACAGGAGAATTGCCACAAACGGCACTAACGATTCTTCATCAACACGCCGTCCAAGGTGATGTCACGGAACTCCAACAAGCGTTAGTTAGATGGGTAGCGACATCCAGGCAATCAGCATGCGACCCAAGAATTCTTCATCGTCTTCTTCAGGTTTATTTTAATTTTACAAACGCCTTTCTTATTCCTTCACATGCCATTTTTCTAATACGTTCTCTATTTATTTATTTTGATAGGAATTAACAAATTAGATATTTATTTATTTCAATAGGAATTAGACAATGTATGGCACACGGACACTCTTTCTCGAGACGAGGAACAATGTCTCGCAGAGTCGTTCAACGAATTCCTCGAAGTAACGTTGAAGAAAGTTCGACAGCACCGAGTGCTATTCCCGCCATTGCATCGACCATCCATCTCTAAATTGGATTATCTTCTTAGGTGCGTATCTTTCTTAGAAGAAGAGAGAAGCAACGAATCGTTTATGAATTCTACTTTATTTGTGATTTTTCCTATATTTTCTATTTAATAAAATTCGGAAAATCGGTTTGAAGATTGAAAACATAAAAGAAAATGACATAAATTCTTTATAATGGTACCTAACCTGGATGTTATTTTCTTTTTCTTTACATTTGTATTATTATTTTATTCATTCATCACTGTACAATTATACTGCGTTAATACACCATCGCTTTGATACTATTATTAACGCCTTGTCTTTAAATCACAGGAAGAAGCTGCAGCGAATTGAAACTTCTATTGCCATAGGCAAATAAGATTCAAATTAAAATACAGACGAATTAAAATCAAGATGAAGACAAATTAAATCCTGACTAATCGATCGATATAAACCCAATTCTCTCAATTTTATCGTTTTATTCTACCCAAAAGCGTACTACCCTTTAAACCAGAAACCTTACTCCTTCATACCTTTGAAAAACAACGAAAGCTTTGATCACCAAACGCTGGCAGAAAAATTCCACAATCTTCCCTATAACTCACCCAGAACTCGGGATATGGTAGAAAGCATACCCCTTACGATAATCTTTGTCTCATGGCGATATCCCAACTAGTTTTCAAGATATGCGCACTTGGAAGCGCGTCACTCGAGACTCGAGATTCTAAGAATGGCAGACAAATTCCTGGAATAGTCGTGGTCTACTTATTTTTCTCGGAAGTGCGTACGTCGTTGACGTAATCGCTGACTCAGACATTTTCTTTGACTGACGTACACGTAGCTGGCTTAGGCTAGGTCAGTGAGCGAGCGCGAAACAAGGACAAAAATACCGATAAGACCAAAATTATGGTTTGCTTAAAACGACGGTATCTCCGGAACGGATAATCCCATCGAGACAAAACAAAAAGCATTTTAAAGAGGATAATATCGTGTTTCTAACAATATCAGTAGCGTTAACTCACGACAGATTTTGTTGGCGCTACATGGCGTTGAAAGGATGCTTCGTTTAACGCGGTCTTTATTTCGCTTAATTCGATTCATCGGTAGGAATGAAGAGTATAATTGTGTTCTTATTACAGTACGTGATAATCTCGTTCCCTTTTGTTGTATCTATCTTCTAACTTTCCGAACTTTGCACGAGTGAATTTCTGAAAGTAAAACGCTACCGTGCTCGCGAGTATCTACACGCGGATTCCGAACTTACGTAGTTAAATTAAAGCGAGCACGCCAAGAGAAAGCAGAGTTTAATTCGCGTAAAAAATTAGCTCAAAAAAGTTACTGGGAATTTGATATACGTATTTGTTAGACTGGTAGGTTTTCGTTGCAAATTTTGTACAGGCAAATTATGAATCGCGTTTATATTTATACATAAATATTTTGTAAATAAGTTGATGCTGGTAATAATTTCTCGAACAATTAGAAGCAAATTTATTATATGTAATTGTTTAGTAGAAAAATTCTTTAACGCGCGTAGCTAATAATTTTGCACAAGTTACATACTATGGCCGCAGACTATTAAAATATATACGTAAATGTTTCGCAATGATAATTTTCTCTAAGAAACAAATTGATCTGTGCAATTCTCCAATTAACCTAGTTGACCAATTTTATATAACAATTATATATAACGCAAGATTACTTGAATCCTCGATACGATTACAATTACCCTGAAAAACTAATGTCGAAAACCTTCAACGTGTAAATTTGTATAAAAATACCTCTATTAATCTCATACGTATCGTTCTTCGCCAATCTTTGATAAAACTGAGGTATCATTAAACGAAAAAATTGTCGCTGAAAATAATATTGAGAGCCTACAATACAAAAATACTTTTATTATTTATTGCCTACAGATGTTTAGGACTGCTATCGAACATGAAAGCCTTCCGTGCGTGTTGCCCATTCAATAAGGAAATCCGCGGAGAAATAATAACCGCCCTAAGAAAGGGAACCCTCGAATGGTTAGTGCTCGATTGAACTTTTTCATTTCATCTTCTCTTTCCTTCTGTATTTTTCTGTTTCGATCGCTACATTCGATCAACGACGTTGGTTTCCTGTTCAGGTACGAGGACACGAGGCAGCAGACAATGTGTTACGATAAAGAGCCCGATCAGGATGCAGATAAGGTTTTGCAGGACTTCACCAACTTAGTAACCGCGTTACTGGTAGACTTGGAACAGGGACTCACTTACTACAACAGTCTCTTTGAAAGGTGAGCTTTTCAAATTCCTCGATTCCCTACGAATTGAAATTTAAAGTTAGCCAAACTTGCGTTCGTTGGCAAAACAAAGTGGTAAAACGTTCCCCCTTGTATTTGGTCTTTGATTAAAAGTTGAATGCCTACGGTTAAGTGTATATTGCGTGAACAGTGTTTACAACGGAGAATAGTTTTCCCCTCTTTTATTTGCTTTTGAAAACCTTGAGATTATAAAGAGTATCGCGTACTTTGTAATTTTACCGTAGAATAAATATTAGACTTATTTTTTAACAGGCGGAACATCAAAGTTGCCTAACCGATGACCGTGCTATTGAAAATTGTTCTACCTTCGGTTCTCTTTGCTTCTATGGAAAATTGCTTTTTCGAATGAAACGTACGAATCTCTTGTTCCTTTAACGTGAGATTGCGAATGCACGGAGAAACATACTTGTTATATAGAAACAAAATTTCCAAACGAAAATCGTATTATTAACGTCAAAACTGCTAGAATAGCCAAAATAACTAGTCCGTATTTTTTTATTTTGTACACCTACGACCATGATCTTTCGAAATTTCGATAATTTTATTTAGTAAAGTACACGACAAAAGATTGATATCCTTCGCTTATATCGTATCTCTTCCTCGCGTGTCTATTATTTTCGTATCAGTTTTTTACGTTACTCGCGAGTAGCTCTTTTACACGTAGGAAATTAAAAATTAGAAAAATGTATCCAATATTATCAAAAATATTCAAAGTATAATATTTATTGTAACATTCGGTAGATGAAATATGTTTCTGCTTGTATTCCACTTGTTTCACTAGGTTTATAAAAATACGAGTTTGCAAAATACGGTATCCGCTGTTTAACCACGAGTAAAGGAAAATCATATATTATCCACGATAAATATTTCAAGTTAAAGGGAAGATAAATCGATTTACAAACGATAGATGAAATGTTGTGTTTCAGCACGAACGGCGTGCCATATTTCTCGGCGGTGTATAAGCAATTGGACAAGCTGGTAAGCAAACCCCGCGTGAAAAAGCGATCATTTCCAACAAATATGAAAGACGAACGAGAAACATATATATATATATATATATATATTTATTTATACATATATCTATGAAATATTCTCACTTGATAGATCGCGACGATGCAGAATCAAAGCACACAATCATTATGACACACGACTATATTTTATTTCACTGTTTCGTGAAGCTGGATGTGCTATGTTTGGCTTTATGCTTTATTCAAGACGTCGATCGTGTTTTTCTTTTTTTCTTTTCTCAAATTTTCGATCGATATCGAAAACAAGAAGAGCTAGCTATCCGTTTAACGATAAAACAATCGTCCGTCGAAGATCTTCGTAAAAGAGAGGAAACAAGACACGCGATTGGAGTTAATAAAAGTTAAAGAGAAACAGACATCAGAGAGAAATTTTCTATCTAAATTCACGCGTCTAGAAACGAGATAGAGAGAAAGAAATTATTTATCGATTATTTTATAACGTGTTCTTGCGATTGGATTATTTTCAATTCTGCGAATTCGGTCGACGTCCTTGCATCGAAATAACTACAGAACATATTACTCTTTATATATAGGGTGTTCCAGGAAAAAAGCGATAAACGAAATGTCGGCAAAAATAAGTTAAAAGTAAGTGGAAATTTCGAAATTACAGCGATCCGAGTATCGTTTATATCGTTCGGATGTTTGCATTGTGAGATGAAAAGTAAAGGAAAGGATGGAGCAGGGACACCCTATAAATAAGCAAATCGCAGTGACCTGAAGGCTAGGTTGAACGAGGATGGAACGATGTTGAGGATGAGTTTGATATGTCCGTCAGGTCATCGCGATCTTACTGTACACGAGATGTTTGTCCATAGCTGGCGGAACACGTGGCGAAACACATGGAGAACACATCCGAGGTACTTTTTCATCGCCACCACGAACTGTTAAAACCCTTTTCTATTTCTACTCTATCTTTCTTCTTCGATCTCCTTGTATATGTAACATTTGAACTGTCGTATCGAAACCGCTTGCTTTTATTCGCGTACGTTTTTATTAGTATCAAGGAGGAATTAAATATCAAGGAATTAAATAAATGACAAAAAAATATATCAAATAGATAAACAAGATAAGCTCAATCTTTTAATACGCGAGTAAAAATTTAAGTACGCAAATAGAAAGAATAGCGGTTGATTAGCTAGTAGTTTCTTGAATACCGTTCTACGATGATTACTTGTAAATACTGCCTCTTCTCAAGTTTTGGATCACTAGTAAAATTTAGAATTTTCTGAGATTAGTTAGGATTTAAATAAATTTACGTACAAAAGAAACATACAAAATTCTACTTGCTGATGTAGTAAAATATTTGGCATTGTTCCGACACGAATGCTCGATTTCGAACAAATATCGTAAAGTAGTTCCTACGGTTGATAACGATGTCAAGAAGCATCAGTATGGTGCTATTAGAAATACTTTTGATTTAATTCCGCATACATGAAACATTTTACGAGATCAAAGGGAAAATTATTTCTTTATGAAGGAAATATTCCGACTGAGAGACAGCTCAACGAAATAACGATCTACAGGTGTTCTTTGACAAATATTAATTAATTAATTAATTAATTAATACAGACAGCCTACTGTCTACACTGTATGTAGTTCTTAATGAAGTTTTTGATGTTCATAAGTGTAGTTTGCTATCTTTGGAAAGAAACTGCGATGGAAGTGGAATCGAATCGATAGCGTATCGAGATTGAAACAAATTTTTGTTAGTTCTAGAACAATCGTACTTTTTGTAATTTGATAGGATTAAAGTCTTATGGTCTATTTATTTATAATGTTATACGATACATTTTATTTCTTATTAGTTTCAATGTCAAGATTTGGTGAAATATATCGTCTAATTCGAGCATCAATTTTCATACACGATCAGGAGTTTCATATTAATTAATTACGTTTTGTATCGCATACGTTATTGATACGAAGAACGATATAGAGTACAAACTACGAAAAGTAAATAGTTTTGTTCGACCGTGTATGTACGACCCAATATTTTGTGCATATGAATCCCAATGAAATTAAAGCCACGTAAATTTATTAAATGTTCCACGAATAGAATACATGTATCGAAATCATACTTTGTAAAAGAATAAAATACACAAAGCTAACTAAAAATACGAAACCAGAATACAATAGGTTCGAAGACTCAAAGATTAAAAAATTCAAAGATTTGTAAGTCCGCGAATACAATTTTTTAGAATGGAAAAATTTGACTTTCGAAAATTCGAAAGAATCTTTTTCCAACAAATATAACGTGAAATACGAGGGAAAGTTCAATAACCCTGAAAAGAAACGCAAACGCAATTATCCGAAGTCTTGATACTCTAATTTCCTGACGGTTCACGAGGGAAAAAGTGGATCTAGGACGGATGAAAGAGGGTTGTCCGGCTGATTCGTTGCCACTTCCATTGGCGCGCGAACGTGCTGACGTAAAGCACGTAATTTTTCACCGTATCTTTCACGGGACGCCGGAGACGCGAAGGGCCACACCGTGATGCATGACGTTGCTTTCCATTGGCAGCTCTTTTATTTCCAGCCGAGGTGCACGCGTTTCTCTTTTATCAAAGGAATACCACTTGCTTGTTAAACACGTCACACGCTCCGCATGAATCTTCCGCGTAATTTGCCGGACACCGCATAGGAAATATACATCGAACCCGATGCATGCGCTCGCCAAACGTTACTGTATTATTAATGAGGTAGAATTTGCGAACAAAGTAGAAACGTAGTTTCGATAGTTCGAGAATTTTAGACGATGAAACTTCTCTGGTCACGCTTGGACTCCTGTGTTTCTGTAAATTCATTTTATTTTATCGATTGATTTTACTTAGCGCCTACCACATACATACGGAGAAATTAAAATTCATCGTGTTTTCGATGAATTTCGTTGGAATCGAAACTTTTAATTTCGAGTTTGAATCGTTAGAGCGATAGAAGTTTAAGTTTCTTCTTTTAATTTTCATTCGGTGAACAAGGAAACGTTGATAATACGTAAGATTGTTTTACAAATGACGAAATTTGTACTTTTTATTTCGATCGACTTTAGACTGTTGATTATTGATTCTCCGAGTCAACCGAACGATTGTTTTCTTTATCAATTGCTAACGATAGGAACACGTCGCTTACATTATTTTTTTTTTTTAAGAAAACATAACGCAGTAAAATTATGAGCAGTTATTGACCTATTAAAATACAATGTTGCTCATTGAACATCGAGTATAAGAGGATCATATATATTTCTATTTATACAAAGAATCCATATAAACACCATTGTTGTAACATTTTCTAATTTTTATAATCGGATTCGCCAAGAATTTAAATTAGAAATAATATTAATTCCATTTTTACATCTACAATTCATATCATATGATACCTACGTATCATTCACATTATCTACTTTAATATTTCCCTCTTCTGTAATATTTGCTCACTATTTCGTGCATCTTCTCGTCACCTTATTGCGATACACGTTTAAATTATAAAAGGTAAAAGAGAAAGCCATTGGGAAGACAAGCGAGGTCTTATCGAACGCGTCGATCTAGCGCATTTTCCAACGAAATTCAGAAGAAAACGGAACGATCGGTAGGAATATACTTAGTTTACTCGTAGTCACAGGATATCAAGCACGCAAATCGATCTTTTTTTTTTTCTTGCACCTCCAGAGATGTGCTTCCCGCGCACAGCCACTTAAACGTCCCTGTCGAGTCCCGGTTAACCTATCTCTCTGTAGGGTGTCCACCACTTTTACGCAAGTTTCCGAAACGTTTAGACGCTTCGATACAATTTCACCAACTTTGCCAAACCCAAGGGAAATCCTGTAACTTTCTGTACTTAAGCCGTTGCGTTATGAATCTCTCTTACGATTAGGCGCCAATGTGTGTGTCTACTAAACGTCCTCAACTTTGACGATTAAATCTATTTTGCAGACAGAAATTGAGAAAATATAGATATTTATAAATCATTCGTTTATCGCTGTTCGTGGATCTTGAATTTTAGAAATTAGCTGCGTCTTCGATAAATAGGAAATTCTATCCCTTTCGATCGAATTAATGGTGATAAAAAAATACGGTGACGTCGAAGAAGTAGCGGTACTTTTGTTAATATGTAGTGGCTGAATCTTGTAATACGGATAATGAAATAGCGAAAACCAATTATTCTGTCTTTGCTATGAAAAATAAGTTCGTTTTTTGTAAAATTGTATTCCCGTTGGAAATAAACTGCATCTCGACTCTGTGAGAAAATTGCGTTCTTGTTAATTGAGTTAGTAGTAATAGGGAAATATGAGGCCTTGAAGGAGCAGCAATTATTTTGTACATTACTTTTCAACCTCGGCAAATAATTTCATTTTTTCGAAGAAAGCGTTATCTCTATTGATAAGTCAATAATGGAAATTTTTTTAGACTGTATAGCTGAAATCAATTATTTTATCTTTACTTTGAAAATCAAAGTTGATCTTGTGTATAGGAAATTGTACTCTTGTTAGTGGATCGATAACGACGAAGAGACTCGAAAACGGCTGTTGAAATAACGAATGCGATTCGTTTGATAATTGTGTGTAATTTTTATGCAGTCACGGATAGAGTTTGCGTTGAAAATTGAACGAATATTTTAGAACAGAAATAAAGAGGGTAAAAATTTGGTAAAAAATCGGAGATCGTGCTTATCCTAAATGAGTGGTATATCAGGTAAGCTGCGAAGCTCAGACGACTATTCCCACTTTGTCTTCGTTATCGTAATACGGAACGTTTACTAACGTCACGTTCTAAGTGAGAAATATGTACTTTACTTTTTCACGCAATTTCATTTTTACTACGCTTTACTTTACTTTATTACGGCAAACCTACGCTTTTCTACAAAGTTTCTGCAACAGCAACTCGACTGAGATTCCTTAACCGAACATCGCTATTCTGCGGTTAATTTTCATCGATTAGTTAATTAATTAAATTCAATTGTCGTATATCGTTCCGTTCTAATAATCAATTAACTGCTTCAACGAAGAAACATGGCTCGGTTTCTTCGGTTTTAATTATACGATAGCGTCGTAACGATAAATTTATTCGTTAAACGTCAAATCTGAGGCGTTTGAAAAATATCAAGAAGAAAAGCCAAGTAAGAAAACATTTCTTAAAATAATATATTACATTGGAATAATCAATTCATCGAACTTTATTACGTTTATAACAAATACGTAGAACAACGTAAGCGTAAAATTACAGTATTAGATTTAACTCGTTTAAGTTGCGCTATACATTGTCCCAACTAAGACAAGAATTTGATACTTGAAGAGAGAAACTCAATGCGTACTTCGAGGCAACGGGTTAATTATTCTACCTTTCTGACGAAAGACGTTTGCTTCCTTTGCTTGCTTACACGAAACGTCGTGTAATAAACGAGTTATCGTGGGATTCCAGTAATTTCGAAAGTTGCCAAGCGTTCGACGTACACTGGGATTTGTACGTACGCGTAATTGAAAGGACCAAATCTCCAAATCGCGTTGCTAGGGAATTTTCATTTATTTTGCGGGCGAATCGACCGTGTTTCCTGAAAATACGCGACGTCGTTCCTAAACGCAAACACGTGTATTCGATACACGGGAAATTTGACACGTGTAGAAAATTAATTGCTTCTTATACGACGATTGAAAGAGCGATTTTGCTTTGACTTGCCGAGGATAAGTTTTTTAAAGATATATTTAAGTAATTTTTGAAACAATTGTACAGGACTTCGTTTGGGATAATTAATTTTCGAAAGAACGTCCAAGTACATATTTCTATTTATGCAGCCTCGAAAAGGTTTCGGGAGATTTTATTGGCACGAGTGATTAGTTTTTGAATAATCTACCGGCCATTGCGTTTGTTAGTAAATTATTTACTACTATGATCTTATTTCTTAAATTAAATTCTCCCAAAGTATGGTTACATAACGATTACTTTGTCAAGATTCTATCAACACTCTATCAAAATTTGATAATCTGTGAACAACGTTTAAACGTTCTTAATTACATTTAAAGAAATCCTACTTTCAAAAATAGTTGTTATTAGAAATGGCGTGGCAGAGAAACTTGCGTAAAAAGTAAAAAGTGGTGGAAATACGAAAAGACTTGCGAAGCATTGGTAGAATCAGACGCTTGTTCCCTTGTTCTTCGACTTCATCGGAAGAAATGTATTTGATAGATGCAAAACGAACTCGGAGCCAGGGTCACCACGGCTTGTCTTCAACTTCACGGTCAAAACGCGGACGAAGAGTACGTGCTACCACCTGGAGCGGAAATTGGAACGCCAATGTTCGAATTATACTTGGCTCTGCAGGATTTCATAACGTAACTATCAATTGATTAATTATATTGGAAGGTTACGAATAAATATATACTGTGCAGTCGGGAAAAAATCAAACTGAAGAATTAACTATTTCTCAAACTAAATATGATGCAAAATGTGTACTTATGGCCGTTGAAGATAAAAATAAGTTGTTGGAATTCTTACTAGATCTCAAGTAATTTATTACGATGAGACATTCGTAACATTGAATATTTGGAATTCGATGAAATGAAATTTTTTAAACTCTGCAACTTTTTAAATCGAAGAGAAAATTGAATATTTATTTGCGAGGCTCTAAGATTACTTGGCACTATTGAAATTCTTTATCGGTAGGATCTCTGACAAAAGGTTCCGATAAAAAATGATTATCTTTATGGAAAATGTCATATTTTTAGCATGAAGGAGAACCTGCCGCAGTCCGACCATAAAACTTTGGCAATTTGTAAGTATTACGAGTGGTTCAGACCAGCTGTCGATAAATGGTTGGATCTGGCTAAATTGAAGGCGATTCAACGGGTACGAAAATCGACTGAACTTGATCGGATCTGTACCGCCGAATACATTGTGAAACATAGTACCTCCGCCATCGATGTTACAGCTTGCTTCTATCAGGTATGTTAGAAAAAGAAACAAAAAGGGATATTTAAGTCGACAATCGTGTGAATTAGCTTCTTAAAACGAAGGATATATAGGTATAATTTAAAAACTCACAATGTTCGTAGATTAAAGAATTTTGGAAGAAATTGGCTTGGCCGGATCTTCCTGGATCGTACAATTTAGTTCTGAAAGTTGTCGATGTAAGTATAAATTTAACGTACCAAAGGCTTGGAGGATTTAGACGAAGATTAAATTCACCTTTTCTGAGATGTATTCTTTTATTACAGGCTATATGTAGCTCAGCAGCTTATTACGCCGAGATAACGCACCAAAAATTGGCTGATAGCGGTTATTACGAGGACCAGACGCCATATAAGACATCAGACGAGGTAATCGCTGAGGTAGAGACCGCTTCGCATCAGTATGACACGACACTGCTTTGCAAACATAGGCATAGTAATATCAGAAACACTTTGTCACGATGACCAAGATAAACGTCTTTTTTAATACGCTTAAATGTTCGACTCTGCTCTATAGAATATAAAACGCAAATACATAAGCAAATGAATGGCAATATTGTAGAGTAACTCGCAATAGATAGCAAAGAGAAGGCAATCAAATTAAACGCTGCACGTCTGAAAGTTGAAACGATATAACGCCGAAGCTTCTCTTTCTATGTTTTTGATAGATCTGTCTATGAATTTTTCTTAATATATTTATCTATAGAAAAGTTTATTTATCTTAAAAATTATTATGATTCGATAAAGATATTAGATTATATAGTATATACTGTTGTTAATAATTTATCTCTTCAAACAAAAATTAATGAAAACGATATATTACTACTAAATAATTATGATTATAATATGTTACTACTGAATCGATCTTCATCCATGGATTCAATGATCCGAAACTATATTCGTAGATGTGCGTGGCTATCAACGGCTTGGAGTACGTCCGACGATGGCTTCTGAATTTAGGAGAGGAGTTACTCGTGGAAAAAGTTCTAACAGCCTTGGAGTGTCAAGCTGGTGATTCTGCACGAATGCAGTGGAGAACCGCTTTGACGTCACCGCTGGAACAGGCACCAGGACAAATGTTGCTGTTCATAAACCAGATCGTTTCGAGGATCGGCACGAAGGTCAGCATTGCGAGCAAAGAATACAAACCAAACGACTGAGAATGTTTTTTTTTTTTTTTAATAAACAAGTTAGATCCGTTCACTGAGATTACTGTTTCTTTTTAATACCAAAAGAATAGAAAAAATAAGTGTCTTTAGAAGATTACTTCATTCTCATTTCTGACGCGAAAGATCGCAAAATATGCGCAAAATTGAATATTTACGACACGCAATCGAAACAATGGATAATTGATACAAAAAGTAAACTTTATTCTTCCGACAAATTTAAAATAGAAATTTGTTTGTAAATGAATTCAAAATCGAGGATCAATTAAGAATTAATTTTCAATAGTATCGTATTAAATATACCACGCTGTAGCACTACATGTAATATCATAATGTCAAATAAAGAAAGTTATAATTGAGAAATATCTTGATCTACAGATGAGACCACCATTGAAGAAGGCGATGTTCCATCTGGCTTGGTCACCGGACAGTTTGCCCACTTGGGAGGCTATCGCGCCGTTGCTCGAGTATTTAGACATGCACCTGGTGGTGCTAAACTCGGCTCTGCTTACAGTGAACTTCAATCGAGTTCTTCAAGACATCTGGGAAGTGGTGCTGGCTGAGCTGAGCAACCAAATGGACGGAAACGCGGGCGTAAGCAGAATCTTAACGCTATCTCATGACGAATAGGCATAAAATAATATCTTTATACATTTATGGAAAGTTTGATAGTGCGAAAAATATCCAAAAGAAGTATTTAAAATATCCACAGTATTTAATAAAAATGAATCAATTTTCTACCTAGGTTCCATCGTTTTAATTATATTCAGAATATGCATACATATCCGGTACTCTTACGATGAAGTATTTAATGTCGATTGATATCGATGCCTTTAGCATTGCCACCAATCGTTGTGTAACTGAAAACGATAAAGAAAGGATTGTTATTGGTTTGATTTGTTAAAAAATCTGTTTCTCTATAGGATAAACCAGCGATGTTTTACGAAAGACTTCACGAGGCGCTGGACTTATTGGCGACGTTCTTCCACGAGGATGATAAAGGTTTGCCGTTCGAAACACTTAAATGTCAGAGTTTCCTGAATGTTGAGGAACGGCTTCAGTATCACAAAATGGATACAACATTCTTGATCGACCGATTTTATCGACAACGACTTCAGGTTACTATATGATCTGATTTTCTTTTTTCTTTGTGTCGCAAAGCTGTAATCGAAGTTAAATCGAAGTTTGGTATAGTTGCACGATTTTTTTAACTGTAAAGTGACTACTCTGATCTTCTTAGGACCAACTAAACACCGTATCCTCCGAATATGGCGTTCTAACGGTGAGAGCGTATCTAAATCACGATTCTCTGTGCGTGGAAGTTATAAATGCCAGAGACGTGATACCATTAGATCCAAACGGTTACAGCGATCCCTTCGTGATAATCGAATTGCTGCCACGAAGAGTCTTCGAGCATTGCGCCGAGCAGCACACCAACGTCAAGAAGAAAACTCTGAACCCTATGTTCGACGAATGTTTCGAATTGTAAGCAACGAAGAACAAATTTCTAACATCGAATGCAAAGATTTAACTACGTACATACGTTGATCATTCTTTGATATATTCGAAGATTTACGAATACTCAGAAACGTACAGACCTTCGTAAAAGATGATTAAAGGTCTTGAAATTTCAATATTGTTCTTACAATAAGAAATAACTTGGTAGAGTCGTGTCCTAAGGCACACCAATAACTGTCGGTATTGCTGGTAGTTCGTGAAACTTGAATTATTGAATTATTTCGAATCGTGCCTATAAAAAGTTGATTCTTTCATTCGATCGTAACATTTCAAAGTAATCAAATCGATATTTTCCCTATCGGTTGATCATCGTAATCACTTGGCGTATATTTTTATGCCATCGACTCTCTACGAACTTCTCTGTCGTTAGCTCCGTGAGCGTGGAGCAGTGTCGAAGTCCAAACGCCATGGTTCTGTTCACCGTAATGGATCACGACGTGCTCACGGCGAATGACTTCGCTGGTGAAGCGTTCTTGGGGCTCAGCACGATACCTGGTGTTACCGACTCGAATGCCAGTATAGACAATTTCCACGGCCTCAAGCACACCGAGTTACCCCTGATGCATCAGAAGAATCGAAGTGAGTTCGATGAACGCGTACTACGTACAATCTTCTCGTTCTTATTCGATTCATTTTCATCTATTTTCTCTGAAAGAGCGAACATCGTAACAGACGAAGGCGAAGTAAAGATATATTCCTTGTTATTTCGATATTCTTATATTATAATGTCGTTATACGAAGTACGATAATATTGTTATTTAATATTGTTTATATCGTATTCGATGCTCTAGGGTAGCTGGATACGATAATTGAATTTGTTGCGAAACTCCGTCAAACTAATATGATTTCCACGACGTTGAAACAGTAAACGAATTTCATAACAATCTCATCAGACGCAACGTAATCTTGATAAAATGTTTCTTTAAAAATATCCATTTGGAAGAAACGCTGAGTTAGTGAACGTTTCAACAGACTCTTACGACTCGAAATTGATCAGAACTCCCGCGCTGTTCTATCTTTATGATCAGAGATATCGCAAAGGTAGTTGGGAAAATCAAAATATTCGAAACTCTTCGTTATAATAAGTTTGATTGTTCTAAAATTAAGAATTTCTCTCTTTCATCTTTCTCGTACATCGCATACGAGCTATTGACAGACGTTTATAAGTCTACGGACGGTACAATACACGAAGAAACAGATTCGGTAAAAATCTTCGACCGATGTCAAATCTACAATTGGTCTTTTCGTTTCTAGATCATCCGATTCTACAAATTCTGGAGACGAGAGTCGGCGACAAGATGGCCCTGGATTTCGTGAAGAAGCAGAAGCAACGGTTCGCCTCGACGTAAGACGGGTTCGTAACCGGAAACGAGGTAGCACCGCGGAAAAGAGGAATGTCGTCGTTGATATGCGACTATTGTTTTGAATATCAGCACTCGATGGGGAAGAAACAAGAAAAAATCAGAAAAAGTGAAAAGAAAATAAAAAATTGAAAAACGAAAAATCAAAATCCATCCCCGCGGGAAGCAAGTCGACTCTCTTCTCGAGGTTTATAGCCTTGAAATTCGTCAGATCTTTCTCAGTGTAAATCGTGTTGAATATAATCGGTGTTGGTAACTAACGAAGTTAAATAAACGAAGAGTAACATTGTTATTAAAAAAAAAGAAGGAAACATTGAGGATTAAGAAAAAGAAATCGAAAATCGAAGAGAGACTATTGAAAAAAGAGAACATATATATATATATATATATATAAATATATATATATTATTAGAACTATTTTTGTGTGGAGAGGAGAAGAATCGAATTGCAGGAGAAGCGTATAAAAAAGGAAGGAAAATATTTAAAAAAATAAAAACAAAAAAAATCGTTTAAATTTATCAGCCTGATGTATCTAAAGATAAATGTTAAAAACAAAAAAAAAAAAAAAGGAACAAAATGCTACCGTCGAGACCGTCGAAACTCGAAGCAATGCTAAACGGCCGTGACACATAGACGCAACGTTGAAACCGAAAACTCATTTTTCGAAACTGAAAACAGCGTCATTAAAAGAAGATAAAGTAGGGAGAATGAGGATTTATTTCAAACCTCGATACGTCCATCGATCGTAATTGAAAGAAAGTGACTCCTTTTTCCCTTGCATATAAAAATACCGATAACAGATGGAAGAATGAACGAAATAATTAAATATACAAATCTATATATATATATACGTACACATTAAAGTATAAAGTATTAAAGTAACGTAATAATCACCGCCGATTCGCATCGCTTCGACAATTAAAGAATCAATCCCACAGAGAGTCGATATACGATATTTTTCTTACTCGTCATTGGCTAAACGTATCTCTTTCTATCTTTCCACCGCCGTCGTTTCTCACTTCTCGATCCAAATATACTTGCAGCGATATTTTCTTCTGATCTCGCGTGGCGCGATCCATCGAATCCTTTCGTCGAATCTCGTGCGACGGATTTCGATCGACGTTTACAAAAGCGAAACGATATAAGCAAAATAAAATAAAAGAGAAAACAGAAAAAGCATGCGAATGAGAATGGAATTTACAAGAGGAAGACGAAAAAGGAAAAAAACGAAAAAAAAAAAATAAAAAAAAGAAAAGGAAGTAAATGAAAATTCGTAGATGAACGATGATCCTGCGCTCGTGTTGCACCGTGTTGCGTATTGCATAAGGTTGTACGCGGAAAAATATAAAAAAAAAAAAAAACCACACATACACACACGTTACACGCATGTATAATGAATTTAATCGAATAATTAAGAATACCAAGCGAAAGTGTCTAACCCCTTGCGTATCTGTGTCCCGCACACAGGGATTCAGTGTTTGATTTTGCTCGTACAATCTGAAATCTTTCTACAGCTCTTTTCCGATCTCCTCGACACGGCGCGTGTGTCGTGTTTCTAAATCGAATCGATCGATTCGACGAAATTGGACGAGTATCAGACGAAAGAACGTATAATATATGTAGTTGAACGAGTTTGAATCTCATTGGACTTTCTCGTGGATAGTTCGCGAGTTTTTACAAAATTTCGATCGCGATCGTGGTTAAGAATGTTTGGAGGAAAGGAAAGCGGAACGTTAATGACGTTAACGGAAAGGGAAAGTTTATTGAAACGGGGAAATTATAAGGGAAATTGAATGGATAATCGAAGGAAATCGGCGACCAATAACGTAGATAGAACAGTCGGAGTAGGTAATTTCGAGGGAAAAGACGAACGATTAAAAAAAAACGCACACTCGTCAATTTTTCTATTGCACGATTTATTCACGCGCGTCTCGTTTGCGTCTACATACACACGTACGTACGTACACACGCGAGAATAAAACAACTAAATAAATAAAAAAAAAATATTAGAATAAAAAGAAAGAAAAACGAAAAAAATGAGAAACTGGAGGAGAAGATCGACAACACACCTTTGTATTTCACACACGCCTTCGAAGAGAAACTATAAGAAAGAATATGTGAAAAACGAATTTAGGGAAAATTATTTAAAAAAAGAAAATCAAGACAAAGAGAAACGGAAGAAGAAGAAACGATGATCTCTCGAAATGTCGTCTGTCCGATCCTCGGTATAATCTCGTGCATCGAATCCAATCGAACTCTATTTGCTTTTTCAACCTTTTACAATCACCAGAAACGTATGTACGATTTGTCTTGTATCGTAAGACGAATAAATTAATATAAATGTACGGAAATATTGCGGTCTTACGTTCACAGCCTCCCTGCTATTTCATTCATCATTAATTTTTCTTTTTTACACGTATAATGTCCTTCTTTTATTTTCATTTTCTAAGAAGGAAGTCTATATTTCCTTCTTTGCGTTTCTTATTACGAAGATATGGTATTTGAAACGAATAATTCAAAGTACGTGGAAGAAGATGACACTGTAATGTTTAAGTCTAAAAATGAAATTGTCTTGAAAGAATCCTGAGGTACGAGATCTTATCCAAATGAAAGAAATTAACAACGATAAATATCAGCATTAAATTTACAAAAATATCTGCTTTACATTTTTCCACACATACACAAAAATTCTACAAAATTTTCTTCCTCAAATCTTAAAAATAATATATATATATATATATATATATATATATATATATATATATATATATATAGAAAAGATTATACAAATAAAACGTCTTAGTAAATTATCAATCACAAACTGTAAAAAATGAAAAGGACAATCGAAAAAGATCTACAAACGTATCAGGACATCATTGTACGGTATTTTACTCGACTGATTTCTGAGTTTGCACAGGACTATCAACCTTTTGCAACACATTCGCGCATTCTTCTGCCCGTATAATTAATTCACCGTCTAATTTTTCCAACGTTGGTAAACGTCTGGCGACTTCCAATCTCCAGTTCTCCACCTAAAAATGCATTCTGTGAAATATTATTGCGATCAATCAAATTGTTCAAACATTTCTTTACTTAAGTATTTCTTTCGTTCGGTGAATACAACGTTTTGAGAAGTCCACAAATTATTTCATACGAAACATTTGAATATAACATTTTAAAGCGTAAATGCATGAAATTTCTACATTTATCGAAACTCAGGCTTCCAGATAAAAGACGCGTATCTCTTACTTGGTAAACATATCCCAACGTTTCGCCAACTACCTTCATCAAAATTCAAAGAACACGCTGGTGTGAAACGTCGGGAAATGTCTTTCAAGAAGACGTGTCTTACATCTGGAAGCCTGAATTTTGACAATTATGTAACGTCAGGAGCTGTCGTATCGCTTGCTCGCACAAAATCGAACTAACGTTATTACTGAAATTTTAAAAGCCACGAGTTGTTTTTCGTAATAATTTATCCCGTTTAACGTAACATTTGACTCGTACAACAAATTTTGTTAATAGAACAAATGAAATTTTAGAATTAAGTTTGACAAATTACAAAGCACTCCTGTAATTGTGCTGTTTAACATAAAATTTTAAGGTTGTCGACAAAGACATCTACGATCTATAATTTATAATTTGCAAGTTCGATAGTAGTAACATCGTCATTTATTAAATTATTGTTCAAAGAAGACTCTGGTTACAGAATCACGAATCAGGAAAAATATCTTTTTGTCAACTGCGTTTATTCATAACATAACATTTAACGTAACATTCTTTCTCTTAATAACGTCGAATAGAAGATAACAAGATTCTGAGGTATTTTTACAAATGCAGCAAGATTAAACTAAAGACGAAGATGACACAAATAAACCTACCTCTAAACTCTCGTACAATGGATTTCCGACGAATACGAGATCCTGAAGATTGGTAAGTTCTTGAAGTTTGTTAAATTCGATCCACTCCCTAACCAAATTATTCGACATGTAGACAACACGCAGATTCCTCATCGCATTGATTCCCTTCATTTTCTCGATCAGATTGTACGAAATCCAAAGTTCCTCCAGAGTGTCGCCTAATGCTTCTAAGCCAGCGAATCCTTTTATCAAGTTACGTCCTAACGAGAGGATCCTTAGGTTCTTCAGTGTTCCGATTCCTACGTCAATTCCAACAATTTCAAAACTCTTTTTCCCTCTACTTACGCGATTTATGTAACTTTGAAATCCCTGAAAATTAATCGAGGAATAATTTGCCAAAGTTGGTGCTAACGTTTTACCATGAATTATTCGAGTCTGTGATAAAAGTCGAATGTTTAATCTTTTTCTAATATTTTTCTCGCTCTGACTTAATTCTTCGTTCCTGTTCTTATCAGTATTGCGATAAAACATTCTCTGTTAAAAGATATAAATTCACTTCCACTAATATAATAATATTTTAATGCAAATATGAATTTGCACAGAGATATTTGGATCGAATTTAATTAAAACAAGAAATCTCTCATAAATTTAAAAAGGAGGTAAAAATGGATAATATCTAGAAAAAAACGTGAATTCTGAGATATAGAAAAACCCAGAGAACGCGCGGCAAGAACGATGTTTTGCACAATAGTACACGTTGTCTATAATTCATTTATAATCGAGTCAGATAGAATGGCATTAAACGAGCTATAATTAAACGTCGATTAAGGAAATCCAGCAGCTGGTACGATCCATTTACGCGAGATTATTTTGCCCGATTGAACGACTTTATTCGTTAATCCCGCGTGTTTATCACGATGACAGATCCACGCGAATCTACCGATTCCGGATCCTCCATGATATATCATCTTAATATCACCGTCGCGTCAAGCTTCTCGAGCGATGTATTGTGATTTCAAAAAAAAAAAAAAAAAGAAAGAACAGCAGCACAAGTCGAGGGAAGAGTTTGCCATTCGCTCGAGATAAAAGTGACGACGACATAGCGTAATCGTTGAAGCAAAACGTTTACGTGTAATTAAATACGACGATTAATTGATTAGAAATGAAATATTAGTAGAAAATTTGATGACCGAAGAGTATCGTAGATAACAAAATATCGATGTTTTGAAATTTTTATGCTTCGTATTGCAAACGAATAATACAAGATATAACATGGTAAATTTGATAACATTCTTTCACCGTGTTCCCTGAATTTATAGATACCGACATCAGAATTGTATTTGTTATAAATAAACGAATAATTGAAGAAATAATAATATCGAATGAATAGATAGTGATATTATTATAGGTAACGCATAATCATTAGAAGACTGCAAATATTTACGTAAATTCATATTTTTATAAAAGCAAATGGAAAAGATAGTAAGCAGAAATATGTTTTATCTGCTAAACGTTTTAACAGGTGTTAAACTTTGCATATTTCATATACACTTGTATATTAAACACATTCTGCGCATTTTTTCTTCTTTTTTTTTTTTTTTTGAACTACTCTCATAGGAAGAAGGCTAAAAAGAAAATACCCCACTGGTTTCGCTAAAGAAATAAAATAGTCCAACTCGAAGATGGCATCCCGTTGAGAGTATTCCACGTGTTATTTAACAATTAAACTAGAAAAATTTACCGAATGTCCAGCTGGACAAATCGTAAAGTACAAATTTAATAATAAAAAAGAAAATTTTTTTTTAACTTCTCGTAAATTCATGGAAGTCACGATGCGATAATTAGTAACAGGAGAGAATAAAATAGTTAATAATTAAATTTGTCATATACATAATATTAAACGTGTCGTATAAAGTAACCATCAAAAATTATATCTACCCGCAATCTTCTCGATCATGTTCGTCGAGAGCGAGAGCTTCTCGCAATTGATCAAAACCGCTAAAGCGTTGTCCATTTTTTCTATAGGAGGCCATTGGAAGCTCAGAATTACTTCCTTCGCGGTGGAAGCTTCCTGCTTGTTCTCTTCCTCCCAAAGTCGAATAGCTTCTTTGCAGGTGGTTGGTTTTATGGTAGTCATACTTTCCTTCGTTCATCGGCGAGTTTGATCAATTTTTCGCAAAAGCCGTTAGTTTCTGCCTTAAAGAAAACTCCGTTGAAATAAACGAGCACGAATCGAACAAGGCTGTTTCAGCAAATATCACGTGAGTAAATGAAAGCGAGAAATATACGTATACGCAAGGTGAACCATGTTCAACAGAACGAGCTTTTTGTTTAATTAAAAGACAAAGGGAAACAATGGCGGAAATTGCTTAAAAATACTTCTTTTAGCTTTTTTATTTAATTTTTTAATTAACTTCGACCATTCGGTACGATATTTTTAATCTTTCCCTTTTCTCGTTAACGTTACCAATTGTGCTCGTTTTATCCGTTTCTTTTCCTGCGCAATCTTCTTCTTAATTGAATCAACCTGTTTATTTCTACGAAGGTGAACGCTGTTAAGAATATTTTGTGAGAAAATATTCAGGTGAGTTATCTCGCGAACGAATACCACGCGAGATACTAAAAATTCTTTAATAAGTCGCGTGCCTCGATCCTGTGTCTAAGATGTCTCGGCTGGTCACCAAGGTATCATAAGCGTTTCATAAACCGCTTGCTGCGTTTCCTCAATGAAATTTCAAGTGTCGCCACGCATATTACGATCTTCTATTAGTAGCCTCTCGTACATCTTCTTTTTTAATAAATGTAAAATGCACGTACTTTATACTTTCTTTAAATAATCCTACTACATAAGAGGATCTTCTTGAAACTCATACTCAAACTTTTATTAAAAATTGTAAAACGTTTCGAGAAATTTGTTAGTCTTGCGCTTAAAATATAAAATATGAGAAAGGCGACAAAACAGTTTGCTCGAGAATAACACAGAGTATCGTTTGAAAAAAGAAGATACCAATTAGGTAAGTAGCCGCTGTAATCGATGCTGAAATAGGCGAGTAAACGATGAAAAAGCTATTACAATATCATTTTTCGAAATTCTTTTAAAAATCAAATATCAAAGGTACGCTAAAGAACAAAGGGTAACAGTGTCTCTTTCGTTTTATTTTCTTTCCATCGTTTATTTTATACACCTATCCGCTATTTATAATTTACCTGACAATAAAAACTTTCGACGATACCATTAATTTTCCACCGGAATATCTCCCGTAGCCAACCAATCGGTACACTTTTCCATTAAAAGGTTCCACGTATTACCAGATAAATTTTCAAACGACTCTGTTCACGCATGTCAATGGTGGGCAAAAATTCCAATTCGAATCTTCTGTCCACGATAAACGTAAAATCTTTCCTCGATCGCGTTCGACGTTATCACTTGGTCACGTTTCGCCGTGCAATTTCGAAGGATGCGCGAAACATTTTTCTTCCAAATTTGACGGAATATCGTTTGTTATCGTTTATCCGAGCTTTCGAGGTTACAAGAATTCGACATTCGTTTTGACTCGTGGCAAACTGCCACGACTGGAGCCTGGTAATATCTGGCACCAATCAAAATAATCGATGCTCATGGACGCATGCGTCTGGCTGCCGTTATTTATCAACCAAGCGTCCCAATAAGATTTACGACGATATTAACGTGGAAAAAGTGCAGGTCTCGGGATCCGACTGGGACCGTGTGCGTTCGTTAGCTGAAAAGTTCAGGGCTCTCGTTAAAATCGATCTCGAGATCGCATCGATTCCAGGAGATAATAACGAGTTTAGAACTCGTAGACCTTCGACAAATATGTTGAAAGTTTCGAATGAATTTCCAGCGTACAGGGATATAGACAGATGTAGAATTTCTACGAAGAAACTGTGAAATTGATTTTTTGGTAAATTAAAAATAGCTAAAGGAATATCGAATAAAGAAGGATACGTAATCGTCAGAATTGATTTCTTTTAAGATTTTCGACTTGAAACGTATTATACCTTACCGTGGTACATACTTGAACCGTGTCGTTCAAATCCATTTAAAAACTATGAAAATCTAAATATATGAAAGCTATTGTTATGAACTATGGATAGTTTATAAACGAAAAATTGTTACTTCTAGGATTATCGGGACACGACCTTCTTCTCGTTTATGGAGATGCATAATTTGTAACCCTTTATCCGGTGATGAGGTATCCCGTTTGCGACCTAAAAACAAATTTACGGACCTGGATACCTCTTTGTTTCCGTGCCTATAAAATATCCAGTAGAAACCACGAACTTGGTACTTCTTGATACTAAAAGATGCAAGGGAATAAGAAGGAACAAGAAGAGAAAAGACAAATTGCACGAACAATTCTGGATATTGTATGTTTGTTATCGTCGAGGTAGAACGATAGATACGACGATCGAAGGAAAAGTTTTGAGGAGAAGAAATTTTAAATAGCGGGAAACGCGAATGAGAGGAGACGCGAAGGATTTCGCTGCTCCATCGTCATCGAAGTAAAATAAAAGATCGGACGATAGAAAGCGCAACGGAAAGGAGCAACGAATACGAGGAAAAATTTGTGGGGAAAAGTTGGGAAAAATCGGGAAGTTCGAAGGAAGAGACACGTGTGAAACTTTTGCACATCGCTTCTTTATTGCCATCGAAACAGAATAAAAGGTTACTGACACTAAAGAATACAACGAAAACGACAACGACGGAGATGACTATATTAAAAATACGAAAAAGATATGAATGAGAAGACACATGGAGGATTTGAAGTGTCGCTTCTTTATTATCACCGAAGTACAATAATCCCTCGGGATTAGAGCCATTCGTTTCCATCTGGATGACAGGTAGTCTTACATTAAAATATAGCGCAGAAAAGACGCGTGGCCGAGTCCAAGAATTCGCCTGGTTTCTCATCTCCGTTGCCTTTCCTCGAAAAGCGTCGCGACGACCTAATCGTATCCCTATCAGCCGAAGAGAGATGGCAGTATTGTCACGTCACGCACCACTCATACAACGAACAGACAACGACGATAACGTTTTTCATTGTTCGCTTACTCGAAGTAACATCGATAAATTCACCTTGGCAACAGCTAATCGGTAGACATCGAGCGGGTGTATCGTCGAAAACCGGAAGTCGATATCTTCGAAACGATTATGCACCTTTAGGTTCGAAATTATTTCCCCTTTCGACGACAAACTATCGTGCTTTTGGCTTTTCGGGATCAGTCGTGTTACGCGCTACGCTTCTGCGCGAACATTTCGCGGACGTTGCGGAAGCCGGCATCCGAAGGCACAACGCGATTGATGCCGAAAAACCAGAAGGATAACGTCCATCAACCATCGTGAAAGCTTAAAATCTAAAGAAAATGTTATTTTTCTCGTCTTATTTCGTCTTTCCCCTTATTTAATTATTGTTTCGCTACTTTCTTTCATTATCGTTCTCACTCTTCCAGATGTTGTTACAAGGTCCTTCTTAGGAGATTTAGAAATACGAGCTTCGTTACGTCTTCTCTCGACTTCGGATAGAACGTCGAAGAGCAGAAGGAGAAACAAAAAAGGAAAGAAACCGCGATATAACGTTAATTTGAAGAAAAGGAACGGTGAAAAGAACGTGGAAGAATAAATAGAAAAATTGGTAACGTTTATAAGCACGACAAGTTACAACGAATTATCGAAAACTAATAAGAGCATGCGCTTGCAGAATCGATATACATTTGATGGTTACACTGTTGTATTTCTGGATTAAAGACTTACATCGAGTTTAGCTTAAATTACAAAAATACACAAAGGCACTTGATAAGAATCCCCTTTCTTTTTTTAACCTCTCTCGCTCTTTTATTTCGCGAAGGTTCTTGTTCAAGTCACGATTCCATAGAACTCCGTCTTTCTGGTTTATCTTCTCTTGTTTTAATTAATTCAACAACAGCAGCAACGACGACGCAAACCGATGGCAAACGATAATGTATACCTTGGCTGGTTTCGCAATTGATAAATCAAATGGTCGATGACGACGTGTCGTTAACTCGTCATCTTCGTTTGAGCGAACAAAGGAACGATTCTTACTTAAAGTTACAAGATGTTCGTTTCTTTTGAATCTTACGTCCTGTTACTTTTATATTCTTTCACTCTTCTGGCTTTTGGTTCGATTTTAACAGTGCTGTAAGAAGATAGTCTTGCGATCTGTGAGTCGAAAAACGTATCTCTACGAAAGAATTTTTTAACAAAGAAATTACTTCGACTCCCCTATTAAATCACAATTTTTGTCGATTTTAACATCCCTCTTATCGTAATTATATTTAACAGTTCGTTTCACGTTATACGTAGTTGCATATTATTCGTATTTCATTTATCTTTCATATTGTTTTGATTCAACGAGCCGCAAAAATTTGCATCCTATTGCTACCTATTTTGCGATAGAATTCACAATTTAATATTGTCCTCGATTTTCAGTAGTTCCAGCCATTGTAGTAAAATAATTTTATTTTGATCGCACAATTCGAATTGTTCTAAATTGGCCAGAAATCTGTCAGAGCGATCTTGCATTTAATTTGCAATTATTAAATCACTATTAGAATTTATTTTCCATTTTTGATCATTCAGCTTTGATAACGGAGTTTCTCAACTTCCTCTACTAAAATCGAGATTTATTCATCCGTTTTAAATTTAATTATGTATCATGCTCCCCAAACCGTTTCCCTTCTTTCGTTGGCTTAACGGCCGATCTTCCATAAACTTGGTAACGCTTTCTGCTTTAAGTCTGAACCAAAATCTTATCGTCTTATCGAACTACTTCGAAACGCTAATTCTTCTGACATATAATCTCTATGCACACTTCATAATACCAAAACTTGCAACAAGATTCTTTTTCAATTCGATATCCCATTTGCAAACGCCGTTTAACAGCACTTTGGAAAATATAATACCGTTCTCTATGATTTTTATCCTCCTTTCGATTTTATACGTTTTCGTGCGCTTTTCTTTCGAATGGATGCCTTTAGCTCAGCTAGCGTAAGCTGTTAATCGTAATGGTTCTTATTCCTTCTTTTTTTTCTTTCTTTTCTGTGCTTCTTTATCCTACAGTCCAGTAACTTGGCCCCTGAGACGGATATACCGCGCGAACTATACTTGTTACAACACTGCTTCGTTTTAAATATATGCACAGGATACTTCGGGAAAACGGTTCAAGAATATACAAATTTACAGTTTACAAAGAATTCTACGAACAAGAATTCTGATAACAGTTAACATAGCTGATGAATCCAACGTAGAGGCAAAGCTAATAGATCGAAATATCAAATTGAAATGACTTTTTTTGTCCGAAGAACGTCAGAATGAAGGATGAAAGAATGAAGAGTTATAGAGAAGTAAATAAAAATATTTCGTCACTTTATTACAACCGGCGTTTTGTAAAAAAATATCGTACATGAAATAAAAGATAATAATAAGTAATCGTACATAAATAGAAGTGACAAATATCAAAGACGAACAACAGTTTGTTATTACAACTCTGAAACACTTTGTTTAGAAAATGACACATACAATCAATTGAATATTCTTGAACCATCTTTCCCCAACACCCTGTATATACATATACACGAGTATGTATATATATATATATATATATATATATTTATATATAATTCGGTTATACATAGGCATAGAGATCGCAGAAAATAGACAGTGGGCCGTGTAGACGTGTAAATACGTATGTGTGTGCGTGTATGTGTGTATGTATACGTGTACCTACGTATGGTCTTCTTTATTTTTCGTATTTGCTTTCAAAGTGTCCCAAAAATGAATATTCTCCATGGTACCCGTCCTTTTAAGGAAAACACGCAATACAGCAACACGTCGATCATTTAACGATACATCTACATAAAACTAACGTGGACTTATATTCATCGTACATTAGGAATTTATAAATATATACATATATATTTATATATGCATATAAGTATGTATGTATGTATATTTATAATAATATAACACACGTATCTCGCTGCTGTTCGTCATTCTTCTATTTTTCTCTTTCGTTCATTCTTTTGTTCCCTATCTTTCTTTTTCTCTGTGTTAGGTAGGTACACAGAATTGTTTATCGTTAAACTTATCGTATATACAACTCGGATTAAAAAGATTAAATTGGTCTTATTGTACAGTAACGACGTAACATTATTGGCCGCTAATTCATGCCATGGTCCGATTTTTTAAATTCCTTCGTACCCGTCCTGAAATCGATTTGAACTACTTTGTTTTCCCTTTTTTGATCGTTTCTTCTTTATCAGGAGTGTTCGCCGAGTTTCACCAAGATTCGTCCTTTCGATTAACCCTTTGGGTCTGTCGAGTTCTTTCTTTCGACTAGGTTCTCCTTCGTTTTAATTCTCTGTCTCTCAGCTCTCTGCTGATAGTCTCTTCGATAATGGAATCGTTTATAGAAATAAAGTTTTGATATACCGCGGGAAAGCTCGAGAATCAAACACGAACGATACAGATTCTCACTTTTCAATTATTAATGCAAATTATAATTTTCACTGCATCATAAATTATTCTGATCGTATCGAGATTTATAAACGCTAGAGTTACCAACGATTAAAGCATAAAACTCGCAACAAAGGAATTGAAGTGAAATTATGTATATGAAGAAATACATAATGCAAACGATACAGTAAACAGGAAATTATTCAAATCTCCAAAAATGCACCGTAAATACATCGTAAATTAATTGTAAAATACATACATTCTTATGAAATATCGCTATAAAATTATCGCGAAAAATTATGAATTAAAATCATTTTGACCACTGCGGTAGTTCTAGCGTTAAATATTGAAAGATTCGAATATATATTTTATAAAAGAACCAAACGATCAAAGGATTAATCAAGCCCTCTGTACGTGTGTGTATGTGTGTGTGTGTGTGTGTGTGAATCATTTACAATTTATTTTTCATGTATAGACTACGAACCAACACAGACGATGATAACGACTTAACAAACTTATCATTATCGAAATTACGGTAGGTATCGAGCGGATCCTCGACGGAAGTTCTTAAGAGCTAACATTAATTAAAATTAATCGTTCGAAAAAGAAACAGTGGTCACATTCGTTTTAATTAATTGGCACTTTGATCGCACCCCAATCTTTCCAGGTTCTACTCTGGCTGTTGGAATGACCAATTTCGTCCCACGATTGTTTCTCTTTCAGGTTAATAAAATGACACGTTTAAAGATAATTTTATCGCGGTTCCTGGTCTTTATAATTTATCGTGTCGCCGTTAATTCTAGAACACAAACACATGTGACTTTTGCCATTGAGAGATCTTTCATCTGTTACAAATAAAATATTTAATCTTGAATTATTAAGTAAATAAGATATCGAAGTGTCGATGAAAAGTAAAATATAATATTATGCTATCGAAATAAAAATCTGGAGAGAATTGTACATTTTATAGACGTTTATGTTACTCGGATATCTTTAATAACGTTTGTATTCTAGGATTAGTGCTTATTGTAATATGTCATTCTATTATACGTGGAATTATATTTCGCTGTTATATTATTATATTCGTTGACTTCTTTGCAACTCGAGTAGCATTTCTTAACAAGTTCACATTCGATAAACTATTTGTCGTCTTCTATTTAATTTGACTGTTTCTCGAAAAGACGTTAAAAAAGAGTAAAAGAAGGAGAAACCTAAGGTGGAAAATTCGATGGATTCCGTGCCTCGAATATCCAAGATTCCAAAAATCAGAAGCCAAATCAGCTGGAGTGCTCAGAAACCAAATTGGCCATTCCAAGCGGAACCACGCTCGAACGAAATACAATCTCACCCGATTACTAGTCTCACGAATTCCAGTCAGAATTCCGTAGCACCGTTCAAGGTTTCTAGCTTGTTCTGCTTAACCGAGCAAAAGTAAAATCTCTAACGTGTACGACTAAGCAGGTAGGCAGCACTGGTATCGGTTATTCTATGGTCCCACATAGAATTTTCAAACGTACAAGGACGATGACTCGTTATAAGAAGAAATTACAGAGATAATTTTATTTGCAGTTAGGTTGATTAATTCGATATAAAGGAGAATATAAAGTCGCGATGGAGCAACAACAGTAACCGATATCACTTAAAATATCGTTATTTATTTGGTGATTATTCTACATTAAACTAATTAGACGTGTATACGCTGAATATTATAAAAAAAAGTTTACAGATTATTTCCAATAATTTATTCGCTTCGAATGTAAAATAAACAGTCTCGTTAGTTTCGAAACAAACAACGTACAATTTACCGATCGATGGGCGAAGATATTTTACAGATGACGATGTTATTCGTTTTATAATTATTCCGCGTTAATTAAACAGGTTAAGATATGTATAACCTGCGTACCACAAAAAGTCTCACGGATCCTAGTAGTTTACCGTTTATCGAAATTGCAAATCTCAAATATAAAGTAAGCAGTTTTTAAAACAAACCACGTACAAATGACTGATCGACGGATGAATCTTACAGATACTCTTATTTGATAATCTCTGCGTTAAACCGAGTAGCAAAAAGATGCACAGATTTTAGTAATTTATATTCCTTTATAAAAATTACAGAAACTACGCTGTATATGATAATTACTCCGCATCGAACCAAATACTGCGAAACGATTAAAAAATTATAACGGTTCGTGCCTTTTTATCTACCAATTTCAAACACAGAGTAAATAACTTTGTTACTCTTAAAACGATCAGCTAATCGACAGACGAAGATCCCTCTATGTCATGCTGACTTTGACTTCTCTCAGAGACTTCACTATTGCTCGGCCGAACAGTATGATCTTCCGGAAGTATCGTATCATGCAGGGGTGGCGTAATCGCGCCGAACAGCACCGCCCTTACAATCTACCGTCAGGTACGGCCGGGGAAAGAAAATTCACCCGCTCGCCTATTAGAGCACGTGAAGATTCTCGCAATTCTTGAACTTGCTGTCCTCTTTACCAAACAGCCAGGTTAGCATCTGTCTGGCCTTCATGCTGGCTCGTACCACGCCTCTAGACTTATACCAGTGGCCGCTGCCCTCGCTAGCCCCGTTTCCGGTACGGTTCTCCGCGTTCCCCTGCACGTTCTTCAGTCGTATCTGATTCAGAATCCCGACCAGCAGGTGGTCCACGTTGTGGTTGATCCCGACCGAGACCTCGATGAACTTCACCCGATAGGTGCACGCCATGCACTTGCCATCTGCAATGGCAGCACGCGTCGGATTAGAGAAGGGAAGCGTATATTTAAACATCGAGTTGCCAAGGGCGCGTGTAGGACAGTGGAAAATAACACGGTTGGTCAGTATATGGTGTTATCCTGGGTAAGAATATGAAAAGGGGGATCAGAAGAACTTTTCTTTTGATTATCAGGAGCACAATATCTTCTGGTTGATTTGTTCGGCATGCAGGAAAAGAAAAAGTAGACGTAGGATAGAAAATTTCGCTTGGTATTTACGTTGCATTTATTTGGTCTTTTTCGTCGTGTTATTTTCGTTCTTCCCTTTTTCTTTTTTTTTTTTTCGTTAGATTTTTGGGAGTCCCAAATTGTTTCAATTATTAAGAGCGCAGTACGTTATGGTTGGTCTATTCCGGAAGCAGGAAGAGAAAAATGTTGATACAGGATTGAAATTTTTACTTGGTACTCGGATTGATTCTTTCAGCTTGGACTTTTCGAATTTTTAATTCTTTTAATTATCAAAGGTAAAACATCTTTTGGGCGATTTGCTCGATGCCCAGAAAGAGAAGGGGGTCGATACGCAGCTCAGATTTCTAGTTGTTATTTAGATTGATTTTATGTCTTCCTTTACGTTGGATTTTTAGGATTTTGAACGTGCTATTTGCGAAAGAGAAAATATAATATTTATCGAACTATCGTTTTATTCTGCGTCGTTATATATTATGTACTACGCACGAGAAATATAATATCTTCTATTTATACGCCTCACTTGGTTTGTCGAGAATGCAGGACGGAAAAGGGTTGTATAAGATTGAGATTTGAAATTGGAGTTTAAAGTGGTTTCATTCTCTCTCGAATCGGATTTTTCGGATATTGGATATGTCAATTTATAAGAAAGGAAATTTAATTATGTTTAAACGTAGTGGAAAAGCGCGGATTAATTGTATATTAGCGTCAAATATTAAACGTCAAAGCAATGTGTAAATGTTTCCGTAGCTTCGTAATTGACTTTTCAGTTACTCCGATAATAAAATCTGTATATCCATCGTGTAAACAAATCGGGAATCACAGCATTTAATAATCGCGCCTGTCGTACTGCGATAAATACAATTCATAGTTCGATCATACGCAGTTCAATACCACTCGCGATTTTCTCGCGCGCTTTGCGCCTTTCGATACGCAAACTATTTTTGAAATATCTCCGCTAAAAGACCGTTTTCTCGACAAAAACTGTTCCAAATATTGTTTTTAAATTGTTTTAAATATTACACCAACGATCGATACCTTTATACGCGTGTATATACCAACCTTGTGAAGAAACCACTCTAGATCGGACCAGATCCACTTTATTTCCAACTAGTATAGCCGACTTTCCTCGGAGGAAATCCTGGTCGTGGAGACGTTCTAGGTACTCTTCTGCTCTCTGAAAGGACGCTTTATCGATCACAGAATACATGATGACAAAGGCATCCGGATGTATATTCTCCAATTCCGTCTGTACGAAACAAAAATACGAACGTACTACTTAGAATAATAATAATATTAATACAACACGTATTTAAATTAGATTATTCAAAATGGATCAACGTACAAGTGGACTATATCAATTACGCTCTGATGGAAGATTCATGCGACGATTGATATAATTTTCATCATACTGTACAATATTTCATTTTCCTACGGCAGACACCGATCTTGAGAAACTGGTAAGTCTCGTTAATTTAATATCACTGATACCGAGATTCGTTAATCTGCTAAGCAAGTCGTCCGTTCGTCAGAAACTTCTATAATCGCGAAATTGTTATATGATTTTATTTTTGAACTTGCGACGCTTTCGCCCGTACGTGCTTATCTACCACATGACGCTATCAAGTCTACGAGAAATAAGCAAACAGACCCGCGTTTCTCCGCTAACCATGTTCTCGTAGATGCATAGTAGCAACTCCGCTAATAAATAATTTTCCCACTCCATCGTTCTCAACCATTCGCAAAGATCCTTTCCCTTCCACTTAACACACTATTCAAGCATACAAATCGGCATTATTCCAGGACATCGTAAACCTTGTAAAGCATCGCCTGAAAGAAGTCGAAAGGGGGAGCCGATCGAATAACGCAGCTCTCTCAAAGGATGGACGCTAAGCGTCTTTTGTAAAGCGCCCTCCAGCTAACACGCGGAACTCGAAAGCGGTTGCTCACCTTCGGGTTCGCGACGTTCAGGAATCTCAGTTCGCTCTCCTCGCCGTTCAGCATGACGAAAACGGATTGCTCGCTGGGTACGTCTGAAACAAAGAGGGGAAAAAGAAGATGAACGACGTGGCGCTACACAAAGCAGCTCAAAGAGCGTCGCTGAAAGAGGGGGGGGGGGCGCATGAAGGAAAAAAGAGGTATTATCGAGGAAGAGGGATGGAAAGATGGGAAGAGGAGGAGCTACAGATCCCTTTGATTTGCTGCCTCATTTATTTTTCCTTGGACCATCCCCTTTATTCGTCCGCGGCAAGGACGAGATATCGAGGAAAGGGGAGAAATGAGAAGGAAATCGCGCGGCGGAAAGGAAAATAATCGAATGGAACCGCTGTAAATAAACGAACGGAGACGCGCTAGCTAAGCGTGATCCCGCCACTCTAAATGCGTCCACGCGTCCGCTCGTCGACCACCATCGCCAAACGTCCGCCGCTTCCGGGAATCGCATCGATGCTGTGGTCCGATGATTTCAGCTGGTCGAGCGATTGTTGGTTTTGTGGTGAGATTTCAATAGTTTGGTAGCGGGAGTTAAATGTTTGTCAATCTTTCACAGAGAAAGAAAACAACGAAGAGAAGAAATAGGAAAATAAACGGGGAAAAGAAATCGCAACGGGCTACGACAGTTAAAGCGATAGGTCGGAGGAATGAATTTTTTACGTCTTCCCGAAGATCTTTCCACTTCCTCCGAGAACTATTTTCGAGATGGTTTATTTATTTCTTCCTTATTGCGAACAGGATAAATTTCCAATCGTGTGGAAAAAAGATAGAAATCCCTATCGAGCTGTTCAAAAATACGCGATAGATAATATTACGTGTTACAAAGTTTTACACCGATCGAAATAAATAGTCATTTTTTGAAACGAGAAACGTCGCTCGCGAAATGTTTACACACAGAATTTGTACGTTTCGACGGAGACGCGATTCAGAAGGTCGGAGTTGCTTAATGTACTAGGAAATCGGATGAAAGGAACACGTAAATCTCAGCGACCTTAAGGGAGTGAGGTATCGATTGGTTATAGAAAGCGATGAATGTTTGGTCTATGTTCGATAATATTAGATTCTACTAACGTTGAAACGGTAATAAAGGTAGTAATAAAGCGAAATAAAGAAAAATCAACTTTAACGCACACGATGTCCTTTCCTTGTGATAAAATGAGTAAAATTGCACGATCCCCTATAATACGTCGCACCATATCTATTCTAATTAACTTTTACCTAGATTCGAGCCAATGTAGCTCAAAAATAAATTGATCAAAATAGCGAAATATTTCTTACAAAAAAAAAAAAAAAACAAATTACGCTTTGCAAACCGATTCTCTTCCAGCAACCGCAACATGGAAATTTCATAATAGGAAATTTCACCTCGAGTCGTCTGTTCACGAATACGTACAGCTCCCAAGCAATTCTTTGATAAAGCCTCTTGCTTCGTTCCGCGGCCGTTTTACAAAAACCTCTTTCCGTCAGACCTCAATTTCCATAATTAAGATAATGGCAAAAGCTTTTCAAGAGAAACACCGTAGAAGTGGAAGAAGAAGTTCCACGTCGTAAACTGATAACAGACGTTCAGTGTATGTATACAAAGGGACGAAGAAAGGCGGTGACGAAGGAGGCAAACAGAAACGAAGAAAAAGAAAGGCGCGAGAAAGAAGAGGAGGTCAGACGATGAACAGACGCGGAGGCTGTATGATGTACGTTTATAGCAGCGGACCGGTGCAAAATTAACCGACGCTATTTCTGCCCGCCTGTTCCTGTACTTTTCTTTTTTACACCTTCCTGGAAACCGACGTACCCGTTTCGCTTTCCTCGCGCGTTTCCTCGCGTCCCGCGATTTTCCATCGCTTTCCGTGCTTTCTAGCGATGGACTGAAATACGTCGCAAGTAGTTTGGCCGACTAGATTAGTACTGTATTTCGAAAAAAAAGAAGCATTGTTTTCAAGTAGATTTCAACTTAAACGCGATAGATTCTAAGTCTATAAATACTTTGAGAAACGAAGGAAGTAATCCTAAGTAGAATCGAGCCCTTTTCAAATAAGTTTGGAACTTTACGAGAATCTTACTGGAAATTCCCTTAAAACCACGTTCCTTGGCTATCGTTGAAATTCACTATTTCAACAAAGATAGTAATATTCGATAAATAGCAATTTTTAACTCTATGCCAACGATCGACTATATCCATCTTGCTTTTCCGACTCTCATGAGTCGATTGGTATAATTGTAAGAGTATCGTCATTCTAGTATCAAAGTACTTGTAAGTAGACTGTCGAAACTTTCACGTACTCGTTCTAAGGCTGGAAAACAGTTGGCGAAGATCGAACGCTTCGCAAGTACGATGAATTAACGATTATACATTATGGCTAGGCTAACTTTTATCGACGTAACTGAAGAAAATGAATCTACGTAAAAGTTCATCCCTTCCATTAAATATAACATTTTTTAAATCTTCGAATATTACGTACGTTCTGTACAGCTGTATCGTAGCTCTAAATTTGACGATAGAAGCATAAAAATCTCCAGTTTAGTTGCGAGTAGCATTTCAGCCTTATAAGGTAAACCTCGGGTATTGCATTTGATTCGAATTTACAAAAACGTATTGAACTTAATCCCATCGCTAGTGCTCTTCTCCTTCCATCTTTTGTTTTACTACGAGCAGACGCAGTCTTCCCAACACGGTTTCGTCGCGTCTTGACCTCGATCCCGATTTCAAAATTATCGCGTAAAACTCGACATCGGCCCCAATTTTTGCTTTCTGTCGGTTACTTTATTTTATGTTCGTTTGATTCCAGGTTCTACGGGTGTAGGAGGATATTATACGCAAAGTTTACTGGCTCGAGAAGCTGTTGGATAATAGACGTTCCGGTGCAACGTAACGTGTATCTTTTGAAAGATGCGTGTAATCCTTATTCCACTTCGAGACTCGTTTCATATTCTTATTTACGCGTGGTTGGCGAAGGAGAATTTTGTGAGATAAGAGAAGGGAGACCCGTGATTATGTTCTGGTAACAATTAAAGTTTCAAGAAGTTTGCGAGTTTGTTGGTTTACGAGTTCCACTGATTGTATTTAATTAAAAACTTTGTTGCAGGATGTGGGACGCATAAGACAATTTTTGTACGAGTAGTTGTTTCGTTTAGAGAAACGATTATTACTAAAAATATCTGCTGCGGGATTAACTTAGCAAATTTTTAATTTTTACCGCTGGAATATAAATAGTAAGAAATTAAAAAATCTTCATAAACAAATCTTTTAATTTATGTTGCAAAGATACGTGAACTTTTTGTTTACAGCATCCAAGGTACAATATGTTCTCTTTATAAGGCAGGCTTTACTTTTCGTTCCAATAAACGTGATTAAAAAATTTCATTAAGCTTTCCATAGTAGAATATTTCCTTTTTAACATGACACATCTCCTCGTCCCTTGTATCCTCAAAGTTTCATGAATCCCATTATTTTCCTTTAAAAGCGGAGATAAAACATCGATGATGTACATAACGGTGTTAAGCTGATTATGAAAAATATCTCGGGGAAAATTGAAAACGAGAAAATATTTAATGCCGAAGGCAACGTTCCTCGTATATCGAACCTCTCGTCCCATTTTTCTGAGGGGGCTGAAATGCAATAAGGAAGCAAGTTCTGGCGACTAAGTCGCGACGAAGTGGAGTACACCTTAAAGTTTCTTGACAACACGAAACTTTTGTAATGTAGTTATGCGTAGCGTACCCAATGGAAGTGGTAAAAAATATTTGGTAAACTCGACATCAAGCGTCATAAAGTTTTTCGAAAAATATTCAAACGTTTTATCTCATGGGAAAATCCAATCTTGTACCCTTCGTGTAAAAACACTGTAGAAGTACTTCAGACTTTTAGAAATGCCTCCTTTATAGAGATATTATAGAAATTGTTTTGTGCGCAGAAATTCTTTCCGCAAAAGTTGTTCTCTTCCTTCTTGCACCATTTCTCCTTGATTTTTGATCGAGAGGAAACAACAGGAAATTATGGAAATTTTTGAAAACAAAGCCCGTTTGTATATTCCTCGACCTGTAATTAAATACTGTAGTTTCATCTAGAAACACTGCTAACGGAACGCAATCTGGCTAGCGTCGTTTCGAGTATCCTGCACTGCGAATATTAAAGAGATTAGAGCGGTGGAAGAGCGCGCGTCAAATTTGCATTTAGAAAGACAGGGTTGTACCAGAAATTTCGCCGCCCAAAGTATGCAATTACGTTGGTCGCAAAAGTGACGATAAGGCGCGAAATAAAAGTAAGTCGTAACACTAATCGCCATTATTTTCGGCATTAAGAAGTAAAAAAGTTTTCGACGTAATCGAACGATATACAGCGAACAAATATCTAAAAATTATAAATCCGTCAATCCTGAAAAAGTATATTTTTTAATCTCCATGTTGTAGAATTTGAAAGCAATAATCTATACGGTACAAAGAATAATAATTACTATTATTATTTTGTTTAAAACGACAAGTCCATTTCCACTTTATCCTTAATGATATTTGGGACGATTTTAAATTTCGAAACGTATTCATTTGCTCGCTTATCGGATCTTTGCAAATCTAAATTGCAAATTTAAATCACTTTATCTACGAAGAACTGAATAAAAAAATGTATGTCGTATACAAGAACGAAAGAATCGTCGATCATATATTATTAATCTATCGAAATATTCTACTCATAGTCATCTCATGTAAAAAAGTTTGACAATTGAAATTATGGATTTCTACTCTCTGTAACACGTTTGGCGAACATTTCTACCAATTGTTCACTGACGTTTTCAATTCAATCCATAAATCGCGAAAGAAACAAAATTATGAACCTGGCGTTATATTGCCAATCTATTACAGTATCGAGTATAACATACGCAAATTATAGACTCGAGCTGTTCGTAAGTTTCCGGTGAATTTTCACGTTCGTTTAAAATCTAATATAAATTACTAATTTTTGATCGATATAAAGATATTCGTGAATCAAGCACCTGTTAAATTCATACATTTCAACTATACATACCTCTGTATCGATGAAAGAAAGAAATCAAACTCTGTATCGTGATAAATCTTCACCCAAAATAACGCTGTTTACGTAACCCATAAATTAATGTAAAGAGTCTAACAACGTACATTGATTCGTCATAGCTATATCCACGCTTTGTTCTCGATATACCGCACATATTGCATAACACTAGACCAGGACACAATACGACGGGATCCAGTTACCGTAACCGTATGTAAATCGAATTCAAACTTGTGCAACGCGCAACGACAATAAGATGACAATGTCTCGGGAACGATGTTATATCCCGAATGTACGTTAGACAAGGAGAAATTGTATTCGTGGTCGACCCAAGTTTGTCGTGTGAGCAAACAAGAAGTTTGTCCTATTATATTGAAAATTAGAAAGGCACGATACGTAAGGGTGTTTCTCGCGTATGAAACGTGGGCGGTGAACTTAGAACAGGAAGAAGGTTATGAGGAATATGACGTCAAAAGCTAGAGCAATCTGTTCGAGTTCTATATTTGCAAGTGATATGCTTGGTGGAAATCAAATTGAAGAAACAAATGTAGGTAGGAAACGTGCGTGTAATTTTATTTCTTGAATTAGACTCGACTTTTTAAGTGTATTGCGTTTTGCCGTTTCTGCGGAGAAGCTTCGAACGCCGCTACGAAAGATGCTAAAAACGTTTTTTTTTTTTTTTACGATTTAAAGTTGTTTATTGAGCCCAAGAATGCAGTTTTAGGTACATATTCGCAATAAACGGCGAATTTTTGTAATGATATGTTAGGCAAAGGTACCGATACGCGGCGGTACGACGTAGCCATGCTGTATTATGTGTCGGCGCTTTACATTTTTCGTTGTATAATACAATTTTTGGGTTTAAGCCGCTGGGGAGCGGAGCTTTTTTATGTATTTTTTTTATTTTTTTCTGTCCTGAAAACTTGGTTGATGCTAAAAACGTTTGATCGGTGGTTGTGATTCTTCGAAGGATAATACACGTAGCACGATAAACGAAGATTCATAGGTGTCGAATCACAAAATGCAGAATGTAAACTCTCCGTTCACAATTTTACCATATCGCGTCAAACGAGGTACTCGGATTACTTGTCGTTTATGAAATTTATCGTAAAACTGTTGTTTCATCGTCAAACTTATTACTGTAATACCACGAAATACACCGATCGATAATTTCTAACGTTTCGTTAATAATATAAGTATCAGTGGAACTATGAATGATTACCGTCAATTATTATTACTGTAGAAATTGCGCAAGGGATTTCCGCTGGTTGTGAAAATTACCACAAACGAGAAACGAATTAACTTTGAGTCGCATATTTATCGTTTAAAAGAGCTTGGTCGATGATATAGGAACGAGCAAATTAGAAGCTATTTTATAAGACGCGGGTACAATGGCCAGAAGGTGGAAATCCTCGTAAACGTAAACATTGCGAGGGAGAAATTCCAAAAACAGTGGAGTCGTCGCGAAGAACGAGAACGTTCAGTCGCTAAGTGGATCGCGAAGGTTAATGACACCGTGGTCTTATTAAAAGCGTCGTATTTAAAGCGTCGTATTAACGATTCCGTCGAGAACCTCGCCAGAGATTCGTGCATGATTTCATGCTGTTTATTCTGTCGTGTATACGTGTCTGTGTGCGTGTGTATAATTTGTATACATTAGCGAACGAGTGGTGGTGTGCCGAAAACTAAACCGAAGACGTTCGTATGAAAAGGGTGATTGTATAGAAGCGATGCAAATCATGATTCACTTTTCGTATTTTTCTTATGAGCAATTTTTTATTATATATCTATCGTATTTATATGGAATCGCGTCTACGGAAAAGGATTTATAAATAAATCTAGAAACATATATTTTTCTACTTAATAACCCTCTCTTGAAAAAGGTTTGTAATTAAGAAATAAGTCGAGGTTCGTTCGTTTGAACATTTTTCCTTTTTTCTTTCGCAGCTGCAAAAGCTTGGTCCAATTTATTTCGATTTATTTGAAACGTAGACTCTGTAATTACGCGATTAATATACGTATTTACGTACATACTAATTTATTATTAATTTCGCTGTGTCAGTTACACCAGTTAATGTTAATGACGATGGTTAAGACCGGATAATCTACAGAAACGTTTTACCGGCGTTCTCGCAAATTTCTACAAAAACAAAATACACCGCTAAACTATATTAAAGAAGAAATTTTAATGCAACGTTTGTAACCATCCTTTACATTTCTCTATTGCGTAATCTAATTGTATTTTGTAATACAGGAAATCGCATTCGGTCGATAAAACGCTTATCGCTTACCGATTTAATTTCAAATGACGTTATTACAAAGTTCACTGCGCGATGTACAATTTCCACCGTACAATCTATTAAAGCGTGATATCGAATTAAATATTTCCATTATTTGTTCCATTTATCGTGAAACTTCGTTCATTAAAATATACTTTGAGAAGCGAGCTACTGTTACCTACGCATCGTAAGTTCGAACGACCTACGCTTTACGATCGCGATCAAATTTTATCGAGTTAAGAATTTTGACGACATATTTTCGAATTAAGGCTCTAATTTATTGGTATCGTGAACACTCTACCGAGCAAAATTAGAATTTATTACTCGAAACTCTAATACCAATTTAAAAACTCGTTTTAGTCGTCCCTGAACAGCTTCAGTTTCGAGGGGAAATTCAAAAGGTGGAGCTTAACATCGAGCCTAAACTGATCCAGACCGAAGCCGACTCTGGTCGAAGTCCCGCAAAGTTTATTGCATTTCCAAATACCAAATTCGAGACCAGTTGCGCGGTATCTCTTTCGTATAAGATCAGCGATCGATCAGGGGCCTCAAAAGGACTCTCGTTAATGTCCACCAAAAGCGAACTCTCGGCAAATATCAAAGCTCGTCAATACGGTCAGTTAGGAATAATCAGCGATATTAGTAAGGTCAGTTCCAATTTCAAAGAGTTAAAGTCATTGAAATTCCGCGACGATGATATTACGAATCTTTTGTTTTGACGGTAATAGAACTATTCTCCTTTGCTCCGTTTTTGGGGAATTTAAAAACTCTCAAACACAACGAAGTGTATTTTGAAGCTACGAAGCTACGAGTAGGGATATCCACGTTTTAAATTGAGTAATTGTAAATTCGACAAAACTAATTTGACAACTTTTGTAACAATTTATTAACACCGGTTGATCCAACTGAATTTAACTTAACTGTTCGTTGCTGATTTTGAAACAGATCGGATCTAACGTGAGGTTATTACAAATATTAGAATACTACAAAATATTAGATATAATCGCACAATATCTTTTTCTCAGTACAAGATTATCTAATCGCTATTTCACCTTAGTTATGTAAGGAGAGCGAAACAGAAACAGAAACCTCGGTTTGTCAAATTTTTCCGAATCTCGAAACCCGCTTACGCTACATCGAATCCTGATCGTCTATAAAGTAACAAGATAAATTTCTCACGAGTTTTCAACGTTTCTCCTATTCGCAGGAGGACTACGTTCCAATTACAATATCTGTACCGACTGAAACTCGCGTTCCACGCTTCCGTCGTCGCGTTACCAGAAAACTTGTTGCAGACCTGTGGAACTTGCCGCGCGAATTTATCTTGGTCGCGTTTAAACGGCGAGTTTCCCGTGAAAACGCGATCGATCTTGGCGTTCTCGTCCCAAGTAATTACAGAGGCGTCTTCGGTGACGAATTCGTCGAACGTTTCAACTTCTGGTCCAAGTCGAGACGAGCTGCAAGTTTACTCGAAACCCAGCGAAACTTTGTTAAGTAAACGGGAAACTTCGGTTTCTAATGTATCCACGTTCCGGGTCACAAAGGCTGGCGCCTTGGAACACGCAAAATGAAAGCGTCTTCGGATACGGTAATTGCACGAGTTTAGAAAAAACTGCGCACACTCGATGAGTAAGTTGTCTACGGAGTTGGATCGGGCTCTTAATTGCATTCAGTTCGACTTAATTAAAACGGAAGATTTGAAATTGCGTCCGTAAAACGAGGTGCGAGCAATATTTTCGAAATCGAAGGAAATTAAAGGAAATAAGGCGTGGATCTGATTTTAAAGAAGATTTGGGAAGAACGACAACCTTTAACGTGAAAGTGAGATTTGTAGATAAAGCTGAATCAACGCTGACAGACATTTGCCCGCAAACACGTGTCGCAGCCAATCAGCATCTGTCTTTCGAGGGAAATCCGCAGAAAGACAGATGCTGATTGACTGCGACACGTGTTTGCGGACAATTGCCTGTCAGTGTAGGCTTAGTTTAAGTATATATCATTTTTTCGTGTCAAGTGTCGTAAAGGTTCCATATATGATCGATAGATATTAACGAGAAATTATACATATTCGGTATTTAAAAATTATATTTCGACACGTAGATCCAGTTCGATAGTATTCAAATTGTATCAACGATTGTACGAAGAAACATCCTTAAATCTTTAAATATTTTAACAGTTTTAACCCTATTTTACACGTGCAAATATATCGTATAACACGATGTATACGTCGTATAATAAGAAGACAAAATTCAACCAGAAAGAAACTGGGAGATAACAAATCTCGTATATCTCTAACTAATTTCAACGATAACTTTCAGAAAATCAAATCGTCAGGCTGAAGAATGTTTCATCGGGAAGAGTAAAACCACAAATTTCTTCCCTCTCTGATAACCTTTCATAGCTACTCGTCGAAGATATATCAACCTTTCGCCCAACTTCGCAGAGTACCAATTAAAAAAGCGTTTTTCAACTTTCCCTCGACTTTGCAGCTTCGTTTCGCTGATAAACTCAGGCAAAAACCATAATCAAAGGCAAACAGAGCCTTGTTGGCTCGAGGAAGAAGCTTTAAAAATTACGAAACAAGATTCTATTAAATGATGAGATTCGATTACGAAAGCAACCAATGGATCATCGAGCTCCGATCGATTCTGTATCCGACGAGGTTGATAAAAACATAACCAGACGCGCGTTAAATCGATCCTGCCTCGTTAGAGGATAGCCAGCGGGGTCATCGTGCTATTACCCGTCTAGTATGCTCATGCACTTCGTCGTAATCCGTGAACACGCACGATTTGTTGTGTCAGCTGTGGGATTAAAGCGGAACCACAGACCGTGATATCGCTATCGGGGACCGTGTTGGTTTATAATTTTGTTCAGAAACGATTGACAATCGATCGAGATACGTTAGCCGCTAATTATTCCCGCGTGTTTCGATATTCGACATTCGGCATCGTTCGTATTAAACGGATTTATTTCGTGAATGCATTTAGAGTTGATATGGTCTAACGTTGAAATCGTTGCTTAATTACTAGAAAAGCGGATGGGTTGGTGAGTGGGAGACTTGTTAGTGGAATGTTGCTAATTAGCAAATGCCTTTAGAAAATACATGGGAATTACGTATTAATAGAAATGACGATGTTTATGGAAATTTCAGGAAATGGAGATGGGAAATTAATTAGAGGAATATCGCTAATTCGTAGAAAATATTTCTTGGAAATAATAATAGAAATCGGGACGTTTATAGAAATTTAAGAAAAATTCGAAATATAAATATCGTTCAGGTTGATATCTGATCGATTAAAAGAAATACGTATATGGACGAATCGAATGGAGAAAAAGATTAATTAACAGAATATTTGTAATTAGAAGATGTTTCAGAGAAAATAGAAATTAGTTAAAGTCAGAAGAATATTGGTAATTAAGATATTTCGGTGAATGTAAAAAATTCGTTTAATCGATCAAACTTAAAAATCATACATATTTTCGAAGATACTCGAACATTTCGAATATCGAATTAGAATATCCAAATAAAATTTCGAAAATTAATAACGATCCTGTTAGAGAATGTAAAATTTTAAACGAGAATATTCTTGTTACTCTGTTCGAGATAGAAGTTTCGAGATAAAATCTTGTCGTAATATCTGTTTCATTTGCAAGTTATTGGAAATTATATGCGAACATTAAACCGTACGTCTCCGTTTTAAGTACGTGCTTCCAGTGAAATTATGCAGGATGTGTAACGAAAAATGGATAGCAGGATTCGTAAAGGAAGCAGCCAAAATCGTTACCATCTTTCGAATCTAGGACGTTCGCGCAACAAAGATTTATTCTTGACGTCGGTTTTTGTTACTTGGCAAAGAAACGACCGTCTGTTTTCAATGTGTATCCTTTAGCGATCCTTTCCAAACCAAACGTCTTCGAAGTTTCTCGTTGCACCGTTTCGCGGTTAAGCACTGCCTGAATTAAATCGCTGCCAGTGAAAGAAATACTGCATATTGAGCGTAATGTAATACTTCTACCAAATGGTAATGTTTAAACGTGAAAAGATAATTCTGTCGGAAGGCTCTGTTGTAAACGTAAAATTGCCAATTTTCTCCGTTTTACATGTATCGTTATTTCGTAGAAAACGTAATAATTTGTAACTGTAAATCGTAACTAAGACTAGGAAAAAGTGTTATGTAGTCGAGTACGTGATCGAACTTCGAATAGTACAACAATAATCTAACGATACAACGTTATCGATTAGTAAGTATAGCGAAACAAATAATATATAATAAATGGATAAACTGCACAAATAATATAAATTAACGTGGCTGTCTAGTCTAAAAATTCAAACATGGTTTAATTAGAATATAAATTACATAATATAAAAAATTGTATATTTATAATAACGTAACAGGCACAACCATGTAATGCTTTTGTATATTCTACGTGTCAAACCTACCAGACAAAACCACAAACTCATTTCACAATTAATCTTCTTTAACGGTGTGCCGCAATTTATATCTACGAGAGCATGACGAAGAGATACTTTGCGAGCAACATTTTTGGCTGAGCATAGCGATACGGGTGCAAGAAGTAGCCGTTATGGAAACGATACTTGCTGGCACAAATCCGTGGTTTGTAAGTCGACCAAAGTCTTGCATTGGTCGATTGGATTTAAACGATAATCCAGCGGCGTCGATTCCATATGAAAAAGCTCTCCAGTATTTGTATTTTAATTAAGCAGATCGAGCTCGTTACAATCTGAACGAATGAAAAAATGTTATCGAGAAGTTACAAAAACGAAATCGAAAGTGATTTATGACGAAAGAAGAAGGAATCTCGAAGACCGATGTTTTAAAAATTATTATTATTATTATTATTACTATTATTATTGTAAAATATTATTAGAGAAAAGATTGAAATACTTTTTTCATTTCCGATAAAAGCATCAGCGTAAATTCTTCGAAATAAAGAAATCAAAACAGCGGCAATTTCCAGCTTCGATCAAACTTCCGTTTTCCTCAGTGCCTAAATCTGCAGATGGAAAATCTGCAGATTATACCTTGTGTTGAATCGCGAGCTATTAAAAATTATTAGTAATTCAATTCCATGAAATCGTATGAAACGAAGGTTATCGAAAAGATATTGTAAGAAGAATCTTGACAAAAAGTATCAGAGAACTAAACTCTTTGATCTCCTGTTTGTAAACTGTATTCCAATATAGTTAATTCTCTAACAATATAGTTATTTCTCTAAAAATTACAATGTTTCGCATTCACAAATTTACACCCATCTTCCTTTCATACTTTCTACTTTTTTCTTAACTATGTAAATACACGTTTTCGTTCGCGATTCCTAGAAAGGGAAGAATCAACGTAATCCCGTCTATGTAAAAATTTGTTACTGAAACGCGAGAAACCACGATGAAATCATCTCGAAAGAAAGAAGGATAAAAATAAAAGATAAATTAAAAACCAAAAACGAAGAATCGAGATTTTGGATGGAGGAAGGACGAAACTTCTTCTGTAGCGAAGAGAAATGAAATCTGCCACGAGAACAATTTTAATAAGACGCGGAAAGACGCGAGCTTTTTAATCCAAATCCTTTCGGAAAGTCCAAAGAAACCGTTTGTCACTATAAATAGCCAGCGAATGAACGCGATGGAAGAACGAGTCGCAGGCAATTTCCCGATAACGTCATGGCCGAGTGAAATAGATGCTCGAGACCGACGTTAGTTGTATAGCGTAATCGTGGCGAAGAGCTGTATCTGTTACAGCAGGTGAAAAGCAAACAGGGTGTCACGACGATATTTCATGTCGCCTGGACGGACTGGCCTGCCTCCTCGACCCAGAAAGCTCTGCAAGTTCCTCTGTTGTTCGAACCGTCTCGAAACAAACATTTTCAGTGTCGTTACACCCCTTGAAAGCAACTTTACTTTCGTTGTGATCATTGATCACGCAAACGGAAGATTAGAAATATCCAAAAAGGATGATCGGTTACGAGTGAAGAGAATAGTTGGAATTTCCAGAATCGTTGGTGTCGCTTCAGCTTGGCGGTGATCGATTAGGATATAGAGCGTGAAGTAGGATCCGAAGATGGAAATAACGGTATGACGAGAAAAATTGGGATTTTACTTTGATATCCGAAAAAAACGATCCAGGTAGATTCAAGGTAATTAATAAATTAAGAGCATTTATGCAAATTTATATATCTTTCTGAACATAAAGTATCAGAACGTAAATAGAGATACTCTTCACGCTGCAAATATTATAACGAGCAACGTACACGATAACAATCTATACCATGTTTGATATCGTTCTTTATCTATGGAAGTATAGAAAATTAACTTGAAAAATACACGAAGCTGGTAAAATTAATGTCACCATATAGGTTACCGTAAATATAGATCATTCTTTGCATATTTTTCTCCTAACAATTTCCTGGCCTATTGGCCTACCCTTACGTTTGAATATCCATAGCCGTGTTGTGTAAGCTGCCTCTACTTCATTGTCTGCGTAAATGTCACGCCATTAGGGAAAATACGCTCTGAAGATTACGTGAACAAACATATTCATGCTGTCAGCAACATTCTCATGGTACATAATTTGTGCCAGCTTGATATCATTTCTATGGATATTATATTACGATGTATTTCCCGTTGCGTGGAACGTAGAATTGGCAAAAGAGAAAAGGATTCATTACGCTGGAGAAAAAATTCTACGTTAAAAACTCAATTTTCGAGCAAAACCAAAGCAAATTAACAGATTGTGAATCTTTTTAATTTCCAATTAAGCTTTCTCTACAGTGACAAGATAAAAAATACCGGAAATATGACTGTAGTAATTAAATTTCAATATGATAATTTTATAGTAATTGTATTTTAGTGCGAATATCTCGTTTTACGCTTTTTACGAATACCGCCAAATTTTTAGAATCTTTAGTCCTATTTCACGGCGTGAGATTTTTTAAAACGTTAGCAAACTGGAAGGACGACCATTTTTCAAAAAATTTTGCACGTTTATTACGTTTAACGTTGCCTTTGCGAGATTAAAAACATTCGTGTTCATTGATATATTATGCGTGTCACATGAAACATTCTGAAATTTCGCTAGCATAGTAACGAAATACGGATATCACGATTATATATGAAAGAAAACTAAAGATATACACAAAAATGACGAGATATTTAGTACAAACGTACATTCTGCAGAGACCAATTATTCATTCTATCGGTAATCTTTGACACTATGACGATAGGATCATATTTGACACTTATTATACGCTTAAAACGATCGTTCATGCTGTACATTAATTTTTCTACTAAATATATGTTTGCAACGAATATCTTGTAATTTCTATGTTATATATTTCCAAATTAGTTTAAAGTTTACAAGTATAATGGCGACAGACGCGTCTCACTTCAAAATGTTTTATATAGCACGTACGATACGGTTATGAAATACATTTCGTTCTCGCAACATCAAAATACTACTAAACGATACGCAATTTAATTTGCTTGGACCTAATTAATTAGTACGTAAACGCTATACGACAAACTATACCACTTAAACGTATCAATTCGTAACCGATCCAACTACGATCGATGTATTTACAGGATCGCCACACTGTTCGTTTCATCGAAGAAGATCAACTCTTGTCTTTCCTATCGGACGGAATCGAAACACAAGGTGGATTCTTACGTAAACCAGCGAGGTTTAACGAGCCGTTAGCCGTAACGTGTAAATCGTTGAAATCGTACTCGGATTATTTGTAAAAGAATGGAACGATGCACGCACAGCCGATTTTCCCGTTGGCCAACGCGTTAGATCGGGTCCGAGCGTACACGTTTACAGCCACGTAGCAGCTTTCTCGCGTAAAACGGCTTTTCTTGGCCAAGGGCTGTTAATCGGATACGAACGAAGACCAGTCTGTCAGAACTATAAACCATCTCGCTTATTTTCGTCAAGCGATCTATTTCGAGACACCTGAATCGAGAACAGATTCTACCGACTTCTATTGTGGGTCTATTATCGTCAACCGCCGATATTTCAGCGAGTTTCATGCTTTCTCTATCTTTTGTCTATTGTCAGATACGATTTTAACTCGGATATTGTTATTAATTCCAGAACGACGATCGCAATACCTTTTCTTTATCTAATACGCGATCTATTTTTTTATCTATTTATTGTAGAGACAATATTTTAATTAGAAAAAATCATAAAATCGAATGAAATAAAATAAGCAAGTAAGGTGGAAGTAGAGCGTGTCGTGTATCGAATTTGAAACTTTTCTTTACGATTAAAATGTATGTTACGTACATCATTTTTTACGGAAATCCCGTAGGATTATTTTTTGTACGTATGTTGATAGGATTTGCTGTTTGTTATTTTATTTCTCATAAATTCGCGAGCGTTTTAAATTGTTCCCTCGAATGTATCGAAACGTAACGAAGATGCGGCGAAGTGGCGAATATCGTATTTCGTAATGACCACCGGTGTACTAAAATCCCTACAGACTAAGTAGCTGAAACGTCCGTAGAACGGAATAAATCTGGATTTGGTAATTCTAGAGAGAAGACCGTGGAAGAGAAATATTCGGTCCTATTAAATCTACTATAATTCGAATCCAGTAACCTAACGAGATGATACGTATATACCGATCTTTGCAATGAAGTAGTCGGATCTACATTTTGATAAACTTAAACTTAGACGCTTAAACGAAACTCGAAACGTGTCAGGATATAAATAAATATAAATATATTATACTACTTAAATAACCCTAGATTCAGTTCTCAAGAGAAATCGAAACGATTCTACGTTCCTTAAATTTGTTTTCATGCGATTAATCGAAGAAAAGGAAAACTGAGAAATTAGAGATTTAACTTTCAACGTTTGATCTAACGAATATCTTAAGTTTAACGTAAACAGATCCACGAGAGAGTCTAATCGGAGATAGGATTTTACTAGAACGCGACGAACAAGACGAAATTCATATTTCGTCGGAACGGTCGTAGTTGACGAAATTGATATGCGGGGATCGCCCGAAAAATTCGTAATTTCTATTTTCGACGCCGCTTATGATTACGCGGAGATTGCGACACGCGGATATTTCCGTGGTGGAAACGCTTGATGCCGAGTTGCACACTGGCACCGCGAAATGAAATAGAGTAGAAGATAGTGTCCATCGTGCGTTGGGCCATCGACACGCTTGCCAGCAAACTCTCATGCAAAATAAAGTCGATGATTCACGTTGATCTCGCAGTCGATGACTCGTTTTTCGGTTGACCGCGCACGAGCTTAGAAAAACATCGAACGATTGCCCTGACGAGACGCAGTTGCTCGTAAAAGACGGTACAAATGTCGTTTCTCGAAACCTTGTCGCAGCTTTGCTTTCATTTTCATTAGCCTGTATCGGAAACTCGAACGAAGTAGACCATCGAACCTACGTTATTTCTTTTGAACATTTTCTTTTCGAGGATGTAGTCTCAAATTTATAGAAACATACGACGATAATAATATTTCTTTCGCGCTGTCCGAGCCTTTTGTTTATACGCGTAGCTTCCTTGGCGAAATAGTGGAACCGTTAATGATCGATACCTGAATATCTGCTTAGTATCTGGATTCGCATACTTCTTTTCGCCGGAAAAATATTTATTCTAACCGATAACGCCTATCTTAATAGGCAGTCTTTTCGTCCAAATGCTTAAACTGGAAAACAAAATAGTTGCGCTGGTAACATTGTGTAATTGAATTATCGAGTGGACGTGACGTTATGTCAATAACAGCGGACACGTTAATTCGTTGTATACGTGTGTTATATCGCGAATGTATTAATTCAGTAAATTCAATAGATTTTCTTAGTAACCAATGACGCTAATTTCGATATATAGTATTAATTATAATTTAAGTATAATTGAAACAAACCGAAACGTAATTTACGATAGTTTAATTTCAAAAAGTTGCACAAATGCATACGATGATCAATCAGCGTTTCGTTTATCAAATCTCACGCTAAATTTTACACGCGGTAGAAAATTCTATTTATATCCATAAAAATAATTTAATTATTATAATTATCGAAGCATTCTGAAACGTATGAAAAAAGAACATCGTCCCATTACAAGTTTAATATCACATATTTCTACCCCTTTATCCCAATAAATAACTACTTTGTCGTTCAATTTCAATTTAATACCAACATACGTGCCTGTTGAGGTTTTATCTCGGAATTGAGAGAGGAAATGCGTGGATGGATGTACAATAGAAATATATTTAAGTAAGTTTAAGTATAAGTACAACGTGTATGCTAGTCCAGATCCGCACGCTGGCAGCGTTACTTTACAAGAGAGCTGCAAAGCCATGGACCTATGGGTATTTATATAATTACGAAAAACTAGCCTGTCTGTACTCCGCTGCCCCATTTGTGCAAGACATGTTCCTAGAAAAAGCTACGAAGCTGAAGTCCTTCAAATTGATTTAATGTTAAACGATATCGATTTAGTGTTCAACGGCTTCGAGAACTAAGAAAACTAAACACTAGAGAATTCACTTCAACAGTGTCGGACAAACGCACCCTTCAACCTATAAAACAACAAATTTGACGTACTACGATGAAAATTCACAAACCCATCCTCCTCTTAATTGACCAAGACGAATGGCGACGATCCAACATTTTCGCTACTCCCGACCCTTTCCGTCCAAAAGCAAAATGATGTACGATAACAAGTAGCTTCCTGCTATCATCCGCCGCTAAATCCATTCATCCTTCCTGACATTTCCTTTTTAGAAGCTGTATCAACGAGCGAATTCGCTTTCTCGATTGCGTGGTCAACTCCGGTTCGTTACCAGGCGTTTCATCGCGAAAGCCAAAAATAAAGCTATGCATAACCGAGAAGCAGTCTGAAAGCGAGCTACGTTCGTCTGGCGCATTGTCATCGCCATTGTGGCTTCTCCGAGCGAGCGTTGAACGAAACGAGGGAAAAAGGTCGCCGACGCCCGCCAACAGTTATATACAATCGGTCGGAAAACGGAAACCGACACGGTTCGTTGCTTCAAAACGGGGTGAGCGAGGTCAAAATTCGCGATTTCAATTCGCAGCACGATTTAGAGCCAATGAAAACGAGTGAAACGATCGTTACCGAGGTTTTGAAAGACCGACGTTGCGTAGTTTGGTAGATTAATATTTGGTAGATATACGCTCGTGAGCGTATGATCTTATTGTTGAAAATGTAAAAGAGAGAGATCCACAGGCGATCCATCGCGAGAATTTTAAAAGGACGCGATACTTAAGTACTTGTGTCTAGTATTTATTCGGAAACACTGACGACTGCCAGATTAAAAAATCACAATAGCTGTCCGATGTGAATCTCTGTCTTGAAACAAATATAATATATCTTCTTCTAGTAATTAGTTTACGTGCCATGAGATGGAAAAGATTGAAAACCCTTAACTTAAATTCGTTTGTATTTGATACGACAGTGTGTAGCCGTATTAAAGTAAATAAATGTATAAAATTTTCAATAAAAAATAAATGGATTAGGAACCCAGGTGCTAGACCAAACCGAAATATTTTATAGCGACGTTATACAGCGATTCTCGAGTTAAAACTCCTAGTCGAAGCTTTCATTAAGTCTGCGAATTATCCACTTCTCGGCTTCACAATCATCCGAAGGCTGACGGGCAGAATAGATCGCGGTGTCAATCATGTTTTCATCGTATCACTCACCAACCAGTATAAAGACTACACGCAGGATTTTCCTGAGATTTTAGCAGCATTCTGCTTCAGCGGAGATTCTAGAAGTCTCGAAGAATATATAATAAATACAATTTAAATATACGCAAGATATCAATACTAGTCTAAATCTGTTTCACTAATATCTAGCACCTGTCCATTTAGTTTTGTCAACGACTATATATTGCTGTGAGAAATGTTCCACTATCTTTGATGGCTTGGAATAACTTTCATCAGATACATTCTCTAGTTATCCTGATACGTGCTATTTCAAATAGCATCGTGAATCGATAGAATAAATCGAAGCGTTCTTCTTTTAGCGGTTTCATTAAATTTCAATAAAATTTTATGCAAGTAAAATTTTGTTTCTTATCATATATTAACATATCTTTTGTGCTCATAATTCGCGATAGTTGAAAACAGTTTGGAATTCTTCTCGTACTTGTTTCTACGTATTTCCCCGTGGCAAATCAGCTAGATAGGAAAGGAACCGAGCAAAGGTTTGCTCGGCTCATCAATGACCGTGAAACTCGAGGGTAACTAGCAGTAGGAGGAAGGATTGATGAAAGCGGCAAAGAGAACGGAAGAAAATTGGAAAAACGAGAAAAACGAAGGTCTGAGAAACGGAGAATGGAGTGTTTTTGGGGAGACGGTTAACTAGCATCCTATGGTTCGAAGGTTTGAAAATTGGCTCCTTTTCAGACGCAATTCGAGGTCCGTAAAGAAAAGGTATCGAGAAGATATTTAGGATTTTGTTAGGTATGTGTGATATTGGAAAATTTAAAAATAATTCTTAATAATAATTCTGATATTTCGTTTGGTACTCCAAACATATCTTTACGTTGTAAGTTCTTGCGAACAAAAATGATAAAAGTTGATAGCAGAGTTACGTTATTCTGAATTTCTAGAGTATACGTATAACAGAATCTGAAATATCACGAATGTAAGAATATTCCATGAATAGAATTACATCGAGAGTTATGCGAAGAACTTTGCACGTCGGAAATATGAAATCTATGGGATTAGTATAGATTAACTATCGTCGAACATAATATTATAAAACGTAATAAAATTTCAGACACGTGACTTTCGATAAAACGGATTTTAGAAAAATATTTTTTTCTTAGAAACAACTAACCTATGTAGAAATATTCGATATTTATAGAATGTGTACGATCGTAGATTTGTTTTTTTTTTTTCCTTAAGACATCCGTCTTACAACTTATTCGAAATAAAAAAAGAAACGAAGCAAAAGCGATAAGGAAGTTTTTCAGTCATTTAATTATTATCTGTAATTACTAACATTTGGACAAAGTGGTAAATTTTCATCAAACATCGAATCTCAAATTATTCCTCAGATTCACCGTCACTGTTACGTGGATACATTCGCTGACGCAATTTATTTCACTTTCGACAAGTTGGCCAGTATTTTCAGTTTCGTATGTTAAACACGACTCGCTTGCTTTACGAGCAGCAGATACGAGTGCTTGAAAAACACGATGTTACGTTACCTTTCTGTCTGTCGTACGCGTTTATACACTCGCTGGTCATAAATTGGCTGATCAGGGCGGTTTTCCCGACACCCCTTGCACCCAGTATCGCGACTGTGTACGAGCTGATCTCTTTCGCAGGCACGGAACGTTTTTCCTCGCCATCTTGTTCCGCAGGTGCCAAAGAGTTCGACCTTGATCTTCTTCTTCTAAAAGAGTCGCCCCTGTTAATGACTCCTGCAATATGAAAGAGAAGAAACGGTGTTATTGGAAAGAGTCGTAGTAAAAATGACATAATCGCTGAGATATAAATATTATAATTCTACATGAAAAGAGATCGTGGAAGAAACTAATTGTCAGTTTATCGCATATTATTATATTGCAAACTGATGGTCTATATCAACGTGTGAATCTTTTGCTTTTACCTCGAAACATTATTAACAATGCGGGAATACTTGTAAACTATTCGAATAGAATTTCTGGAAATCTGTAATATTTACGCTAATTGTTATCCTATGTAGAATACTAAAATTCGATGGCTTATATTAATGCGTGAATTTCGACAATTTAGCTCGAGTAATTAATAATAATTAAGAAATACTTGTCATATATTGTTTAGACAGAATTTCTAGAAAAAATGGATCGCTAAAGATGATCATTCCGGGAAAACTGTACGATCGAAAGTTTATCGTAAGAGAAAGAACGTATCTGAAATGGAAAAATCACATACTCCGTGCAACTGTACGATTGGGTATGGTAGAGCAGAATTTTAGCGCGTTCCTCGTCGTTGGAAACGAAAGCAATCGAACCGCTCCCTTCGGGATTGTGCTTGGAAAGCAAGGATTAAATTACGCGAAAGGGACACAAGTATCCAGAAAATTAACATTTCCGTGAATCGATAGAACTAGAATACGTACAGATATTCAACTACCGCTTTGTTGTTTCCACGATTGAAACGATCGAGGGGTACGAGCCGGAATGTCGTATCAGTGAATCTTGGTATTTTAAATAATGCATTCATTGACAGGAAGTAATTAGATTTTATGGATTGAAAAAGCGAGAAATAAATTAACATGTAGTTACGTATCGTTACGTTTGTATTATATCGTTCGTTAAAATCTTATCCACACAAAATCTCAAATTTAACGTTATATCAACCAGGTACGATTTATTATACAAATTTCCTGACTTTCAAAGCACGATCGATAGGATCTTGAAAGTTTAAACGCTCGTTTAAACTTTCGTGAATCATTAAAAAGGCAAATATCGTTCGATAGAATTGCAACATCGAGCTCGTGAAAATCATCAAGGTTGATAGTATTATTTTATGATTTGTAATGAAAAAAAGGAAAAACGCGGCGCAAATGAGTAAATAAATAAATGTTTCCGATGCGAGTGCTTGAAATACTATTACATATTCATGAGGTTATTGGTTTGTCTAACAAAATGGAATTCATTCTTTCCGTTTATTTGTAAATAAATGAAATGATAAAAATACATGATTCCCGGCGCAGAATTTTTGGGTCACGACCATGCGCGCGTATTCGATGCTGCAAAAAGAATTCAAGGAAATAGATACATATTTTACGAAAAGAAACAAGATCATCGTACCGCTCGATTCAAATTATTCAAATTGTAATAAACATGCATCTATTATTTTTTATATTTATTCGTCCCTTTTCTCTTTCAATGAGAATTAACTGTACATACGCGATTACGGAAATTGAAATTTTTATCGTTCAGCCTTGAGTCGTTTAAGAAGGAGAATATATGCTTTTAACATCAATGACCTACATTCGTCTATAGGAAATCCACATGTATTTTACTTTCGTCGTTTTATTCCTTTTTTCTTACACACCTGAACAAATAGCTTACCAGCTATTACCATATTTTAGCTTACCAACTATTTCATTTTTCGCGCTCCTCGAATAAATTGTTTCATATTGTTAATATGTCAAATTCTTGTCTAGCAAACTACTATTTAATCGATTAAATTAATCGAACATACCCTTCTCTATGTCCCGAGTATCAAATTTAAACTTAGCTATGTCCTTTAATATATGATTAAAGGGCAATTAAATATCGAAATAACCAATAATTAAAATATCAAAACTATTCACAAATTCTATCTACTACGTATCTATAGGTAAACTATTCTGAAATTCTATGTTTAAATCTTTTTCCATAAACGATTCATCCTAAGACTCCCTTTGATCTTAAATTTAAAATAAATATCCTTTATAGAAACAAGGGAAAGGCTTTAATAATTTAAATTACACTTGGTACGAATAAATTTAGAAATTGCCATATATCTTGAAAAAATCTTCGAGGAAAGTAGTACAAGATAGTACGTAAGCGTGCTTACACGAGGTTAAGCCTACTTGTCAAGCGAAGCTGATCGTGCTCAACCATATCTCTTCCTGTTTCGTTCGAGCGTGTATCTAAAAATACTCTTCAAACATGTATCGGAACAATATGCAAGTCAGCGAGCAATTCGTAGATTGGATTGCGGACGTCTATGACGAATGGACACGGCGAAATTAAACGGAAGACCACCTTCGCGAAGCACTGGCCCAATAAGAGTAACGTTGACTTTGGTACGTCAAATTCAAAGCTGTGCGTACAGCGTCAGTTTTCGATTAATACGTGGAAATTCAAGGTGTCTTATAATCAATACGAAACACAGAATGAAAAGAGATTCGTCGATGAATAATTAAAATATTTTTATTCGTTAGCTGACCATTTAAGAAGCGAAGATTTGCGCGTGTTTTATCGATAAAAATTGCTACTGACATGAATAAGGATAAAATATTTGTGAGAATTTACGAGGTTTTAATTACATATTAATTAAATCTGGTAATATTCACAACTTACTGAAACCTAATTTCATTGATCGGTAAAACTCATATTATTATACAATCTTTGCGATTATTGTACAACGTACAATGACTCGCTTCCGAGAAAAGTATTTGATTACCATTTACTTGTACTTTTGCCTCGATATAGATCCAGTTACATTTGCAAAATTAATCGTTAAACCAGATGAAGGTAAAAGGACGAAATAAAAATTCTCTCTGATTTAAAATATGACAATAGCAGTAAAAAAGCGATATCCATTGCGTGTATTGGCTCTTGATTCGTTATTAATCGTTAATCGTCACCCTCGGCCGAATTAAAAATCGCTTGTGATTACAGAATCATGGAATAAAAAGAATTAAAAATTTGTAAAATGTTTGAATTGGAAATTCTAGTAAATTGTTTGAGAATTTGGTGCGGTACCTGTTATAAATGGGGCCATCAAACGTTTAACGATGGTGGAATTGCTTGGTCGTAATTGAATACAGACTGTCGTCGCCAGAGAAGCGTTACGAAGTAAAAGTCGATATCCACGTGTGGTCCTGCGAAATGCGCAGTTACGGGATTTCAGCGCAGAAACGGTCGATCGATATGCGTAGTCAGCTATTTCGCTAATAATATTGCAACGCCGTTGAATCGGTTTCACGCGTCTGAGATCGGCGGGGAAATTAACGAGATTGGACCACGGCAAACGTAAAAGTCATCTGACATTTGATTTTAGCTGAATGTGAAACGTCGCCTCGCTTAAATTAGGCTGGTTATGTCAATCAAATAGAAGAAAAAAGGTTAATTTATTAAAAAATTTAAATTTAATTCAATCTTTGTTGATTTGTTCCTTTGCCTATTTATTTATTTGTCGTTTTTACATTAAACATAGATTTTATTTAAAAAATTGTTACTACATCATTATTGCTACATAACAATTTAATTAACAAAAAATAGATCAAAATTGCGTATTATATTCGTAAACGTTTTTACCGTGATTTCTTTAACGTAGAGAAATAATCATTGAATTTCTGAAATTCTATGTTACTAAATTGTTGAAAAAATAATTAATACGCTACAATTTGATGATGTAATTATACAGAAAAAAGTAATGGAAAAGCGATATCGTGAAACTGAATTCTAACGGTATACGCCAAACAATCCGATACTGATTTCAAACGATCAACAACAACCGCATTCAAAAATAGGTAGTTTAGCTCTTACCAGACAACTATTACAAGACATATCCGTATCGCGTGAAACAGCTTTTAAGCGTAGAAACTAGAAGTTGTAAGCGTTATAAAAGCGTAATTAAATATACGAAGAACTCGTTTATATAAAAATTTGTTTGACTGAAAAATTCGAAGGACCGAATGCCTGAATATTTGAATATTCTAAAATCCAAAGATCCTAAAACTTCGAACTTTTGATATTTCGAAAAACGAAGCTGCTATACGTTTTGTTTAAGAATTGCTATCACGAATTATTTCCAACTTTTTTTAATTATCAGACCCCAACGATGTTAATTATACAGGAGAATTCTGGCATACTATATTCGATTTCCATTATATACACGTACGTATATGTTTCTTACGAGAATATATATGGCAATATCAATCGCAGTGTAATAGTTACAGCCTAGTTAAGCTGAATTCGCATCATGTTATACGTATGCGTGCATCAACGAGTTTGCTCGCGATAATGGCTTATTGGGAACGCGGCTTGCGCGTAGCGCATACAACACCCTGAAACAGACTTGTCACGTGTGAACGTAAAAGTGGATTAAATAAATCTGCTGCGTACAAAAACGTGCTAACATAAATATAAAAAGCGGCAGTCCTAAATTATATTTTTCTAGCCACTCGTATACAAATAGTTGTAACGGCGTTCAATTTGTAAATTTCCTATACGTAATATTGCTGACAGAATAAAATGTGTCAGACCAAGCTCGCACGATGTCGAAGGCCACAAAATCTGATGCAAATTCGGAGAGATCGTACGATGGTTACCTCCGGTTTTTTTAAACGAAAAGATACGTATCATTTAGTAGAGCGTTTTAGGACGCGTACAATGATTTATGGTTTAAGGTGATTCAAAGTCACCAAAGGTCAACTGCAAGGGGAAGTAACGTACTTTATACGAGCAATCGAATGCTTTATCTTACGTAATGGCGATTTATTAATGCGCAAGTACGCTGCTACTTTAAATGTTCAAAGTGGTGACCGTAAGCATCGATGAATGCATCGAGAGAGGGATATAGCAGCATGTCGAATTTCACTCGAATTAATGGCAGCGCAAGCTCGTGTTACACGCTCTTTCATTTATTCTATGGTTGTCGATATTTCATTGTACACTTGCTGCCTTAATTTTCCCCCTAAATAAAAATTCTCCATTAATACGAACGAAATTCGACATGCCGTGATATCCCCCTCGCAACGCTTTAGAGCATGCATCGATGCTCAAGGTCTCCACTTTGAACATTCAAAGTAGCAGTATACTGCTACATTAATAAATCGCCATTACATAAGTACTCGATCGCTCACATAAAGTAAATTATTTTCCCTTGCAGTTGACCTTCGGTGATTTTGAATGACCTTGAACCATAGATCATTGTACGCGTTTTAAGACGCTCTACCAGGTCGTAGGCAAAAAAACATTCCATTAAGTTCCATTTAGAGAAACGAAGTCGACCTTCGTGTGACCTCTACGCGGCCACCTACCAAGGAACTGTTTGCATAAAATGATGTGCCCCTCGATACTACTCGCTCTGACACATTTTTTTCTATCAACGATAACAGCCGAATTCAGGAGGCCTGTTTTACCTTCGTCACCCTGTATATTTCCTATTTAAAAACTAAATACACTTACGATAGAATTTTATATTTGAATTTTTAGACAAATACAATTGCGTTTGCTTGGCGGTTGATTGGCATATCTATCTTTTGTATTTTACGAATCGTTAAATTAAATTTAGAAATTGCTATATTTTAAATTCAAGTGATTGAAGTTACAAAATTACGAAGCTTCGGATCGATTCTGTTGTTGTTGTTTGTTTTTTTTTACTCGAGTAAGTATAATAAGATCGTTGAGTTCACGGGTTTTTCTTTCCAAGATCTTTTCAGAGAGCTACGAATGTAAATAGAGGCACGCAAAAGGTCGATGAGTACTTTCTTAGGTAGTTTTCTGAATTTTGCATGCGGACTGCTCGAACCGAGTCGAGGGGAAGCAGTTACACAACGGCTTCAGCCTGACGTCTAGCATCCTCTTGGGCTTATCAGTACGATCAATCGTAATTGAGAAACGTATACGTTATTTAAATTACAAATTTGAAGCATCAGGAGCCCTTCGTGCATATTTTACAAATAATTTAAAATTATTATATATGTACAGCGCACACTGTAAATATGAAACATTTTTATTTTCGATCGGTGTGCATTTGAAATTCTTATATCTTTTTATTCCTTGTCATTTATCGCGTAAATTTCAAGTAAAATCAACGTCAAGATTACATTTTATACGTTACATTTTATATACCGAAATATTTTATTTTGCACCGATGTACGCTTAAGTATCCATACCTTTTTTTCAAAATTATACACGCACAGCAAGAACCAACAATGAGAATTACATTTTGGATATCATAGATACCGAAGATTTTTATTCTCCGTCAATCAATGCATAAAGTTGCCTATCTTACGTAATATCTTCTATATCCCTCATCGTCTATTATACGAGACAAATTTCGTCCGCTATAAAAGTAACCTTAAAATTATATTTCGTACGTCACACGAGCATCAAAAATTCGTATTTTCCCTCAAATTACACTCAAAATTTCTTCTACCCTCCTTATCCACTGTACAAACTTCCGAACGAATCCTCGGCTATCCGTACTTTCAAAAAAAAAAAAAAAAAAAAAAAAAAAAAAAACTAGTCCTTTCACCGTTGTCAGAACAGGCGCCGATGCATCGACCGGAACAGTTTAGACGCGTTTCGCCGTCTCGGTCTTAAATTTCAACTTAAATTAAGCCGAGGTACGAGTTAATGGCCGGCTAACAAGCTCGTCTTGCGCTCCACTTAAAGCTGGAGCACGAGCCTCCCTTAGACAAGCTTTAATACCAGCCGCGTTTCCCTGAGTCTCGATCACAAAGATCCCGCCGTGCCTTGTCGAACGTTTGCGAAGGAATCAAGCTTCTGAATGGCAGCCAGTAAAGCGTTAATGGATTCTCTAAAGCGATGCCATCGACATCAGGTGTAATCTGCCGACAAATCGAGACGGCTACGAAATCCGTGGCGGAAATAAACGCAGTCAGAAAGCTCGAGGATAAACGCGTCGATCGACGATGTTAACTCTTGCTAATGCGTTTACGTCGCGCTTCGTATCGCGCTCTCTTGCTAGATTTACTCAACGTAGGGCGTAATCACAGACGGAGATCGTAGAATACCGTTGTTGGAAATTTAGCAATGTGTAGAAGGAGAGAGAGAGAGAGAGAGAGAGAGAGATCTCCTGCAGCGACGATCGTCGAAATCTTTGATTTATTGGACTTTTGATCGTGCAAATGTTAATTTGCAGCGTCGAGAGTTTTCGTTGTGGATTACTTGCGTTTCTGTATAATTTTATTTAACTTAGAGTTGGCAGAGTTTGTGACTGGAGAAAGTTTCGCGTGGATGACATGTAAATGTTAGAAGTTCGTCTGTAATAAGTGGACTGTGGATGTTTCTGTTTTCATGGGAATTTTAGAATAGCAAGTAGGTATAAAATATATACAAGTATCAAAAATGTAAATCTCTATCTAGCATGTTTTCATCCAAATATACATTTATTTTTATGTCCATATAGTTCAGTTATAATAGTTTTCTGGATAATAAGGTTCTTATGTCGTAATTTTTACGAAGGAAGGAAATAACTAATTTGTTTCACTTTCGTTAAACTTTCATTAAACCTTTTGAAACGTTATTCGGATAAATAATCAATAAAGACACGTAAATGTTAAGTAATAATTAAACAAATTTATAAACAATGCTATATCGAGCAAACCAGAAGATCGATTTTATTTCGCTATATCTATAAGCAGTTATATGTTTGAATTTTTCAAAAATTTATATCTAAACAAAAAATGAAAACTTATAACGAACTTTAAGAATTTTATAACACCAAACGGCATGAGTAAATTTTGTTGTTGAAAATAAACGATAAGAGAATAAATCGGTTCACTGCCCGAGGTTACTACGATACTTTAAAGTTTACTCGTTTCATAATTTACGCGTAGAACGCCAACTATCAAAAAATCGCTGATATTTAAAGCAAAAAAAAGTCAGATCGATGGTCGTGAATTGAATTTCAAACTAGACGAAAAGCAATAGTCAACTTTAAGTTCAATTTTCCTTCCAAACGAAGTTACGTAAAATCTCCCTCTACTTTCGAATAAAAAGAAGAAGAACCAGCAACATTTTATCGATTCTCTTTGTAAAATAAAAGCGTTTCGAGCCTTCCAATCGATGTTATACATAACAATACACGTGCCAATCTTCCTTACGAAACACTGCAATTCTATGTCTTTTATTCGCCTTTGGAACAGAATATTTTTCGAACGTTCGCAAAGAAAGCGTGTTTGACATTTCGCTCCTACGAATCGAATTCAGTGAATTTTCCGATTCCCAAGACAGTGATCTTCGCTCCATGAATTTCTTTTTTTTTTTTTTTCTTAATACTAAAAATAGAATCAGGTGATCTACCGCTACCTGAACAGAGCTTGGTACAATCGCAATGATACGTATATTTAAAAATTTCTATTCTTATACTATTATAAACACGTGGAACTCAAGTACGTAAAATTTCTCTCCAAACGTTTACTCGTTCGATCAAAATTTCACAACTTAAAAAAGAAGAATATTTTTCTAGTTCAACTTCTAGCCAAGAAATTCGTTGCAGTCGATTTCGTTCTAATCTTCGATTCTCGTAATCGGTCCCCGGAGAACGTCTACCGTAAATCTAACGTTCTACTTTACCCCATTCGAGTCCATCCGCATGCAAAATTAACACGTTCGTCCGCTAACTCGTTTGGTATCATCGCAGAAGGCCGTATTGCATTAATGGAACCGCGATAAAGTCGATATGTCTCTGTTGGAGTGGGTGTTCGCGACACATTTCCAACAACAGGCGTTCTGTTTAGCGGCTGAAAACGCCGATATCCGTCGTCGGCTTTGTCCTGTTCGCGCGAAACTCAAACGGATGTGCGCTACTTACGACCATAGAATCGACGAAGCGCGATGAATCGACCTGACGAAGACAACAAGACAGAGAAATCCGGCTTTCTGCCCTAATTTTTATCCGAAAGTCGATGACACTCGCAGATCAGATTTAATTTAGACGATGATTAGAAGGGTTGAAAATGCGAGAGAAACCGGTTAGAAGACAAAAGATCGTGATTATTAGATAGGCCTGATCAGGATTGCGATGAAGTATGATAGATTGTTTGGAAATACAGATGCAAGAAAGTATAATAATTTCAGACTCAAAACGTAAATCAAGAAACGACGTGTTCTTTCAGACAAGGGAACTATCGATCTTCAAACGGTATTTGAGTTGAGATCAATGCAAAATAATTTCTTCGTTATTTCTTTGTTTCCTTACTGTTTATAAAAGACGAAAGAACGTGTAATTTCTGATGATTCAACAAAATGCACAAAGTGTGCGATAAATAGATGTTTGACATAAATGCAAGAGGAGTTTGTAATCAAAAAGTTGGATAGAGTAATTTATAATAAAAATTCAAAAGTATAAAAGCGACAGAGCACAAGCAAATTTATAATAACACTGTAATAAACTTAGGGGTAAGAAAATCGTTAAAAGGAGGTTCAAAGGTTCGGGGAAACATATTATACCACGTAAATCATAATTGTTTAGTGACATATAAATATATAAATTTCAAACGTTATCGTAAATCTCAATTAAAACGGGTTTAAATAAACTTTGGCAAAATAAACTTTGCTAAAAATAAATTCTAACCAAAACGTACGTTTCTATAATTAAAATGTCGCTAGAACGTAAAAAATAAAGTAAACAGAAGATAGTCTGTGTTTGCAAAGTCTGCAAAATTATTCCGCCTCCGCGCGATACGTAGCTTTGTGTCGCAATTCCCACCATATCCCGGAAACACGGTACAGATACGGCAGAACGTACCGCTGTATTAAAGTGGAACGCAATTCGTACCAACCACGTCGTTGCTAATTAGTACGGTTTAATTGTTAAAATTTAGTCACCAAACCACTAGGTCGGTAGATTCTCGATGGATCCTTGAGATTAACAACGTGCGTACCTCGAGCAGAAATTTCATTCCTATTAGAGCAAATGTAGCCGCTGGTAATCTGAATTTGTAAATCTCTTCGGTACATCGTTTGAGATAACGTAAATGAAGATGTAAGAACGCGTAAGTATAATATTTACGCGATAAAGCGCCTGGATCTGTAATCATATCGAGATAAATCCGAACAAAATTCTTATAAAACGTAACAGGTGTCTCGATACAGCTATCCGAATAAATATGATTATCTTCATGAAGAATTCTGAGCTAGCATCGCGTGTTTCTGACATCGTGTGTAATTCGTAAGAAGAATCGACTTTCATCTGAAACGAGATCCGAATCTCGATATATTTCAGAAGGTTAACTTGGAGGTGATGCAGCGTGAAAATTCGAATTACGACGAGCCACTGGATATTAGACAATTTGTGTGGTTTATAAGCTTGAAGGATTAAGAACTTGATGGACCGTGGGACAGAAGCCAGAGGCCTAATTGCTTCAGTGGTTCTTCTGAAACTGTTTTTCTAGTTATTTGAGAAAGTTGTTCAGCGCAGGAAAGTTTCTTTCTGTCAAGAAAGATTTAAAAGCCAATGCTGTTACTGCAGAGAGCCATTGCCTTTGCCTTATCACATTCTTCAACTTTTTCTCTGTTCTCCCACTGTAACAAACATTGTGACGGAAGCTTCTGTAACAGCTTCTCTTTTTGGGAATATCTGAACGGTTCGATATTTAAAATATTGCAAACATTCGAGTATCGAAATATTCGAAAATTTGAATTTTACACGTTCGAACATTTGAATACCGAAATATCGAAATATTTGAAAATTTGAAACATTCAAACGTTTGGAGATTTGTACATTACGTGTACGACTGCTTGATAGAATTTAATAGAATTGTTACCCATTTTTCCACTTATACTTATACTTGTCACTGATCGCTTTCTATGTCTTGATCTGTACCATTATTGTAGCCACGAAGAAATTCTATCTCATATAAACGTTCCACCACCGCTGAGCCAACACGGAGTCCGAATAAACGACAAAACGATAAAGAGAAATCGCTTTAAGGTAAGATCCACTTTGATAAACGTTATCAAAAGCAACTTCTAGGCTGGCAAGATTCTAGGAAAGCAAATTAGGAAACGAAATTTCCTAGCGCTAAGTGAACGATTCGAAGCGCGCAACGAAGAAACTCTGATGGTTCCATAAACAAAGTACAGGTGTACGGATTTGGCGATCGAATAGGTGAGGCAGCGTCTATTAATAAATGTTTAAACGTTCGAACGATTCGTGAAGCCTGCCAAATTGCTTTAAGCGTGCTACGTGTGCGTACAATGCGTTTGAAAATGGTTCCTCGCAATCGGAACGCGCGGCAAGCTCTCCTGAAAGCTTTGCCCGGAAAAGGATTAATCTTTCGCGAGAAGACTACTCCATGATTTTTTATTTTGAAACGTTTTCTTTTTTTACACTGTGCATATGACTGCGGATAGCCTTTTTTAATTTCTCCTTCACTTTCCCCTGAAACGTGACGCATGATTGAAATACGAAATACGTCAATAGAGAACGCTTTAAACGGAAAATTGTCGGAGGATTGATAAGCTCGACCTTTGATGACTTTCCAATTTACTGGAAATTACGAACGTCAAATTTCTTTCGTGACTGATGAAATTAGAAAATTGACCGCGAAACGAACAAGAAAAGGAAAAGTTTGATCGAAAATCCAATTTTATTTATACCTTCGTCGTCATTTAAAAGCTAAGTAGAATCAGTCGCTATATAGTCGAGCAGGAAATTTGAAAATCGAATTCGACATAAATTTAATTTTAAATCCAAATGCAAATTTATTTGCTTCTTTACCCTCCTTGGTAAGTCCAAATAGAATCAGTTGCGTGATCGGCTACGATGGTATGCTAACTTCATCGAACCAGTGCCTGGATTTGTTTGCTTAATTCTTAGAGACCAGTCTGAAAAACCAGTGACTATAAAGTCAGTGATTGTAACTTTACAGCGAACCAAATCGAATAAGTAGTATTATATCGATGTAGCCTTATTTTTATTCCAAGGTAATTTAAAACGTAACTTACTTTTGCTGCAATCTATGTTATCGAAGTCTTCTCTAAATTCATTTACTCCTTCGTGCTCGTTAAAACTAAGTAGCGTCACTCGCTGTATACTCAGCCACGATACTACAGTGAGAACCAAAAGCGAGTATACTGCTTGAAGATAAAAAATTTATTCAAAGACTGTTACGTATACGTTGCATAATTAAAAATTGCTCGAAAAGATGTAAAATATACTATCGGGCCTTATACTATCGATTAAAATAGGGAAAACTGTAAGTAAGTAAATATTATACTCGCTTCGTTTTTGTATGGTATATACATATTTTTGACTCTTACTATACGTCACTTTCATTAAGGTAGTTCCTGAATTTTTTTCCTTCAAAATTGATCAGTTTGCAGATCCGTTCCGAGTTTTTAATTGCATCTGATCTTTTAAGTGCTCCTCTTTCACACGAGCGAAACGAGCGTGTAGTCGCCATAAAACATAGCTTTTTTAGGTCGGCAACCCGTTAAATGGTTGATGCCACGGTGAGAAAGCGAAGCAAGGAGTGGATAGACGAGATACGTAAATTAATAATAAGGTGTTGGCGCGTCGGTGGAACGAGATATTTCACGCAGTGACTGCAAACATAGAAAGCATCTGCAAACAGAGTCAAATAGAATCTCGTTGTTGAATTTGAGAGTAAATACGGATTTGCAAGCGGGACGTGAGGGATAGAGAAACCGCGTTTTCAAGTAAAAGGGTAGCCCAGCTATTTTCCGCTCTTTGTGCCGGTCAGAATACTCGATATCGATCGGTATTTTTTTTATTCGCCTTTCATTCCGATTCGAAGCGTAGCCAGATTGCTCCTGATAGCAGCGTTCGATCTTCTCGCGATAACCGATAAATATTCGTAACTATTTAATCCAAAAATTAGTAAATTATCTTTCAGGCAATTTATATTTTCTTCGTTCCCAATTATCTTTGAACTACCGTTTCCCTTATAAATTTTGTCACTGAGAAATTTAAACCATTTTTTTTTTTTAGAAATTTTTAAGGAAATTAGAACGATTTGAAATACGCTTTTCCGTGTTACGAACTAATAACAATAACAGCCTGGTGATAATGTTTTTCGCTGTAATTTCTTTATGTATCGATGCAATCGTTAATTAAAATAATCGCTAAATCGGTTTTGTTTATCGTGGAAACGTACTATCGCCGCACGATTTACGTTATAATGGAGATTAATTAAATTTGTATATAATTTCTGCTTCGATAAATTACGATATCTATGTCCTTTTAAACTCGTCCTTTTCAAAATACGTGCGGACTGTTCCAGAAAAATGCTGGCACTTTTTGTTTAATTGTCGACTCCTTTTCTAGGACATGGGTATCCTACAGCTTTTCTCACCAAGCTTCGCGGCTTTCTTTATCCTTGAAAGCTTTCTACGGCGACGAGTGGCCCGCGATAAATGCCTTAAAGCCGAGCAACGGTCTATTATTATAGAATTGAAAAAATTTGAGAAATCTGTGTCGCCATCCTTGGGAGAAATAAAACTGTCCTTTATTAAAAAGATGATCAGGAGACACTAAACAATAGCAGGAGAAAATAAAATTAACTTGGAAGGTTAAATTTATTTCATTGAAAAGATGGCAAACAATGAATCAAAAAATTAGAATTCTGCCTGGGTTTTGTTTCATAACAAAGTAGAAATCCATAAGTGAGGTTGACAGCTCTGGCGAGATACAAATGTGTCGCAGAGTGATCTCATAACGGTACAATTTTCACGCTCTATTTTCTCTTTATGCGCTTGTCACGATGTTCGAATCATAAACCGCTCGAAGATACGCAATGAAATAAAGAAAGTTTTTGTTTATGTCACAAATTTAATACCGTCTGCCAGACTATGATAAAGCGTAGCATATCTCACGATGACAAGCGATATCGTTACTTTCAGTCATATATATTCTAATGTTGTGGTAATATTTCTGTAACCACTTTTCATAACAAGTCTGTCATTCGAGCAATGCAATCGACGTTCTCTTCCTTTCTCACGATTTGTATTTTCTAAGCGAAAACCAGTTGTGGTCACCGAACGATACTCGATCTGCGTTTTGATTATTTTCTGATGAAACGTTGGACAAAATAATTTTACGTAATTTCACTATTATTTTATTTATTATAATTCTATTCCTATTAAAATATATTATATATAATATAGATTTTTTTAAATTGTTCGAGACTCTTACACAACGATTAATGGAACAACTCGTAGTATTCAATTTGTCCATAGATATCGTTGTTTTTTTACATTTATTTTTCCTAAAGCGCCGAAACGTGTTATCTTTTGATCGATAAAACACTTTACTGTGTATCCTTAAACGTGTAATCGTAAAAATAATTTTTAGCGCGAAGCTTAACACCTTGGCGAGTAAAATGCTTTGAACGAGATATAAATGTGTGTGTTAATTGGTAAAAAAAACAACTGTCCTTACGCTATAAGAGTGTCACAGACGGTTAGCGAAAAGTGCAATGACGAGAAAAATAGGAAAATGTGTGTATTATATGTGTCAAGGCGTTACAATTAAATGTAAGTTAGTCGTATTGCGTAAAAGTTAGATTACATAGATAAATTAACACAATAACAAAACTCTCACTTTCTCTCTTCTCTCATTGCGTCTAAGGTATAGGTCTGTTAGGTGAGAGCCTTACTGAAGAGTCCACGCTAGCAGATCTTGGACGAAACACAATAACGAAGCAGATGGAGAAAGAAAAATCTGCGTACAAGCATCGCTAATTTGACCTGATCTAATCTAGAATCTTTAGAAAAGACATAACGATCGCTTTTAATAAAACAAATATTCCGCGTCGTACGAACGATAAACGTATTGTGAGATACTTCATCGATACAAATGGAAAGATTAAAATTAATACACTTGGAAAATAGAGCGGTATTTGAAGTACGCGAGAAGCACTTTGTCAAACGACATCCTGCTTTGGGTAGAGATGGCACTTGCGCTTGTTATAACCACACAGTCTTGTAGCGCATGTACTTGTATAAGCACACCCAGTCACGCATATATATTATATAACGATATAAATTTATCCAGTGCCACGTACCTATAGAATTAAACGCATAGACGACACGAATGATAGCAAAGAGCAGCGCTCGTGTAGTTAACGCGATTAATATCGAATAGCTGAATATTGGCCAACGGAATTTCATTTTCCATTCTGCGAGTCGAAGTTTGCAAGCAAAGTTTTCTACATCACGCGATATACATAATAAAATTATTGACCAAGTAGCTCGATATAACTTGCTTGAAATACAAACACATCCAGCAATCAGCGAGGCTGTAATTTTGGCCGTTGTTTGCCTGAAACGTCGATTAAAATCGCCGAATTAAAAATGAATCGGAAACGAATCGATTCTCTTTTCACGCACTTCGGAATTCTTTTGGATAAAACGCGCATAAAAATGATTAAAAAAAAGGAGCAACGAATCAGCGGAGAAAGAACGATAGTTTGAAATTTTCTGTAATTTAAAATTGAAAAGCGCTCGTAGAAAACACTGTAAGCGGCAAAATTGAAGAGTTTCGATTTTTTATTGCGGAATCTTCTACATACCGATGATATATACTGTAGTCTAACACTTTGCGCGTGCAATTTCCCTCTCTAAATGGTTACTGATATTGCTAGAAGATGGTGTCGTAACGTTGCCTCTATAGAGAAAGATATAAGTGCTAATAAACATTGGTTAATCGCTTTCCGGCATTTTTCTATGCCATCCATCTGAATAAATGGAATACTTGATTTTTTTTACAACTAGCATCGATGCACGAGTTTTCTCTTCCTCCTGAAAAGCTTGTTTCTTAATTGCTTCTTAGAAGTACGAAACAGGATACCTACGTTAAGAGTACTCTGATGCGCGACGACGGTTCCGTGTTAAGAGCCGCAAAATTATTTATCAAAATCGACTGCGTTACTGTTTAAAATTTCAACGGTTATTTAAGCCGGTTAACGCGAAACCTTTGATCGATTCAGCTCGATTGGCTTCGCTCTCGTCGACGCACTCGGCTAATGAAATATCGATCCTCGCGAATCGGCATTTCGTACGTAAAGAGACGGATAGAATCGACCGGCTACGCGCTAGCTATAAATTTATCTTCGGTCGTGAACACCAACTTTCAAACGCTTCGCGTGAAAGGTCGAACGCGGTGCTTTACGCCGTTTACTGTCGTCACGGTAGCTTCGTTTTGACCACGCTGTTATTTACAGAGTACAGTGCAAGACCTGGTACAAACCAGGGATGCGATATCGAAGTGACTTTACCATGCCGACGAGCTGTGCAATTCGATTAATTCATATTTTTGATATCGCAGCGTATAAGAGCTTGTCTGCTGGGTATTGGAAATATCGAAAAAATATCCTGTTATTGAGTATATAAGTCATCGAAATGGAAACACATTGTGCAATTGACGCCTTAGCCTGTTAACTAGCCTGTTAATTTAACCTGTCGAAGACCAGTTAACTCGTCATATTCGTATTTTCGAAATCTTATTTTATTTACTTACTTACCATTGTACTTTATTACCGTGTCGTGTGTCGCTGCTACCAAAGATCGTACTAACAGCCTATCATAAGCGTACATCGCTGTACTAATAGTCCGACTATCGATTCCTAATTTCGATATCGAAGACCAGCGGATCTCCTAGTACTTCTCCATGTACAACATCCATCGAGAGTGCCGCCACGCCGAAGAGGGTCTGGTCTCCCCTTCGGGCTTGCACGGCGGCCCAGGCAGCTTGGCGTTAGGAGGAATGGTCCTTCCTAACGGCCCAATCAAGCAAGGATGACTCCCGATTACACCATCAGGGTGAAGACGAAGGAGTGCCTCAGCAGCAATACGAAAAAGATGATCCCGGGGCTCTCCTACCAATCGTCAGGACGATCACCGTGGAGGTTTTAGCCGCCTATGAAGGTTTCCTCCACGAAAAAAAGGTACTTCTCCATGTATCCTCAAAGTTTCAAATATTTTTTCTAAAATCGTATTTTGTCATTTCTACGTCTCATACCGGAGTAGAATCACGATATAGAGGCAGAAGAAAGCAATTAGCAGAAGAAACCTTAGAAGATCGTCGACCATGACCAACGCCAAGACTAATTGTCCTAAGACATCAGACGAGAATAGATACGGAATTTTTCTTTCCGTTATCAAACGCGTTATACGTGAATTTCGAAGACAAGTAAAAGTGTTTATCAAATGCTCGTATACTCCAAGCGTTTCCTTGAAAAACTAAAAAGCGAGGAGAAAGCGATGCGCAATTTTCCTAGTTAATACGATATTTTGATTTTTTCGTTAATCCGTATGTTTTTGCCGGCTTTCACCGGTTTTAATAATAGCTGCATCGATTTGATAATAGAAGTCACTTTTTACATTGTATCTATTTAACAAATTTTTTTTTAATTTGCACGACTAAATTCAATTTTGATAAGAGTATAGAAAAAAGGATAGAGAATAAAACAGGATAAACGCAAAATGGAAACACATTACAAAATAGTAAAAAAAGGCAGTCGATTCGATCATACTCTAAAAACCATCCTTTGTGCGTGTTTCGCCACATGATACAAAATTTATTTCTATATTTGTTGAAAACTCGACATTTTTTCCATTAAAACATTTTTTCTTCTGCGTTAGTTATTTCCGTCATTCTGCTATTTAAAGATAAAAAAGAAGAATATAGAACATACGAATTACCAAATATTTTGCTGCGGTCAAATATGTGAATAACGATCGTGCGCGTATAATTTCTAACGATTGATTTAATCTGCAAGCAACGTTCGTCGATTTGAAGCTTGCACAACCTCGTACGTCGGTCCTCTAAATTTACGCGCAAACTGATTAATCCATACACCGCGGAAATTCTAATTCATCGTGTCCTATTCATTTGATCCTATAACGCAATTAGAAGGTTAACGTAACCTTTCGGAAACGATGAAACGAATCTAACGCGGCTGTTTTAATTTCATTTTTAACACAAACGATGTCGAATTTAACAATATGCGGAATGTTCGACCAATTAAATTATACGTGAATTTTAACGATGAACAGAGGGAAATAGATAAGATGCGTGAAAATTTAATTAACGATACGAGCGGCAAATTGTTCGTTAAATTATAATATGGATATTAATATGAGAAATCTATATAGAGAAGAAATATGGAAGAAATTTTCTACGAGAAGCGAAACGATTTGTATAGGGAAGAAACATGGGAGAGATTTTCCACGAAAACTAGGAGATATTTTAAAAGAGAAAACAACACGAAAATAGTCGCTCCGATGTATAAGTTGAGAAATTCGTTCGTTGGAGTAGAATATCACCTCATGCGGAAACTAGAATCGCTGTTTGCCAGAATTTTACGCGTTTGTATGAAGTTTCTGTAAGCTACTTCGCTGCGTTAAAAGCGTCCCATAAAACTGTCCATGAACATTCTGTACATAAGCCTTTTGTGGCGAACTATGGGTTGGAATCTTGGAACAACTCGGCATTTTGCTCGAAAGAAACGAAAAACTCTAAAAATTCTCATTCGCTGTTTTAATTTTTGGTTTTACAACTCTTCTTGCAATCCTAGTTTGTGCAATCTACTTTTTGAGATTACAGGACTTTTTTAAACTGAAATAAAGAACCGAGAAAATTAATGTATAATCCGTCCTTTCACATAATTGACGCATAGAATTTGTTGCATAGTTCAGTCCTTTTTCAAAGTAAATTCACAATTCTAAATTAACACTGACGGCCATATTCTTAACCATAATGAAATTATTAAATCATTAAATTATTAAATTATTAAATTATTAAATTATTAAATTATTAAATTTTGATCGTTGGAAGAAGAAAACGTAATAGAAATTTCCGACCATACTATGTGTTATACAAAAGATCTCGTACGGCATACGACACGATATAATTACCACGATTACATTGGCAAAGTTTGAAACAAATTGAAGTTACAAGATACTCTTTGCAAATATAAAAGGACATCGGGACTTCCGTTTTGGAATGTTGGAAAAAACCCCAATACCCTAGTCCACACTTTTACTATAGCTGCACTTAAATAATAAAAATAAGAAATAGTTTTAATGTTCTAATCCGATCTTATGACGATGGGCTTGGGCTCGAAGTGACGTAGCGGGTCACTGCACGTAGCCACGGTCGCGGGAGGGACGCGTACCTGACAGAGGGATGGAATGATTATATAGCTTTCCTTAAAAACAAAGATTGACCCGAGAGGTGGGGAGAGGAATATATAAGGGCAGTTCCACTTGGATTTTGGCAGAGTTCATTCAGATAAGTTTTACTTGTACGTGGAGTTATACGTGTATCACATCGCATTCGTCCTCCCGTGGACCGTGGATTCGTTATCGAACCTGAATTCGTTGTCATCGACATCTCGACCACCCTATCGCCGCCGTTACTTATAGCCTCTTGTAGCGCCCACATTTGTACCAATAAACATCAGCTATATCCGCGATGGTAAATTTGAGTAAAGGTTCATCGAACGCCCAAAATTCCAACCTTAATCCGACATCAGAAGTGCGAGTTAATTCAGTCGCTAGTGCAAAAATCGAATGTGGAACCTAACAATTTTTCGCTACCGCGTTTTAACTCTGAAACCGCGGGCTTCGATTCCGTTGCATGATACGCACCTGTCAATTTGATTATGGAGGAAAATCCTTACAAAGCAGTGCCCTGAATATAATTTCGATAAAGTCGAATCGACTTCTACGTAGTGAAAGCATCAACTGGTGGATCAAGTCATCCGGGTGAGTCGTTTCCATTTTACCCCGATTTTGGAGCCGAGTATTCACTAATTAAAGAATCCGTAGTCTTGAGATTTTCTGGCAAAAGGATTGATATGGTAGTAATGCGAGGAATAAGAAATATTTCCAACCTCAATCCGACATATACATTCGAGAAAAATCGAAAGATCGTTAAAACAGCGAATTATTTGTTGCATCAATGTGCTCTAATATCTTTAGATATAACGATGTATTCGTACTAATACGTCGACTACGACATCTTGTTACTCGTAGTCTGGAATTTCCAGTGTGGTTACACATTCTACCATTATGGTCGACAGTCGTGTCTCGTTGCAATGTCGAATATCTTAAAAAACCTCGTATATCACGTCCATAATACGTCCATTAACATTTTTTTACGGTAAACATTCAAACACTTTGGCGAATGGTCGTAGATTAAAAAGAAAGAGAAATTCATCGGAGGGACGCTCGCGGGAAAACCATCGTGAATAATCCATCATACGTATTTTGCTATTACAAGCTTGATCGAGACTTTTAATCCGCCAGAGGGAAGCTTTTTATTTATGAGAAATTATATGACACTTTCTTGACCGATGCGAAACCGATCATCCGCGTAAAACGAGCCATAAAACTCTACCAGGCGAACTTTATATGACACGTGACGTTTCAATCTGTCGTTACAAGTTAAAACACGCGATCAATCGTCGAAGAGTCCAAACCAAACGATTTATAGCCATGTATGGTTTCAACGAACCGTCAACGGTATAATTCATGAGAGAAGTCGGGCGAGTGAACTTTAATTGTCAGTTTGTGTATGCTCGAGTGTTTCAACATTTTCGCGTTGAAATTCGAATTTTGCGTGCAGACGAGGAAAATGCGGAAATTTACTACTACAGATACGATCAGAACTCGATGGCATATTAAACGATTGATAATTGGAATGGAATATATTCTGCAACGTGTGAAAATTTATAAAACCGTGATAAAATTTCTCACGCAGCTTTTTCTATTTTTTTTTTCCATACATCCGTATGTAACGATAAAGGTAAAAAAATTTTATAGCGGAGTAATCGTGTAACGTGTAGAAATTTATAAGAATGTGGTAAAAAGTTTTAATTACATTATCCCGTTTTATTATAACAAGGCGCAAAAGTACGCACATTTTAAACTCTGTTAAAATCAACGTAACGAAAAACGTATAATTACACCAATTAGCGTCTTTTAAAAGGTAATGGTTGTGTGACAGCGAAATATATGTATATGCCTTTGTTCGCAGTAATAGGAACAAACGACCAAAACCATTGTTAATTCTCATTAAAAATTTGTATATCTATCGAAAATTTTATAGAATAATTTCCCTCGCGGGACGAACCTAACATTGATGCAACGTTAGTCTGACTATGTACAATTAGAAGATTATTATATCCTGTTCTTTCTTTCGTCGCGAGCTTCGATATCAAGAATTTTACATTGGAAAATAGCGTAATAAACGTATATTATACGAAAGCATTTTAATTCTTCATTCGAGAAAGCAACTGTTTTTGTTACCTTCCAGCAAAAAGCAATATAATCCTAATCGATACGAAAGGACATCCGAAATACGTTCTGAGAATAGAGAAGATTCTTGGTGAATGGTTAAAACTGGCCGAATCGATGGGTCTGACGTGGGGCAACTTTTTCGATGACGGTAGCCTAGAATCCACCATCAAGTGATACAGGTTTACGCATGGGTGGACAGCCGCATTGTGTTCACGCTCGCATTCTCTAAAGTTCGAACATGTCCGCTGCAAGAACAAATATCAAGCGGCGCGTACGCTTCGTGGAATGAAATATACAGAGCCCACGAACCAATGGAAGTTTTAAAAGAAAATAATACCCAACTATTCTTTTCGTTTCTAGAGTTTTTAGAACAATCCATCGAACTTTTGCTATTTCGCGAGTTAAAGATACCGTGGTTCCGAGTTAATGAGAAATACCATGGTTAAGGAGTAATGGTTCTTCGAAAAGGAGCAATAATTTTTGAATCGAGTTGAATTCAATTATAACGTTAAATGTTAAACAAATGACCTAAAATTGTGTGCTGCAAGAACGTAGAGTAAAATTAGGTGAAATTAAAGCGAACTTAATTTTTTGTACAAGGGATCTTGTAAAATGCTATCTAGTAAGTTTTGGCCAGTGTAATTACTGTTGCGTAATGGTATAATTATTAACTTTTATATCGGGTGTGATTATTATTGACATATATCGCAAGTTCTGTCGATCATAGATGTCATGTTAACTTCAAGTATCGTTTTACAAGTCATTTTTTATTTTCTATGTTGTTCTTTTATAAATGCTTAAGTCTTTATTTCTGTACTCGTGCACGCTGTTCCAACTCCGACGGCTTTGTAATTCGAAACCATCCGCCACGCCCATTTTTTGAAACGCGCATTCTCTTTTTGCACAGAACCAACAAAATGAAAATTTATAAAATGCGTTCGTTCCGATCACGTTCTCTCCGACAAGAAACTTCGAAAATTCACTTTGGACAGCAGACTTTCTTTCTCTTTTTGTTTCCTGGAGAACCGTAGGAAATACAGTAAAAAGCGTTGAATTTTTCAAAAGTCCCGCGCCATGCTGAAGCATTTCGTTGCGGATGATAGAATAATGAGACGGGTCGCAGCTGTTTTCTACGGGGTGAACTTGTTAAAAATTTCATCGTCCTTTTAAATTTTTCTTTGCGCGAAACGCGGCTCGATCGTCTCGTTCGAATTCCAACGATCGCCGGTAAACGAGTTATTTAAACGAACGTATCTTGCATCGAGAGAGTTGATTGGATTTATTTACGCAAGACGAACTGATACAACGTTAATTTCCAACAAAATCCCACTGGATCACCTGCGCTTGGATATTAAATCTCGTTGCATTTTTTTCCTTCGAAATAATTCTTTTAGTAGATTCAAAATTCCATCGATTAATAAAACGTTAGGGTATAAATCAGTTTATCATTTATTCTACGATTTATCGTTAATCTCTTTCGTTCGTTCGTGGTATAATTATGATAACGAGACAGCTGGAGAAGCTCAGGCTTTTCTCGGCTCCTAATTGCTACCTCTTTTAATTCCCCAACAATCCAACTGTTTTTATCTGTTCCAGACTGAGATTAAACGCACGATATACTTTATCTCTTCTCCTTTTTTCTTTGAGTCTTTGAGTTGTCATTAGCAAACTCGTTAAATATTGTTTTTTCTCCATTACGGTCGGGAGAGTTATTTGATTCTTTTTATTTAACCTGATCCAGAGAATGACGGAGCACCAAGTTCAACTTCGTCCCTTCGAGTGATGAAATTCTATTTGAACTTCGTTCTCGTAACGGTACAATTCAATTTGAACTTCGTCTTCATAATCACGGGGTAGTTTAAGTCAAACTTCAATCTCGGGCTGATGAAATCAAACTTCATTATGGCGATGAAGAAGAATCAAGTATAACCTGATCATCGAACACGATATTTGAAATACGATATCTTTGTGATTAGTGAAAATTCATTTCCATCCAGGAATTTCAACAATTTTTGATACTCGCGATTTAATCAAATTCGCCAGTCAAATTTCACCCCTTGGGCGAAACACACGAAGAACACGCGAAGAAAAACATGAGATCAATTACACCCGAGATAAATTTCATAATTCAGATCCGTGTTCGTTATCTCTGCACTCGCAGAATTAAATTCTAACTGTATATCCTCTTTACGGAAGAAATCAATCGAAACGCCGTACACCTGTTATCGTACAACGTTCGTTCCAATTATACGCTGCACTAACGCGAAACTTGATCAGTATTCTGAGAAGAATACCTGCCAACTGTGTGATCGTCGTTAAAAATTGTCTTATTGGACACCGAACGTTTTCTTTGCACAGTCGTTCTTTTACTAAATGTAACTGTTTGATTTTGTTGCCAGCGATGGTCATTGACTGAATGTTTTAAAACAAGACTGAAAAAAAAGTTGGAGGAAAGTCGATTATCAAAGATCTGCAAATAAAAATGCCAAGTCTTATATGAGATTATATTATTTCCTATCGTTTGTACGTCATTTCCATATTCCATTTAGACGATACGATATCTCTATATAATTTCCATGTTCTTTTGAAAAACAGCTGTCTCTCCAATTCCATTCGCAGGTTTCACAATCCAACGTCACATGGTTAATTCTCAATGCAGTTGCAATTTCGCGTTTTTGGCATCCTGGTGCGTATATATTTTTGGACATCGTTATTTAGAAATGCTAAAAATTTGCGAAAACGTGTCGTGCTCGTCAGATTCGAGTTTTAAAATAACTTTTATGATCGAACAAGCAGCAATTGAAGAATTTCTGATTCAAATACTCAAGAATTCTAAGCTCTCGTCCAATTCCTATCGAATTCAACGATTCGAATGGCTGGCCGTTCTTGCAATTTAAGAATTTAGGAACTCGGAAATAACTGCAGCTTTTTCAAACTCCTCGCCGACGAGCAACCATGAAAGAACTCGATCTGCCCCATATTTTTCACCGTTTTTAGCCACAGAAAACCTCCGACATATCGCATTCCCTCTGCCCAACGATTTCACTCGATCAACGATGAAATACGCGCTACTTCTCTGAAATTCCCAGGGAAACGAGTATCTATCTGTCGTTCGATCCTGCCGAGTTTCAACAAATCATCCCTTTGGGACGACTCTTCATTGCGCATACCGCGCAATACCTACGAGAACCGTTCGATACCTGATTGAAATACGTATCGTTCGCAGCCTCGAGTCGGCATCGCTTTTGTCCCCCAATCACTATAGTATCCTATTCCTATTCCTTCTCCAGCCAGTAATACCTTATTTCTATTCCACGGATTAATGCGCCGATCACATCGTATCTCTGTCCGCGTGGAAGAAGAGCGGTACGTTTATTCTTTTATTTTCTCTCCTTCTTTCCTTTTTCTCTTCTATAGAAGGAAAAGGAGGAATTATTTAAACAGGGATCCGGATATCTACGCGGCTCTCTGATTAACAGGCCGTAGCAAACAGGTCGACAGCTTCGTGTCGCACACGCGAACACGACTCGCAATTTCGTGTCGCACCTTTGGCGTACGCTGAGGAACAGAGAAGCTTGGAAAGGCGATTTTCGAGGATCGACGCGTTTTCCGTGAAAATTGCGTACCACAAGTGATTAAGTAAAAGTCGATAGTCCGATAAAGTCAAGCGAAGTTGAGTTTAAACTACCAAACTAATAGAAAGATTACTGCGCTTTCTCGGTTACTCGGTTCGATTATTTGGCTAGTTTCATATGGTTTTTCTATTTCATATCCGTAGTCAATGAATTTACAAGTAGATTGTTTAATATCGAGCGGTATTAAAACGATTGTTTAATTTCAGAGTGACGTCAAATTGGTAAATGTTAACAGGGAAGATATACTCTCCCCGTTGATCGATAATCCTTGTTGTTTTTGTAATAACAATAGAACAAGTTGCTCTTTGCTAGATACGTAACAGCATCGTAACAAATATCAGATTCGCCATCAGACGCTAAATATCAAAGTTAGTTTCCAATACCAATATGATCGCGTTAGTCGTATCTTTCAATTTCTAATAGAATTTCAGCAACTTTCCTATAATACGCATAAAATATCTATAAAAATTGTGAAATATTTTCTTGACCTTCTGATAATACAAGTTACGCCTACATAGCGTGCATAGCGCATTTCCACGATTAATTAAACTTAAATTTGACTGCAAAATAATTTGACTGTTCCGAAATTTTAACACGTTAAAGTGCCCGTGAAGCGACGAGTTACGGGACCGATCGAGCAGCGGGGAAAAGGGTTCGGCCTCGTCATCTTTCGAGCCATATTTTTAGAGCGGTTTACAGCATTACTTTGAAACGCAATACCGTGCAGACACGTTGTGTGTCTTATACTGGTTAAATGAACTCACACGATATATTGTCGGCCGTACGAACGGTACAGCTCGTCTGTTCGACAGGGAATGCTCGCTGAACCCTGAAAGAAATTTTCGTTTTATTTCACTCGGCTAACCAAGCCTGTAATTAATAATTTTCCGTGCGGCAAGGCGGCAGCCTACCGCCGTTGTTGGTAAACACGGATTTTCCTTTAACCAGCACCAGCCAGGGGATCATCGTTTATTTTTAAGATGAAATCTATTTCGAGGCTGCGCCAGCCGGTCCCTTTCATTAACTTTTATTACCGCGGCGAACGCATTCGATGATTTATGTCGTGACACGTTCTCTACCGAATCCAAACCTTGAACTGCGATTTCGCGGGAAGGTTAACGCCAAGATTATTTCAGATGTCAGATATGTTACTTTCTCGTGACGACCGCGACCGTCGATGGAGAAAGTAAAGTAGAGCGATATGCCATCGACAAATTCATTTTCGCAAATACGAGGTTGTAGGATCTATAATAATATTCCAAGATCGTGAAACTGAAATCTGTAAAATCGGAAATGTTTCAGCATCGGAAATAACGAGGGAATTGTAGAAAAAGCTATCGAACTTTAAAATCCACGGAAGAATTCGAATAGATTTAACAAGATTTAGATAAAATTTAAATAAAGGAAAAGATAACTACCTTGGAGAATCCAAACAGCCAAAGACTAGATTAATCTTGTCGTTTAAACAATTTTTTAAGTTTCAGAAAAGTATAAATAAACCATTATCGATAAGCATAATCGTTCGGATTTTATGTCAAAATTTCTCGTGAAATATTATCTTCGCGTTTGATAACGATAGAAAAATTCGGACAGTGTTAGAATGGTCAAAAAATATTAATCACAGTTACACAAAAGGAGAAGTATTTCGATTTGAAAACGAAACGAATAAAAGGTAAAGAGCAAACTTTGACGACCGATCGTTGTTGAAATAAAATACATGGCTATAAGGCATTAGCTAAATATTAAAGACTCGACGCGTACAAATAGAAAAATAAGGGACGTTATTCATAGCCGCGCGAAGCATACTCGCCGTGCTTATAAATATATCGCGGGACCGGTAATTTCACCGGAGTGTTTATGACAGAAAATACACCTGCACATACGAGGTATATTTTCTGTCCCGTGGCAATGTCAACAAATCGTTATATCCGTACTATCCACCAGCCGAGGCTTGCCAGGGGGAAGTTAACCGTGCGGTAACTTTACGTTTATTATTTCAATTTTAATTAAATACGCACGCATAATGCGATCGTGAGGTACAATTGCAATAACAACAGTATGCATCGATATAATTGTATCGCGTGATCGATCCAAAATATGCATTTGCAGAATTATCATTTCGAACAGGTTTGTATCCAAAATGAGAACAATTTTTTTCATGTAAAAATTAGTTACTATTTTTGTATGCGTTAAACTATCGTGAAAATTCATTACGGTCGCGCGACGATTATTTTTATATCAAGATATTAATATTCTATCGCTTTGGAAATTTCAAAAATATTTAACGGGAAAAATTGTTAAGACAACCAGAATCATCGATCCGTAATTTTTCATAGGAATTTTATAGATTTACGATATCGCATTTCTTAGGGTTTCGATGATTTTGGTATAGTATGTAGGTTGTAACAATTATTTTTTACCTCTCTCATTTTCGTTATTTTGGTACAAGTTTTATGCTTCAGTTTTATTAAGGCGGTAATTTCTATTGATCGTGGTCATTTTGACGTAGTTCAACTTTTTCACGGCCTCGCGTGAACGTCGAAGAGAATGATGCATGTTTTGAAGAGCGTTATTATTAAAATTAAATTAAGATTGTGTAGATAGGGTTAACGAAGTTCGTTAATCACGGGCTCCAAAAATGTCTTACAATATTAATGCGATATAACGATGCATGATCTAAATAAAAATACCATTATTAAAATTATTCTACAGTTTTATCGTAGTAGGAGATTTGATTGATTTGCAATTATCCTAGATAATTCACGAAGATTATCATGCTTGGGAGTAGCGACCCGTAATCGTAAAAACGTTTCACAGGGAACAAGATGAACTTGTCCGCTCCTCCACGATATCGGCGTAGCTCGATGTAAAGTTTAATTTGCATATCGTGTGCACGGCAGTTATATCTGATACAACTTGTTTTTACACGCGCTTGTGACGTACTCTATGACTGATGTAACTTTCGAGTTTGCGATAAAATCATTATCGTCGAACGCTTTTATCCCTCCGATTTACGGAAATACGAAATTATCTTCAAACCGAACCAAAGGATCTTTTACGTCGTTTAATTTAAATATACGAATAAAAATATCTATTACTGATGTCGAAATAATAAGAAAAAGTGTTCGTCGATTCAGTACGATATCTCTATTTTGATATGGAAAGAGTAAGGATTAAAAAAGTTCCGAAAAAAAGTAAGAGTTTTAACGATATCGTAAATTTAGAAAGAACAAGTTATTCTAGAATATTTAATTAGGAAAAAAATAATAAGGAAAGATAACGATTCTGTTTCTGAAACTGACGGTAAAAGAGTATGTGTTCGAAAACTGTAGAAAAATATCCTGACAAATTGTAAATTTCAGGAGAAGCTAAGGTCAATTATTTGAATAAAAAAAAAAACTTGCATTTATATCGAATTCCTTTCAAACTCGAACGACATATCTATTTGCTCGATGGAAATTATATCATATGCCTGTCACGAACCTTTCCGTTGGAAATAGAAATATTACAATTCCTGCGCACACAAAATTCAATTAACGTAAGATCTTCGAGACGTAAAAATAACAAAAATTAATTTTCTAGGAATTGACGAAGCACCAACGATTCTAATATCCGATGGGTGGACAGAATAAACTTAGATGAAGGGCGCGAGAAGAAATGACGGGTAAACATGACCGGTATCGATCAACGATCTTCCACGACTTTATGGACATGTACCGTTCGTTTTATGGGGGCTGCTCTCCTCGCTATGATTCATCCTTCCCTGTTTCGTCGAGCACGTTCGTTCGAAACTTTCAACGCAGTGAACGTCTGGTACAATACGACTGCTGGAAGCAAAGAGGAAGAGAAATAAACAGAATCAAGGGTGACTTGTTGCTGATGGCGATCCACTTTGCTTTGAAAAACCCAACGTCGGTTATTATTACTTTTCCCCTTTCCTATGAGATTCCAGGAAATGTTTAATTCTTATCGCTACAATTTTTACACGGGAAATAATTTTATTCTTGTGCTTTCCTTCTTTATTTTGTCGTATCTTATTTCTTTGAGAAAAGAAGCCATATTTCCTTTATGAAAAGGTGATGTTGTACCGTTAATCGTTATTGAATTTTGATTTTAATTAATTCGTAGATGCCGCTGAAGCGCGCGCGTTACACGTGATATAAATATACGATCTAACGTGGTTAATATGTTTGACCGTAACAGCGGATCATAATCGAGTATATAAATAGGTGCACGTATATTTCCTGAATACAAAGTTGACCACAACCTTCGTAAATTGTTAAAGGTAGCATAGCAACTCTCGATGCGATGCACCGTTCTCGAAGTCGTTGCGTATATTTGTGTTTGGATTTGTAATCAAAATTTTTCATAAATACATGTTCGACGAAATATCCTATGTTATCTAATTTCAAAGTTGAACCTGAACTAATTTCAAAATCGTACTTACGAAACGATAAACATAAAGCCACTGGAATATTAAGATATAAAGATCAGCAGTCGTAATTGAATATAATCGAAAGTCCGATTTTTTCATTAAATTTAACGATAAGAGAAAGACAAAGCGTAACACAAGTTTTGTTTATATAAAGGTAATCATTATCGAAGCGTCGATATATTTTTGTTATGTCATAGCTGATAGAAAGAAATTCATCCATGCATAATGTATTAACCTTCTAACGAGCAGATCTCTTTATCTCAGAAAAGATAATCTTACGCAAAAGGAAGGATGTAAGTCTTTGTGAAGATATTTCTTACACCTTACCATTTCAAAGCTTCTTTAAATAGACGAATAACAAATATAAAACCAGAAAACCGGCTTGCGACTACAAAGTAATTTCAAACATCGACCGCGTTATGAAAAACGGATTATCATTCGTAAGAATTAGGTACTCCATAAAAAATTATTAATAGCGTGATACAAAATGATACAAAAATTGATATAAAAAATTATTTTAAAAAATCGCCATTATTAATGAAAATTATCTTAAAAATTATTAATGATTCTGAAACTTCAAAAAAAAAAAAAAATTTCCCTCGCTATATTTATTTTATTATGATACCAACCCTTCCTAACAACCTTCCACCCTATTGTGTTTTTTCCGCCGAGAACAAGGGAGAAATTTTATATTCTAACATCAGGTGACTCACCCTTTGTACGTTAACTGGCAGTCGATTTTAATTATCGATAACCGAAAATACTATCGGTAACCCCTCGAATACCGACGAGGGCCAAATATCGGACTATCGTTCGGTAAACAATGCAGGTCGATAAAAATAATCGAAAAAAAGGGACGTATACTGGGATATGACCTACAGCGGACGCGTGGCAAGACGCGAATCAATATTATTTACTACTCTATAGTAACGAAACGTTAGCGGGTCGTTATGTTTACTTACGTCGAGCTTCAACCCTCCCTGTGTTCCGTGTTCGTTGACCTCTCGAATATCCTGGCAGGCCGTACTTAGACGTACGACGAGGCGAACGCTCGATATCTAGTCTCGACACTGTCGGACAAGGTACGCCGTTTACTCATTCATATATTCATTTCGCAAACGATCCGAGCCGTTTAATAACGCACCGGTTTCGTTAAACCACAGTCAACAGAGCCTCTTCCGTGCTAGATGTGGTAGATACAATAAGATTATTCTTAGCGTTCGTGGCAGGATAATAAAATTCAATTTAGGACGTGGGAAGAGCAGTTTGTTGCTCTGAGACGAAGAATAGGAGAATGGTTTAAATACGGCGTGCTGTTTAGATAAAGATCCTTCGTGGAACTCTGAAAACGGTTGTGTATCGGTTACTAGATTGCGGATATTCGTGCAATTTTTCATTTTTACCAACGGAAATAAAGCAATAAAATTCTCCGCTAGATGTTACATGTAGATTTGCTAGAAATGCATAAGAATCCGCGGTCTAGCGATTGATGTTTTTTTGAGCACAAATTAGAGATAAAAAAAGATAATCGAAGAGGAATGAACGTAATATCGAATGATAAACTATTTTGGAATAGTCGATGCGACTAGAATATCGAGAAGCCAAAAACTAATTTAAGAAGTTGTTGAAATAGAACGAAAAATTTAGCTGAAAGTAATAAAAAATTAATTTTTAAAAAGTACGTAGCAAGAAAATACGTAAACATAAATTAGAAGATAATATTTCAATGAAAGTTTATCTTAAAGTTTTCATTAAAGACTATACTCTGCAAAGGCGGTTAATTTTAAGGTTCGTAATCTCGGAAAGAAGCTCAAACGAGATGTTACCGGCCAAAACTCAGGAGAGATTAAGATAGTATCGGAGAAATCAACGAAAAGTGAAAGAGCGAAAAGAGCTTCGCTGATGTCATCCGTTTGAAGTCGGGAAAAATTAAATCGAACCACTGGTGGAAATCTCTGAAGAGTTGCAGACGCAGATATCGCTTATTGGTTTCGACGCTCAGTTTCTCATTTTCATTTTACAAGCCTTTCATGTTTGAAACTAGACAAAGCCGCTGTGATCTTCTGAAACGATATTATCGTTGCTTAAAGAATCGACATAAAACCAGAGCAACGAATCGCGTCTCCTAATTACTCGATTAATCCCTTTGATAATCTACGTTTAAACAATTTTCTTTCCGCTATGAGACACGAATGATAAATCTGACTGAGAAATTTCAGACCAAAGCTTTCGACATAGTTTCAAAACACAGATTCGATAATCATCCGCATATTTTTAAATTAATAATAATCGCCAGTTAATAATCGGTAAAATGTAAAGCCTATTCTTATTTTTTATACTGTATTACTATTTCGCGATAAAATGTATAATCCTAAGCTTGACTAATACATACATACTTTTCGTACATGTGATATAGATATAGTATATACGACACCGATATACATTGCCATCGGTAAGGGCTTCAAAATACTAAATATTCGAAAGAAATATCTATCGTTTAAAATCGACGGTTTAAAGTTTAAACAGTAGCTATCGATACTTCTCTAATTTACCGTAACGTGCAAATCGTTCTCTTCAAATTGCTCGTAATTTTCCGTTCGTTAAATACTTCGCTTACCAGTGTACATAAATGAACGATCGCGGATTAGTTGAACGCTCGAAACCTTATTTGTATTGAACGTCGATTAACGGCGGACAGACTTAATTGCACAAATAAAGTATAAATAACCCGATATTGGCGAAACGATCGGTAACAACAACGTAACCTTGCCGTAAATGAGCATGCGATCAACAAGATAAACTGGCAGTAAGTCAAGAAGTACGATTCACTTTGCATCGTAACAGGTGGTCGAATTTTCCTGACGCACGATAGAATCGTTCACGAGGCGAGGCGACGTTTAATTTCTATTAAGCGGCCGTTAGTTTGGCTATTCAACTAGCGTGGCAAATATCGCTTACACGCTCGGGAAATAGAAAATAAATGATCTCGTTAACGCGTTTTATTTTCGCGCGAAAGACAGCTATATCGTGAAACGGTAGTCTCGACCGCTCACGACTGATCCAATTTGTTAGACGGCCAATTCTTCGCAAATGATATCCCTGTTTCTCGAACCGAAAACATCGAAGTAATAACGCGGCCTTCGATCGTTGATTTATTACGCGATCGATAGACAGCCAAAAATTAACTATATAAGACTGATTAGGAGGAAAATTACGTGTATCGACTTATTAGAGATTGATTATTATCGGAAGATCGATTAATGGGACGATAGATTATCGGATTATCGTGCTCAGCTTCGCTCCCAAGTCTCGCTTAACGCAGGTTCGATCATTGTAACGAGCGTCGATTATTATATTTTGTAACGATGAAACAAGCTTTTTACTCTTACGTGATAGATAAGATGGTGTAAAAGGACAAAATTGTTTATACGATTTAACGGAATAACACGGTAACTAGAAAATATGATATATCAACGTGTGCCAGAGTTAGCTCAGCTTTTGACGTCCGAGAATTAATGGAAAATTTGTAGATGATCTCGTGCAAGAAAAATTGGAAGACGAGAATAGCGAGATTGAAAGAAACTGTTACATTTTCATATAGAAGATCTTATTCTTTTTTAATATTAAAGTTCAAAATTAAAAAAGAAACTACAGAATTCAAAATATAATATTCTTACTCCTGCGTTATGCTAAAGATGAAAATAGAAAAATCATACTGATTTTCAGAGAAACGGTTGGATCGTAGTATGTATATAGTCGAAGCCCAAATTCTTCAAAGAGGGTTAAGGGATTTACGTGTTACAGGGAAGAAAATATTGGACGCCAGAGTGAGATATATTGTCGGACAAAGTGAAACTGTCTATTAAACCGGCTCGATACCGCGCTTTCACCTAGCTGTTGTATCTATAACAAGAAAATTATTTTACCCGATGCAAAATTAAGATCTATTTTGAAATTTTTGCGTCCAATTGATTCGAAAATTGAGATTATTCGTTGAAATTCTTGATAATCCCAAATTTGTAACCACTTTTGTAGATCAAGAAAGAAAAAATCAAAGGGAAGCCTGATAAATGAAAGAACAAGATTAAAAGGACTAAACCTGATAAGACAGAGTAATAAAAAAGACGAGATAAGATAAATGAATAAAAAACGAAAATATCAAACCAAAGCACGAAAAGGACATACGCATACCAAGAGAACATGCAAATGTTCCATAAATAAAATATATTCGTTTTCCTATAGATCGTTCTATGCATAGAAGCACAACAAAATACTGACCTTTCCTGAAATCTTGTTTTATACCATTCATACTCGTAATTCTCAATTTATCGATTACCCTAGCATTAAAACATCGACGAATCAGCGTTACACATTGAACATCGATCGATTCAATAGCTTCAAATGTTAAATGATTCGACGTCCTTCCGCTGGTCGTTCCATTGACGCTAATTGTAAGAGGATTTGGCCAAAGTTAACGGCCTGGTGATATTACACTGTCCACATCTGGTAGCCGTGCCAAGTTGATTAACGAGAAATAACGACGGTTCGTCGTACAACCTGTAAATTCTTGTTTACGGTAGGGACAAAGAACCGTGGGCAAATTTCCCGGAAATTAATTTCCCCGCAAAGAACAAATACGAATAATGACATCATCTCTCTAGAATCGTCCAGTTATGTGTTTCTTCGAGGAATTCTACGTAACAAATTGTAATAAGATTTCGCTGTAAAAAGTGATGCAATCGGTACGATTGTGACTGTAACGCGATATACGTACAGTGGCTTACGAAAGCATTCGAATATTTGTCACAGAAAATTTTCACCAGTATATCGTACATGTTATGTGAAACTCTGTGAAATTTCGTGAGCACTGTAACGAGATACGATTATCGTGATTGCGATAGTAGAATTATGTACGAGGTATATATAAATATGTAGTAATGGTAAAGGCCAATCTAGCAACGTATATAGAGATTACTGAACGTTTATTATAAACATGTACTTGGTGAAAAATTGCTATACAGCATGCACGATAGGCTTAAACTTGTAAAGCGTAGATATATACTTCCAGTATGTACCTTGTAACTTTTACAATTTTCAGATCCATTTTAAAGCTCGTTAACACGATCACGATAGTCGTGCCTAGTTACAGTGATAACATATAAGTAAATAGGTTGTATATAGTTATAGAAGAGCTAGTGTAAGAGATATATATATATGATGTAATGAAATTATATAAGAGATGTAAACCGAAAGTCGTCCGAAGCCGAAAGGTATGGACTAAGTATAAATAAATAAATAAAACATATAAGTAAATAGTTGCTAGGAATTTTCGATACATTGGTGAACTAATTCTAAGGAATTTCTTCTTGACACGCTTTTTATCGCAATTAGTAATTTGAAGACAGAGCGAAATAAAATGAATCGCACCGGTGAAAGGAGGAAATACGCAAACGAGCCACAAACGTGGAGAAATATTGCGGTTTTAATTAACGAATGTGAACTGAAAACGAGAAGCTGAAAAAAAGATAACGCTCTCAGTTAGCGTATTCGTTAGTTAATTTATAACGGAATAAAGTACTGGGCGTAAATGTGCGAAGGACGAGCTGTATAATTTCTGAATTTCCAATTTCGTTATTTCTACGGTTATTGATAGATTTTCATTTTTCCTCGTTCTACACATCTACCGTTCGTCTTTAAGCAAAGACCGAAAACTCTTTCGTTTAGCTTCTAGTAGGTTGATGGAAGAAAAATTCAATAAGTTCTTCTATGTATCGAAAATTGAAAAAGCCCATCGACATTGAAAATCATGGAACAAAGGTATCGAAAACAAAAGAATTTCAATCTCTCGTATATTATACTACCTCGGAGAATAAAAAATATATTCGAATCATAACGAGGAAGGCCCAGGATGAATTAACATTCTTTTTAGATTTACCGATTCACGTTATTAATCATTTAACAATGAGGAACCGAAGCAAATATTTAAACCATAATTATTCCTTTCAAAAAGTTGAAGATATACATATGTTTCTTGTACTTGATACAACAAGATCTTGAAAATAAAGCGATAATTATTATATAAATGATTCGTATTGAATTCACTTCATTACATTATCAAAGGACTAAAATAAAGTCATTAAGATTTAATAGATTGTTTAAGGTCCAAGCACTGGAACAAGTATTTTTACGCTGCATATAATTCGAAATAAAAATTATGATAAAGTTCACGCGTGTATTACATTATCGCGCTTATCAACGTTTTAATGCCTCTTTACGCGAGAAAGATCCACGAAGTGAGATTTTTCTGACGAAGCAAGTACTGCCAGAAGAAATATTAATTTTACAGCAGACTGTGCACTCGATAAACCTAGCAAACCGTGGCGATACTCTCGAATCTGATGCGGCGCACGCCTGCAAGGCAAATGTCCTTCCTTCGAACGATCGTTCCCCGGAAATCGTTTAACGAGAAATCGAGAAACGCGATTAGATTAAAGACAGCGGACTCGATTTCCCGCGAGCTACGCTAAACATCCAGTTCGCGATTATTTACTTTTGATCTGTATTTCCAAATGCCTGGAAACGGTGCTTTTCTTTTAGGTGACTTTCCTCGTTACAAACAACGACTTCTAATAACACGTTTCTGGAAATATCGAGAGCGTAACATGGGCTCAAGAGACTCGACTTTTTTTTGAGAGAAGGAAGAGATTATCATCGGAAATGAGAATTTTTCAAAGAATATAAGCTAAAGATTGGTCTCTTTTAATTTTCAATTTCGAATTTCCTGTGAGGAAAATAGACGGTGTAAGAACGTAAATTTCAAAGAGATTTAAATGATAGTGGCGTAGAAACTTCTCTATCGATCGTTTTACGTTCTAACTAGAAGAAGAAGAAGCTTTAATCGCAAACTTTTGATCAGTGCTTGCCAGTCAAGACTTTTTCAAATAGAACTTCCAACAAATTCACTCAAGTTGTAACTATCGATCCTATAAATTAATATAACAGCTTAACTTTAAAAGGACTTAAAGTTTAAACCATCGTTTAAATACTTAAATAAATACGAAATATTTAATTGTACAAGATTATTAGGTTCTAATCGATTTACTTTGACAGCAGCGTCTTTCAAAGCTAAATCTTCGCAATAAAAATGTAATATCCGAAAGATTTTCAACGAATGGCGATAATAATAATTGAAAGGCTAGGAAATGTGTAAAACAATCATTCTCAGCAGAAGTCGAAGATCGATCGTGTGAGAAGGAGAAAGGAGGCAGAAGGAGCAACAAATATTCGCGATCACGTGAATCGAATGTTTTCGCAGAGATCTCGGCGAACCGAAGGATAAAATAGCAGAGATGAATATTAGCCTGAAGAATGAATCCGACGTCTCGAAAAACATTGGACATAGGCCTTTCCTTCGCAACGTTATTAATTCATTTCGATAGCTTCAGGCGTCACGAAATATTTTCAGAGCTCGTCGTGGATATCCGAACGATTTACCGCGCAAAATTCGTCAGACAGATTGAAACTTCCAAATGAAATTTGCAGTCGAAACAATTCAAAAGGAAAACAATAGGAGAAACGAAAACAGACAGAATTGATGAAGATACATAAACATAATGGAAACGGAGGCTGAAATATCAATCACAAAGAAGGAAATATAATAGCAATATACATGAATTATACAAGAAATAAATTCTAATATCAGAGACGAACTTTGTCAAAAACTTAATGAGGGAGCTTGTATACGTGTCGTGCAAAAAATGCGATACTTAAAGAAAAGAAAATGTTTTATCTATATAAACTGATATGACGTTCCACACAGTTGTAATTTTTCCATTAGTTTTTAAGAAGTATTTAATCCAGAAAAATTAGTATACGGAGGCCTAGAACATAAGAGTCTACAACGTAATATTTTAGTCAGAGTTTAATTAACATTAAAATATGCTTCTAAAACGTTAAACCATGGTCTAGAAACATTAGAATATAGTGCGTGTCGGTCATTTTAGTACCACAGTTTGCAAACATTTTGTCAGAAGGCCTAACGTTGAGCGAAAGAAGCACGTTAGGTTTGAAATGTATGGAACGGTGTAACTTGAAAACCGCCTTTTCCCAAAATATGCTAAATGTGCTCTAAACTTATATTCGAGGTTTCCATTCAATTATCCCAAAAGATATTGATTAATAGGAATTTAAAAAAGATGCAAAATTGCACAGAATACGAAAAGATATATAAAATATCCAAAGCATGGTATTTTCTATGATACTTGATATGCAAAACAATTTTGTACTTCGGCTTTTTTTCTTAATTATATTTTCAAAAATGTGAATTTGCATAGAAACTCATAGTCTACCGATTACTTTAAAATCTGGTGTTGCCGTCTCGACAGCAACGATCCTATTTCGGCAGAGTATCCTAGCACTTTGCCTACAGTGGTAATGTCTGTCCGAAGCACCGTGTTCTACTGCCATCCAGTTCACGATTACGATAAAGTACGAATCAAAAAGTATATTCTATAAATTCTCTAAAGCGATCAGAACTAATAATGCAGCATTGCATTTATATAAAATATTTAACAAAAAATGAGTAAAGTCTTTCTTCCTTTCTCAATCTCAAACTTTCGTCATTGATTTTTTAATGACCGGTGGTGTTGACGCGCGCGTGCACACCCGTGAGTGCTTCTCTCTATCCAAGACTGCTATTTCCACATCTACAATTACAGGAATCCGAAAATCTAGTTGGGAATCGGGAGCAGGAACGGGGGATTAACGAGTAAACGACTTTCACGCGCGTTCGTTGGCTCTGAAAGCTCTCGCGTGGCGAGCAACCGGTTTCGAGGAAGCCGTACGACGTCACAACTATAGATACTCTATTTTCGCTTATCTCGCCTCTCTACTGCCTTCTTCTCTAAGCTCTCGTCCACTCTCCCTCTCTCTCTCTCTCTCCCTCTTTCTCTCGCCCCTCTTTCTCTGACTACCGCGAAAACGTGTATTTCTGGCACGAGTTCTTCACTCGACGAGCGCAGGCCACAACTCCGGACGACGAATTCGAGGCAGAAGCCCAGGCTCCAACTACGAGGTCTCCGATAAACCTGATAGAAATCGCTCGTAGATGATCCCCGGAGAACCAGAGAGGAAAATGATCCTGCCGTGCAATAGAAACAGTTGATAGCCGCGCGAGAAATGGTCCACGGGGGACGAAATCGGAAACGGTTTTTCCTCGTCAAAGAACTGGTCGCTGATATACGTTTATGCTCGTATCGTAGTACAAGCATCGAGTCACGTGTCTTTTTGAATTTATAATCGAGGCTACCGGCTGGAAAGATTTTGATGGTTTCGATTAGAATCTCGTGGATGAGGTTGTCACTCTCCGTAAGGAAGAAATTGGCAAAAGTAGAAATTCAGCCATTTTTGGTCTTACAGTTGAAACTATTGAGTGAAAGCTACCAGTTACCATTCGCTAATTTGGTTATTTCTCTTTTTAGAAAGAAAAGTTCTGAATTTCTGGATGACGAAGAAAAGTTTCTTTCGCGGATTAATTAATAGACAGAATTGAATTAAAAGGAAGTTATAGGTATCTTATGATCCATATATTTATAAAAGTTTTAGTTTTCCTCCCCATATTATTAATTGTAATTTGACTGATTTTCGTGTTTTGTGAAAGAGGAATTGGAATTATTATCCGGAGTAAATGTATAGCGAAAAAAATAGATGATAAATTATTATCGTCTCGTTCTAAGCTGACAATTGTTGACAAGGGGAATTAAACAGGTTTTCTGATCAAATTATAGAAAAGACTTACCCTTGCTGGTGAGACTGAAGCTTCTGAGCCTGTAACTGTCCTCGTCTTCACCTTCTTCCCTCTGAATCTGATTCGAGGGATCAGGAACGTCCAAAAATGCATTACTCTTTCTGTGATGACTATGATGCATACTTTGCCCTCTTCGACTTCCTCTTCTTCTGAGGCCAGGGCTGATATCATTGTCGGTCAGCCTGGGCTCGCTGCTGCAATGAGCAGATTTAACTGTGCCTTCGTGATGATGATGATGATGATGGTGTGCAGCTGAAACAAATTAAAACAACCGATATATGATTGACGGTTCACTCTCGAATCCACTCGAATTTTTTATCAACAGTTTATCATAAATCATGAAGATATATACATTTAACGTCGCATTCCTTTATTTCATTAAATATCCTACTTTTTTAGTTTGCTAAAAACGATTAATCGTGTAACTCTTCGTAACGACAGACTTAAAGTATTATTGAACTCTCTAAAAGCGACTTTTTACGGAATCGTGGTAATGCAATCGAAGCCAAAGGAGTTGTAAAGACGTCAGGTTACATTCCTAATATTCTTATCCATCTACGTATCTACCTTCCCTCTTAATGCCGTTTTTCGTTCCCTTTTTTCGCTAGGTCCTGAACTGAACAGACTTTACACTCGATGGCTTCCTACTATCTCATGCGTGGGCCCTTTGGAAATTGTCCCCTTTTTGCTGTTACTGCTGACCGCCTTTTAAAGCTTCTAAAGAAAGAAAAGCTCGAAGAAAAGCACCGCGAGCGACACGTGAAAATGTCGTTCAATAAAATGATTCGAAATACAATGTTGCCTAGGATTTTGATGCCACCGTAAATCATACTTGTTCCTTTTACAGTTTTTCTTCTTCTTCTTCTTTTTTATCTTTTTCCTCGCTCAGGCTAGCTGAATTGAAAAGAGACGATCGATGGAGATTCATAAATCGAGCTTTCGATCCAATATCCCTCGTCATGCGAAGATAAACAATATATATGACGTTCGCAAATACGCAGATTTTTCTTCTTATTTGGATACACATGAAGTACATTCTACACGCGACAAATATTCGTTATTCCGTATAGCATAATTGATAAAAATTAATAAAATTGCGCCTTAATTTTTATTTCGACGCGTCGTTAATTAGAAACTCGATACGAAACGTGCGCGTTAACAAGTTTTTCAAAGAAGATATATCTCGATAAGTAAATCACTGTATACGTGCTATACAGTGAGGAAAAAACTGCAAATAACCAATAAATTTGTCAAACCTTAAAGACAAAAATTAGTTCTGAGATATTCAGAAATTATTTGTGTCAAGAATAAATATGTTGAAACCGTTTTATCTTTTTTAAACGGAATTACATTCATCCGCTTAGTTCTCGTAAAAGGGTAATAAATCTCATAGGTTTAAAGCATAGTCTCGCTTCTTCATGCTAAGAGAAAGCTTTCGTTTTATCCAGGATTATCTTCTTGTTCGGGGAATATCGAAGCATATGGAGTTCCAGTAAAACCACGAGTACTAAACGACACAAAAGTGAAATCGATCCCGAACAGCCAGCTGAAAAATATTTCAATCCTAAAGGTTTCTAGGCTCTGCCTTTACACGATCAAGCCCGTCGCTTCTTTATTTCACGCTCGACGATTTTCATTGAGAATCCCTTGTGAAATAAGCTCGAAAACGAATCTACCCTTTCACGGTGTGGCGGATCTTCGTCGAGGTAATAAATATCGGAAGGACGAAGAAAAACAGAAAAAATCGTTTGCCTGGTTACTCAATTTTCGACTACTTTCTATATATTACCGTGGGGTAATTAGTGTCTTTACTGGCTTTTAAAATCATACAACGCGAGAAGAAGAAACTTCTACTCGTATTTTCCAAAAGAGATTTATCAAAATTCGCTGTCCTAGCTTTATCAAAATTCACTGTGACGGATTAGTTAGTTTACTTTCGTTATTTAATCGTAAATAGCGGTTGATAACTAATTTTATTATTACGTAATGTTCTTCTAATTTAATAACGATCTAATCCAACCCTTACTCATAGTTTTGCGGAAGATCTAGAAAAATAGAAATTATGGTATCACCATAAATTGAAAGAATTTTTTGCTTTATCTCCAGCGTAAAATACGAATTTTCTACGTTTACAGAAAATTGCTGCAAAATTTCGACACAACTCATTGCAAATTTGATAAATATCAATACCAAGGACCGTCTGCTTTGGCTGTACTGTTTCTCCTATCGGACAGTAGACACGATCTAAGGGCCGAAAGATCAATTTCAACGGCCCAATAAACCAAGTCGGACGTCGAGTCGCGTCGTGAAAGCGGCGTGTAAGAGACACGATTACATATTGCGTCGACGACACGCTTCACGCGTCGAGATCACGCTTCAGCTTCTATTCTGGCAGCGTTCGTTTGGGTAGTAGGTCACTGACAGACGAAACGGGCTTCCACGATGCCAGTGCACCTCACTCGAGGAACCGTCCGATCCATTTAACTCAAAAATACGATGCCGCGAAGGGTTTCGTGGGCTAAAACAAGCTTATTTAAAGACACTCGACATCCGTTTGCTCTGGCTAGCTCCGGTTAAATGTCCAACAACGGCGGATGGTTTCTTGCGGACGGTTAACCTGCGTGTTCTCGATCATTTCTGACCCAACTCTATTTCTCTGTGGTTAGAACATTTCTTAAGCTTTAGCAAACTAACGTGGGGTCGTCATTGATATGTATGATTTCTCGTTACAACTTGGTGTTAGAAATTTGGTGACGAAAGTCGTGATTAATGGTGGGATTAAATACGAAGAAGAAATTAAAATATCGCGGCAGAGTTAAAAGGAGCAACGTGACAAGGTTCGAAAGCGCAAAGAAAAACGTCAAATTTCGAAACTATAATTTACGATTTATAATTTATAATCGCATTTAGTGACAAAGGCGATAACTTTTGTATCGTGGTCTTGGCGGATTTCAATCGATCAGACAGCAAATTTTCAAAGTATTTAAAGGGTGTTGAAAAGTGCTGAGATATAAATTGGTGAATCGGAGTTAAAGAGTGCTCTGGAAGCAACAAGAAGGTATATATAACTACTAAATAAAATTCTTTCGATTTAACAAATATTTAACCATTTCTCACGGATAGAGTCTCAGATATCAACAATTCGTGGGAAAATATGAATTAATTGTTCTGTAAAAATTTCTCAATGCGGAAGCATCGATCGAAAATAGATACAATGTGATTGTTCAGCTTCTAGCGTTAACATTCAAGTGGCAATACTGCAATAATACATATACATGTAGAAATCGCGTAAATGTGGCACGTGACTATGACCACATATGTACATATATTCATTAAATGTGTAACAACTTAATTTAGACGATGACTACATCCGCCATTAGCACGTATAGTCGCCGTTAGTGACTTTTTAGTATCGATTACAAATCAAGTAAATTCCAACAGATCGTTATAAGAAAAACGATCGAAGTCGATCTTGGCAAAAGTTGAAGTTCTTCTATTCGCTTATTAGACATTTGCATATAACGAGTGTAATAACAGGAAATAACAATTTGTGGAAGAACTATTTTCAAAGAGTTGCTCTGGTAGAATATTCGAATTAAATCGAAATAAATTATTTTTATTAAATAAAAGACCAAAAAACAGCACCATTTGCTCGCTACATCGCAATCGTTCAATTTTTGTTTTAAATAATTGGGAAATACCTAGTTATCTATTACGATTGTATTAATTCTACAGTAATTGTTTTAATTCTACGTTGCTGCACGGTTTGTCGATATAATTATCTATGCTGCGATTATTAATAAGAGCATTTACTGAAAATAAATCAGCAAATGAAATCCAGAGAAAATTTAGATGCGCGTCCAATCATAGAATACTAAAGTATGATACATTTATACTATTGCATTCCTCTCTCACTTTTGTTTTAGCTATGTGTTTCTAAGAAACGGAACTCTTTCTTGTTTATACTTTCGTCTTGCACAATGAAATTAATATTCATTATTCATAATATTCATTAATTCATTAGTGGCAGCCTATTACCCAACAAGGTCCTGACATCATCTTTAGACACGTAAAGTTCAAGGCTTATTCAGCAAGTCTGAATTCGTTAAAAAATTGTTTCCAAGTCATTTAAACACTACTTCTACGTTCATAAGCGAGTTCGTAACATAGCGAGATTTACATTTTATGGAATAATTCCGTAACTGTATTCTGCAATACAATCAAACTCTATTTATCTGGATTCGTCGGGGACGATCAGTTCGTACGATGGGAATATACATATTTTGCTCGTTCCAATAATAAAAGTTTGCATTAAGATAAGTAGATTCAATTGTACGAAGTTCGTTTAATTTAGGTCACAAAAATCAAAAAATATGTAATAATTTCAAATTTATTCTCGCGAGCAGAAAGAAACGCTTAAGAAAAATACCAGAAAGAAAGTTTTCTCTGGTATTTCTAGCATCGATGAAACCGTAACTATGATTTTCTTCCAATAAACAGAATTCAAATAAACGTACCATTCCGAAATTAAAGAAAACCGAAGTTTTACCATTTCTTTTTTTTCTTGTGCAATCTTTGTTTTTGTTCGTTCAACCTACAATATCTAGCCATTGTTTCACAGCTTTGTAATATAACTTTGCTTCAAAAATAAGAAGACACGAGAAACTTGAAATATCTCAACGTACGAGTGTCTTGAAAAATGAGGAAATGCTGAATAAGAAATTTTATTTAAAAAGGGTAGTGCTACGAATCGAATTCAGTAAAAAAAACCTAAAAATTTATTACAATTTATTACGATTATAGAACCAACTGCGTAAGATTAAAAATTTACCAAGGACATTTTCATCCCTTCGTGACATCGACATAATAATTCCTGATAATATCAGCATCAGCGGAAGTGAAAAGGAAACAAGGATGTGACATGGATTATGCGTTGGCATTTTAAGCTATCAGCTTCGAAAGTTACAAAATATCCTACGTCACGAGGCTTTTCTCTATACGCTGCTTCAGGACGTTAAACGAACAACGGTGACGTCAAAGCGACGTCACTTCACCCTTCAAAGAGTTAATTTAGAAGTGAATGGGTTACATTGGGTTCCGAAGCATCGGACCGCGGAATACGATGTTATCCGCGTGTTCTTTCACGTTCCATCGACAGATGATATCACCCATGCTCGATGGGAACTGATCACGCGAAAATTCTAGCGCGTTCAGAGACCTCTTAATGGAAATTAATTATCAAAGGACGCTGATCTAAACGTACGAAGGCGTCGTTATTCTTGAACGTCGCGTCGGCAAACGGAGTCAATGTGTTAACGCGTGTGTACATAAAGGTGAGTGGAATAACTCGTTATTACTTAAACTACTAAAGACTAACGTCACGTTAATGCAACATTACGTTTCTTAATCGATTTATATCGTTAAATTCTACTTCTTAACATCGTAGTTACGATAGAGAAGTCCAACTATTTGTTTAACGTTTCTTTCTTACTACTGCTTCTTTCACTTAGATTCTACGATGTTTACGAAATTCCTAAAAATTGAAACGAGTCACTCTGATTTATCGCAATATATTTTATACGTTGTATATCGAAATTATGCAAAATATTTTTGCACCTCTAGTTTCCGAGTATCGTAGCAAACGGGATAAAACGGACGATATTTCAGCGGAGACTAACCGAATTAAAGGAATAAATTAATTTTGCAATTCGAGAAGAGAATGGAACCGCCGTGTGCAATGCACTGATTAAAATTGAACTAGTTGTTGAACACGTTAATACTTGATGTTTCGCAAACGCAAACAAAAGTGGCTACGGCAAACGTCGAGCAATTCAACAATGAGATGGTAGGAAACGTCCCGAGTCAGCTCTACGTATTATTATTTAATGTTATGTAATTATTGTTACTCGTTTGTCTAATTCAAATAGATTTTTATATTGAATGCCAAACGTCGATTATTAAAAAGTAAAATTGTGATCCCTATGCTTAAAAAATAATTATGAAAATCGAAGTTAAACAAATTAACGAAATGAGCAATTAACGTTAAATCTTGACATTACAAAATTAATAAAGATCTATACCACTATCGTCTAATAGATTCGAACGATCTTAAATGCATCTCTCTTTCAAAAAATTTAATCAATTTTTCGTTCCATTTATATATTACCTAAAGCTGGGTTTGCATTCCAGTCCAGCGATCCAATCCGGCACTGGATCGTAACTGGAATAATTTAAATAGCGTTTTCATTTGAATATAGTACAGACGTTCCAGTATGTAATCCATTCAAACGACTGGATCGAAAGTCTACTTTTTCCAAACCAGTGTTTACCGCTACCATCGAGAATACAACATTCCAACGTTACTAGAATCGTCCAGACGGCTCATTAAGGTAAGTTTCATGCATTGTTTTTGCCATCTTTCTCTTAACCCAGCGACTGGACTAACGCGGCTTAACACTCTATTTGCATATGTATACATAAAAAACATAAAAAACATAAAAAACATAAAAAACGTTTAATTACTCTCGTTTTATAAACATTCTTTTATCCCATCGCTGTACATCTACCGTCTCTACGTAGATTCTTCGATCGATCCATTTGATAATATCGCATCAAAATACTTTGCAATGTCAAAGAAACACCGACAAGCTACATCATCGACGAAGAATTACCTTGAGCGGCGGCTCGACGACGAATGCTCTTATTCGCGCTAGAGACGCGAGCACTCTGAGACCTCGTCGCGGGTCTACGTCTTCTCGTTGGTGTACTGCTGTCAGGAGTTCCGCTTCCACTATCCTTCTCTCTGTCGATTTTATCCCTCTCTCTGGCACCCGAGGGAGGCATCGCCTCCAACATTTGTTCCATGCTGGAGAAACCAGGTGCACAGATCGAGGCCGATCTGGTCTTCCGGCGTAGCGAAATCTCCGACATCTTTGCTTCTCTTCGTTCGCCGATCCTTCTACTGCTACACTATTCTCCGGCAATTTCCGATTTTTCAATAGAAAAAGAAGACAACCGTATTCCCGAGGTACGATTACGAGTAAACTTCCTCGAATTTCTGTTATTTTGCGCGTGTGCTCACCGTAAAACAACGATATACCCAAGAGTCTATTTTCTCTCTTTGAAAACACGTTTCTGACTGGAGCTTCGAGCTTTCTGTTCTTATCAATTCCCAGGGTTCGTTATCTCTAGCGAGATTTTTTCTCTGCAACGCGTTGCACTCGACTCCCTTTGCACTTTTGCCCTTTGAAACGATCAAGATTCTCGGAAAACACGTCCGGGACGAAGTTTCCAGGTCCCGGAAGAGCGCTACTTCACGAAAACCACCGGCTGACTTCGAACGAGACGAGTTTGATTATTCTCAAAATAGGTGCTCTCCCCGTTGAAGGGTGGTCTGTTCGTCGAGTGTTTTACGCTTGTCGCGACCTTTCGCCAGGTACGTTTCCGCGAGCACAGATTCAACGTTCGATTAAAAGTTTCACAGAGACGAGACGGAGTCTTAGCTGTCACGCTGGCAAGTCCATGAGAACACGGCTGGCTGGGCCTCCGGCGACTTTCGGAAACTCGCTCACCGACGAAACTTGCGAATTCTGAAGCAACATGTGGTAACACAGTCGTTAATTGTGGACGATACGCTCGCGACGTTCTTGCTTGGGTTTCCGCGGTTTTCGTCTACAGAAATCTCGATGCGATCGCAACTCGTCGTGTTTAGGTTTCCTTTTGCAATAGTAACTTCGTTTCGCTGATTTTTGACACATTGTAACGTTATAATTTGACGTTTCTTTAATTTTTGTAATCTTTAGAGTATACTTTTCTTTGAGAATCGTAATTTCTTGTAACTTTTTCTTTCTGTCTTTTTCGCTGATCAGAAATTTGGATTTATGGCGTCAGAGAACCTTGATATTCGTCTTAAAAGGCTTTAAATTTTCTTTCAAATTGTAATTTGTAACCCTAGTTGAAATGTGTTATAAAGTGTACTATAATTGAGAGAATTCCAATATTATGTAAGTTTCCTCTGTAAAAAGTAATACTCCGGTTTTTATACATGGAAAATACGAAGCAGGTCCTTTTCACCAGACTGGTTGTCACAATTTTTAGATACCTTCGATGGCTCGTTGAAAAAATTTGGTTTGTTGGGATGCGTACAACTGTTTCGACAACTTCAGAGAGACATATTTTTCTACTGTAAACAAATTGGAACGGTTTTGCTCGTTTCAAATCGAACTACGTACTATTTCAACACTGAGTTTCGCGCAAAACCGAATCGAAAATAATAGTGAAAATTCTGCTTCGAAACTTCTGCTTTGAAACTAATAAATTGTATTTTTAAATTACAATCACGATCACATTAAAAGGATCTCTACTTCCCATAACATGAAAGTAATCTGGAACTTTTCAAAAGACAGTTTACTCTTTAACAGGGTTGGCATTTAAAATTACACCAACCACCATAACGAGCAGTCTGTGCGATTGAATATCAAACGTTAAAAACGTAATGAAACAATATTTTGCAAAATTCCCGTGCAAAGTACCAATTTTCGAGTTGTAAATAAATTTATTCTTCGATCAAAGTGGCATGGCAGTTGCCCGATTCAGTGGTTCTCGACAATTAACATTGTAATTACCTGCTCTAATTACGAGGCTTCGAAGTTACTTTGCTATTAGAAATTTGTTTGTCCCGGTATACCAGTACGGTGGTTACTTTATTTACATAAGAATGAGCCACCGGCGACAGAACGTTCTATTTCCTTCTGTGATTAACTGCAACACATCGTTACAAGCTCCGATACAATCACCGTTTTTTTACCAAAACAGAAAAAAAAAGATTCGCGTCAGACAGAAAACATATATTTCCCTTGCCATTTACCTTATACTCGTAGAACTCTTCTACAAGTCAAAGAGATTTTCTAGTGTTTTCGACACGCGAATACCATTCAAATAAGCATACCGTCGGAGTCTTCAAAGATCCCAGGAAATCTGTTCGTAACAGATAATATACAGAGTGTTCTAGATTTTAACGTCGAAGCTTCGTCGATATATTCTATGGGTTTAAATAAAAGAAAAATATTACATAAGCGTAGGTCGTTCGAGACCTTAATAAAAAAGTTACGACAAAAAAACGAAATACGAAACGGACAGCAAAGAACTCACGATTATTGCGATTCCCGCTGCAGAGATCGTAAACGAAGCGCGTATTTCAACTCCCTAGATTCGTAAATAATCGCTGTATTTCGATACGAAGCCGAACAACTTGCTAATAGTACTGGCAGATATTCGCTTCAAAATCATTGACGATCTCGAATAGTAAACACAGCTCGCATAAATAGACTAAACGTAAATATTTCCGGTCTACTTCTACATTGTGTCGCGGTAACCGCTAGTTCTTTGTTGTTCCCTTCGTATTTCGTTTTCTAGTCATAACTCTTTTATTAGGTCTTGAACGACTTGGATTTCTTTAACATTTTTTTCTTCTTTGGACCCATTGGATGTACCGAGAAAGCTTCGCCGTTAAAATCTGTAACACCTTGTATGCAAGATAAGATAAGATATAGGTACGAGGAAATATTTTAAAGGGGAATTCATCTCCGTCGAGCTACTCGAAGAAATATAAAACACGTACACGCTGGATTATCCGGTGATTCGATATTCGAGTATATCCGTGATATTTTCCCATTTACGTAATGTAAAATTGGAACGACAAACATTGATGGGAAGTTAAATGAGAAAGGAGAAAATGTAAAATTCCATTACACGGAAGGAAACGAATAGAAATTCGCCCGAATTTCGAAGAAGACGAACGAAACAAAAGAATTAGAAATTGCGATAAATTATGTCGTTATTTGACGAACGATAGATCCGGAAACGAACGAAGAGTATACGTAGAGGATAGAGACGAAATTGTAGTTGTCTATATTTAGCGGGAGAATTAAAGGGGCTATTAACGTTATAGCCAGTCCATCAACAGTTTCACCAATAGTCTATAAGACTTTTATTAGAGAAAACTATCTATCGATCATCCTCCTTTTCTCCCTCTCGCAGTTTCTCTCTTTCTTTCTCACCGCAGAGGAACGACACGTTTATTGCGCTTGAAGTGCAACGTTAAGTGGAAGAGATCAGCCTTTGTGCGTTCTCCGCTATGTTTACGAGCTTCGAGGCGCATGATAAATTTTATGAATTGCAAGCTTGACACTACAGGTACTCGAACGAGCTCCGCCATTTATAAAATTAAAGTATCTTTCGAAATTACGGTAGCTCGCGAAAGTACTCGAACACTTGTGGAAACCTTTTGCGAATAGACTATCTGTGTTGTTTGGAATATTTTGAAATTTCATTGGCACTACGAGAACCGACCATCGTGATCGTATATCGATAAAGTTTAAAACAAATCTGAAAATATGTATACGGACGATACACACGACTCGTACGAGATATTTAGCGCAAACATATGTTTCGTAGCTATCGCGATTAATTATTTTTCTCAACGGTGTATTTAATTTTTATTAAAATATATGTTTGCAGTATATGTCTCGTAATTTCTACGTACGTTTTTAGATTGATTTCAAATTTGATAAAAATAATCCTGACAGTCGTGTCTCGCTACAGTGCTGATGAAATTTGTAAACGTTTCGTATAATACGTTTCATATAACACGTATTTCACATACGATACAGATGCATTTTCAGCTTGGTTTCAAATTTTATCAATATGGCCATATCGGATCGTATCAAAACTAATAAAAATATTCTACGTAACGCGAACAATACACGTATCAAAATTTTCTATGGTAAGTGTCCAAATACTTTCGTCAGCCCCGATCTATCACGAGTAGAAAAGTTGTTTCAATGGTCGTGTAAATTTGAAAAATTCACGACGCTTACGACTATTTTATACGTTTCTCGTTCGAATCTGCAAATAATATCGTATGACAGCGTTTATGACATTTTAATGCGTCAGAATTGGAAATTCGATCGATCTCTCCAGATTCCTTCGAAGAAACAAAAACTAGAGTCAGACAACGAGTCTTCGGTATCCTCTTCGCTATATATTCGACCTTGTTAAGGGATAAACTCACGTAATTCATTATCCCGTATATCAAATGTCTGGCAACCTCATTAAACACCGTATCCACGCCCGACGATCGTGCGCGAAACAGGTGCACGATTGAAATTCCATCTTCCCTTGGGAATTGTAACGATGCAAATTGAATATTACATAGTCGGATCGTTTTCGACGTCGTAAATGTTACTGCCTTAAATAGTCGATTGGGATACAAATCGACCCGACCTTCTGCATATCGTTAGAAAAGTACGATCGCGTTTCTTTCCCAAATATTGAAATTGAAAAATAATAAATTAAAAGTAATAAATTAAAAATTGAATCGAATTTGAATTTGAATCGAAATGAATTTAGGGCAAATACGTTCATAAAGAAATGAAAAGCTCTTCCCATTGTATCATCTATTATCTAGCTCTGTTTTCACATACTTGTGTGAAAGTTTATCGATACAGCAATTATTTTTTAATCTTTCAATTACGATTTTTTAAGTAAAATATGCTCCATGGCAGGAAACATTCTACTCGTCCTTGGTAACGTATCGGAGCAACGATCGAAACACGTAAACTCTGCTCATTTCGTACGAGCTTCCAACGTCAAAACCATACCTCGGAAACTCCATTATCTAAGCAACAGCTATCAACCGAAATTTCAACAAAATAATTAAATTTTAAATAAAATTATCAAAAAACGAACAAGAGAAAGAGAAACAGACGTCGAAGCCCCGTTACTTTCCAGCATGGGATATAATATTCTGTTTTCAAATATAAAAGAGGCAGAGGAACGAATAAAAAGAAGATGAAAGAACCTTTGCTCTTTTTTCAACAAAGTCCGATCGATCGAGGTCTCTTCGACGATTAACACGATCGTTTATGAAATCTGTATGATTACCACAGTCCTAAAAAAAACACTGGCTCGCGTTTACCACTTCCGGTGGCCGGTGATCGCATCGAATGATCTACTCGTCATTTTCCAAGCTTGCCGTTCGTCGTCACATGTCTCGATCGCGTGTGCGCCGAGGACCAAGTAACCGACCGACACCAGAAGAAATGGAAGAACAGAACGAACGAAAGTATACGCGAGGAGATACGACACGCAGATGCACGTTCGACGATACGCGGCACACTGAGCTTCCTCTGAGCAGCGACGTCGCGACGCCAGGCGTCGTGGCAGCTCGGAATGTCTCGCGGCGACGCTCGGCGAACCTCGTGTCGACGGCTGGCCAACGTCCAAATTCTCCGATTTAGAGAATCGCCTCTCTCACCCTCTCCCTCTCTTTTTCTCTCTTTTTCTCTCTTTTTCTCTCTTTTTGGCGGGTTGAAAATCACAGCGATGTAAGTCAAGATTTTGAGAATTTTGCTTCGAACCAGATGTCGCAATCCTTCAAAGTGTCATCCTACTAGTTTGAACAATCAATTACGTTATAATTTCACTTCCCGCTATGAAACGCTTTCGCGGTTTCAAAAGATAAAATTAACTTTCTGTAACAATAAACATGGAGCCCATTTTAGGGAAAATGACGACAGATCGATTTACACCACTATGATTTTCCATCCTTGACGTATTATTTTGTATCGAATATATTGTACTTTGTTGAAATTTAATCCACCGCAGATAAAACAAGTTGTCTTCGCCCCGAACGAAATTTCACTCGTGAACTTCTTCGAAGCAAATTTTTATGCTTCCTGGAAAACCTTTTAAACATCCGACTTAAAAGCTGCTAATATAGTACCGTAGATACTTCAAGAGGTAGCTGAAAAATTATTTACGTTCTCTTAAAGTCTAGACCAATAAAAAAATTAGACGTAGACACGATCGACTTACGTTCCTTACGGACAGTGCGAAAATATACTAATAATACAAAGGTATTGAATTCTGTATACTATTGCGCCTACTATTTACACCGCCTTGATTCTCCGTCTTAAAAAGTCTCTCTTCTCTCTCTCTCTCTCTCTCTCTCTCCCTCTCTAAACCTGGCTATCTGCACGGATTCGCAGGAAAACGTCCCGCTACGAATCATTTACGAGCCACGGAACGATTCGCGCGACCGATACCTTTGCCTCCCGTTTTACATCGTTTTACGAGCTACTCGGAATCTTGAAAGAACGCTGAGACCAGCAGGATTAGAGACACTAGAGGGGAAAGTTTCTTTGTTCCACTGGAGAGCTTGCTGCTGGTGAAGAGAACTTGTTTATGAGATTCGACGCTCTCTAGAACCTGTGCGACGGAAGGATGGATTTGTTTGATTCGACGGATGATCCTGGATATTTGAAGTCCGTTTTGTGGCTTCTTTTACGGTTTAGGTAAAAGTACTAGTTGAAAGTTGGTCGAAAGGGCTATTGGAATGCAAAAGGCAATGGAAACACGTAGTTTGAAATATAAGCATCGCGAAAGTTGTAACTTAGGGTTGAAGGAAAACGTTTGGGATTTTTGCAGATGCGCGTGATAGTTGGAGAGAGATATGGGTAATTTAGGAAGAAAAATGGTGAGAATATCCTGAATCGAAAGGGGGACCATATCGATAATGATAGTCTCAGCCCCTGCGAACAGTGACGAATATAACGTTCAACGAATATAACGTTCGAATAATTCAAACAGCGTTAAAGGCAGCGATACGATACGATCTAACGTAATTTTTCGATAAAAGATATCTAAGAAATTCCTCGAAACTTGAAGTGTATTTTAAGTAAATTAAAATTCAAGTACGTGCTAAATCATCGCATATCTTGTAAAAAGATGACGAAATATTTTTCTTTTCGGTCCTTTCCCCGAAAAAGAGGATTGCCAAGAGTATTACTAACGCGAATGGTTTCTACATTTCGATATTTCGTAACCACTGTTACCCGAATCCTTTAGTTTCTTTAATTTCGGAAACCCCATTCTATCGACGAACATTTCCTAAGACGTTCGCATCGTCGTAAAACATCGTCGAAACGCGTGCTGAAACGGTAAAACGTTTTCACAAGGGTTAAGGTAACTAGATATTTGGAATTTTTAATCAGGAATCAACGAAACGCATCGTGTTTGGTATTCCGATGGCACTGACATCTTTAAACGGCAACAGATGTTCCCATAAAGCCAACAGTGGCATCGCTACGCTCACAGATATCCGATTAAATTCATAAGAAAGTTGGCGATGTTTAATCTCAAATTCGAAATAAATAATACGCGAAAGAAGATGTTATTCTTGGCGTGAAACATTGTTTCTGTAAAAAAATAACGAACGCATCGTTAGGTTGTTAGTGACTGCTGTCGAGCCAGATTTTCAGAAGTCAGAACAACTTTCGATGAAAGAAAATTCCAAGGAAAACGTTGGTAAGAGCAAAATGCTGCTTACGCGGTTTCATCAGAAGACTATTGTGAGAATCGAACTCGTACGTTCTAAATGATTTCTCAGAAACTAGGCGGAAACTTTCCCTTCGTAACTAATCACGTTGCCGAGAAGGAATCGATGTTTCTAAGACGATAGGAAAGTCGATATGCGTATCTCGTTGAGAGAATAAATTTCGAGAACGATGAAGCAATACCTGTGGTGGCATGGCTCGCGAAAGTATTCGGAACACACAGACGCGCTTTATGAATATATCACGTGTATGTTACGTATGTTACACGAAACATTTGGAATTTCATTAACATCGTAACGACTATAATATGGCTTTATTGGTAAAGTTCGAAACAAATCTGAGAATATGTGCAGAAATTGGAAAATATTCAGTACAAATACATACGTAGTACATATATTTCGCAGAGATCGCAAAAATATTTAAACGGTCAATTATCCATTATATTAATATACCTCGATATTCGATAGGACCATCTTTGACACTTACGTGCTTAAAATGTCTATCCTTGCTGTATACTAATTTTTTAATAAATATATTTCTTGCAATATCTCATCTTCCAACCGATGTACATGTTCATCTCCGGATTAGTTTTAAATTTTACCGATACAATCGTGCCAGTCGTGTCTCGTTACAGTGCCAATAAAATTTCGAAATCTTTTACACGTATAAAAGTTTTATATAACGCGCACAATGTACATACGTTTAAAAGTTCAAATAGTATGCCGAGCCACTGTATATCGAATATTTTTTGTCAAAACGTGCAAGAGAATTATTGCAAGCATATTTTGTTAAATAGCGTAATAGCGTTTCACTAATAGTGATAATCAAGTATCGAAGTTTTTCAAAAAAAAAAGAAAAATTGCATTAATTAATTGCATTAATAGAATATCATGGAGGAACATACGTTTACTTCGTAAGCAACGAAATACACGAAGGTAATAGGTAACGTTTCTTCCAGCTTTAATATCTTTTACTCGGAAAGTATATAGAATATGGAAAACTGCTTTGTGTCAGAGTAAAATACTTCTTATAAATCGCAGTCTACCTTGATGTAGTCCACAAAAGAAAATAATGACCGCGATATTTTGACTTGTTCGAGGGAAGCAACCATAAATCCACAAACGTTTTTCTCCTCGACGTAAGATCGCTGGATCTTTGAAAAGGAACCATGTATAATACATTTCCATGAAATGAACACGTTCGACTATCTCTCGCGACCAATTATATCAGATTCAATTTTTAGAATAAAATGCCTGATTTTTGTTAAATAAATCCCATTCTTACTAGATTGTGTACGTTTATGAATTTGTGGGAAATTGAAAGAACAAAAATGCACGGAATATATAAAATGCAAAAATACTTAATGGATGAAATAAATCTCTATTTAAATCCCATATCTATAGTTAATGTTCCGTGGCATAATATATAAAATTACAATCTAGTTGTTTAATTCGTTTTTAATTTTTTCATTTAATAAATACCTCGCTTCCATAGACGTTCTATACATATCTTCTCGTATCCGACACAATTCGAAATTCCTCTAAAAACGAAACACTGTACTCGCCCGATATTTTAACTTGCAAAGAAAGTTGCGTCGTAGCTTGGTAAAAAATACCCGATAGATTACATTAACGACTCTATGATGCTTCGACAAAGGTGGAACGCTTTTTACAAAAAAAAAAAGCAAACTATACGCTTCGTAAAGCACGCAATGAATGTCGAGGGCATCCAAAGTAAACCGTACATCTGTTTATACTTTCCAATTGCTCGTCCTTCTCTTTCTTAAAAAAGATGAAGAACAAAAAACACCGTATTAGAAACAATATATAAGCCTTCTTTTGTACGAAGCTTCATGTCCTTCAGGAAATATCCATGCAAAAATTAAGCGAAAAAAATAGCACGCCAAAATTAACACACAGCACGCTAATCACCAACTGGATTTAATACTCGACTTATCGATACGGTTAACAAACACGGTCGATTACACCGGTAGAAAAACGTGTTTCTATCGAATACTTGGCGATCTACGCTCGCAAGTCGTGTAAAATGAAGCATAAATGACCGAAGCATTCCAAATATAGTCTACTCAATTTTTACGATTATTTTATCCGATGAAATGTAAGGTATATATTTGTTTACAAATCAGAAACAATCATTAAAAGCAAACGACTGTGAGAAAAATTTTATGAATATTCGCAACCAATATTCTCCCTTCAGATTCGGTAATTATCCGTATCCTTTTACATACTGCAGCAGTTTAACCTTATCTACAGACTCGTCTGTGAAAAATATCTGAATTTTTATACACGATTAGGTATATCTAACGAGAGATTTTTCAGTACCTTCGATTATAAAGAATCATAACAAACAACACATAAATATTAGACTAGGTTCGTTACATTTATCGAAGAACTCTGACAAATTGTACTTTGTTTAATATTTTATAGAAATTATAAATAACTTGAAAATGAAAGCAGTGAAAAATATTCAGCTTATGCCAAATATCTACAGGTGTCCTGATATTTATGGCCAACAGTGTCCATATATAAAGCAGTTATATAGATTAATAAAAAATAGTTACGTTGAATTAATCTGTACAGGATAGAGATTTATTAAATAAAATTACCAAATAATCCGAGAGACTGTGCATTTTGTAAATGTAAGGGTCAAAAATATTAAATATAGACGGTGGAATTATTTCGATATTCTGATGCAAAAAATATTAAGCGCCAGTCGAGACTCTCTCTCTTTCGAATAATCCGGTTTGAATGGATACACGAGAGATCGTAAGTACGTTGTTTTCTAGCTTCTCTACCCTCTAGACGGGGCTTTCTTCTCCTCGCCCTATGCTCCAGGGCGTTAAGAGGGAATAGCACGACTATTTTCGACTCGTGGTGGTTTAAAAGCTATTTCAGTACCGAAACGTCAACTCCTTCCACCATGGAGCTCCTCGTCTCCGCCCTCTATCGTTTGCCCGACCGCTTTCTTTCTTTCCTCTGGTTTCTCTTCTCCGTCCATTCGCGAGAAATATCCCCCTTTTGATACTTAAAAGTGCTAACGCTCGCGCTAACTACCTTCATCGCGCTTGTCATTGACCCTCGACTAATTCGAGTCTGCGAAAATAAATCTGCGAACGCCAACCGGGGACAAAGAGAACCGAACGAAGCGACGAACTCGCGCCAGCCATTTTGCAAATAGGACGCGCGATTTAGACGACGCAGAACTAAGATTCTGTGGAAATTGGCCGCGATGGAAAACGTTGACTCATCCTGATACTCTACTCGACTTTTCGGAATTCCCCAACTTTGTAGAAAATTGTCGCGGTTTATTATTAATGGTCCGACAAAGAAAGGTGATAATTCGTTGGAATTGGAATCGAGAATCTATTCGAACTGTGGTTGCTAATTTATCGTCACTCTGAAACCAGGCTCCTCGAACGATCGAACTAACACCGTTTCGTGAAATTTTACGACTCGTAGGTTACAATTTACTGCCATTAGTAAATTCAATGGTATGAAATTATATATGTAAATTTTACGAATCATAAGTCGACTAATTATCCGATTTGACAATTTATCGATATGTTATTAGTTGATAAATTATCGTGCAAGAGTGCGTCTTCTGGCTTCGTTTGAATATTTCAGTTTCGAAGACGTTACGATTTGTGAAGGGTAATAGGTGCGGTAATTTGAATATGGATCGCGTATTATTTCTAAAATAATTATTTAAAGTTGATGCATTGATTTTGCTATAAACCGTATAAACGTATGAGGATATTCAGGATCATCCTATCAGGATTATCAGGAAGCTCTTAAATACCTCGAAACAAACAAATGTGAATTAACGTTATTTATAAAAAGAAAAAGAACATGGGTCCTTACGACGAAATTGAAACTGAAGCAGTTCTATCAATAGATGATGATATTGTTATGTTAACTGCCGATGAAATAGAATTTGCTTATGAGGTATGGAGAGAGTTTCCAGTCCGAATAGTTGGCTTTCCATCTAGAATTCATATGTGGAATAATGGAACAAATTGTTGGAAATACGAAAGTGAATGGACTAACGGTATTTCTATGGTTTTAACTGGAGCTGTATTTCATCATAAATATTAGAATTATATGTATACCACTGCTATGCCCGGTGATATAAAAGAATGGGTCGATGAACATATGAATTGTGAGGACATAGTCATGAATTTTTTTAGTAGCAAATATCACAGGAAAAGCACCCATAAAAGGAACATGGAATATTTAGAACGACTCTTTGTAGATAAAATATTTGAACAAATAAAACGATTACGTGGAAAGGAAGAAAACAGAAAATAGATAGGTGAAATAAAGGGAACAAAGTGGTAAAATTGGCACAAGGAAAGAGGAAATTAAATGGTTCGCCGGCAAATGTGGGCCATTGCAATTCGAATTTGAAGAGAAATGCTGCGCGAAGAACGGACGTCGATGTGGAAATTTAATATACATCGAACGGAACTTAACACGGTCATGGAGAATCGAAGGCATGCCCGTTATTCAAGTTCCAACAATAATCTCTCGCGGGTTAACGGGGGAAGTTCTCCGTGCGGCAACTCAATACTAATACACGTAACACAACCGATCGCGGCAGGCCGCGAAATTAGTCGGTGCTAATTGGGAATGCCACGTCTGAATTACATCGGGCGATTGCACGAATATTAATTTACTCTTGTCGATGAACGCGAGCACAGACGATTATCGATTCACAGTTTACAGGGAACAGTGTATCGAATCGTTGAAAAACTCGTTGACGATTTCGGTAATTATCTCAGAACGTTATTAACTACGTATGAAACATGTTTTCTAAAGCAAACTGTATTAATATCATAATAATAATAATATGTTAATAGCGACGTGTATCAGTGCGAAAAAATATTAATGGAGATGACCAGCGTAAAGCTGGTGGCTCGTTGTTAGGTACTTTTTTTTGTTTTATTTATTTATTTAAATTTTACAATTTGTCCAGTAGGACATTTGGTAAAATATTATAGCTTAGTGGTATAATAATATAACATGTGGATGGCTACCCCCAGTGAGATACCATCTTCGAATGTTGTTAGGTACTTGATGAGATTTTCTTACTTTAGAAGCTCCGTTATTAAAACATTAACGAGATTGAATACGCTCTGTTCGATATTTCGTTCATTGCTATCTTTTATGTTCGATCGTCCGATCGTAGCTACTCGATACTGATCGATATTTTCAATTATTCATCTTATTCGATACGTTATTTCTTATATATTATATAAATATAATTACGTAATATAAATGATTATATAAATGCATAAATATCTTCTTAATTTTAACGATCTTCAAATTATTAAGATTGATAACGATTGAAATGATCGGAATACCGTAAAAGAAGATCCAATGAAAAAAAAAGTCGAATATACTGTTCTATAGGAATAAAATGTGAAGAGATTCAGAATTAAAAATGATGTAATTTCATGCTATAAACAGAAGCGTTACGAGGATGATATACATAAAGACACTGGCCAAGTCTAATTGCACGGGAATATCGAATATACTATTATCGCTGGCCTTTGACAAGCAAGTGACATGTCACTTTAGATATCGGTTGTATGAACAGTCTTAAGTGCATACGCGGTGGCACTGTGTGATCAAAGGTAAAATTAATACGTGGATAGGCACACCGATGAATTAATGTACATGATAAAACGATAAATATACCAACTTCAAAACCTTCAAAATAATAATAATAGTAATAACAATAATAATAATAATAATAATAATAATAATAATAGTATTACTATTTCTACTGTTATTATTATTAATCTACATTGCTTGAAAATAATTGCTTTCTCATTTTGGAAAATAAAGTTAGCACATTTTCACGATAAAACATAGAAATTTAAATTGCCGTAGAAAGATTACAATCCTTTTCTAAAAATTATATGGAAACCTACAACATGTAGATAAAATAGTATCAGAAGTCAAACGTGGAGTAATCATCGCGAATAAATAAAAATAAATTTAATGCTAGGATGTATTGACCAAAGCTACGACAAAATACACAATATGTACATATATAAAAATTCATAGAAGAGGATATGAAAGGGATCCAAAATGAAAAGAAAAGTTTCATGTTTTTTTAGTTTAAATATAGTTAATTGCAGTCGCTAGTACCAAAAGATAAAAACGATATTCTTTCCGTTAGGAATTTTAATTCATCTCCGATACGAATACCAAGCAACGAACGAAGTAATCGACTCTTAAAGAAGCGTTCAAACGATCAGTATTATTGTAAATGTTACTGTCAATATTTAACGTTTCCAAACATTGTATCGATAATACATATTGATATATCGATAGTCTAGAATCTAGAGTACTACTTCTTACGTACGAGAACTTTAAATATTGATCGTCTGAACGTCAATCCTTGACTGTGCTAAGAAACACAAAAATCATAAGAAGATCGTAGACGAGTCATACGTTAAAGAAAAATAGAAGCATGCTCTTCTTAAACACTCCGCATAGTGATCGTGATATTGTCTATATAAGAGTTAAAGATCACCACTAACGTGTACAGATTTAGATCAAAGCGATCGTATTCCTCTGGAGACTCCCATAAAGGACAATGTTCTCGATTACAGTCAACGTTGCGTTCATGGCAACTTTTATGGCGGTCAGATGACCAGCCATCCTACCAATAACCTTGGTAACGTCAAATGGTAATCTATCTGTGATCATACAAGGATACTATCTGCAAGTTATTACATATGCAACGGATTATCATGTAACATTACATGCTTGTCAGTCAAAAGTTTTTTTTTCTAAGTAAATTTTTTTCTAGAAAATAGAGTTCATTGGTGTATAGATAGCGGTTCCACGATGGGTAGCTTCTAAAGTTATACCATAAAGGATACTGAATCTCATTGAAAAAGATAAAAATTTGTCGAAATTGACCTGTTCTTCGTCTAAAATTGTCGTTGATATTAGTTTTAGAACTTTACCTATATAAGACACGTTCCATTTGAGTACGATATCTCTTCTACTTTGAACATCCGATACCGTTCTTCCGGAGTCCGCGTAATTAGTGTACGCGATATTGTACACTATGGTGGTACATAATACTTTGGAAATATTTGTTTCTCCTGTGTTAATTAGTTACGTTGATCGGAAATGCAGTACGTTATCGATTACAGTACTGTCGTTGTTACGTCGGGCGACCCTCTACCTAGACCAGGCCATACACCGCTGGCCAAACGAACACCAGATATCCGCTCATCCTTACTGCGTATCCTCGATAGTCTCAAGGACCCATCGTAAACCCCAGTTATTTGCTAGCTAAGGTCCTTCAAACCGAACAAATATCGTTTTTCCAAATTATTTTCTAAAAACTATTGTCTACTACGGCCTGACACGGGAAAGTTAGTTTTTCTCACGTACGATGCTTCCCAACTTAGCAACTTTCTATCGAGGGCGGCTAAGACCCTTCCTAGTCCACCAACCTTCCTCATTCGATGGTCCCGTGCACTAGACACACCCATCGCTAGCTTTCCTCCGACATAGCATCGTCACTGTACCTTACTTCTTCTACACCGCTAGAAAAGTGAACTTCTTCTACGCCGCTAGAAGGGTCAAAATCTAACGCCTAACGTCCAAGTCTAAGAACGAAAAGTCAACTTTACTTATTATACAACGCCAGAGGAGTATAACTCACATCAACTATCTAAGTCGGTTCTCGGGATTATCGAACATTCACCTCCTCTATTAAGTATCCTCCAGTGCTACGTTCACTAACATACTAAATTCAACTATAGGAGCCTTGCTCTATTGTGCATATCTATCTTATCTTCGTGCGACAAAGTGTCATCTACGATTTATATCTACTCAATAGTGTAACTTAAGTGTTGGAAATAAAAACCTTATAATTTTGTGAATCACAGTGTTATACTAACTGAATCGCCCCTATTATCTTAACGGAAATCAGGAGATCGATCAACTCGTGGTGTCGATTATTATAATCGTAACGGGAATTTACGACTCTCGTTGACGTCTCTCCTCGCGATTGCGTCTCCCCGCGATTGGTCGAAAATACAGTCGTAGTTATTAATTCGGTTCTATACATATATCGTATCGTACATACTTCGTCAGTTATTAAAATAACATTTTGTGGGATTCCAATGATTGGGCTATATTATTTAAAGCTTTCTTCAGCATCGAAGTGTCATTTTTTAAATCGTTCTCGAAAACTAACGGTGACAAAGTTGAGTTCGGCCGATTAAAAATTGCGATAATTTTCATAATTACTTTACTTACAGTCCTGATCAAAAGTATGACATTTCAGTAGGCCAGGGACGCCATAAATGATTTAAAATGGTAAATATGCATGTGGGACAAAAAGATTTGTGAGTAAACGGGGCATAATTAAATCTGATAAATGCCATATATTCTTAGGACGCTCAAAGTAATGGTGGGAAAAGATTTGTATAACCATCTTACCTCGTTTAATCGTTGTACTGCTTCCAATTCTAATTGTCGCGACATTTTATCGTTCAACAACACAGAAACAGTCACTACAGACACAAACTATGAATTGATGTTTTTATTATTCACGATTTAAACAAATATGTTACAAAAATATTAAATTTTATTCGCTAGAAATCTCTCGACGAACCAACACAAAAAGACACTGACTAATATTGGGTGTTACGTGCCTTTTCAAGATTTTGGGAAATTTGGCGCGGTTGCAACCCATGGAATGCTAAAACACTCTGCTCGCGTAACAACGTCAAACGATTCAACAAAATAACTCGACGTTTAAACGAAGAAATACACGACGAGAAAGATTCACTTGAACAATAATTTATATTTAAAACTGAATTATAATAGAATGAGTACTTTAACAAAGATTTGCGTTTTAATGAAATTTACTTAGACTCTGAGCTCAGCGTGATGATTCTATGATTCAACGATTCTAACCTTTTAGGTCGCATAGTAACCCATTTATCTGCTCGGATTTTACATGACAATCTACGACTTATTTGTTACCCAATAACACAAATTGTTATTAATAAGCATTAATTTTATTGGAGTTTATAATATTAGAAAGCGAGCAATTTATGCCTTGGCAATGTTCTTTCCCATGGTAACGAAAGTAAATATAAAATTTGAAATAAATAACGTTTGTTTGTTGCCTCGGCTACGCTGCTGTACAGTTAAATTCGCCGCGCTACAATTTACTTTATTATCCTACAAGATATTCAAAAGAAACCAACAGGCCTATACCAATTCACATCGCGCGTACAATATAATGACCGTTAGGTTTACAGCACTGGCAATGAATCTAGGAAAGTACTTTTATTATGTTGGTAATGATATGTTTACGGCTTACATTGAATAAAATAGTGATTTGTTTGCGGCATTTTTGTGAGCTGAGAAAAGAAATAAATGGGCGTGTAGAAAGGAAATTTCTAATTTCTATATTATTGTGAAATGGAAACGAGCACCGAGCAAACTCCCGCAACTACGGAAACCGCTTCTAATAATGAGCAGGAACACAATGAAGAGGGCATGGAAGAAACTGAAGATTACAGTTTCGACGGTGAAGATTATAGGCATTTCGTACCACGGGGTCGAGGAGGGTTTAGGTGCGTTATAGTTTCTCTTAACATTTCATACGTCCCTCTGATTAATTGTCGAAAATACCAAATAGAAAAGTAAGGTTAGGTTGTCCCCCTCGCGATACTTATACCTTACCCCTTATATATGTTTAACCGAAACGATCAAACTTCATATTACCATGAGTTCCTTATACTTTTAATGCTATGGAAACGCGACTATTGTTTCTACTTACGCTCCTGTACGATGAAATGATTTACCCACAATTATTTGATACATTGTTTCATTGATTTGTTTCATGAACTTACTGTTGTAATGGTTTTCATTTTTGAATGTAAATCGTTTTTTTGTTACGTAGTTATTGTAACATGAAAGAAGGTAAATAATACCTTGGAGAATATTTATAATGTTTCTTATTAAGAATTATATAAATGATTTTTATGTCACACATAGATGATTTTTACGTGTCATTGCTCCATCCAAATTTCTTTGTTAAATGTAAAATTAGTATGAAAAGAAACGAAGATGCAGAAGATGTCTACGCTTGGGTAAATGATTCAGACGTATGGTACGTAAAGTACATAGTCACGACATATAACAATAATTTAAGGGGTCGTGGCAGAGGTGGGTTTGATTTTCCCATGAGAGGTGGACCTCCGAGATTTAGAGGAAGAGGATTTGGACCTAGGGGACCGATGTTTCGTGGAGCAAATAACGGATTTCCATTTGAGGGACCTCCTAGGCCAAATTGTCCACCGGGTCCAGCAGGACCACGTTTCCGAGGGCCTCCGCCGTTCGATCCTAGTTGGGGACCTATGGGGCCACCAAATCTGATGGGACCGCCAAATCTTATGGGACCTCCAGGAATGGTAATTATCATTTAATTTTATGTCAATATGTGTCATTTTTTCAATAAAATGATTACATATAATTTAACTTTATATGTAATTAGCCACCACCACACATGATGAATGGCCCAATTGGGACAGGTCCTGGACCTTATGGACCACCTCCTGGAATGGGACCACCCAATATGAATAACGTAAATTTTGATTTACAGAAACATAGAGAGACATGCAAATATCTTGTTCTAACACTTGGAACTTTGTTATAGATTCCAGGTCAACAGCAGCCCCCGCAACAACAGGCGCAACAAGCAAACATTCCAGGCTTAGATCTCAATGGAGAGGTATGGGTAGAAACAAAAACACCAGATGGTAAATCATATTATTATAACATTCGTACAAGGGAAACTACATGGACAAAACCAGAGGGACCAAATGTTAAGGTCATGGTGCAAGATCAGGTTGGTTAAATTCCATTATAGATTTCTACTATTAAAACCTGTGTGATTATATATAAATAGAATATTTTTGTATTGTTACGATGTTAATTCTTTTTACAGTTAGAACAACTGGTACATGGAGCATCTAAACAAACAGCCCCAACTGGCACTCCTGCTTCTACGGCTACTACTCCTAATCAAATTAATGAAAATAGGGTGTCTCAAAGTAGCGAACAATCTTCAACAAATAACGCAGATGCTATCAGTCAACTTAGTACTGCTCCACCTGGTACAGGGCCACCTCCTACACTTGGTGAAACACCAGACATGAATGCACAACCAGCTGACACAACGCAAGCAAATGGTATAATATGTTAATTTTGGTTCAAAAAATTAAAATTAACACGTATAATAATTTAATAAAAATATTATAATATTATACTTTCTATACAGGTACAGCACCTACAACTGTAACTAATACCCCAACTATGAATACCCCAGCAGTAAATACAAATATGATGCAACCTCCTCCTAATATGATACCTATGCAACACAGGATGCCAAATCAATTTGGTGGTCCAATTGCAACACAATTTGGAGCAGCACCTTTTGGCATGCCACCGCCAGGGTTCCAGCCTTTCGGAGGCTATGGTCCACCACAAGCAAATTGGGGTAATATGATGTATATATAGATATACGCACATAAAAAATAGTTATATTTTTTATGACAAAAAAATATTCATATTAGGTATGCCACAAATGCCACATGGAGTCATGGCTCCACAAGCTCCAGCAGAAGATCCTGCTATATTAGCTCAGTTGGATCAGGAACTAGTAGCATCTGCTATGGTATGGACGGAACATCGTGCTCCGGATGGAAGATTATATTATTATAATAGTAAAGCTGGAGAATCTGTTTGGGAAAAGCCACAAGCTCTAAAGGATCTCGAAAGTATGTATTTAATATAATGTATAACATAGATTTAGAAACAAGATGAACAATATGAAAAATTATTTATCATTATCGCTAGATGCAAAATTAGCGCTACGGCAAAAAGCAGAAGAAGCAGCTACCATCTCTACGAATACCGCCGTGACTACTTCCACCGTTACTAATAACAATGTAACCACAGAAGCCACAAAACAAGAAAAACCTCAAGAAAGTAATCACGAAACCAAAGATAGTGTAAAAGAAACAGACGCTAATAAACCGAAAAAGGAGGAAACAGCGCCTAAAGAAGCTGCCAAACCTCAAGACAAATCGAGACCAATCTCTAGTACACCAGTACCTGGAACTCCTTGGTACAAAATTAATTTACTACTTTTTACGATTCTTAGGCAAAATTTAAATTTAAATTTTGTTTACTAGGTGTGTTGTTTGGACGGGCGATGGACGCGTATTCTTTTATAATCCCTCATCGCGTATTTCTGTCTGGGAAAGACCAGATGATCTCATTGGTCGTCAAGATGTCGATAAAATGGTGTCTACTCCGCCAGATGCAGTGGTAGCTACGAAACCGACGCGTCAATCGGATACAAGTGAAAGCAGTGATGATGAACCAGTACCAGCAAAAAAGATGAAACAGGATGATACAAAAAGTAAATTATACTACGCTCATAACCATGTATTATATTTAAAAAAATGTACGTATTAATAAAATTACCATATTTCCTGCTTTAGCCACAGCGCCAAAAGAAGAAGAGGAGAAAGAGAATAAAAAAACTATCGATATCGGAAAGGAGGCTGCAATAGAGGCAGAAGTACGAGCTGCTAGAGAAAGGGCGATTGTTCCTTTGGAGACAAGAATTAAATCGTTTAGGGATATGCTTGCAGAGAAAGATGTAAACAAGTATAAATTGATAAGTAACATTAATAAGAGATAAAATTTATTTATTTGAAATAATTGTTCTTGGTAGGTATCCGCGTTTAGTACTTGGGAGAAGGAGCTTCACAAAATTGTATTTGACCCCCGATACTTACTTTTAACATCAAAGGAGAGAAAACAAGTTTTCGAGAAGTACGTAAAGGAGAGGGCGGAAGAAGAGAGGCGGGAAAAGAGGAACAAAATGAAGGAACGGAAAGAACAATTTCAAAAGTTACTAGAAGAAGCTGGTCTTCATGGGAAGTACGTAATGGCTTTAAAAGATTCTTTAAAGTTTTAGAAAAAAATTAAATGTTTTTAATTTTTTTTTTTTTTTACAATTTAGATCTTCATTTAGTGATTTTGCTCAAAAACATGGGCGTGATGAACGGTTTAAGAATGTAGAAAAGATGCGTGAACGGGAGAGCCTATTCAACGAATATCTGCTGGAAGTGCGAAAGAAGGAAAAAGAGGAAAAAACAGCAAAACGAGAACAGGTATTTTCATTTTATTAACATCATTGATCTTGTTGCAATGAAAATATTACTTTTCAGGATTCGTGCTACAATATCAAAATCTTAATTGAAACAATATAAATTCACCTTCAGACATTCACTACCTTAATCAATACCATAAATAAGAAAAAATCCTATAAATATTATTTCATTCACGCGATAAAAGAACATAACAAATTTTTTAAATATGTGAGAATTAAGGTACTTGTGCTAAATTTTTTTTAGCTATATAATATGCAAATCGATGCTTTGAAATGTTCTGAAATATTTGAGGATATCTTGTACGTTTCTGTGTACCTCAATTCTCCGGATATATCAAAGTATCATAAAAGAAAAGTTCTTTTGGAATAAATCCATTAAACCTTTCCCTCTTCCATGCCAAATCTCATTTTCATATATACATCCTCCATTTCGTTCTGGGAAATCATAATATCAACGAAGAGAATATCAAATGAAAACATATAATATATAATATATTCGCGATAAGTTATATAAAACCTGAATAAGTTTTTATTCAGCACCAAAATTTCTATTATTTTACTGTTTGAAAAAGATACGATATGTGATGATACGTAAATGAATATTAAATAAAATCTTAAATTAGACAGGATATAATGCATAATAAATTTATATTTTCAGCAATAATTAATCATTCTTTCAGGTTCTATAGGTATGTTACTATTTTGTTCCACTTGTAAGATTTATCTAATATGAATTCCTAAATTAATGGCTGAAGAACACATACCAGGAGAAGTTTCTCTAATAATTCTCTACTCCAGTAGATTTTCTCGATAGACAAAAGTTTTGTAGCTGTAAGATGGGAGATGTAGAGAATAAAATCTTAGTATGTGACGGTTCCTTATATACTTATGTGTTCTGAACTCTCCACTTCAGTCAGGAGGCAGGCAGGACAGGTTCCGTATGTGGAGTGGCTTGGTTCTGAAGCTGGTTGGTGGCATGGATGATGTCATCTACCATCCCCACCTACACTGCGTGGCACAGTTGGCACACCCTTGCGCGCCGCATTCTTTACTCCAAAGCAGAGTCATGAGAATGAACGAACTCGGTATTTGTATATTACTCGTAATCCTCGTTACTTCAAAAGATTAACTTTTCCCCAAAAATCAAAACCAATTTCAAAGAAATTGAATCTATTATCAGCAAAAGTAAGGTGTCAACAACCCCAATGGTAGCATCAATTCCAAAATCATATTTGTAGATTTTGTTCTGTTTTCTGGAGATAAAGAACCGTTATTTATTTTGAGAAACAAAAGCTACCAATCTATTTCATAATCGATGTATCAACATAAGAACAAATTCATTTTTTCCTTGCACTTTATTTTACATCTAGTAAAGTTTCGTCGAGTTTGTTTGTATGAAGGGTCTCGATAAATAAAAAAGGGAAAAGTTTGAAGGAAATATCAATCTTTTTGGCAATTGTTCTTATGTCAATACATAATATATTAAAGTTTAAATATAAAAAAAAAACCAGAACCTACATCAGAAATTAATAAAATATGCATTTTAATTGGTGTCAAAGTATTTCTTCTTTTATTGCTATCTTTTTAAATTATTACCAAAAATATTTTTTTCTCACTAAATGCAATATAAGTATTTTTGTTTAAAATTTAATATATTTGAAGCAACATGAGATGAGTATATTGAAATGATAGAATGAGTGTGCTTTCATGAAATTTGGTTTGTATTCTTCAGAGAACCTTGACTGCTTTTGTCGTAAAAATATTAGAAGTGGACATTGCAACTCTATTGTGTTTAAATAAAAATTAGACAATTGTGGCACAAATTTTTTACTACCTTAAAATTGTATAGGATCGGGATCCGAGTAATAACTATAATAAAAAATTCAAGACCAAAATGTGCCAGCTACTCTGAACTCTAACTCAACTTTTCATTGTGAAATAGATGTGTATAAGTTTAGATAAATAAAATAACAGATTATTATCATTATATTGAAACCATAGGTCGTTCACAAATTACGTAATGGGAATTTGAAATAAACAAGTTGAATATTGCTGTTATTTTTTATTTTGATAATATATGTAGAAGTAAAGGAACCAGAGACATATAAAATCTTTAAATGAATCGATTCATTAGTTATAGAGTATTTTATAGTAATAAAATCCAAACATTTTTTAAGTAGTTTAGAATTGTATTAATGAAAAACATGAAAGATTAAGTTTCATTAAAAATTGTTCTATTCTTTATATTAAAAATTGTATTACTACTCCATTATTTTATAGTTACTACTCCATTCACGAAACATCATATAATTCTTGAATAAGACCAATAAGAAATAGAGATTTATAAATTTTGGGCAAATACTGTGGAATAATTAGTAAAAGTAAAACCTCGTTTCGTAATTTGAACGGCTAAGAACTTTTAATCTTTTCAAAATCTCGTGACAATATACTAACGCAGCTTTTCTTTTCAGCAAGGGCAGCAGATAAAAATTTATCCGTTTTATATCCCGTCTCATCATTAAATAATAACATACTTTTTTCTTTCTATTTTTACATTTCAGTGTCATATTTTCTTATATTTCGTATCGCAATATGCAAAGTATTTAATGATGATTCGGTTAAGCAAATAATTATTTTTACAGCTATAATGATTATAATTTTTTTCAGCAAAACTGACCAGCTTATTTCATTAAAAATTCCAACAAGTAGAGCCCTTAACGTTGTGATACCTCCTGACACGAACGAATGACATGAATGACTATTTCTTCTACCCCTAACGAAATGTAGTTTGAAAACCAATAAAAAGGTTTGCAAGTTGACATAGTTTGATCCACATTACAAGCCATAAATTTTTATAGACACCTATATATTATACATACATATTTATATATATAATAATAATATAAACTGATTGTAATGTGGCTGAACGTGTATTCATTGGTTGGAAATTCTTAAGCGTGCATGATAAAACTGAAACAAGCAAAAAAAGATAAATAATTCAATAAATAAATAAGAAAATCAATTTCAAGCCAGAATTGTATAAATAGAGTGTAAGCAAGGGCTGATTATTCTTCAATGATGAAAACTGTTATGGTAAATGCGTTTCAGGTGAAAAAGGAATTCATAGCGATGCTACGTGAACACAAAGACATCGACAGACATTCGCATTGGAGCGATTGTAAGAAAAAGTTGGAATCAGATTGGAGGTACAGAGTCGTAGAGTCAGCAAGCACCAGGGAAGATTGGTTTAGGGATTACATTCGTATGCTAAAGGAGGAGAGGAAAAAGGAAAAGGAGAAAGACAAAGACCACCGGCACAGAGATAAAGATCATCACAAGTCCGAGAAGAAAGATAGGGACCGAAAGGATGTTGATAAGTACAAGGATAAATCGTCAAAGGATCGGCTTGATAAGGACAGTTCGAAGGATAAAAAACGTAGGATCGAAGCAACTTCGGAGGAAAACGGCAAGGAAAAAAAGGAGGCAGTGTCAGAGAAGGAAAGCGGAGAAATCGAAGATAACGATGAAAAACCATCAAAAAAGGAGAATGATGTAAGTGGTCAAACTTTTTCAGCCAATTGAAATTACTTTTTTGGAAATTTACGTATCTCTTCCTTGTTCAGAAGGATAACACGGAAGACCAATCTGATTCAGAAGAAGATCGTGAGAAACAGAAACGAGAACGTGAAAGAAGAGCAGAAGCCAGTCTTCGTGAGAGAGAAAGAGAAGTTCAGAGGACTCTTGCTACGCATCTTCGTGATAGAGATAAGGAAAGGCAGCACCATCGTCATACAGAGGCAGTACAGCACTTTAGTGCACTTCTTGCAGACTTGGTATGTATCTTTTCTACGTAATGTATGATGAATTTTAATTAATCCAGTGCGCTTAATAAGCCACCTACATTTGCAGGTAAGGAATGGTGACTTAGCATGGCGGGAAGCGAAACGACAATTGAGGAAAGATCATAGATGGGAATTAGCTGAAAGTTTAGATCGCGAGGAAAAAGAAAGACTATTTAATGAACACATAGAACAGCTTAGTCGTAAGAAACGTGATAAGTTCCGCGAGCTGCTTGATGAGGTAGGCGCTTCTACTGAACTTACCGCTTCATGGAGGGATATTAAAAAATCATTAAAAGACGATCCTAGATATCTCAAATTTTCGTCTAGCGATCGGGTACGTAATTTATTTAAAACTATATAGGAATCTGAATTATAAATCACTTTCTTCCACTACCGTATGTACTATAATTATTTCTTTTCTTTGCAGAAATGCGAAAAGGAGTTCAAAGAGTACATTAAAGATAAACTTGTTGCGGCCAAGGCCGATTTTAGGGAACTTCTTCAAGTATGTTAAGAATATATTATCACTTCCGTTTTTACTATTATGCAACATGTTTTAGAAGTTGATCGCTTAATAAATTTGAGTAAATGTAAATTTTAGGAAACAAAACTTATCACTGATAAAACATATAAAAAGGTGCAAGACAATAGTGCACATTTAGCTGAAATTGAAGAAATTTTAAGAAAAGATCGAAGATTTCTCGTATTGGAAGCGGCCGCTGCTGAACGAACGCGGCTGTTAATGGGATATTTAGAAGAATTGGCACGTAGGGGTCCACCTCCACCGCCTACTGCCTCAGAACCTTCGAGAAGACCAACCACAAAGTAAATATCATCTCGAATGAAGCAAGAGAGATGTCTGTATGTGTTTGAATTTGCGGAATCTATTTTTGTTCCAGCTAACGCAGCCCGCATCAAAGCATGGTATATATATGGTGTCCAAATAACAAATCAATGATTGAATTTATAGCTGTAGTTGAATTGAAGTACTTTACACACAAGATGATTATCGCCTGTAATTATAGGAATCAATAAAACTAACGCCAATTCCACACAGCTAAAAATGTGTGTCATACTGTAAAGATGCCATAGTGTAAGCATATCATATCATTATTTGTTGGATTACGTTAAAGTAGACGCTAGTTAATGAAAGAATTAGTAATATTACATAATAATATCATAAAGTGCGAATTTTATACATATTTTATCTAGGTTTATTAGATAACCACCCCATTACGAATATTTTGTATGAAAATTACATGAAAATTATAATAACCAGTGTTTATTGCATTCACGACTAGTTTAAAATCATGCGCAGTGAATTTCTATAAACCGATGTTAAAATATAATAGCTTAAAAAAGTGTTGATAATTATATCTAAAACAAAAAAAAAAAATGTGTAACATACGACAATCATACATAGTAATTTTTTGATGGAATATAATTCGGAAATTATATTTTCATTGTTCGAATTACTTTTCTTATGCAGCTCTATTGCATCATGTGAAACGTAAGTATCTTACGAAATATTCTCAATATTTAAAAACATTTATTTTAAAGAAATCATGATGAATTTTATAAATACAAAAAATTTTAGATGTTTACAATCACAATTATTTACCATTTATTTATGTGGCATTTTTACGGTACGGAATTCCTAATCTCATGAAAAAGATATTAGGAAAATATATTTTCTTCAATAAACAATTCATAAAAATTGCGATGAGAAGCATTTACATCTCCCAACGATCTACTGAATTATTTACGTTTTATTTCTAATATTTTATAATATTTCATTACAGACTTGTATACACAGACAAAAAAAGAACAATAATAATTGAAGATCAAAAAGCCACCATAGTTAATGTGTTTTATTTTTTATCGAACAATTGTTTAATTTTTTATTTTTATCTCAAAAGTTAATAATTTACACGATTATGTAATAATATAATGTTACAATATAAATCTTGTACATAGAACAAATATAATAAAATTTGTGCGTATTGTAACATTATAAAAAGGGAGCGATTTTACTTTTTCAATTACATGACTGTTTCAAATATCACGAAATATAATAAAATTTATTTAATTTCTTCTTATTACATTTTTAATTTATCAAATATAATATCTAGACCACTTATAACTAATCATGTACATATAGTTTCGATACCGCAAGTTATATCAGATAGATTAGAGGTGATTTGAATGCCAGTATAGGACAATGACTTCAATGCCTGCATCTATTGAGAAAGGTATGCTCTCATGCCATTCGTCTTTTACGTAAATTATTTTTTATCTTTCAGATATAAAACTTAAGTCAACGAAAAAATCTCTGGATATGATCTTTGCGATCTTTAATTTTATAAACATATTTTTTATAAATTTATTATTTTATTAAATTTTATAAATTTATTGATCAAAGAAAATTTTCAAGAGTTTTGGTTATGTGTACGATCGAAATTTTCTCATTTTCACAAATGACTAAGAAATTCCAAGACAAGTACGTTATTCCGTAAATTCGTACCATTGTCACGAAATAAAATACCGTACATGATTATATACGGTATATCTTTTGTCGTTACCGTTACAATCGAGACCAAGTTGCACTTCCTGCTAACTCCACAGGAATACAAATTGGCAACTTGACACGATGGCTAGTTTGTAACCGAATCTTCTCTCGTATTTTCACTGTAAATAATAGTTGAAAATCCTAATACCGATATATATCGCAGGATAGTGTATATGTTACTTGAGCAGCATTTTATTACACAGAATCGTGATACAAGAATCCTGCTGATCCTTTTGCCATTCTTTCAATTTTTAACTATAAAACAGGTGGTTAGCCTTTTGCCAAAAAGATATCTGTATATAAAATTCTTAAAAATAAATATTCCAGAAACGTGAACGTTTAAACGATTAATTTGGAAATTCAAAAAGTCATGAAACTTCGTATGCAAGTGGTATAGATCATTCATAATACAAACTTACTTTTTATTGCTACGATAATGCAAATTGTAGGGATTGAGTCACCTCTAGAAGAAAATACAGAGCTCTCTTGTGAATTATCGAGAGAATAGTGCGAGATATCAAAAGTTATTATATTTAAATTATTATTCATATAAATTTCATACGACTTTCAATTATTTGAGCAAAGCAACACGCACTTACAATTGCATCGAGGATAAAATTCTTTGAATCACATTAATACCAATAACCTTGTACTACTCAGTACAAATTCGCACAATTATTTAGATAGCAGCACTATCACATATGTGAATTTTACATATACATATATGCGGTAATTTTATTCGATATACATACTTGCATATACACACCTAAACATGCTACATGCTCAAAAGTGAGAGAGAGAGAGAGAGAGAAATAGAAGATCTTTTTCTCGTTAGAATAATCGCACGAAGTCGATCACAAGAAATTAAAAAATAATACAAAAACCAACCATACGTGACGTAAAGCACGTGAAGGCATACTAATCCCCTATGCCGTTGAAGTAGTAATTTAGAAGCTATTATAGAACATCATCTTCAATCTCGTTGCGTCATGATAATACTTTCCCCGGCTGTGCCGACCTTGCTCGTCTTTTTCCTTTCGTGCCCGTTTGGTTTCTGGCCGGATGTGGATCAGTTCGGAATCGACGATACGTCGATTCGCAAAGGTCGCCTGTACCCGGTAAGGGTTAACGAACGTATCCCGACAGGATAAAATCGACGTCGAAAAAATGCTTACGAAGGTCCTACCGAAGGACGCGGCCGTGTTATGGCATTCTTCGGCTGCATTCTTTCCAGCCTCTAAAAAACGATAGATGGAACCGAAATAAGGATACTAAACACACGCTATATATAGCTTGCATGCAAAGTTGGGCTTTATCAGACGCATAATAGACGGACATCAATGTGTATCACATGAAATACGTTAAAATGTTTCTGGAATTAGATACCGATAAATGTAGGACTTTTTAATTCTTCAACGATGAATTAAAATGGTGTGATAAAACATGATACTAACATGTTTTTAGAGTTAGCAGTGATTGGTACGATAAACTGACTGTGTAATATTCCACGTTGTAGAACAGAATTACTACCATCTATGATCAGAGTTCTAGAAAGAACATTGTATATCGATTGCAGCTTTCTGCTTTAATCTAGATAGATAAAATTATCGGACTACGCACATATAGATATGTAACTTTGAAGTTACACAACATTAACGAAACTAGAGGATCTTTATGTAACATATTCGTCTAAAATATAAAACATAGAATTCGAATATTAGGATTCCATTATTTTCTAACTAATGAAAATATGGAAAAATTACAAAAAATATATAATAATAATAATAAACAGAAAAATAATATCAATGCAACTTTGTGATTAATGATTATTCAAAAACTGTATCTTTTCACTAATTTCGTTATATCCGTGAAAGAAAAGAGATCAAGATTATCTAGAGAACAAAATAATTCGTTTTATAAGGATCTCTTTTATTCGTAGGATGCAAAAGAGCCTCGACTTGAGGGGCTCGGCTCGGCGTCGAAAACACTGCCTCCCGGTTCTAAAATCGTTGCGAAAGATCGTTGATCCTCACTGGCGACCTTCACGAAGATACAAGAAAGGTCGTACCCGGACGTTCTCAAATTTTTCCTAAAACCCGTCTCCGCGGTTTTTCTAAGTATCGGCTCCCTCTCGTTGATCGTCACAAAGACGTGTACACGAGAAAAGAGGCAGAGGAGAAGTCACAGAACAGAAAGGAGAGGGAAAGATCGCGATGGCCTCGACGTGCCAGCTCCGCCTCGCGAGGCTCGCAGCCACCAAGTGAAAGTAGGATTTTGCTTTCTACCCGTGGCCAGTGACAAACGCGCCGTGCTCGCGAACTCGTCTCTTTTCTTCTGCGAGGATGTGTCCGCTCGTCGTTGCTCGATAAATCAACGGGCACAGACACAACGTGACGAAAAAGGTTGGCGAATTTCAGCGTTGTTACGATGACAGTGTTGCACTGACAGTCGGGCGAACTGCCTCGAAATCGTGCCGATACGAAAAAGTGCGCGGTGTGAACAAGTGACCAGGAGAGGATGTCGAGACACAAAACGAACGATAACCGTTTCGTCAACATGATTCTGACGTTTCTAATTCTCGGCTACGCCTTCGTGCCAACGAACTGTCAACAAGGTATGTTTTTTCCGAAAATACCCGCGCAAGAAGTACCCCTTCGAAGCGACGAATTTGAGTGTACGATCCTATTTCGCGTTCCGACCGAGAGGGCGCGCTGCTGAGATCCGCGCAATCCTTTCATGGATAAAGCACACAGAGTAAATGCGAACGTCCTCGTGGACATATGCGTCGTGGGAGATTTATGGGATTCCAGGTTGTCCGGTTGAATTTTTACTGCACTGCAAAGGGCTTCTTCGGATTCTTCGAAGTATATTGTTACCGGGTGATTTATGGGCTGCCATGGACTTCGAAGTTTGTTCAAGAAACCACTGAGAGGTCCCGTTTGATTTTGACAACGTAATACCAGTGGAATGTGTAGGTGGTATTTATGTAATCCACAGAGTCGACGATGTATGACTGTCACGATTCACTGGGCACGGTAGTCTTTCTCGCTTAATTCGTATTCTTTGTCGTTTCGACGACCGGCAAAATTTTCAGTTAATCGTCCCTGTCAAATATCAATGCATTGGTGAAAATTGGATGAAAAAATCACATAAATTAGGACTTGAATTTTATCGTAACAAATATCGCGATAGTATGGACGATGTTTCGTACTTTCGTTACTATCTTTTGGTAATTGTCGTGACTTTATTTAATAAGCAAAGCATAATAATTTCGTAACAAAGTCTTACTCGTTGCTTAATAGTAAGATGAATAGATCGAAGATATAGCGATGTTCGCATGAATGGTACGCGCAAGTTTTCTTGAATCATAACTAGGAATAACGCAATACACTTCATGCACTCCGGCCTTAAACCTGCGGACAGGATAAACGGTGGATGACCGCTGTGCAATACTAGATAGTTTGAATTCGTGACCTGGTACATTGCGATACAATACGCAATACAATAGAACTGCAATTCTATACGAGTGTTACGTACAATCGCGTACCACGATAACGCAATTGAAACTCCATTGTTGCCTGTAATAACAGCTTCGGCCCGAACGATTATCGTGATTCCCTAAAACGGATACATCTAATTTAAAATTATGGCAAATGATAAAATCGACGTGATTCCACGCATATAATATTTCAATTATCGTTTATTGTGTAATAGCCATAAAGAAGAGTATCGGAGTAACAATCAATGCGAAATCTATAGACGCACAACTTTATTCATACTCGATGCTAAAATGAAAAAAAAAAAAAAAATAAATAAAATTTCAACACTTCGTTAAAATAAATCTCATTTGATTCGTTCTATATCCCTACGGGTTAATTGCTTGATATTAGTGGGATCACGAATTAAAATAATCAGATTGAAAAGTAAGAGATTTCCATTAATTTGTAATGCAAAGTATGTTCAATGACAGTAAAATTGTTTGCGTTTCTTTCGTTTGCTTATTCCCGCCTTTTTAATGATAGAAAAAATGAAAAGAAACGATTATCAATTTGTTATTCAAATTAGAATTCTAAAAATAATGATTCGAATCACCGGTAAGATCCGTTCTGTTTGCAGCGAACGGGTTTCCCCGCGCCTCTTTCTTCATTTCCAATCCTGGAATACACCGTACAGACAGAAATCAATGAACTTAGAAACGTAAACACCAACCGAATAACCATTTCATACAAAACAATTTAGTTTTCATGCATCGTTGTTCCAGCTTTGAAGATTAGTTAAAAATATTAATCGATCAGACATGAATTAATAGTAAATTTAGATCTCAAATGTATCGATATTCGCGTTGTAGGCGTGCAAGAACGAATAGTCTTCATGTAAATGATTTCCATGAAATACGACACGGTTTCGTCGTGCATCTCGTGACCTCGCTCTTTTCACCGAGTTTAAATAATACTCATCTCACAGATCTCGTAATAGATGAGATTTTTTTGAAATCACGTAACTGGATTTATCATGTTAATCATCAGATCGGAATGGGTAACCCCGTGATGATCAAGACACGAACGAAACCTGGTGCTCGAATATCTCAGTTTCCCAGAAAAGATCAATGACACAATACCATTGACGAGCAACGTATAAAACACATTATTAAAGCGCGATTTCTACCATATTATAAATAGTGTTACGAGATTAGTAAGGCAACTGATTTACCTTCTTTCCCAGTTGAGTCATTAACCTTGAAAAAGAAACTTCTTTAGAGAAAGTTTCTGCCAATATGCATAGCAATATCGATCGTACATTTTCTTGCACCTTGCTTCCGAACTGTTCATCATGGTCATCCTAAATCTTAGAAGTAGACTGCAGATATTTATGCATATATTCTTACAAATGTTACAATTTCACAGATGTAGATAAATACAAGGTATAGATAATGTCTAAAAATGCATGAAATACCTAAAGCGTGGTACTGGTTATAATATTTAGTAACTGAAACAGATCTATGATTCGTGACCGGCAGGCGAATTTTCAGTCGCGCCACCCCTGTGGTAGTTGTATTGTTTATCTCAGCGTGGTTCTGGTAATTCGGAATTCATCTAAAACTGTAAGTACATACACACATACATACCTCGTGTAGATAATACCTCAACCGTTCACAAAATTTATTGTTATTCATTCTGCGTGTAATCTCTATGGTAAGTACCGAGATAATTGCAGTATCTACCAGTGTCTTTGAGTCGATAGCAGAAGTCACTGGACCTTAGAGTACTAGAGCCCTTAGCAGAAAACATGTGCATTGTTTTAACCAAAAAGTAATCGCTAACAACACTGATAGTTGAATGCGACTTTAAATAAAAACAAAAATCTACATTTAGAAATTTGTTAACGCTGAATTCGAAGTTTTTTAAATATCGATCGCGAAGAAAGTACTTACTGTATGTACTTCCGCAAACAAACAAACAGGTTAATAAGAGAGAATTAATAGCAACCTGGCTCTGAAGTTCGCCATTAATCATGTATACAGTCGGTTGGTAGAACTGGAACATCGCGTATCAGGAATCTGCATTAATTGCGTGGCGCTATAATAACGGTGTGTTCGCTTAAGGAAAGTGCGTATCGAGCGCCGAATCTTTGACGAGGCGCGTTTCTCGTTTAGGCTTCGTTTTCACTAGAATTGTAGGCCAGAAAATGGCACGGTCGTGTGACCGTTTCGTTGCGTGCAGACGCGAATCTTTCGCCTTTTACATTCGCGTTGGATAAGGAAAGTCACGGTACAATAAGCATGGAACGTGTTATTTCAAAATATCGTCGTGCCGCACAGATAGACGCAGTTCTGTGACCCGCGCCTGTATGTAGATGCATTATCTGATGGGAGAGAGGGCGCAAGGCGGTTTTAATCGGTTTGAAATCGTGCGAGGTCAAACCACTCGTTTATACGTTTATTCGAGACGAACGGATAAAGGCGTGGTAAAATGTCGCTAAGGTATGCATCTATAATATTTGCGACGAAAGAAATATTAATAAAGTTGCATGGTTACTCTCAATCACAATTGCATATTGCGAATAGTACTACTAGTTATTGGTTAATAAAGAAATGAAAAATACGATCGAAAATCTATCGATCTATATCTATATATATCTTCCAATAAAAGTATTTTTTATAAAATCGTTAAGGTTTTGATTCGTGTATCGTGCAATTACGATGAAAGTTGATGATTTTATGATGCTGCAGCTGTGGGAGAAATTACATGTGACATATCGAACTGTGAAGAAAGTCGAATCATGAAAATGCTCGAACGAGCTTGGAGAATTTCATAAATCTTGTAACGTGGAAATTTCACCTGACACGTAAAAAGCGCCGAAAATAAAATACGAGCCGTAATAAATTTATTTTACCCAGAAAGGTAACGCTATATTATTAAACGACGTATTGTTTGAATAATAGTAAGTTTAGGAAAAGTAACGTAAATAGTAGCAATAAGGTAGCAATACATTTTGTAGCACGAAGAAAAAGACGCGATCGATACTTTGGCAAGTACCTCAAGTTAAGAATTCGTGTGAACGTACGAGCAGAGAGTAGACGCGATCAAGTCGAAGGACGATTGAAAGGAGAACGGTTGCACTCGGCCTATTATTTATACATATACAACTTCGTTGCCTAAGCTTGGCACGCGCGACTTCTCGCTCCTTTCGTGCACGTACACCCGTTAGAATTCAAGCAAACACTTCCTGCTGTCTCGATCGTGAAAGTATCAAACAACTTCCACTGAAAATACGAACTGGTATTGGCCATATAAGCGATTTCGAATTACGTCAATAGTTCGATGAATTTGCCAACAACCGGTCGAGACAGCTGGGAATATCGACTCCGGTTCAGCATCAGTGGCGGAAACCGTATGACATATGAGCGAGTTCCGGTAAAAGAACACAAATACGGAAAAACATTGATCACGTAAGTCACGATAACTTAGAATTGCGTTAAATGAGAATGACGAATCTACAATGAATCGTACTATGATTACACGCGCATTTTACAGAAAATTTGAATTAGTTGTATATCATTTTGAATAGCGTTGAATGTCGACGAATGAATAGTTGAGAGTCAATTTGCATTTTTAAACAGATAAGTTTTCAATTTCGACGAGGATAATTTTACGTCCGTTCTGCAGTTTGCAACGGTATGCGGTTCAAAAAAGGCCGCGTTATCATGAAATTAGATACACGATGCGAAGTAATGTATTTCCATTGACTGTTAATCACGTAGCACTTACCGCAAGCTTTCGCGCGTTATGCTTTTAATAATTTATAACGCGCGGCGGAAAACGCGATATTTACATAAAATTCTTATTGATCGAGGTAATAGATAGAACGGGGTATCTTGCAATTCTCACATTGATTATTAAAGACCGATGATACAAAATAAGTATATGCGTGTCCGATTAAAGTACTTAAAGTAAATAGTATCGTAAACACTATTTAATTATTTATTTTGACAAATTATTATTTAATTCGTAAAAAATAAATCAAACGAAAGTATAGGAATTGGATCTTTAGAAATTGTTCAATGTCTTTTTAAGTGACTCAAATTATTTCGACAGACCGAATTCATGGCGAACAATTAAATTACATAAACAACAATGCAGGATAAAACGCATTCTCAGATAGTTTCTGCGTTTCTAGAGTTTCTCTCCTAAAACGAAACACGTGACTACAGATAGGACCTGAGCCCGAAAAGCGCAAGTGAACTTTGTTAATCGGCAATTAAAACGGCACGTGTGTTTACGCGAATTTAGCGGTGAGAAATCAAATTACACGGCAACAAACGAATCGTAAGAAAACCAGTGCAATTAACGCATTCGAGTAGCGTAACCACGCCTTAATTTATATTCCCGCTCGGATTTCGAAGGCCTAGAGACTCGTCGACTCCATCACGGACACACCCACGGAACTATTCCACTTACGACATTTACCACTGATACAACCCTTTTCAAGAGTATCCCGCGTTGCTGGAACTCGGAATATTTCAGCCACTCTCTCTAGCAAATATTATTCGCCTCTGCTTGGCAAAACCATCGTAAACCGAGTTTATGCACTCGTAATATATATTTTGCGATACGAATAGAGTGTTAAGTAGAGGTTTAAAGACACAGTGAGCATACTATAATGGGTATATTATTTGACGAAGCAGAAGATGTTTGACATTCAAGCTGGAGTTACAGTGTAAAAGACGTAGTGTAAAAAATATGAAAATATACGAAGGAATGTTAGTAGGAGGATAATTTTAATTTTGGGGGATTTTTATTCTATTATTATTTATTTTGTAGCATGAAAGGATTTGTGAATGAAAAACAACGGTAGGATCATTGAATAGCGTAAGTATTAATTTCGGCGTATCCTGTTCCAAAAAGGGAATGGTACTTTGGAGTTCAGCGGTACCTACTACGAGAATAAATAGCGGAACTAACGTTGCTAATAAAACGAGGAGAAACTAGACCAGAGTAGAGTTCCTTTTTTGCACGAAAGCTGTAAAAAATTACAGGATATGCAAATATATTTAACACGTTGCATTTCTTTCAACTCAGAAAGTCGAATTGCTTTACAAAGTTGTTCGTGAATTCAAATGGAGGAAATCGTTTCCTTATTATTTGCTTACAATAGCATATCATGGTTTATTGCGTAAGATGCAACGAATCTTTAGCGATCGAAGTATCGGTAATAGGTCGAAGATCCTGCAATCATCTAATTTATTTAATTTCATAGTTTATTCATCTAATGTATCTTTATTCGTAAATTATTTCGGATAGAAGAAGTTTCGTCATCGTGAAATACGAAAGTAGAGCGTACTTTTTCTAATCGAAAGCTAGAAAAAGGAGAACATCGATGTAGCTAAGGTCTCATGCGAGAGAATCGTGCGGATTATTGCCCTGTTTCGAATAAAAATTAACTTCGATTCCCTTTGAGATAAAAGCGGAAAACATTTCTACCAATCGAAAGTCAGGAGAAATCGAACGTAAACATATATCGTCGTATTAACTACAATACGATGATAATTGATGCTAATAGATTCGTTGATTTTCAAAGAACTTGGATTAAACTTTTGTGAGAGATATCCCAATAAGTAAATTATTGTACGAATATTAATTGCTCGATATATTGCCTCGATATATTGCCTCGATATATTGAATCCTCTTCGATCTTCTATCTTTACTCATTAAAAAGAAAAAAACAAATTGAAAGCTCACGATCTTTATATTATGCATAAGCATACATTAAGTAAGAATTGTGTTAATCTGTGGTCTTCGAAGCAGAATAATTACGGTAGAAGTCAAATTACGTAAGATATTGTAACAGCATATATCTTACATATTCAAGAATTGTAACATGAAACTTTAAATGGTTATTTAATAACGTAGTGCGGCAGGAAGTTTGGAGTCGAGTTTTCCGCGACTAGTCGAGAAAATAAAGTGGACTGTTTCTCGATGCAAAGGACATTACAAAACGCGAAGAAACAATGCTGGAAAGCGTCTTCGCTTTCTTTCGGAAACGATCCGGACAGTTTCTCACGGAACGTGCTAGTTAAGTCCGTGAAAGAGCAACTATGATCTATACATGATTATGCGAATCGAGCACACCCACTTTTCATTTTCGGTGTTCCGATTTTCATTCGTTCGATTCGTTTGGTTTGTTTTCTAAATCACAACTTTATTTTTGCTATCGTATGCAGTACACTAGATTTTATATCTAAAGGTTGCCACTTGTCTTTAAGTTATTAGGTATATTTATTCTAAAATTACTCTTTTCATTACTGAAATTCGTCTTCCTTGATATTTATTATCTATCGAATACCGATGTATTTTATTTTTATAATGAAATTCCTCCTTGCAGAAAGTAATTGAATATTTCTTTCTTTCGCAAGTATTTATGCAGAAAATTCGAATGGAATTCATGAAATCTCACACCGAATCAACCAATTTCCTTTCAAGGATCGGCCGAATCGTGGGACAAATTATCGCGTCTGATACCAACGAATTCGGTGTACGAACAACAGGACAAGAATGCATCTCCTGTCAATAATCCAGCGGACACGCTATTACGCTCCTTGGACGAAAACAATGTCATGGAGACATCAAAAACGATTGGAAAGAAAAACAATCACGAAGAGGAAGTAGACGAGGAAGTTTACGAAGACGAGTACGAAGTTGAAAGCGACCCAAAAACGGAACATGAAACTTTGAAGCTTCCTAAAATCACCGATTCCACTAACGCAAAGTACGAAAGAGCTCCGTCAGAGTTAACCGCTCAGACGGAAGACATGTCCAGAGACGAAGATTATGTGGAAGACCCTTCGACGAGTCAGTACGACACGTACAATTACTATAACGATGATTACTCGAGTCCTAATCGGTCGCGATACCGAGCCGCAGGTAAGATAATTTGAAAATTACTCAAATTTTGAAGCTCAAATTTAAAAGTTATTAACACGTATAATTCTCAAATTTTAATAACTATTAAGAGCTTGAAAACGATTCAAATTTCGCAACACTGTTGCGTTCTTTCTTTGCGTTCGCTCTTACTTACAATTAGTCTGACAAATATTCTTTGATAGACCAAACGTAATAAGCAGCGTGCTTTGTTATATACTTTCCTTAATTCTAATCCTTTTAAAGTTCCCCTACTTGCAAAGAAATGCCACGAAAGAGCGTTGACGGACATTTCTCATTGAACGAAGTTAAGAATTCTCGACTACTCGAAATGTACCTTACTTTTCGCGTAGATCGTATAATTGTGTAAAATGTGATACGAATGAAATTCCAAAAATTAGTAATTTCCTAACGCGAACCTTTACGCGACACGATCCTCGATTTAACGTGGAAAGACTCTGGCTGGAACATGATTATGTATAAACTTTAATAGAAATCGACTTGATTAAATTATATAACTTTCAAATAGCGATTCGGAGGACCATAGGAAATCGATTATCTGCCATCGTAACGCAAAATCAAGGCGCAGCCACCTTTTAAGCTACCTTCTTTCGTGCTATAGCGCCACAGTATCAAATAATTATGATCTTTGTAGACGGGTTCTACGTTATGTAAGCTCCTTTCGTCACCTGGCAAAGAAAGTCCCGTGCGTAGACAGAAAGAAACGAGACCACCGATCATGTTGTCTGTAAAAACAAGATTTTTGAAATTTTGCAGAGGACGAACACGCTCGCGACTATTCGGATGCAGAGGAAGAAGAAGCGGAGCCGGAGGAACATGGAGAACAAAAAGGAGGAGAAGAAGATGAAGAAGAAGAAGAAGAAGAAGAAGATGGGAAGAAACCACAGGACAACGACTATGATACGTCAGAGGAAGAGGAAGAATATTTCGATTCTCATCACGTTGCGAACGTAAACGATTCTTCGTCCGACCTGTTCGAAGAAAAGGATCTAGACACGCCAATTTCAACGACCAACAACGAGGAGGGTTCCTCGATGGAAGGTAGCGACAAAACTTTTGCTTTTCTCGGACCACCGGAGTCGAGAATAAATTCCTCCGCTGATAGTTCCATCTTGATCGGAGGAGCCATAGTGTCGGTAGTAACGACGAAAAGCGTCGTCAATGGCACGATTTCCGTTCCAACCACATCCTCCCCGACTACTACCGAACAAGTTGCCGCACCACCCTCTTCCACTTCTATGGTAATCACGGAACAACCTGTGACAGCGATAACAACCGAGGATACGTCTCGAATATTAGCTTCAGTTCAAACGAGTCGTAGCATATCTGGCGCTCGATTCTTGCCGTTTCCTGTAATAGATCGTATCGAACCGATCGGCCATAGCAGCGAGAAGAAAACTTCGCCACCTCCAGAGTCCACGGAAAGCATTATCGATAAATTGGACAGGGTACAGTCGGAATTGTCCAGCGGTTTTCTCGCCGGTGGCTTCCGAACTGCCGGCAATTCCCTTCAGTTGGACGTTTTGAACGAAAGAGACAGGAATAATCGCAGAAGGTATACTACTACCGCTAAGACGCCGATCATTAGCAAGTTTGTGCCGCGAAGATACAACGATAAGAGAAACGATCATGCTACGCCGAAGCCGAAGATCGAAACGACGCTCGATAGTTTGGAAGGGTTGTTACCGCGTGATTACGTTACGAGGAGTTCGTCGACGGTGTCGACGCTTTCCAAGACTGGATTCAGGTTGGTGATAGTTTAGGATATTCGTTTCAATTTGTTTAGGAATTTGATGTAGTTTCGTAAATGAATATGCAGTTTTTATAAATACACCAGTATTTCTTCGCTTCATTTTAAGTTAATATTTTTATAGCGTTTTTTTTAAGCGTATAAAGATTTATATGACTTGACTTATATGATATTTGTATGACTATAAATGTCGCAGTTAGTTCTGATTACCAATTTAATAGAGATAAATATATAATGTAGAGTAACACAGAGTATGATTAATGATCTTTAGATGGCCGACAAAGAGCACAACTAGCACAACAGCAGAACCAACCACGACTCAACTCGCGTCAACTGCATCCATTGCCATGGCGAAAAAACCTAAAACCAACGTGATTGTTCAAGACATAAGTGCCTTCTTACCACCCGGATACAAATTGAAGAAAGAGGACTCGACTGTTACAGAAAGCTCCCTGTTGAAGGATATCCTGGCGAAATCTAAGGTCGATATATCGTCGTTGTTACCAGCGGATTATAACAAAAAGAGAAACGAGGATGAGACGACAACAATGACGACAACAGCGAAAAGTATAGGCGTTTCGTCAGAGAAATCACCAGCTGAGAAAACGATTCAGGATTTGTTCGCTAAATCCAAAGTTGACATTTCTTCCTTGTTGCCACGTGATTACGAACAGAAGAGGAAGAATCTTATTTCAGAGCCGGGAGACGTTCATACTGAGAATTTTACCGAATCCAATGTTTCTGTGACAACAGAATCTACTTCGTCCACAACGAAGAAATCCGCTGGTTTGAAACTCGTGTTTCCTAGCAGGCCTGGCGGACGGAAAGCAATTAATAAAATCACCACGCCACCCAGTCCTCGAGGTGAAGGACCTGGCACGGTTACGCCGAAAATACACAGAGGATGGCCGATCAGGTGAGTCCTGTAAACTGAATTGTTGTTTCAACGCAAAGTTGCAGATCAAATTTAAAGTTTCTTTTAAGGAATCAAATTTGAAAGTCAAATATAAATTGAAATTGAGATTAAATCGTGTTGATATTAAATTATCTTTTGTAACTTTTGCAGAGTTACCACAGAATTTACCGGCTGGCCTAGTTCGTCCACTACTCCGATCTCGATAGAAAAGATACTGGAAGCTGCCCGAACCGCAACGATTTCGTCTGCGTCACTAATCCCGATAACCGAAGCAACGTCGAGCACTACGACAACGTCGACTACGACGACAACGCCTCGACCAACCACACCAGGAATTTGTGAGCAAGATTGCGAAGTCGCTGGAACTATAAAGATAATTGGTAATACAAGCTGGGTACCGGAATTACTTGATCGAAATACTCAAGAATGGCAGAAACTCGCCAGTGAAATTGAGCGAGAGGTATTCGTATATGTACTATTCATATATGTATTAAATTGGTGGAAAGCGTTTATTTTATAAACATAATGTTCAATAACATTTCTTTTTATCTTTTAACAGATGAACTTCATATTCTCAAAATCTGCTGTCCTAGCAAAATGGTATAAAAAGATCAGAATCGATTCATTCAGGTAATAATACAGATAAAATTTGTCAAAATTGATGAAAAGCTGATTTATTTATTTCATGAGGAAATTTATAAATTTTAGCGAGGGTAGTATTTTGGTAGATTATTTTGTTGAATTGGCCAACGTGGAGCAAGATGTTAATACGCAGGAATTGAAAGTTATTTTCCACGATTCGTTACGGACTTATAACGCAAACAGGTGGAACGAAACTAAAACGAAGAGTTCGATCAAGCTTGGATCGTTTACAATCGATCCGAAATATACGGATTTTGTAGGTATGTTATGTGTTATTGATAAAGTATTTATTTCATAAAATTGGCATCTTGACTTTTTGTTTAAAAATAATACCCTTTCAGTGATACCTAAAGTGACAACTCCCCAATACACTGAAGAAGACGATAGGTTAGTTCCACAATGGGCAATTGCTGTAATCGTAATTGGTGTTGGTGGATTGGTCTTTATCATCATATTTGGTGTCTCTGTGGTAAGTATTAAATCAGAAGAAGAAACACTAATTTTAATGTAAAATTAATATTCATTACGATATATTTAATCTTTAGTTAATAAATCGTCATAATGCTTCGAAATTGAAACCATCTATATCTACAATTTACGAAGAAGAAGTAGCAAAGAATATTACAGCTCATAGATCTAGTGATTACTCAAAACCGGTACATACGATTTGGACTGACCCAGACGTTTCTTGGAATGACAAGTCTTTCGAATCGACCTCCAACAAGGTAGAATTTTAAAATACTTATATCCCTTTTGAAATCATTTGTAACAAATAATTCTGTAAATATTTATTAAATATAATTATATAAATATTTTATTAATTTCTAGATTCTTGTCGAAAAATCTTTTCAAGACAATAAGAAATATAACATGTACGATAGTTGGAGATCGCAGTGGAACGGTTATTATTACAACGGGTCTCATACTAGCAGTAAATATGGCGGTTACGATAGTACAACGAATTTATCAAGTCGTCATCATCCTGATTACGATACAAATTTCTAAATTTTACGGTAATAAAGTAAAATTTCTATCAACTCTGCTTTCATTTAATTTATTCAGTGCCTTATACTGGATTTTACAATGTTTTGTTCGTATGTTTAAAATTTACTGCAGTTTTATGTATAACAAACTATAATGTTACCTTATATCGATCAATTAACATCTCACGTTCGACTCCAGGAAATTCTTATAAAACAATTCAATAATTTTTTATCATTAGTTTATTGATTTTTATTACAAAAAATTTTATTGTTCATTCTAGTCAAAGAAATAAATAATCAGTGATGTTAAATAAGTATTTGAGAAAAAATACTTGATATTTTTTATGATTAAAAAAGAGAAAGACGAATTTGTTATCCTTATTTGTTTCCTTTTCTTCTAGCGTAATTAATATTGATTCGTATATACAAAAATAAAGTTTTTGATAGTAATAAGATATATCTGTACCATTTGTTCATAAACTTATATAAACATAGAAATATATACAGATTTACAGTAATTTATTTGGCAATGCCAACAATTCCGCAATTGGAGAAACAGTTGTTTTCTCATGAGTTATGTGACATTTCAAAACGCTCAAAAGTTTTTGATATAAGAAGGAATGTCTATAAAATAAATAATATATAATTAAAATTTCCTACTTTTAACAGATACGAAATAAAAAATCTGAATTACTACCTGCTAGCTGGTTTACATATAGATAAATGATCTTGAGCAATTTCATAGAATTCACCTACTCCAGGATCTACGTATAAGCATTAGAATTTTTGTTAAAAGTTCAATAATATTATATAGAATAATTTTCATTGTATACGTACCTGCTGAATTAGAAGTAACAAATTGAAATGGAACATTTAATGGTGTTACATGGGTAGATTTAGTTTCACTAAAACTAATAATCTCTATGGGATAATCTTTCAACATATCGAGGAATTCGTTATGTAATTTTAATAATTGTGGCGACTCTAAACATAAATCACATTGTTTATAAATATATCTAAAATATTTTTAAACTAACATCATAATACAATTTTAATATACCTTCACGAAGTTCCTGTACTTCGATCGATGGCCATAGTACCATTTGTGTTGCTTGCTTTAATGCTGCCACGCGGGAACCACGATGTGGAGTACTATAAAATACTATACCACGTGTATTTTTACATATATTATTTTCATCACCATTCCTCCATTCTATAAAAAGAATAGTTGCATATATAAATATATAAATTTATATGAAAACGATATTAATATTTTATACTGAAATATGAAAACGATCCTAACCATCCACAAGCATTTTTTTCACTAATAAACCACCCATTGAATGACAAACCCAAACTGTTGGTCGTTTTCCAACACCGGCAATTAATAATTTTTTTATATATTCTTTACTTCTTTTGCCCATGGTGCTTCAAATGAACAAACAATACAAATAAATTACAAATTTTGAATAATTGGATGAAATAGCAACATTAATAATGTTATTTACTTTTTGTCATCTATTGGACACGAAGATGTCCATAGTGACAAATTGGTGTCATAATTTACTCCAATAACTCGAACAAATGGAATATCCTGTGGTAACCAATCTTTAGGCCAACACTGCGTTTTATGCCGTCTATCGTGATAAATTTTCTTCATACACGTATCATTTCTAAAATTGGAAATTCCTAAATATGGAATCATTTCTCAGCAAAACACATAACTTAAAATAATATTATACCCTTGGCAGAAAAATGGTCCATTTCCTCTAGAATTCGTACTTTGCGGGCAATCGTCTAGAATTACTTCAAAATCATGCCCCACTTTATCCCATTCACGTTTCCTCAAATCAGAAGTTAAATCTCTCAAAAAATCTTGTGACTGATCATCTACCAAATTTGAAAAATTGATTCCATCTTGTATAATGCAGGGATCTACAATTTATATAATTAATGCGAATAATTATATTTAGTAGAGATACGAGGTCTGTTTAGGAACAATATAAGGGTATATCTTTCTATCTGATTGTGCTGTTGTAAAATTATTAGTTAGCAACGATAGGTTATTTTGTACGAGTTATTTTGTATTATTTATAATACAAACAAACCTACAACCCCAACTTCAGATGTATCTGGATCTCTTTGCCTCCACGTTATAAATACTCCACCAAGTAGTCCATGTAAGAAAATGACATCTAACTTCGTGTTTGCTACAGTTTTGTGCAAAGGATGAAGAAGATAAATACGTCTTGGATATTTATTATTCTCATCCATATCTAAATTTGCCAATGCACGACTGGCTGCTGCTGCCAATCTTATATCACTATTTTGAGCCCATTCCACCAATGTACCAATCCAACCTTTAACCGAAACCATGAATAATATGCAATATTTTAAGGAACAAAATAAGGAGACAAAATTGGAATCTACTTAATATATACCTGACTGAAAAATATCTTGCAAATACATTGAATGAAGTGAAATATTGGAAATTATTTTCGCAAGTAATATACATATGTTAATATTGTCATTGAAAATTTTCTTTATTATCATTAATAATGGAAGACCACCAGCATCAATAATATCTGAAAAGTAGGAAAGATTAGATAAAAATGTTTTAAACTGTTAGATTTTTACTTTACCTTTACTATATGGCTCAAGGCAAGAATGATGGCATAGCGCTTGAACACAATTCTGTAATAATTCTTGATCCCATACTATGGCTGGTGCTATAGCCAGCCCTAAGTTTGTTAAATCGTGATCAAGTATCAGACTGTCCTGTTTTCATACTTTGCAAATAATTAAAATGCGCACAAAATAATTTATATAATAAAAATTTAAAAATTTCAATGAGTATATACTTACAGAATGTATATCCTTAAAGTTTTTATTGAGAAATTGAAGAAGACAGGGATGTGTATTTTCACATAATGTATTTAAGTAAAGGAGCAAGTGGTATACTTTTTCTATTATATCCTGAAAAAAATACAATCTCTCATCAAATATATCTGTTAAATAAACGTAATTACAATAAATATATTATTATACATGCCTGCAAATTATATTGTACATGATGATATGGTGTCTGTAAAAAAAATCTTGAATCAACATTTGGCATTCTTGCAAGAGACACTGCAGTTTTAGCATCCAACATTTGTGCAATATGCCGATAGTGCCAGTCTATAATTTTTAATTAAAAACATTTAATTAAAAACTGTTTGTATGAAGATTAATAATAGCTAAAAAGAATACCTTTCAAATGCTTTAAAGAATTAAGAGTATTGAGAGCTTTTAAACGTTCTCTGTCATTGCCACTTTGTGCAATATGTAATAGTCTATATGCCACATTACGAGTTAACGACTTCCACCATTTCATTATGATATGAGCAAATGAAAATGATTCTGCTGGTACTGACGATTGTAAATTTTCAACTTTCCTTAACATGAGAACATCTGAAATCATAAGAACAGAGCTAATAAATATTTGGAGCTTAATAAATCATTACAAGCTAATGATAAATACCTTTGAATCGAGGGTCATCAATATAAATATATCGAGTATGTGGTTGGTCCTTGCTCAGAACATTAGTAGGTACAGAGGATTGTAAGATGTGTGATATTTGCCTTAATTGGTACAAAAACCAACAACCCCTACATAAAAAATATAAATCACTCAAATATTAATATATAATATTAATATATCATTAAATTAATGATACATTAATATATAATATTGATATATCATTACATTAATGATTTCTGAAAAAAATCCAATAAATAAAACTAACCCAACCACAACAATGCAGATTCCAGTTGATTTTACATACTCTATATATTTATGGTAAGTTCGTAATCTCATTGTAAAAAAATATTTTATCCTATCAAGAACGTGAGTATATTTGTATAACATTGATGTTTCAAAGGGTATTTAAAAATATATGTATATATATATACCAAATATAGGTATATATATATATATATATATACCAAAGATAGTCAAGATCGGCAATGTTTAATTATTTTACGGCCGTACTTTTATTTTCCAATAATTATTGATATGAATATTCATTAAGTATTATTTTCTTCTAAACATTGCAACAGATATTATTCCTACAATAAAATTATTATTATTTACAAATATTATTTACAAGGGTAAGTAAGATTTGATAAATTAGCTATTTATTGTTCATGGCGAATAGAATAGCAACTAAAATCATCTATAACCGAAAATGTTAGTAAACAGTATGAATATTTTCAAATCATAATGTTCATAGATAATAATGGACGAAATTTATCCATACATGTTGACGTCAATATTAAAATGTAAAATAAACGAAATTTTCAATATTTCATGCACATCGAAGACTTAAATTAATCAAAATGCTTTTCCTAAGATAAACTTCTGTTTACATAATGTATTTACAATTTCGTGTTGGAATCTTTTCTATGCACCATTTCCTATGATTCGTATCGAAGTATATAAATTAATAACTGTTAAATCAGTTATTATACATTTTATCGTGAAAATTGCAAAATAAATAGAAAAGAATGATGAGACTAAGAGTAAATTTGTCACTGCGGACGAAGCATTAAACGATATAGTATGTATCGGCAGAGAAGGGATGCAAATGCGGCTGCGCCTGAATACGACAAACGGCCTCGAGGCGCTGCTCGCGCACCAACTCTTCAGTCTTTTTGCTTCCCATTTTGTACCGTACAGTACGTCCACCGAAGTACTGACGTTTCGCTGTGCCATCGCATGGCCGACGTGTGCATTCCGAGGTTCACTTTCGCGTGGTACCCGCTCTGTCACAAGTATCGCTTTTAAAACGTTAACACTTGTGGCAAAACATCAACATACCGATCTCAGAGTGAGTGAAAAGTGTGGTAAACGATGGTTTGTCGTTTTCACCGATAGAACAGTAATTCTTTGTCGAACACGTTCTTTCTGACATAATCCGGTATAAACTGGATCGAAGCAGATTCATCGATAAACGGATTGATCATTCATTTCAGAGAAAAATTACTAGATCCGGCTTTCACGTCGACGTGGACCACCTTTCCAGGCTTCGTCCCGTTGGTAATAAACGATTAATTTAGTTCGAACCTGTAAGCCGCGACCACGCGACACAACGCTCAGCGATGTCCAACGAAGAAACTTCCGCCGACCGCAATGTCGAAATCTGGAAAATCAAGAAACTTATAAAAAGTCTCGAAATGGCCAGGGGGTAAGTAGGTCGAAATTAATATTGCCGCGCCTTTTCTTATCAGCTGTTCGATTTTCTATTTGCACATATGCTTTAAAGAGCATGTGGTAAGTAGGAAGTAACGGTCTTTTCGTTCTTACTGGGAAAATGAGTTTCACGTGATTTTACAGGAAAAATTTTCGAGGTACTCGAAATTTCGAGAAATATATATCGTAGTTATTCGATGTTTTATCACGGAATTTTTTATTACATTAAAAAAAAAAAGTTTTATTAATATAACGCTAATACAACCTCACATAGAAACAGATTGTTTTATAATATAGCATTGTTTATGATATATACTTGTCATGCATGGAATATCTTCTTTTGCAGGAATGGGACTAGTATGATTTCGTTAATTATCCCTCCAAAAGATCAGATATCGAGAGTAAGCAAAATGTTAGCAGATGAGTTTGGGACAGCATCAAATATTAAATCTCGTGTAAATAGACTATCTGTTTTGGGTGCTATCACATCCGTACAACATAGGCTAAAATTATATACGAAAGGTAATTTGAATAGATTATTGGAATTTTTTGTAATTTTGTTATTTATATCATATAAATGTGTTTATTAATTTATCCTGTTGCATTTAAGGACAACTATTTCTGAATGAGTTCTTATTATGAATATTATATAAAGTATAGTGTGATACCAAGTGCATATATTCATGCATGTTATATACTTCAATAATATAAATTACACATTATTATTTTTTTTTAGTGCCTCCAAATGGCCTGGTAATATATTGTGGTACCATTGTAACAGAAGAAGGAAAAGAAAAGAAAGTTAACATTGATTTTGAACCCTTTAAACCTATTAATACTTCACTTTATCTTTGTGATAACAAGGTAGTTTACATTTTTGTAATTTAGTAAGAAAATATCTGTTAATTCAGTCAAAGAAAATAAATTTCAACATATCTTGGGGTATTTTAGTTTCACACTGAAGCACTTACAGCATTGCTTGCTGATGATAATAAATTTGGTTTTATCGTCATGGATGGTAATGGAGCATTGTTTGGCACGCTGCAAGGAAATACCCGTGAGGTTTTACATAAATTTACAGTAGATCTTCCAAAAAAGCATGGTATGTAAATAATTAGTACGATATTTAATAAACAAAAAAAAAACAGTATACTTTATTTATTGAAAATCTAATTCCAGGCAGAGGTGGACAGTCTGCGCTTCGTTTTGCTCGGTTGCGTATGGAAAAGCGGCATAATTACGTTCGAAAAGTTGCAGAAGTAGCTACCCAATTATATATTACTAATGATAAACCTAATATTGCTGGTTTAATTTTAGCAGGTAGTGCAGACTTTAAAACAGAACTTAGTCAATCGGACATGTTTGATCCAGTAAGTTCATGTAAATTGATATTATAAATATACGTATATATAATCAAATTTGTAAAAGTATGTTTGCATATTTTTATTATTTTAGAGATTGCAGGCAAAGGTTATAAAGTTAGTAGATGTTTCATATGGTGGAGAGAATGGTTTTAATCAAGCTATTGAGTTGGCTGCTGAATCTTTGCAAAATGTAAAGTTTATTCAGGAAAAAAAATTAATTGGTTAGTATACATACTCTAAAGATACTTTTTAAATATAAACGCGTAGAAGACAAAATTATTAATTCATTTTAAAACTGAGGACTATCTTATATTACTTTATCTAGGCCGTTATTTCGACGAAATCTCACAAGATACAGGGAAATATTGTTTCGGCGTAGAAGATACATTAAGAGCATTAGAGTTAGGCAGTGTAGAGACTCTCATTTGTTGGGAGAATTTAGATATTCAGCGGTACGTTTTAAAGAACCATACAAATGCAGAAGAGAAGGTTTTACACCTAACACCGGAACAGGAAAAAGATAAAACTCATTTTACTGACAAAGAGGTAAATTAAACAATTTTAACCATTTGATTAATAATATTAATTAAATAAACGCAACTAATTAATATAGAATACTTTTTTGTTGTGTTTAGAGCGGAGTAGAATTGGAACTTGTAGAATGTCAGCCTTTACTTGAGTGGTTAGCAAACAACTACAAGAGTTTCGGTGCCACTTTGGAAATTATTACAGATAAATCTCAAGAAGGCTCTCAATTTGTAAGAGGTTTTGGCGGCATTGGAGGTAAGTTTCCTTCTTTCATTTGTTTTTGTGGCTATTAACTTTGACTCGACTGAAAGTAATATACTTATGAAGTAATAATTTGTATTCATCCACTCAAAGTATACTAACAGAAAAGCGGCTGATTCCACTTTGATTAGCTAATCAGTAAGAGCAAAGGATATAAGTTTAATGTTTGTGTATATATAACAAACCTTTCAATACATTCCTAAAATGTGATTGAGTCTTGAGAATTTCCTCATTGTTGTTCCTCTGTTAATGAAACGTTCATTGCGTATCTTTATTACAAACAAACAAAAGTGGTATAAAATTTTAAAACATGGTCTTTGTCAAGATATAAATTCATATTTATGAAAAGTAAATGGTATTAAAAAAAAGTTAAAAATATGAGTTTTAATTATGGAGTATATCTTGATGCATAGGAATCCTCCGCTACAAAGTTGATTTCCAGTCACTGCAGGCTGATGAGCCTCTTGATGATGTTGACCTCGATGATTACTAATTTCATCTGTGAAATACTCAAAGTTGACCAGGTAGCTCTTTCTCTGTCTTGAGTGCATTCGTTTACATTTCGTGTATTATAGAACATATTACTTTCAGAACTGGACAAATTTATCAAACTATTTATGAATCTTGTATTAACTTATGCTTAAAAAAAAAAAAAGAAATAAATAATATAATTATAGGACATAATTATTATATTAGTTAATGACAATTAGTATAACATTAAAGCTTCGTATATAACAGCATTCATCAATAATCTAATTGTTTAATTAATGTACATCGAATTCTATCGTTATATTTGTTTGCATTTTAAATGTAGTCTGTATAGATATATAATAAATCACTTTATAATATAAATCCTGCACTCATCATGAAGAGATCAATTTCTATTACTATTGATAAAATGTGTTATTAATGTGACATTATAGTTTTGAGCAGCGATGGAGTTTTTTCCTTATATGCCATGAATTTATATTGTTATTAATAATTAAAATATATCCATTTAGTAAGTAATTGACGATAAATTTGTCCAAAAAAATTTGAAGTTTCTTCTGTTGGATTTTTCACTGAATAGTATAGTTCAATACTTCTGTGCAAATCTGTAGTACATGTATGTCTCTTCTGATGAGTTTGAATGTGAATATAGATATTTTTAGTTGTGAATTTCGAGGTATAATATTTACTTTTACGAATAAAAAGCCTGAAAACTTTGCTGTCTCCTTTTTTTCTTGGTGGTACAAAAATTAAGAGAAAATCTTGTATATATATGAAATGTGGATAATTGTAATTGAAGAGGGTGAGTTGAAGTATTCCAGTGTGTAACTTTTCTGCCTTGAGCATTATTAGATACTGTCTTTTTTTTTTTTTAGTGACTGTACATTATAATGTTAGTAATTAAAATTAAACTGTAGGTACAATACACATACTCAATTTAATGGATATATAATATTGCTTATTTCCACAAACACAATTATTTTCATTATTTCATGATACATTTTACTTTAAATTTTCGTTGCATACTTATATGTACAAAGTCATTTACAACACAGACGATTCACATATAATACAGTTTCATTCATTTTTGGATACAATAGATATTTTTGGAACGTTGTCATGACAATACTTCATCTATTACACACACAAAGATATTTTTCATTGTTTCTAAACTGTTGTGGATATACTGTGTGTTCGCAATATATTAATGAATAACACAAATACTTATAAGAAGAATAATTTTATAAAAATATTTAACTACTGAGATAGCACTATTATATGTATTTTTAAATGTTGTGACAATAATTTATCAAAAAAATGTGTATATATATGCGCGCGCGCGTGTGTGTGTATATATATACATATATATACACACACATATATATATGTGATTTTCAAAATAATATCGAAACCACTATTTCTTATTTTATTCTGCAATAGATGTATATAGGAAATTCTCTTTATGTGCATGTAAAGCTTTTTAGCCCTTTTATATTTTTATAGGCCTAATAATATTTTAGATATTGTGTTTGGAATCATTGTTCTTTTTTTCTTATTAAAGTTTATATACTTTCTCTACACATATTTATTATAATTTTATTCGGTGTTTTTAAAAAGTTATTTAACACATATTCAAAGATTTATTGTATATTTAATATAAATAGATATTAACCACTTAAATATCCATTATATTAAAAGTATCATAACATATAATTAGTTCAACAATTTTGTTACAATTATATTTAAATTAAAAAGTTTTAAGTTAGAATCTTAGTTGAAATGGGACTAAACGCATATTTTAGTGACAATATTATTATAAAATATTTTTTTAAGATTATCTAATGTTTATATTAATATACAAACATACCTTGTGTTACTGCTTGTATAAGGAAATAATCACAAATACTGCTTGCTGCATGTTATGCAATAGGCAAATGTTCATTTCACTACCAAAGATAAATTATGGTTTTATATTTTTAAAAAATACTTAAATGCTGTTATTAATGATAAATAATATCAAGTATATATAGTCTTTGGTGGTGAACATAAAACATAATAAATAATTATTTATGTAATAAATGGCTAGGCTTTGTGAAATAGTCGAAGTATTTGATCAAGCATAAGTACTAATTGATGGTTTGTTTCCATTAGCTTGCATATTGGGAAAGGTATAGTAATTGCTTTTTACCATTTTAGTGAAAGAAAAAGTTGTGAAATTGACTGTACTTTATTAACCCTTATCATTGTACTTCTTAACATTAAGTGTATTTTGCTATAGAATGTTATACATCGTATAAGAAGTCATTCTATTTATTACAATGGTATTTTTCTCCTTTATTATTATTAGCAATACTATCAAGATTTAGTTATTAATATTACATTATTAAATCTATTCTATTTTATCTTTTGTTATTAGTGAAGTTGCTAACTTATAGAAATATTATTTAACATAAAAGGATGTAATACATTTAATATATAATAACACGAATAACTGTTCATTTACATAATATTTTATTAGAATGTATTCTTTATTACCTAATAATTTTGCTATCATAGCAGTTATTTTTATATCCGTTTTAGAATTAATTGCTTGCTATTCATTTTTGATAAAATTATGAATTAGAACTTATGTTTTAGATTATAATTTTGAAAATATGATATTCATTATATGTATAACATTCACTTACTTTACAGTCATATTATTAATATATATTTCCATATATCATGTTTATATAGTGATAGCAATCTTTCATTTTTTCAAATTGTATTGAATAGTTATAAAAATAACAGTGTTTTTGTAAAGTATTACTTTCTAACACTTTATTAAAAAATTGGAAGGCACTGTGAACAATACATTATGCATGATTAATAATTATTATATTAAACTAATTCATCATAATATTTCTACAGATTATTGATTGCAAATTCTATTTTATTAATTTGATCATGTAACTTCTTTTTTTTATAGAACATCATTCGTATTGTATTATTAAAATACTTTTCATTTATTTCTATAAATTTTCCATAGCAAAACATTTTGGATAAATTTTTGGTGTACTAAAATAGCATTTTGTTAATATGTGTTTTACAGGTATATTGCGGTACAAAGTGGACTTTCAGAGTATGCAACTTGAAGATGTTGAGGTTGATACCTTTGATCTGGATGACTATTAAATCCGTGACTCGACAGACAGTTCTTTTAGCTTCATAGGAAAACATAAGTATATGTTCTCCCTTGCATCGTATTTTAAGAGAGGCACATAAGAGGACATGTTTATAAAATTTATTATATGATGCAACACACATCATAAAATTATTCATTAGAATTCATTCGAGCAATTCACAATCAATACACAAAGGTGAAAAGCACAACACGTGGCGCGCCGATAATCCATGTCCATGAAGAAACAAAGGCAACTCGAAGACTGTGACACTTAATTAAGCCAGCTTGATACCTGCCTATCTCACAGAACATTACCTTATATTACAGTTACATTCTTTAATTATTCACATGGATTTATTTAAATAATTACACGCGTTACAGTGCTGAATATGTTTGTACAGTACACGGTTGGAGATATGATAATTTTGTACCAAATTAATGTTTTGCCATCTTGTCATGAATTTTACGATTGAAAAATGGAAAGGAGGAAAGATATTCAGATAACATGAGGACGAATGTAGAGTTATTTTTGTTCAGATACAACCATGGATAAGCTGTAATAAACTGATTATCATAAACATAAAGTTGCGTATCGTGTATTCTATACCGATTACTAAATTCATATGAATAATGAAGAGTTCTGTACATAGACTTAAATTTTTAATGGCACTGTTGCCTTAGACATAAGTTAAGATCGCGTAATATCCCAGGAAAATAAAATCTTTCCGTCTCATCGAGTGATACACATATAAACATATAAGAGATAATTTTTCGTATCTACATTAACTTTGCTGGCTCTTGACTCTTATATTTTGTACACTCACAATTGTATATAACAAATGCTCCGCAAGTGTATCGAGATATATCTTTTCGATTGTTACAACGGTGCACTCCGTTAGTAAAGAAATATCTTCTGCAATATTTAAGTAGCAATTATTGAGAATCTTACAAAATTTATTTTAACATTGTTAATTTAAATTGCTTATCCATATGATGCCTTTGTAATAAACAATAATATGTATGTATAAATGTGAGAAGAATGAAACGTGCAATTTTGGTGAAGTATCTTTTATGAAAAGTCTCTGTATAATAAAGGAAGATTTGCAAATACCGTGAATCTTATGGTGAAAATAATGTATTGTTAATTAATAGTATAACTAGATTATTTATACTATTATGCCATATGTGATGCAAGGATAAAGCTTTATGAAAACTTCATCAAAATAGAACGTTCAACAAAAAATGACCTGGCTTATGGTATGTGCACAACGAATTCCAAAACATGATGGTTTAAAAGTATTGTATCTGTGTATTGTCTTCAAGGCAGCGAAATGTTGAATGTCAGCTTAATGTTTCTTTAAATTTTTATATGTAAACATTCTTTCGATAGGAATCTAGATAATTATTTATTACTACATCGGTGCGATTATTTCTTCTGCTTAACAGAAGATTATTTTAAGTATACAAGTTCTAGTTCTAAGAACTCGGTAAACGTCTGAAAGAGATTAGGAAAAAGCCGTGTAATCTTGAATAATTTTCGGTTTTTTTTTGTTTTTAATTTTTTTATAAGGTAAGGGAATGTGAATTTGCAGAAGAACGCATGAAAGAAAGGAATTAATAGACGTCGTTCGTACATCTCATTTAAACAAATCAATGACGTACTTAGATTATGGCTTGCCTATGATCTCTTCCATAAGCATAGTTGTATAATCTGCTAACAGATTTATAATTTTTGGCAATCTTATTCTCCTGTATTGCTCTAACAAAATATTTTTGTTCTTTCAAATGTTATTTTTTATCTAACAAGGCAATACAAAGATGTAATCGTTATAAGTTTTTGCTTAATGAAATTTTTCAAAATGTGGATTTAATACCTCATATTTTACATGTATTGTACGCGTAAAGTACATTCATGCTATACCCTACAAATTTTAATTCGTTTTTACTGAAATGAATACGAGGATACGGTGAAAATATGAATTTCGAGTTTACGTGATAAAATGTTGGCCGTACCATGATACATGTTCTATGAAAGATGTTTTGTGAAGTGATAAAGAGGGATATTGAAATAATGGCTCATAATAATGAAATGATAGTTTATGATACTTAAATGTAGTCTATGTGACAAAACATTCTGATTATGATGATAAAAGTTACCTCGATAAAAATTCATAGTGTTAACTTATAATTATCTTTAACTCTATCAAGTAGTTAGCTCATATATCTATGTTTTGTATGTTTTGGTATATGTGGTAGTTATTAACAATTAAAATTGTATTATTATTTTACTGTTAATAATACGGAATCGAGAAGAATATAAATTTTGTAAAACTAACAATGAAATATTTTAATCGCTTTCGCTTCTCTTCGAAAATATTTTCAATTTATTTGTTAATTAAACATTATTTCCAATCTCCCTTTTTTCACATACGCATTACACAAAATTTATACGCAAAGAAAATTAACGTATCGTTAATATCAAAATTTAATAAGAATCTGAATAGAATAGAATATGAAAAAGTGAATAAGAAGTGAAAAATACAGTCTATGTTTCTCATGCAAACAAGTTGCTATTAGAACCCGAAAATGTCACAATAATATTTGTTTTCACAGGGCACATCCAAGATAACTATTTAAAAATATTTTAGAATTGTAAAAAGTATGATAAATAATAGCGGAGATAGAATGGAAAAATAGATTTTAACGTTTTTGCTCTGTGATGGATCCGATCACAATGAGAGATATTTCCGGGTTCCAATTATAACGTCTTCTTACATTTTTGTTAATGCTCTCCCTTTTATATACGTGAATTTTACTTACATGAAGTAACAGAAAAAATTCTTTATATTATTGGTAAGACATACATATTCGCCTATGGAACGAGGTGCTATTGAATAGAAATTTGAATAGAAAGATGAAAAGAAATTGAAAGAATATAATAAAAGAGAAAGTACTCTATGAAATACATCTTATATTTTACACCTGGATGTACCCAGATATCTTTGCTTAGTATGTATATTTGAACGGATCTAGTTAAATGTATTTATTTCTTTAATTTCTTTTGAAATAACATTAGTCTTGTAAAAACATTAAATTATATTTATATATACATATAGCTACATCACATCAGAGTTTTTTTATACTTGTGTATTTCACATAGTAAAAGAGTATTGATGTTAAGGACAATAATACAAACAATTATCTATGCTTATAAGATACAGTATAAAAGTTAAATAGATGTAAACTTATAGCAAAGATGTCACTCTTGTATATAATATTTTATAAATTTTTATTTATAATGATACTACTTGTCATCCTTATCTGGTACCAAGAGATTAAGATTGGCATCTTTAGTCGTTGATCCTATAAAAGTTTCCTCATCTCCGCGAATGGATAATGTGGTGACGGAAACATTTGTTCTTCTTTCATCCATCATTGCAGCCCTTGTCCAATTTGAACTGCTGCATTTTATACAACTATGCGAAGGTATTCTGTCTAAACTCACTGTTCTATTTCCACAATCTCCACATTTGAAGAATCTTTTCACCGCATCAGCAACACGCAATGGATGATTCTGCTCTTTGCACATTTCAGAAGCAGAAAAAGACGTATATTTACAAATTAAACATCTAACAGCTTTACAAGGAACCTTATAAGTAGTCAACATTTTCTCTTCCATTCTTTCTTTCATCTCTAGCTTATTGAAATATTTGTCTTGCTCTTGTTCATAAGATTTTTCAATGAGATCAGTATGAGCAGATTTAGTTTGCATCATTTCTTTAAATTTATCTGATAGTACATTTGATTTCTTTGTTTCTTGCCTTTCATCATTTTCTGATTCTCTTGGACGTTTTTTTCCCTTTTTTAGTTTCTCCTCTTTACTCAAACGTACTTTGTTAGGATCTTTAGGTTTAATTTTTCCATTTTCTTTAATCCATTTTACAGCATTATTTTTAGCTATGTTAATTTGTTTTTTAGTTATAGGCTCTGACAAATCTATCGTTCCTCCAAGACAACCAATACCTAAGCGAGGATTTGAAGATAGAGAAGACAAATTTTTGTTTCCTATATTATTATTTTTGCAGGAATTTAACTCTATTAACGTAGATGAAGAGGATGTCTTGTGGACCGAAGATGTTTGCGATAATACAGCAGCTTTCCAACCTCTCGACTTATTCATCTGTTCAAAGTCTTTTTTTATTTGTTGTCCTGGTATATCTGCTTTCACATTTTGATTTTTTACATTATCTAAACTATTGATAGTTGAATCATTAATCTTCTGGCTTCCTGAAAGTAATGCCAATCGTTTGGCATCTTTTTCTTCTAATTTTTTATTTTTTACAGCAACAACAGCATTAAATTCAGGCATATTGTTGAAAAATGATTTTTGTTTTTGCTGTGGTTTTTGTTTTAACATATCTATCGAAAATTTCTGAGTATTACTAAATGCCTGTAATTCTGCTCTGCGAGAGCATTTCTTGTATTCTTGCTTGATGTGATATAAACAAAATTCACAACGACTAAGATTTATAATAGAACTACATGGTTCTCCATTCTTTTTCCTGGACTTGCATTTCCCCATATCTTTAGATTTACCAAGTATCATGACCCTCTGAGGATTATCAACTGATAATGTTGCTAAATCAGAATTGTCTTTAGATTCCAAGACATTTGGATTAAGAATACCTATCACAGTCCCAATAGTAGTTTTCCATAGTGTTTTATATGCATTACTAAACATAAAAAGGCACACAGTATTCATATTATCAGATAAATCGCTTATTTTCCATATAGCATATGTACTTCCTTTTTGAGAAGTTTTTGGTGTAGATTTATTTATTAATACTCCTGCAATTACCCAGTCTTTCTCCATTTTTTCTGGATTAAGATGATATTTTATTCTTGATACGGTAACAGGTACTTTATCACTCATACGTGCTTTCAGCTCTGCTGAAGAGATTATTGGATTAACGATTCTTAATCCAAAAAATGGATCACTGTAAACATCTTTTGCTGTAACAATAGCATTATTTGTTACCGTATTTAAATTTTTATTGGTTTTTGTTGCACTAAAATCAAATGTTCTGCTGCTTTTACGTGGAAGTGGTCTATCCTCATCTTTTTTAATAGTTTCTTTTTTTAATAAAGTTTTTATATCACGTCCATAATTGGAATATTTTTGTTCCTCGAAGTAACGCCTGTCTTCATCATCCGAAGAGTCAAGGGTATCATCATAAACTTCACTTTTTTCCTGGGAATTAGTAGATTTACTTTCATCAGTTGTTTTAGGTGTACTGTCTAAGAAATTAAAGTCTAGTTCTTGAAGAGTTTCTTTTCGAGTTTCTTTTTGAGATAATTCCTGATTTTCTTCTGTATCATTATTAGCTAAGAGATCATTTAAAATATCATTTACGTCAGAATCACTATCATTATCCATTTTAAACATCTAAAATAAAATTATTTACTATAATAACTATACGAATATAACTAATATTTTAGCAGTTTTAAAAGTATTTAATTAACCTTTATTACTTACAAATTACACGCAGAAATTGTTTACTTTTAATACAGAAGATGTTAAAACTTAATCGCTAAAAAAAAATTATATCTTTAAGACCCCTTAATAGTCAGCTTAACGCGTTCATTATACAGGTAAGCAACAAGTCACGAGTGATTATCAAAACAGTCTGCCATCTTTCCCGCCATTTCTTAATGACAAGCTATGTTTTCATCGGTACGACCAAAAAATTGCTTCTCGAATCTGTTTCGTATTTGTAAAATTATCACGAGTAGATATAAAGTTTCTTTTAATCCAATTACTTAATATTGGAAACAATTAAGTATTATGCCTTTCTAAATAAATCGTATTAGTGGCCCGAAAATTGGACAAAATAGAACTAACCAATAAAATGAAGTATTCGGTATTACAAATAGATAAATTAATGTGTGCAATTTGAGGTACTGTTATATTATACGAGTATACTGCAAGACATCATACTCTAAGAAACATAGTACTTCTAAAAACTCTAAATACTAAATACAAATTACTAAATACAATTGTACGTATATATAAATCTTTATAATTTCTGATGTTGTTTGAAACAAATTATATCTTTTAAGTTCAACATAATTGATGAAAAACAGGCAGAATTAATACACCAAAATTGTTAAAATATTTGATTTGAAACGCAATATAATTACTTAATAAAAGATAGAAATATTTGCAATCAATATAGGTTAATAGGGAGCATTAAAGCTTATTTATATGTATCTATTAACGATTTTTGTAGCGTGAAAGTTGTCTTTTCATCAATCCGTAGCATGAAAATCGATCGGTCATATGAAAGATTTATTTTGGATATTGCAGTCTGTCTAAAGGATACAGAAATGAGTTTTGTGGAAGGAAAAGTAGCACCGAAATATCCGTGTGCATGGATTTGAAACGCATTTCTTATTCCTTCTCTGATTTTACAAGATGATGCGTGACATCCTTTATTTTTGAAATCAGTCTACCTACGAATTTGAAAAATGTTATAATCTTTTATCATAATACTGTTATCGTAAAGAAGCCGTTAAAAACTAAAAGAATTCAACCGAATTAATAAATTTGTAAAAGAATGCTCAATACGTTTGTGAAACCTTTCTTTACCTCATTCAGTAACAGAATCACGATAACAACGAAGTAGAATACACTTTTAGAATTTTTCTAAAAACAGCACGAAATTTTATTTTAAACATTGTGCTTTCGTATGCGTGAACGATTATCGAGCGAAATAAATAGCACGGCATGGACGTTCGTTTTAAGTTTGCGCTGCAGTAATCATAGCGTGCAAGTCATTTCATATTCTTTACGTAAGCCACCATCTGTAAGAGTAGTTGTATCTAATTGCCATTACACTTGGTGTTTATTTCATAAATAACAGGAATAACAAGAATCACGTCATCGATAATGTAATAAAATTGAAACAAATATATTTGATGATCGACAGTGGAAAAATTAGTATAATTTTCGAAAAAAACTCTTAATATATATCTACAAACAGTAGCGAATGATAATGCTATAATTTTCAGTGACTAAGAAGCATATGTATACTGTTACTCTATTTGCTACCGTGGAACCGACGATCGATTCCAGCAATAAGTCATCAATAAAACATATTCTCCGCTACACTTTACTACTGTCTATCGATCCTGCAGCTATATTACTTTCTTATTTGTGACGATAACTTTTCTCAAAGCAAGAATTTCTTTCTCTGGTGCCGTTGGAAAATCGTTTCTCTTTAATATATAATTTGCAAGAAGTGTCCACTGCTATATCTTCGCGTTGTAACGAACAGCGTCGGTTGGCTTATCTATAATTAAACCTCAATGCGATTTGTCTGAAAGAGAATCGTAGAAACAACATTGCACTTACATTTTCCGCCATGAAAATTCATTTTAAAAAGAAATAAACACTTTTGTTGGAAAATTTCGTTTAATATTATCTTAATTTGATCGTTATTTTTTTGCGATATCAATGTTGAAAAGTCAAACGATCCCTACCTAAATCGCTAAATCGTCCATATGCTTTCTACAAGGGAAGGTGGTTTCTCCAGATCTGGTTCGAAATAATCCGCGGCACGAGGCACCAATAGTATCCTCCACCTGCTAATCTCGAGGAAAGCTGCACGTTTCAAACGCCTTCCACCTGTTAGTCATGGGGAAAGCGTATGGTTACGAAGTTTTTCGAGTAGAACGGTGTAACACGCAGTGGTTCTCTCTTTCGTCCTTTCGGTTCCTTCGAGGACTCCGTACCATCTGCGTCCTATGGAAAATACAGATGTCTGCTATAAAAGGATAAATATAAGTAATAAAAAAAAAAAGAAATATATATTTCAGTTCCAGAAAGTAGTCGCGTGACAATGTTTCGTGCGGTTGAATACCTTTGGGAATTTCTTTATCGAATAGCAAAACGAGATATAGTACAATATATACATTAGTTTTCTAATATTTAAAATTAAAACAGTGGCGTCATAATAGCTGCTAAAATGAATATTCTTCCGAGAATAAATATTTTACACTCCGTTATGGAGTTTTACACTACGTTATATTCGTATCACCGAATAGATTATTCAGGAAGGTAATATACATATGTAGAATAAAAGTGGCGCGTGCACGACGAAATTCATGTATAAGAAAGGAAATTTACGAGCAGTAGTAAGTATCAATTTACAAACGATCGATTAGCCTTAGCGTATATCGTTGAACGCGTTGGTTCGCGTCATGGTAAAACGCGCGCTCCGCCGTACAACTGCAATATACACAACTGTCCATAGCAACGTTGTTGTCAACATAATTTCTACAAAGTAGCATGTTTCCTGGAATCGAAAGAGGCGCGTAGCGAAGCTGGAGAATCACTCGTTTTTTACCCTTTATTAACGAACTCGGTCGTGCCTCCGTTTGATAGAGGCAGAGCTTGCAATTTCCTCGGTCGGAGTCACCTAGAGCATCGTCGGAGGAAAAGGTAAAACATGGGAGGGCGAGTCCCCTCCAGGCGCGTGCCTTGCCCCTTGACCCCCTCGTCGTACCTCGTGCGTGACCCCCACCCCTGTTTGCCACCCACTCACCTACCCCGACCCAGTGGCCCGCGGGCCACCCCACCGCGCCCCACCCCTGCGCCGACAGCGATTCGACCCCGCGCGCGCACCCGTCTCGAGCGTCGCGCTCGTTCGCAGTCCGTCAGTCTATCGGCAACCTGCGTACCAGTCGTGTCGCAGTGCTTACGTAACAATATATTATTATTATTCTTACTTGCCTGACCGGTGTGTTGTTCATTTATAAATTGCGGTCTACGTTTTTTCGTTCGTCCCTCGCCGAGTTACTCGTCTTTGCCGCTCGGTCTCTACTCTAATTGGTTCAATCGACACGCAATTGTATACATACAAAAGGGTCAATCGTCAACGTTAATACATATACATATCTTTTCTCGATCAACTATACAAAAACACGCGAAGAAATACATATAAAATACAAGCACACGTAAAACACGACGAACGCACGCGCCGCGCTCGCGATAAACGCGCTCTACGTCTCCCGCGAATCGCCGTTACCTGCCTGTCTCGTCTGTACACGTCGTCGTGCGAGTACATCCGGATCCGGATCGTCGCTGTTCAACATCGTCGTGCTGGTTCATCTCCGTGGTCGCGTGATCGATTGATACGCGATTATTAATCAATATCGTCTACGATTATATACGTGTTATAAAATACGCGAAGAAGAGATAGCAGGAGAGGAATCTGGATAGCACGTCGCTGCTGCATGGGTTACTACCTGCGGCCGGTAAATGAACAAGTGTCGTCGACGAACCACCACTATAGAGCACGTTCTCTGGGTTCGGCCCTCCTCCACGGGCACGGTGTATCGATTGCTCTAAAATAGACGCGTGGGAACACCTGCAGGCTACATACACATTCTACCTACAGCTCAGACTGTCTGGTTCTCGCTGTAGCCCTCTCTCTCTCTTACTTTCCCACTGCATCGGTCTTTCCTGACGCCCTTGCACAGCTCGTGACAGGTGCAACGAGAGTAACGGTAGCAGCAGCAGCAGCAGCAGCAGCAGCAGCAGCACCGCGCTGTCGTAGGGCTGGAGGTGGTGGAGGTGGTGGCGGTGGTGGCGGAGGTGCAAGCGATCAAGAAGAAACGTAACAGGAAGCGGAAGAAGCGAAACGAAGGCGAAAAGAAAGAGAGAGAGAGAGGGTAGAAGGGCAGAACGGAAGAAAGTACAAGAGACATAGATCGTACGTACGTGGATATACGTGCGCGCGCGCGCTCGCCAACGGAAAGGAAAGGAGGGAAAGGTGGAGAAGGAGGAAGGAGGCGATACGCCTGGGTTTCTCGCGAGAAAAGGGTTATTTCCAGTGATACGTCCTGGAGGCGCCTGTCGTCTTCGCCGGTACAACCATAACGCCGCCCGCTTTAAAACGCCCGAGACGGGATACGGTGGACTCATCGCCGCCACCCGCTCGAACCGCAGCCCCCGGAAACCCCGGACCATCCAGCAAACTCGCTTGCATCATGGACGCACCGCTCTCACAGAGTATGGACTCCGTCAACACGGTAGCCACCGGTGAAGACGAGGTACGTGCACTAACTACTACACCGTACATTGTATCGTTAACGACGCGCCTGTGCATTACGCACGATCCTCTCTCTCCCTCTCTCTCTCTTTCTCTCTCTTCCTCTCTCTCTCTCTCTCTCTCTCTCTCTCTCTACATATATATAAATATGTACATATATAAATATATGTATGCGCTATGTATGTATTATACGTGTATGTACACCAGAGCCGCCGATTGCTTCCTCGTTTTCACCCTTCTCCCTTTCTCTCGCCGTTCGTTGCGCCGTGCCGCGCCGCGCGAGGCCGCGCGCGTACACACATTTGCACAGGGCATCCGACATACCTACTTCCTTCCTTCCTTCCTTCCCATCAACTTACCTCAGTTACCCTCCGTCCCACTCCTACGCTGCCATATTGCTCGTTTCTCTTCCTTCCTCGTTTTCTTCCCTCTTCATCTATATATTACTCTACCTTGCTCGCTCTTTTCATTGCTTACCTTTTCTCGTGTACATCGTATTCTTCCCTCCTCGTTCCTCTTTCCAGGGCTTACACGTCACGAGAACGCGCAGGCGCGTTGCACGCGCGAACTTTGCGTGCTGTGCTGTGTCGTGGCTGCCGGTGCACATAGTACTTACACGTATATACATACACGCGGTTCAGTCCTGTGCAAGCATGTGTATAGAGAGCGTTAACGCTACGAGCGTGTATATGGGCAGAGAGAAGGCGGGAATTCGATCGTGCACCACAATACACAGTGTGTGCCGCAGGTGACTCGTTTCCATCGTCCGCTCGATCGGTCGGTTGGCTGGATAGGCTGGTTTAGCAGGCCGGCTTCCTTCCTCGCAGCCGAGCACCTGAGAGAGTGACGCGCCACGCCAGACCACGCTTGTTATTGATTTTTCCGCAACGCGAGACCCGCGGAGGGCTCGCTATACGCTCTCTGTCACATCATATGCCGCTGGATTACGCTTCGTCACACGACACACGCATTATCAGACGTTACATAGGTAGCAGGCGACCGCGCCAACTGTTTTATTATCGCAGTCCTACGAAAAACAAGTACATACGCTTTGTTCGTCATAGAAAACCCGAAGTCTCTTATATAGAATCCTGGATCGTGCTTGCTCGTGATATATATTGGACGGTCGTTCGAGTCGCCGGTTATTAGCTGCAGGCACCTGTCTCGCCAATTCTCGATTAACTTTCACGAAACTGTCGGTCTTGTATACCAACTTATGTGACGCTTACTAGTTGTGTAGCTGCTTTTTGATCGAACGTGCAGCTTCCAGTGCAACGCATCGATCGCTATCGATATTTGATCAACACGATGACGCGCGAAATTTGAATAACACATCGGGATAGAATTAATATATACGTCGGTAAATTTTTCATCGTACGCCAACGTAATCCTTTTCAAGGAATACCCACTACGTTCTATCGTATCTTAACTCGTATTACATCGTTCTAACGTCCCTTTTACGCGACTTCTTCACCTTCTAGGGACAAAATGGAGTCGCTGCCCGTAATAGAAGCGAATCAAAGACGATTTATTATTCACGCTATAGAACTTCCCTTACTAACGTCACTGAAAAACAGAGGGAACTTCTCGCGACGCGTTCGAACGCTTTACACACGATCGATTAAAATCGAAGGAAAACCGAAGCGTTTGAAACTCTTGCCTGCGAATCGGATCGTAAATTGTTAATAGAGCAGGGGCGTTGCACAACCGTGTGAAATATCGCGATACTTATTTTCGAAGCGCAACATTCGCGGAATTATTTCTGGCAGTTTGTTTCCTCATGGTTAGTGGTGGGATCGAGTTTAACATGTACCTACGTACTTATAAATCCGAATCAATACTCAAGGCTCGTACCGTTCGAATATTACTCATAACATATAAATAGTTGATTCATCGTACTTCGCGAAGTATTCGACCTTCGCAAGCTGCTTGCGAACCTCGAAACGAGTACTTGCGAGTTTCAAAAATCTACTTACAAGCACTTTGATATCGGAACTAATCGATACTCCTCCGAGTACCGATCGAGTCGTGAAATTCAGAAATACGTATGTCCTGTTTATGCCTTTACAGGCTGCATGTGATCGATTATTATCAGCGTAGAATTACGATAGCAGATTTCAATGATAGTCGGGAAAAATACTTTTGAGAGAACGGAGAATTTTTGCTAAGACGTTCATATAATTTCGAACCTACTCGACGATTATTCTACTTGACAGACCTTACTTCGTTTCTCAAAGTACTCACAGGGGGTTTCAATCTGTCGCGTTTAACCTTGCTCCTATATCATCCGAAATGAACATTATATATCAATAGATATTATTAACCTTCCAAAGGTCGCGGTTGATCTGACAGATACGTGTAAAATTTGATTCTAAATATCTTTAAATTCGTAATTGTTCACTCTTTATATTTATATATATCTTCCATATACTGTAAATATACGTATATATCACGTTTCGTATTAATTTTAGCACGACGAAGGACTTTTCATACATATCTGTACGGTTCTTTTTTCGCAAAAATAAGTACTGCAGCATAGATTTTGAATTGTCGCATCTCTCAGAATTTTACGACCTCGGCAGGGATAAAATATACACAGTTTTCAAATATTTGCTTTTACTATTCGATGTAATTTCCGTATCTTGTGCGCGTTTCACGGTTTTTACGAATAAAATAGTTGAAAAAAGGAAGAAAATGTCGGAAGAGATACAACGGTGAAGAAGAAGAAGCGAGGAGGAAGAAGCAGGATTAGGTTTGATTCCACTGGAAAGCATCGCTTCGCTTTTACATACTTGCGACGTATTCGAGTCTGTGTATCGTTACTCGTGGTTCCAACGCGTTGTCCTTGATGAACCGAAGGATAGTTCGGCCGATGTGTATGTGTCGTTCGTTTCGGTCACGTTTGTCGCGATCGTTCGATCGTACGGATCGAGATTTTAGCGCGGAGAAAATCACGATTTTCTCGCACGACCGGCTTTGTCGGACGGTCTGTCACGTGGATCAGGAAGAGTGGATGTATCGAACGGGAACGACGACACGAGAGCAGGAAACTTGGCCATCGTTTTGCTCGGTTTCCTTTTACGATTCCTTTCCGTGCGTGCTCTTCCGCATTGCTCGCAAGCAGGAACATCAACGCTCGATTAGGAGGTTATCGACGGAGATCGACATTGCTATTGACGGATCGTTTACAATTTACGTTCCGAAGCGTGAACGTTGTTAACTAGCGAAAGACCGGACAGTAAACATACGATGTGTAAAAGTTGCGCGGATCGTGCAAAGAGCTATACGAAATGTAATTTTGGAAATTCGAAGTTAACGTAAATAGTAAGCTCTCGTAGAATCGATCGATAGAATTGAGATTCAAACGGTCGATGAATAAAGCGTAAGATCAATGGGTTCGCGCAAACGCCAAACTACATTTACCTTTACCTCTGCTCGCGCGGAAACATTGACATTTTTTCTATTAAACGACAAAGGCCATCAGAGTCAAAAGTATTTTACTATTCTAAATCGTACGTACGATGTTATGGCTAGGGGTTCGATGCAAACGACGATACAAATGAATCACAAATCGTCAAAATGTCGATGACGATCTACGAATCGTGAACAATCCGGCAGAAAAATCTCTTTGTTTCGCATATCAGCTGCGTAACACGGTGAAATCCGAGTTCTTCGACTCTGGTTTCCGCCCTTCACCGCAACCAGCGAAATAAGCCACGTAATAAAAGTTATACACTGTGTAGCTCGGGTCGTAATTAAAATTTAGCCGGTGATCTTGAGATAAAAAGCATGCACAGGTTTTTTCAGGAGAGCGAAAGGGTAGAGTTGCGCGATTTTTCCCACTGTTCGCCACTGCATCGTTGCTGGCTCCTCTTCGCTGTTTGTCCCTTCTACATTCCCCGCTAGCCTATTCAAGGAAAGTACGACGGGGGGAAAATTTAATTCTCGCCACGTCACGGATAAAAACGTATTTGTCGCGTGATGGGTCCATGCGTGAATGTAACGAGGAAACGCTTTTACATTTCCCACGACTATTTCGCTGACGAAATTCGCGAAATGGCCTCACGTTTCCCCCCACTGTTTCGCCCATCAGTTTGCTACGAGACCGAAATAATATTCCACGCTTGTTGTCGAATTAATTTGGTCGAGCGCAGACGAACGAAATTCTAAGGAGGAAAAGACGGATAGATTATGCTTTATCGGAATAAGAACGATCGAAGTTGTCGCGGATGAGGCTGTACGCGCGTTAGCGACAAAACTGTCGCTTTAGCATTTACGTATACTGTAAATTACACGAAGAATCACGAGAGCCTTTTATTATCGCAAGGCGTCGTTACACGAAGAAGGAATTGAATTTTTGATTGCTGCGAGTTAAGTAGCTAGGAAACGTCGTTCTGCGTCGTCAAATGCTCTTTTCCTAAGCGACAAAACTGTCGTTAGCGCGCGACTGGTTCTTTGGTTGCCGACGAACAGACTGCGGGCTTTTACGCGTTTGTACCAAGTTCAAAGGAACGTATAGAAAACGTACAATAGAATACATGGGATAGGTAAAGTATAATTTTTAATAGACGAACCTCACCTTACCTCGCCTCTCTGATAGTTTTACCTCTCCTCGTTGAGTTTCTCTTCGTCATAGATATAGAAGGATCAAATTTTATGTACTTTGCAACTTGCTATTAGCTTTTTTCTCATAGTCTTGTGTATGTCATTATAGGGAACTTATGGTCTTAATTCAATTAGGCGAGGCTTGCTTGATCGTAATGGGATAAAAGTGTTGGACTTGTTTGCTTATGACGTTACGACTCCTATTCTTGTTGATACTATTCTTGAAACGTCCATACCGTAGATCATCGAATTTCAGTGATCATCGAGGAAAAGTAGCGTAGCACGAGTCGTTCGTTTGTAATTAATTGTTTCTCCTATTTCCCATCTCCGTTAGGATGTCAATAGTATCTACTCTAGGAACGTCGATGAAATCGTTTAATCGTTAAAATGACGGGAATATATCGCGATAGAAGCTCCGACCGTATCGAAGAAGAAAGGGAACGTGCAGCTTAAATCCTTAACGTTTCATGTCCCAGTCAAACCCAGTCTATTCGTCTGTCAAGAACGAAACAACGTATTAGTTTTATTAACTATTCGCCGGGCGTTTACACGATCGAACCAAAACTGTAATACACAGTCTTTAAATTAATCGCAAGAACGTATTTGACGCTTGGAATTACGCAGTGGAATGATAGCCCAAACACGTTTATCCGGCGTTGTATGATGAAACGACGATCGATGAGCATCGATGAGCATCGATGAGCATCGAATTCGCATATGATAACTGGAAGGTGTGAAACGACGATCTCTAGATATCATTCCGACGGTTTAACCTTATCGCGTTCTTTCCATCATTCTCGACCAACTGTACGATTTCTTGCGTTAAAAGATATCTCGAGTTTACAGAAAATATCGGAAGAATCGCCATTGTTACGCGTGATTTCACGTTTCAATTTCACGTTAGATATCTCCTGAAATCGTTAAGAGTCCTCGTTGGTCGATAAAATCAGAGCGAGACTGAGATATAGAAATTCGCAGTATCGTTTAACGAACTCGCGGTTGGACGCGCAGTCAATTTGGAAAATAAGATCCACGCGGTGGAACTTTGCTTCGCGGTCAATTAGCTTCGAATGGGCCCGTTGGAATTTTTAACGTTGCCCGGAAATCGGTGCCGCGTCTGGGAAACACGTGGAGCCGATTTCCGCCACGGGGGAAAAGAGAAACCTGCCGCAAGAAGTTGGAGAGTCGTACGAGAATTATTTTAATGCCAGACGTTTCTCCCCCCCCCCCTCTCTCTCTCTCCTCCCTTTCTCTCTTTGGAAAATGTCTGCAAGCAAGAAACGATTCTCCATCGAATATCGTGCATTTAAAATTGCTACAGTAATTTTCAAGTATTAACGTTGCATACATGGAAGCAGAGTTAAGGGAAGAATAGTTTAAACATCGTTATACGAATATTTCAACGCTTTTTTAAATACCAGTTTTTAGTACCAAAAGTTGCGTTTCGAAAAGAATAAGTATTATACATATTTACCAAGGTTTTTATCTGCGTAGTTGCCTTCTTTATTTTCCTATTTTTTATCAGTACACACGTACAAGAATTTGCATATTATCAAGGTGACGTCAGTGGAGTACGAAGAAGATCGAAAGTGGAAGTTAAACAGAGAAGAAGTTCGTTTAACAGCGGTTCACAAGTTTTAGGAGTCGAAATAGGATTAGAAATAAAAATTTATCTTACCAGAAGAGACGATGCGTACCTAGATTTTTTTATATATATATATATTTTACAATCTTTATTGCCTATTCTACGCAAAGAACAGATTTACTTTTCCGAGAAACTTCTTTCCTAAGCATACGGATGATCTTCTTAGATTATATTTTATTTTTATTCTTTAATTGCTAAAATAGAAGTACAACGTTTCCCTTAGCTATATTATTCGGATGAAAATAGCAAGTAGGTTGGTAGGAAAAGCAAGCTACGTTGTTTTCTAATCAGAATTTCGTTGTTTCGAAATACAGAAAATTTCCATGTTACGATTGCGTAACGTAAAATCGCTAGAATCGCGGACCGTGGCCGATTGTATAACGATCAAAAACGCTTTCCAGGTTTTTCACGCTCTGATTCGCATTTTTATGATGTCTGGACGCGTTAGGGATCTACCCTTTGGAAAACGTGGCGAGTGCAACCAAAGAATTAATTTTCTACTCTGTCGAGGACGAAATAAAATGGGGATTAATTTTGCAACACTTCTTGCCTTCTCGGTTAATATGGACACGCTCGATAATCAATTCGCTCGAGGTGGTTGTTGCGCGTTTTAGCTTTAGTCGAATGCGTGGAAATATCTTTCTTATTCGAACGAAGGAAACGAACCGAGTATCGAGAAATTAACGGATAAAGGTATTCGTACAAGAATCTAGACTATGATTATTGATTTTTGTGTCTGGAAAACGCTAGAAAATGTAGGAAACGTAATCTCGTTTCGCATCACCTTTCAAAATATTCTTTCACCAGTTTTATACGAATAAAAACTTTTTAGATTAGAAAGTTTAGGCGTACAATTTTTCCACGATGTACGTTGAAATTGTCGCGTTATATCGATCGATGTTTGATTAGTTCATAATGTCTATACACGCTAATTTATTTTCACGTTCGTTAAACTGCGTCCTCGTTCAGCTACCGTCGGCATATATTTTACGTAATTAAATTTCGAACAGCACTCGCATTAATATCAAGTAAATCTGCTACACAAAACCAACCGACCGTAAATAACAAAATTAGCGATACGTTCAATTTAATTTTCAGTTCTATGCTTCGTGTAAAATTTAGCTTTCCACTGTGTACACGCGTGTAGTATAAACTTTCATACGTCTACGTTATAATCGATCAAATGGGCATCACGTTCGAAAACAACGGGCACCAATCATTTTCCGTTCACCCTATCCGTTGTAGGGTTAGTACGTATTTCTCTATTGCATGTTCGTTCCTTCAATTATACGAAACTTTCGAAAGCACCGACTGTTTCGCCGTAGAGGCGAACTTGATCGTTTCCCGACATAAACTTCGTTTCAACTCTATCCACAAAACCAAGGAATTTCATTAAATCGCACGGGATCGCGGCGCAATTTTTTCCACCTTCGTGTTCCATTCGCGAAAGCTACATCCACCGGCGATTGGATTGATTCTTTGGAATTAGATTCCGGCTAGTGGAACTCCGAAAATGTAGATTATCGTTGGTCCGTTTGAAATTAGTTCAACAATTTTTGCAGAAAATGAAAAATTAGTTTTTGCCAGATAAAGTGGCTTCGCTCGATATTTCTTATCAATTCTCGGTCGTATATTCCGTTGCGATAGACGCATCGATGCAAATGTTGCTCTACCTATTAACATGGAAGAATTTAACGTAGGGACTTTTGACAAGAAATTAACGTTCGTGGCAACCGCGCGATACTCGCGATCGTGCGTCTCTTTGACAAATCCCACTTTGACAAATCATTGAAAAATTCCACGTATCACGTTTTATGGAAATTACGCGGGATAAGGATCGATCGAGCGCTTCGACAGCCTATGAATTTGGGAAATTTCAAAAAGTCAAGCTAACCGCCTTGGTCTGTAAACGGCTCGTTTACCAAAATCCACCGCTTTGCCACAATTTTGCCATGCAGAGTGCGATCGAAGGTACACGCAACACGACCAACGTCGGATTTATTCGTGCGTGCGAATGCGCTCGAATTTCGGTTAATTTGCACGCATTAACGTTTACCTTCGAAACATTGAAACGTCGGTCGCAAGTTGTTGCGCCCGAGGTAGATACACGTGTAAATTAGCGCAACGCGACTAGTTCTGGACAGCGACGAAAGGGAAGAGAGAGAAAGAGAGAGAGAGAGAGACGGATGCATACGTGTACGAAATGCGGCAGAACAGGATGTGGAACGGGTTAAAAAAGAGGGAGAAAGAGGGAGGATACGTGGAATCAGTGAGCGGTTCTCTTTATGCACGCACCTGCACACATCAATGAAAGTTAACGCATAACGTGATACCGCGTTCAACCTACAGCTAAGAGGATAATGCCGTTATACCTCGTGTCCGATAGCTATTTGCCCAGTGAATTTGAAATATCTTTGTCGATTTTTTCACGGGCCGATGCAACTTTCACAGAGTCTCGCACTCACCGTAGAAACGGCACTTGCGCATAAATCCCAATGATTACGTTGCTTTCTTCGTGCGTTTTCCAGCGGATTTTTGTTAGACGCACAAATCGGATTCTGAAAAGGACGACGAACCAAGTTTGAACGAGGATCGATGGATTCTATCGGAGTGATCGGTTTGTCCGCGTGTAACTTGGATCAGTTCAGAGGTAATCCTTTCCTTCGTATTGGATAAACAGGTTAATTTTTGCCAGACGAGTTTTCTTTACCTCTTTCTCTTTGCGCTTGTATATATTATAAGTTGGGTCGTGCCATCTGAATTCGATATCCAGTCTCCCATGAATCTATAATTCGTTCGACTGCGTCAAAATCAGAATATTCCGTTTGATCGTGGATGAAAAGGTTGATTTTCGGAAGAAATGTTTCCTGTAACTTCTTCCCCCTTTGTTCCTCTACAGGCCTATGATTTGTATTATTTAATTCAAATTTGCTATACTAGTTCCTAGATTAACAATTCGTTCCAACGCGTCACGACATTTTACTTAGTTTAAGAAGTTAACTCGAACAATTGTCTTCCCAAAGATAAACTTTTTCTATTTCTTTCGTCTTTCACTATTCGTACATATATGTGCGTTCTTTTACCTTGTCCAACGAGCAGACCAGGATGCAGTCTCCAAGTACGGGATAAAGTTGCACTCTCGGGGAAAATTCGGTTTCGAGGAAGCGGCGAGCGTAGAAGAAGATCGAGTACTTGTTTCGCGTTTGAGCGTATGCGTTTGATCGTCTCGTGGATCGTTCGGGTAGGTCAGACGGATGGGAAATTGCAGAAGGGTGGAAGGTTGTCTGGTTTGATTCGATTTGGCAGGATTTATGGGAGGAATTTTATTTTCCTAGAATTAGCTCGATTTTTCGACCGCCAACACTAGTTGACTAGAAAAGAAGAACGTTGTTAATACGCGGCCAGTTTAAATAACTCTATTATCGTACGATATTCGGAGTATTACTGTCTAACGTTACTACAACTCTTATGACGCTTGAGTATTTTACAGAGGGAAGTTAAGCGCTCTTCGAAAATTCTTTTAAAATTGGACTTTCTATTCGCAATATAACTTCGAGGAGAAAATGTCGATTACGCGAGATTAAAGTTTCTGTTATTAAATTAACCGACGATTAAGTAGGTACGAGATTAAGTTCACAGCTGGATTTAGTAATTCCAAGCTTTGTACCGCTTTAAAGAGCAAGTCGCAAACATCTTTAGACGTCTATAAATCTCACCAATATGGATTTTTGTTCTTTCCCTTGATAATCGCTTCAGATACATATTGTTTCTTGACTCTTTGACGTACATCTATATGTCACGCTTTAAGGCTATTACTCTGTGTCAAAGACGTAACGCTCCAAAAAATACTTGCTTTTATTTCATTAATTTTTCAGCGAAGAAGATACTGCTAATAATAAATCAGGTATCGAGAACATACGCGGGGCAACGTTCGATTTTGTAAATCGCTTAAAATTATTTCAGAAAGAGATTTATGAAGTTGATCGTAACATTGACGGGATACGCCTTTCCAATTTTCCTTGAGTAGGATAGGTCATTGTTCTATTCCTCTGTAATTCCATTTCCAACAGATCGACGCTCATGAAATTGACAAATTTCTGTCTTTCCAATCTTACCTTTGTAACATTCTGGCTTTCCAATTCTCCTTAAGTAGAATAGGTCATTGATACCAGAACTATTCCGCTCTCCTCTGTAATCCTACGTCCAAAATATCCCAGTAATCTAAAATCTCCATTAAATCATCCACCAAAGAACCAAAACGTGATCCAACTCGAAGCCGCGAGATCATCGTTCACTCGCAAGCTTGTTCCTCTTCACGGAAAAACCAGAGGTGCTGTACTATACGATGAATTACATTTGTAATGGTAGGAGGCGAGCGTACGTTCGAATGTCCGCTATAAAATAGCTACGTAACGTGTTCCTGGAAACGAAACTTTGGGAGAATTTCGTTTACAGGAAGACGGTTTGTTCGCGGAATACCGCGACTCGCGAGACATGGAAAAGAAGAGGAACGGATAAAAGAGCGAGAGACAGAAGGGTAGAGTTGTTTTTCGGCGTGATCCAAGCGATAAGGCAAGGGGATTGCGAGCAAAGTTATGTGGACGATAAAATTCGCCCGGGTGTCTTAGTTGGATCGTACCGGAGAATTTTTCCAACCGACAACACGCAAGCGGTTTACGCAAGAAGGTCCCACTGGCTCTCGTGTAATCGTCGTTATTACGTAAGGCTCTTTTATTGTAACTTCGCGTTGCAAAGCAGATGCGCGGCTTTCGCACGCGTGCAACGCGTCTTCGGAATAGGCAAACCCGCTGCCTTTACGTTCATCGAGATTACAGCATGGACTTTTCTTTTTTTTCTTTTTTTAAGACTGAATTGCACAGTAACTGCGTATTTCTATTTTATTCGTCGGCATATTGCTCGGCAGATTTCACGAGATGATCTGAGACGTTTTATTTGTGTCTGAGATGCAATGGTGGATAGCCAATTCGTTCGCTATCTCGAACACAATGGTATGACAATCTGAGATGCGTTCCGAATGTGGAAGAAATTAAACGAATCACGGTACCTCGTTTCCTCGAGAATCGCTTGTTTAAAGGAATGACGGCCGGTGGGTAGAATGTTTGGAAAGGTTGTAATAGGATAGTAGACACTCTTTGTGGAACTCGAGACCGTTTAAAATACGATTATCGTATTATGTAAAGATATTGGAATTTTCATCTTTCGTAGAACCACCTTTTTAAGAATATATCTCATGTACGTTGTAATCACTCGTTTCAAATTAATCGTATAATAATATTTTTCGTTTCGCTCGCGAGTTATCGCAGTCATTTCGGTTGAAAAGTTTAAACACATTTGCCACTTACTCCAACATGGAATATCACACGGTTAGGATCGCTTCTAAACGCCAAGAGGTGCAAGAGAAATTCTTCGTTATCGATAATCCGCTTTCCACGCGATTCCAATTCATTAAAATGTATCGCTACGATGGTGGGGCTCAGTTGGCTCGCAAACGCAAACACACGTGGTCTATTTCGGTAATTGTCAATATTTAAAAGGTCAGATCTCTGCGGTTCGTTGCGCAATATCGGAAATAATAAGCCACGCCTGGAACTCGTGTTCCTGCTCCCCATGGACAGACGAAGAGGATCCTGTGGTCCAGCGTCGAGCTTCTTGAATGACGAAACTCGATTAAACTTGCCGGCCACGAAATAACATTCCCCGAAATGGAATTTATGGCAAAGACGAAAAACAGATAGGTGGAACCAGAGAGACCGAGGGTGTCTCCGAGTCTGAAGTATTACGATCGAAAACGATGCGGATCGTCGGCCGAAGCAATCGAAGTCTGCCAATCACGGTTTCAATTTGGACTGCACATTTTTTTGCAGCCATTCTACTTCTTGTATCGGTTTCTCCGCTGGCAAGGGCCGGTCGGCAGATCGGGTTCTACTTTCTAAATCTAACGCGGCTAGACAACTCGGCCTGCAACTTTCTGACAAAACGTTGAAACGGTACTGAGACGTTAATCGTCCTGTTTATTATCCTTTCGAGTACAAACAAGACGGATAACAATTATTTCCTAAATGATTAACTTGCTGGAAACAGACAGGTTGTTTCAATGTGTTTTATACGTTTTATCGTAGACTCTAATTTGTGTCAAAAATGTAATAATACACGAGAGATAGTACGTTCTAGGAAATTGACGAAGAAGAGTAAAACAGGCTTAGCTTATTAGTAGATTAAAGGATACGGTTATTGAGAATTCTATTATAAAAGAAACAACGTGTAATTTTGTTTGAAAAATGTTATTAGTTTATAAGTTTGATTTTACGTATATCGTGTATAGAGTAATTTGTTGAACTATGAACTAGAACTTGAACTAGATTCTTCAATATTTTAATATATATATATATACATCTTAATTTGTATAAAAAGTATTTTAGAAATTGCATAAAATGTGATAAACAAGTTTGGTTTGACAGGTTAAAGAATTTATGTGTTTAGACATATCTTGCGAAGAAGTAACGTACGATATTGTTACAAAAATATCTTTAGTTTATAAATGTTTGGACTTTTCTTTTACATCTATCGCATTAGTCTTTTTGCACATTTGTTACTAATATGTTCCCATGTTCAGCATTAATGTAATGGAACATATTAGGATGACCTGTTTCCATTAGGTTGTTCTATATAGCGCGCATTAGCAACGCTGCGAGCAATGTGATTTTCCATGAAATCATAACGTGCTTACTTCGCTTTTGTTAATAATCCCAGTCAACTTCAACGCCAAATACATTTATCTTCAAGTTCATCTAATGCAGGCCTCATTACGCTTTGTATTCGTCAAACCATAATACGTGTCTGACTATAATCAGGACCATTTCACTTTACTCGTAGGCAGCGATTTCAATGCGTTCGTGTGATTCATCGAATCGATACGCTTTAAACGATTCTTTAACTGTAACATTCATAGATTTAAAAGTTATAAAAATCTAATCTCCGAGTTTTACCATAATTTATAAGGCCTATAGAATCTTAAACGTTTCACGAACGTTTTATTAATAGATTGCGGATGTTCATGCGATTGTAGAAAATTTAGAAATGCAAAAATGTATAAAATGTCTATATAGTATTGCGTGAAAATATATGGAATATCCATAGTTAAATACTTGCTATAATATTTACTTTAGGTTCACGTTTAGGTTCTGTTTCTTTAGTTCCGTCCACAAAGACATTGAATTGTATAAAGATCCGCAAAACTAGAAAAGTATAATACATATATTATTTGCTTTATTTATTATACGATTTGTTTATTTACTCGTTTAAAAACATATGTATCTATCTATACGCTTGTTTATTTACTTATTTATCTCGTTCTTCGATCGAAATCACAGGTATAGATAGGTGTTCGTAATCAACTAGGCATAACAAAAGAAGGAGCGCCCTCTCTCGACGGCACGCTTTACCAATCGATTCTGACTATGAGAAAGAATTAAGATCGAAGTAGGTGGACAAGATTCAAGTAACACCAGCGAGCAATCGAGATTTACAATTGCGTTTGAACTTACGGAGAGGAGTCGTTGCACGTAGAAGAATAATCCTCTTTCCTTGACCGTTCTTCTTTCCGGTAATTGGATTTGCTCGCTCGTACGTTTCAGCGCATAAGGAATAGCGTTAAGTCGACTTTGTTGGGAAGCTAGTATCAAAGGTATCCCCGCGAGCAGTGTGGTCGATTCTCGGCGTACCTCGAGTGCGATCGATTCTCGGCATAGCTCGAGTGCGATCAATTCGCAAAGTCACCGTATACGATCGCTCGGGAAACGATAAAAGCGCAAAGTCGTTTACTGTACTAATATTTTCGTAGAAAATTGGTCGATACTGGCGCGTGAAATTTTTATATATGTGTCAGTCGATAAAAATACAGATATTTATCGTATTTATAATACGAGTTTTATAACATCGAAAAAGATTTAGATTGCAAATCGGTTGTGATTGAGAAATAATCGAATAATATTTCCGACAGTCAAAAGCTTTTATAAGTTGTTAAATATTTAAATGGTTCTAAATAATGGTTATAATTGGGTTTTTTAATTGATTATTATTAGCGAGGTTAAATTCTCGAATAGCTTTTTATCGATCGTGAATCTATTTTACCGGTGGTTATTTTATTCTTCGAGTTGACGATCGTAACTACGGAATACGAATTAAAGACGAGATGGAACTGAAAGAATCGTAACAAAAGTCAGGAATACATTCTTCAATTTGTTTCAGATGACAGAAGTCGATATTACTACGAACCCTTCAATTATCTGCGCTGAAATTTGATTCCGCGAAATTAAGGCATTAACGTACTTCACGAGTAAGTGCCGTAAAGGTTTACGACTCTATTCCTCTACGCGGCGAAACAATACCTTCTATTAAATCCTCTGATAGTTAGGAAAGATGTCTACGGCACAAAAGGTTTTTTTACCGTGCAACAAAATACCTCGTTACTTAGTCATCGGATATCGAGTATATCGTTTCCCCCCGGGAAGCGTGAAAAATTCTCCCAGCGAGAAAGTATTTTCTCTCGTTGAACAAAGAGGTCACGACGATTTGTTGCGGAACAATGAGGATCTCCCGGTGTCGTCAGGGCGGCACTGCAGGCTTCGTTTAACCGACAGAAGAAAGAAGGTTAAACGCTTTGCACGGCAATTATCGATACTGGCGTTTATATCCGTGGATAAATTCCGGCACTGACTCTCTCTAAAACGAATCCAACGTACTTCCTAATTATCATTCAAATAAAATATACAATCGGAGACAAAAAAGGTAACGGAGATGGATATCGATAAAGTTTCGTTAATTACGGTTTCTTTACACAAAAATGTAAATATTACTTACAATTATGTACTTGGAGCATAATCTATCTGGTATAATGACGTATAATAAATAAAAGTTAACGTTTTTACGACGGGTATCATGTACGCACGGCTTTGACTGTCAGCGATTAAAATAGTATACGAGTCGCGTAAAATTATTGCACATTAAAACAGGTGTTTGCAGAGCATCGAGGAAAGACAGAGGAGTGCCAAAATATTAAGAAAGTATAAATTTGAAGGAAAACGCGACACAATTTTGTAGGTGTCCCCAAATGATGAAACGTACAGCCGAAAGCGCCTCGTCGTGAAAGTGTTACATACTTATAACACTTGTACTAATTCCATTAAACTTCGTTGATACCATTTCTACTACCTGTCCATTTATTTTCGTTACCGACTGTACCTACCGTTCGCAAATTGTTCCGTAAAACGATTTTTCGTGTTACTTCTGATTCGTAAGTTTCTGATCATTCGTGTATTGTTTTTCGTGGACGATTGGACCGACATGCGCGCCTCCTCGCACTGAAACTACAAATTAGGATTTATAACCCTATAATATTCGATTGCTAACCTGGTAAAGCTGCTCGTAAATTTCGCCGGCATACAAAATTGGACAACATTGGCCAGTGATTTATTAGTCAGTCGGTAACTACTTCATTACGTGCCGGAGAGGTCAACGCCGAAAATTCCGGAACTTGATTACTTGCTCGTCGCTTTAATGCTGCGGATTTAATCAGTGACCTTTTTTGTCGTGTGTGTAATGTGTGGTTTGTGGGACGTTCTTATTCACCAACGGAGCAAGGTAAATGCGAAGTATTTTAAATTCATTGGTTTAATAAAATGAATAATAAAATGAATAATAAAGAAAGGAACAAGATGGGATCGATATTATAAATCCAGAGTCGTTAATTGAATATCGAATGGGAATTCAAAACTGTATTTCTGAAGTGACGCGAGTTTGAACCATCGCGTCCCATTGAACGGATTTTGTCATAAATCTTTCTTTCGCTTAAAATTCAAACGGGTAGGATGATACGAAAACGATCAATATCTATTTGAAATTTAGTTCATGAGCGGAGAAATAAATAAACGTACATGCATATCGTATAACATAGCAGTTACGATATTTGGTTATCCCTATTTTAAATTTACTATTTGTCGCAGAAGAGAAAATTTTAAAACATTTTAAAATGCATGAGAATTTTATAACTTCCAGCGTGTTTGATCCATAGCGCAGATCATATTTCAGTATGATGGATAGAAAGGATGCGTATAAAAATAGATCGCAGATTTTCGCTGGTTCGGAATACTATTGCTCAGGGACGTACTCATGGGTATTGTTAGTCGATCAATTTCCGCGATTGTGTTACCTGGGAATTCAGCAAGCTAGGCATTATAATCGTGAAACTAGATGATTCTTATTCACATAATTCCTTGATATCGTCACGAACGATCGTGACTTGCAGCAGCCGAATAGGCGACGAGCATGTATACAAGGTTCGCAGCGACGATCGATATATTCGGGCAGTTACGGTAGGTTAGTTGTTTCCTTGCTGTAATAATGTACGAGAGCATACGCGATTAGATGTGTGTTTGATGCCCTAAATTTCCTAACAACTGCATTAAAATTTTCAAACGAGTATTGTCGCTGGGTTTTTACGGCACGTAAACCGTATCTAACCTCGAATGCCGTCAATATTTTACAATCTTGAATTCCCTTATAAAGAAAGAATTTTAAAGATATACGACGCTCGTGAAATAAATATTTCACCAGTTACACAACAGTCGAGATACGTAGAATATTTTTTCTTTTTAAACGAAACCTCGCACAAGTACTATGTATGTGTCGTTTCGTTTAGATACAAAGTTTCTAACCTAATACGTATAATACAAAGTTATGCTATATTACAAGAATCTGCAATCTTCTTATTCTCAAGATCGTACTCTACTACAATAGCAGTATAATTTACGGTATATACGTACTTAATACACGCAGTTATCTAAAGATTAGCTTAAATACATCTGGATCGCCTGACCTAAATGTGAGATATTACAAATATCTAACGTAACTCCCTTATCTTAATTGAAGATATACAATCAAATTTCCAAAATCATTAATTCCTGATTTGATGAGAAAACGCGAAACTGTAACGTAAGTAGAGATACGTTAGCATGGTCTGGCCGTAGAACGTTATCGACGTCTATGTAAAGTATCGCTCTACTTACGTTCCATTGCGTGGCTGATATATATTGATCGCGGATAATTGATACGAAAACAGTAGCCACAATCGCAGGAAGTAATTTAACGGTTACGCCGTGGAGGAAAAGTGGAAACAAAACGTGTTACAGAATGTCGGCGAGCACGCGTCGCGTCGGGCGCACAGGTAGAAATACGCGTACAGTTTCCTCTGGGCGATCGATAAATTCAGTCATACGCGTTGTGCGGTGCTTCAGTTCTGTTCCTCGGCACGGTAATATCGTATGTGTGTATACCTAACGCATTGAATTTCGTACAGCTCGGGGAATGATTGTATAACGATGAACAATAGGACTTGGGACTCTAGCGGGAGGGCATTATGGCAGAGCGGATGTTGTATAACGGTTAGCCAGCGAAGAGGAACGAGACGGGAGCAGCAAACCGTAAACGCCACGAGCGTTCATCCTCTCTGTCTTTTTTCTTCTATCGCGTTTCTTTTTACCTATCCCTCTTCTTCTCCTTCTGTCTCTTTTCTTCTACCCCTTCCTTAATTTCCTCTTTGTTTCTCGCGACACTCTCTTTCTCATTCTGTATTTCTATCCGATATCATCTTTTTGCTTTTATCCGATGCTCTCCTTTTACACCATACACCTTTCTCTTTATTCTCTCTTATCGCTTCTTCGATCTTTCTTTCCGGTTTCCTCTGCTCCTTTCCGTTCCTGTATCTCCTTTGTTTCTCTTTGTCCTCCTCTGATTTATCTCTTTCTGTCGTCTCACTTGCCCCCCCCCCTCCTTCTTCCTTTCCCTACTTCGCCGAGACATTCTCTAGCTTCTGGTCTTGCCCGTGCACAGGTGTACGTGTGCGCGCGCACGCGTGCGACCGAGAGGGAACATCGCGGTATAACACGAAAGGGAGAAAGATAGGGGACAAGCGAGAGAGAACGTCGCGCGCCACGAGACTCGAAATAATATCAATGTTACGAGTCGAGGACAGAACTTGTTCTCGCACCTGCCGGGCGTGTTTCCGCGTGTTCGACAGAATCTTCTACGTATGTACACTGTATACCGTACACCCTGCAGCTATTAACTCGTATTCGGTAGCGTATCGAAGGCACCCTATTTACGGGGATTTTGTTGGTCGCGTTATTTGACCGGTGTTTAGCATCGCGTTAGTTAATTAGTCCTCGTTTCTGTTTCCCTAGCTTGTTTTCAATGTTTTTTATAATAGCATGTGCAAGGCAACGAGCATATATTGGTGCACGAAATGGGAACGAGTTTTATTAGTTACTAGAAGGGAAGAAAAAAATATTATACCACCGGTGCACACTGACATCATTGTGTTCCATAATAACGACACCCACCAGGCTGGAAGAGGTGGCGCTTGCAACGATTGATCGCCGCCTCAGACTTTTTCTATTAATAAACGCCGATATAAAAAGAAGAAGCAATTCGTCGTTAATTCCCCATGGCATGGTAAACGGTGTGTACGACCGTAATGCTCGCGATCGACGATGAAAATCACCCTTAGCCTTTCTCTCTTTATCTTGACAAACTGCTTGTCTCGCTTTTTTATTTTCGTTCTTATTTACACCAGGAAGAAAAGAGGAAGCAGCGTGTTTATTCCACCTAGCCGCCATCGTTATAAAACGGCCGCGCGATCGCGATCGGTCTCATAACGTCTATGGGTTTTTGTCGAAGATACAGATTTTTTTATCGAAGAGACTCGTTATACAGGAATGTTGGCAATCATAGTATCTCTAAACTTTACTTTCGTTTGCTCTCCACCAATTCTTCAAACAAACCAGATAATGAGGTACGCTCGGATCGATAAAATTGAATTGGATCAAGGTGTTATTAGAGAGGAATTAGTTTCACGAGAGAAATGTTTTCTACGCGAATCGAATTTTTTACCAGAAATTACTGGAATAGGGTCAAACACACATACATATTTATAGAAAAATATTTTTCTCACGAAATCTAGAACTCGGTTCGTTGGCCATTAGAATTTCAAAATACGCGTAGCACGACGCGTTCTATATAATTCTACATACTCCCACGCGAAAAACAGCGTGAAATGACTTCTCACCTGTTCTCTAATCTACAGTTCTTAGGCTATCGTTCTACGAATTCGTGGGGGCAGAAATAGATATTTTTCGCGTGACGAACAGCCGTTCGCGCGCCGCCCTTTGTCCCGATGTTTTCGTGCAATTAAACGCGCGTGTTACGCGGATCCACTTTAATTAACTTCGAAAATAATTGTACGCGCGCGCCCTCGTTGTTCAATATTTAGTATCGCGAAATAGGACGCTAATTAGCGAACGTATGGTAAATGTATTATTCATCGCTTTAATTAAACATCGGCTGCGCTCATCCAGACCGAATGCTACGGTTAACTGTGCGTGAGGAAAGAAAAAGCGAAGGAAACGTAATCGCGCTGTTTAATAAACTCCTCGGTTTCTTTAACGCGTAGACTTCATCTCGTCTTCGTGTTAAATAAGGTAGCTTCGGTAACTGTTCTTCGCTTTCGTTGTTTCAAAGGAATTACGTTGGAAATACCGCCAAGGTGGCGAGTTTGTTAACGTGTTTAATAAAAATTTTAAAAACTAGAAGGCTTAAAAAAATTAAACAGTTTGAGAGCATCTTTGGTTTAAAATCATCGGTTGTAATTTAGTAAATCTTTTTACTTTTTATTTTTTACATTTTTCCGGTAAAACACGTTAATATAAACAATAATTCGTGTACACGCGTGTTTACTCATTTATTGGTAAAAATGTAAATCGCTTTAACCTTTTCTCCAAATTATCTTCTTACAAATGGTGTTCGTGGTCTGTCGCTTAGTTAATAACAGTTAGTATTAATTTTGTACAGTGTAAATCTTAATTAATCGAGGGTAGGAGAACAAAATCAGCCAGACTGTTGTTTTAAAGTGTTACATCTAAAAACTAATTGGTTCTGGTAATCGTTTATCCAGTGCTTGGCGTACTTTATCTTCCTCCAGTTTGTTGTTGAACTTTGCAGGCAGCCCAGGAATGTTAAATAATCAACGAACAAAAAATTTGCCTCTTATTAACGAAGTTTTATATCGTGCTCGTAATTTTAGGACGACACAATGAATTCGTTTAACGTGCCTATACGCGTTAATTGAATTATGTAATTCGATACACTTTTTATCGATTCGTCAGTGTTAAACTGGTTTAGCAATCGCTTCCACTTTCGATATCGTAAAGTATACTTTTACAAATACATCGATCGTATTATTTTTTGAAGAAGTATCTTTTATTTTTTAATTATTTCGAAAATACCAACAAAATGAATAAAAATAGCTGTAGTGTTAAGAAATTTCAAAGTAAATAACACTCTGTCGGGGGAAAAGCATGCGTCGCGTTATTTTACGTTATTCCGATGGTTATCGTTACTAAATTTTAGAAAGACACTGACGTCTTACAGGACTTCCGGTTTCGTTTTAGCACATGGTGCAACGATTCGTCGCCTCACATGCCTCGATGTCGTTCGTATATCGTTACAAATGTTTCCAAACACCCCCGGAAGAATAAATTTGGAGAAATTAAATTTTACAGGCAAGTTAACCGAGTTGGCACAGAATTGGTTCTCCATGCTCGAGTAGAGAAAACTTTCGTGTAATAGTTGACGTTATTTCATTCGATGACATCACGTCTTTCTAGATTCCGGAGGTTGTTTGTTCGAGATAAACATTTTTCACGTTCCACTCGTGTTAAACCTCGTGATACACGTATCTCTCTAGAATTTCCATATCATCGAAATTTTATAAATACGTAATGTTACCTGTAAATGCAACGTCATTTTAAGCTTCTTGATATTTATTTGTGCATTTCTCGCGAGATCGTTTCAGTCGCGGAGTTCCATCTTCGAAATATTTTCTATGTCGCGAAGTAATTTGTCCGTGAAGAGTAAATTGATATGAAATTCGCATAGATAAATTCGTTCGTTCGTTCGTTCGTTCTTTCGCTGATAAAGAAGAACGTAATAAAGAGATGTACATAGGTCGTCGTACAAAGTGAAAAATATTATGTCGAAAAATTGAATCGACTGTCTCTTAATAGAAATTTTATTAGTAATTAACACGGGAATAATCTATCGAGTGACGGTGACAGAGAGCTTGAACCATGGCGAGAGAAGTGACGACACGTCTGTGGCACGTCTGGCAAAAGTTATGAAGAGCGCGGGATTCTTGGCACCCCTGGCTTTCGTTTCGAGCTCGTACAACTCTGAAATATATATGCGCGTTTGATCGCTCGACTTTTGGTCTTCGCATATTCTATTTTAAATTGGACAGTTTAGTCACTAATCGACCGCGATTATTTCACGTCCGAATAAACATAGCGCAATAATTCAACTACATAGCAACCACTGTTTACGATCTATATGGCCAGTGTTTCCTTTGTCTTTGGAAATCGTTATCCACGTTGTAAAATTTCGAACGCGAATTTATTCACAGCGCAACGATTTTCGCGGATATTCGTTTGAAAATTTGTCAAATCATTCGTAAGCTACTACTCGATGAACTATATCGAAATACGAATTTCGTTCCACCGGTAGAGTATTTTATTCGTTTGAATTGCAAACTACTTCTTGCAATTCTAATTCGTTGTTTGCCGTACAAATATTTTTATATTCTCGAGAAAATTATTTTACATCGTGATCTTTTTATTTAGTTCAACGTACAATCTACGGCGTATTACGCGTTGATCGTTACACCATATGATTACGAAAGCAGACAATCGGTGCAAAACTATGTAAAACGAATTTGTTTGCGCCTTTGAATAGCTCGACACATTTTGTGTCTTCGTTCGATGCAAAAACACGGCAGAGTATTTACGTATAGATTTATTTTAAAAAACGAGCATATATTTACTATTTTTAAAGAGAACTCAACGAACGTATCAAGGTACGGAAGATCGTTAATTAGCTACAAATTACATCGAGCGATGTACCGAAGAATAACCGATTAATTACTCGAAGTTGACGATTCATTCGCAAGTTAACAACGCATATGAAAAATCTATGGGCTGAAAAAAATTACGTTGAGAACCACTTGCTGCCTATCTTCTCGCAACACGTGTCTGCATACGGGTAGAGCGGTGGCTTATCATTCGTATCGTAGATGTACTTTGCAACCATAACCGTAGACACACACGTAGATGGTCTCATAATCGTTATATTTTCGTGCTCTTCGAGCCGTGTCAATAAGAGGATCCGTTGTTTCGACGCGGGTATTTCCGCTTTCCGTCGAATAAGGCTTGCGAGAACGATTTCACCGGCGATCGTGTACAATTGCGTCGTAGTTTCTTTTTAACAAGCGAAACTTTCGATCTCGAGCGGATTTCCACGGTGAACTTTATAGGTTGTTTAGCAGGTGGCTTCTAATTTCAGGTTTATAGATTCTTGGGACGTATTTATAGTTTTGGGAAAATAGCAACGCGTGACTTCACGCGTCTGGTTATTTGCGACCTGTGTTTGTATCGTTTCGAAAGTTTTCTATTCGAACGCAACAAGACGTTACGTTGGATTCTATTAAGAAAGCAAACAGCGGCTAAACTATATTTTATCGATGTTAAAGAGAAAAAAAGAACACGGGAATTATTCAAATATCGACAAGAAATTGCAGTTGATTTGCTCGAAAAGAAAAAAGCCGATGGAAAAATATAACGGACGTGTAAAACTTTTGTTTTTGGAGTTTCGACTCGTTTCGACGAAAATAAACGAGTAAATAAACCAGGAAGAGACCCGTATCGATATCCCAAAGAGATGGAGGTTACGCGTCTCTTCGAATATCTCTTTCATAGACAGAACGTACGAAAAAGGCGAAACAAGACGAAAAAATGTATGTAAACGATGTCAAATAGAAATTGCAAAGAGATAAAGGTTACGTATCTCTTCGAACAACAAGCGACACGTTTGATTCCATTGTGAAAAAGGAAAAGAAAAAGAGAAGGCAAAAGAAAAAAATGAAAGGAATAAAAAGAAGGGGAAAAAAGTGTGATGTCGTGTCGATGTAGCAAGGAAGCGAAGGGTATCGATTGGGAACCGACGGGGGGGACGGTGCATCCGCACCTGCAACATATGCGCACGCAGCGATATCTTAAAATGCAGGTCGTCCACTTAACTCGAAGAGTCCTGTCGGGTCCTTTTCTCTTTCATACGGGTATCGTCGAGTTACGTGGCCCGGGTCAATGTTTTCCGTTGCTCGATACGCTATGCAAATATCGTTTGCATTTTCATGCAGATTTTTTTCACCCTTACCATCTAACGAAGATGTTACACGTAAGCGGAAACGCGTTGGCCCAGCCGCGATATTTATTCACCCCGGTTAATCGACTGCCTCTGTTACCCGGATTTCAGTACAACAACGCGTTCGTTAAAGCCGAGAGGATCGTTGGTGTTCGTTTCGTTTGGCGGACGCACGCTATGCGAGAAGGAACGCGTTGGAATCGAAGAAACTCGATCTAACTGCAAGTTTTATATCTTTTACGACGATTCGTCGTCAGATGCTTCGAGAAAAGAAAAACGAATTGGAGAAGCTGAGCGAAACCGAAAGTCTTATATCTGTTAATGCCGTGCGAGTATCTTGGTCGGAGACCGATCGACGATAATTAGATTATTCGTTTATTTATCGTAACTCTTTGGATAGAAAACTCTATGTACTTTTGAAGTCTAAATTATCGGGAGAGGGAAGATCTTGCGTCAGATTTCGAGTTAGTTAGAAAATCCAAAGGTTTCTAAAATTTCAAGACTTCACTTTTGTATACAGCGAACCTTAAGTTACAACGAAATTATGTTCTTAAAATTCCCAGGGTAATTTAATGCCACAGTTTGTAGAACCGCGCACAATAGTACCTTTCTTCTGAAACATCAGCGTCGACTTTCTTGCAGTTGGAAACTCCGAAACTTCACCAATTTAAACATCAAGTACATATATACCTACGTTTGCTACGGTATATCGTCGTGGTATCTCTTTGTCCGAGAAATTAAATGTATTTCCAGAATTCTTCTCTACGAAGACGGCAAAAAAAAATCTGCTATGCTTTAATCGAAGATGACCGGTGTTTGTACACCTGTAGAAATGCCTGCAGATGGCCTGGGCACCGTGATTACCTGAAATTAGACATCCGAGAATCCGCGGTTACGCGATAATTGTAACTTTCCTTTCGTTGCTACTCGGTGTTGGAATGTGCACCGAGGCCTTGGATGGCCGTTAAAGGCTTCCGCGATAGGTCAGTTTTTAACTACAGGCCATTGGACTCGAAGGGAAATTTGCATTTTTATTTCATTGCCGCAATTCAACGGAGAATTCTAGTAGCTACGGCATTTCAATATCTTTGTATTATACTTAATGATAGAAAGCAAACGTAGTATATTTTCTGAAGTTACTCGGAAGTCGAGTTGATCGACTCTGTTTTTTCTAAATTTCATAATTTATTATCCAAGCAGAACGTACGTGCGATTAATTGGTTGATTAAACTTTCAAGAAATAACGCCGTTGTAAATATGTTTGCGAAGAGAACGATATTGATAATCGGGAATTTGAACGCTAGAACCATCAAAGTCGATAAGAAGGTCGGCTTTCGAATCTCCTTCCTTTCAGTAATTATACTAAGAACGCGTAGGCGCCATCGACCTAAATTATATTGATTTCTATCGAAATTGAAATATGATTACACCCTGTTTATATATACCGTGCATTATATACGAATACAAAATACTAATTCGTATTCGTCGTATAATTATCTATATTTTTATAATTATTGTATTTAGACGTACACTCTAGCGTGAAAGTAAATTTAAAAAGATGCTATTTGCGATATCATTGTTTTCCTCTATTTTCCAATGGATTTGTTCGATATAGCTTTCGATTTGATCGTCATTCTTAATAAATAAGATTATCAAGTAACATCCGAGATTATACGTTTGTAACGCTGTTAGCAAAACTGGTACAAAATGGTAGGTACGTACAAACGTGTATAGTTAAGGGTTAGGAAACGAAACGGTAAGAACAGAAAGCAGCAGAGATTTTCACAGCGATCGGCCGATGCGTATCGACGACGACATCGTTCAGACGACTTATTCAGCTTCGTTCGCGTTTCTACTTTTACTGAAACAAGTCACGTCTCCGCAGAAATGCATTTCCTAATTACAGCACAGGGAACGTAACCAAGGATATGATTAAACGTACGTGCCGCGTCGAGACTTCGATTTACGCCGATTTTTTCCACCGGTCTTTCTTCGTTTAAATCGGTGAGCCATACGCTCCGTGTTCCGCTTGTTTCTTCAACGCGTTCCGCCGATTTATAGCGCTTAATAACACCGCTGTCGATTCGGTTCTGGTACTCTAATCTTGATTTAGGACGAACATTTCGCGTCGATATTTTTTTCCCTTTGAGATATGACGGATGTTATGGCGTCTTTTCGCGTATGTCGCGGTGCTTAGTTTTGCTTTATGACATTTTAATTTTGATTTAGTACAAACAACGATTCGCGTCGATTTCTCTTTCCCGAGAATTTGTAGATATCGCGACTATGTCTTTCGATGTTGCGGTAATCGAGGTTTACGCGGTTTTAGTCTTCGTTTCTATAAAATACGAAACGATTTGGGTCGATCTTTCCTGTCTGAGAATTAACAAACGCGATGTCTTCTTGGGACGCGTCTTATAAAGTTGTACTTTTGCTTTGAAAGGAGGAACGACTCGTGTCGATACTTGCTTTCTGAGAATTTACAGATTGCTGTTTCTTCGTGAACGCGCCACATCGCGATAATCGACTCTACTTTCGTTTCGTTGCCTTATTTAAGGCAAAGACCAGTTCAAGTCGAGTGCTTCTTCTTTGAGAATTTGTTAATTCATCTTGTAAACCGTCTAAAAAATTACGAGAAATTGCGAAAAAAGTTAGGAAATCTCATTGTATTCCGTAATACTCCGGTAATAATAATTCTAAACCTTTAGGAGGTTCGAATCTCGTAGTTGATAAAATCCGACTGGTAGAAGATAGGAATAAAGAAAAGAATTACGAAAGGAAATCTTATTTCAACCTGGGAACCAATAAGGCACCCAACAATGTGAATTCCACCGAGGAAACTTTCGTAATTCCACCTCCATTAGCGTAATCTTCGATCGGCAACGATCTGATAAACGCGACGCTATTTTCTGCGATTGCTTAACGAAATTAGCGATGTGATAAGATTTTCGCGACGTGCCATTAACGCGTAAGATGTTTCGCGAACATGCTTCTGTTCTCAGAAATCACCTCGCCGTATAGGTAATTACAATTTCCACCGAAACGATGAAACCTTCGTGGATTTCTTCTCATCGAAGAAATCCACGAAGACTATCACGGGTTAAAAGTTCACCGTAGGGCGTCCGTTTTATTTGAGAAAATCGACAGCGATGATGTTAACGAACAGGTAAAATCGTAACTAAAAAATTGTAATCTCATTCCCTTCACCTGCTAAATATTACAAAGAACGCTCTACATTGGATACTTTATACATACATATATATATATGTATTACAAAGAGTAAGATAGATTAGATAGATACCAACTATTTTTACAGGACGATACCATAGAAACGAAATTCTCGTACGATGAAATTTCATCCACGATAACCTCTAAAGGGTTGGAAAAATAAAGAGAACAGCTGTTTAAACGAGGCATCATACGCGAAGAGAAAGTTGTTCTTTCGCGTGAGGCTTCCAACGATATTCCGCAGACGTAGAACGTCGATATTCCGAATAAATAGACGAAATAGAGATCCTCGTGGAGGCACAGCGAATCACGGTCGATCGATTTACACGCTGATTCGCAACCCCTAATCAGAGCGCATTAATCAGGTCGATAGCTATTTGTACCAATAGGTTGTGAACGTATTCTTGGCTGGAGACGACCCGATTCACTGTCATCGATCGGATCAATTTTCGAATTTCAGTAAAATATCCAACTCTCGAAGATATTTACGAGCTCGTTTTACCGATTACACACGAAACGGGATTTTCGTATTTGGTTGCCGTTGTTCCGTATGCTTTCTAATTATATTGTTTTCGCTTTTCAATCATCGTACCGTCGTATATCGACGTCTACGATTTGCATTAACTCGATCATCGTGGACCTGCAAATCGAATTCGATCGAATTCATACGCCCCTAACCCCAATCAAATTGATAACTAACCGACAATTGTTCTTATATTGGTCGATAAAATACGTACGTCTATTTTTACGCCAATAACACATTCGTTGAGCTTTTAACAAGCGCGATAATTGGCAATAATAAGTCTTTCTTAGTATTCAAATAATTTTTTAAAAGGAAGACCTTCGTTTTCTCTAATTTTCCGTTAGCGCAGAAAATATTCCAAGTATTAGAAAAAAAATTGTCGCAAATGATCACGGACGTTGCGATAGACTCTATGTTTAATAGGAATTGCGTTGCAGATAATATTAAGACAGCGTATGACGTTTTGGAACGATCTTGGCCAACTCCCCAAAGTATCTGTGCATACTCCTTACACCACCTTTGTAAGATACCTTTGTACGATACAGTTTTGAAGGAACGTTAAAACATTATTACGCGTTTGTTTTCCAAGTAGTTTAACGTCGTCGAAATGCCGGACTAAATATAATTTCCGTGGAAACGCTTTGATACGATGTTCGTGCTCGCGAGAGAGACGAAAATCCGAAACGTTCGAAAGTTTCGAAGTTATGCAACTGCGAATCGGTGCTCGTTGCCTTTTGCTTTGTCAAACGCAATTATTTGATTACGAGTTCGAACGAGGAAAATCCCTTACCTTGGCACAGCTGGAGGTGCGTTGTTGATTGTCCGCAAATATTTTTCTTATACGAAGAATACGGGAAAAACGAGAAACAAAAGTTGCAACGAGCTAATTATACGAGCATTCTTCACCGATCGATTCGTGCATTTTTCTCAGTTTATTATTAAACGAACGAACGACACTTTCGAAGAATCGACGACGAAGTTAGAAACTTTGCGTTATTACCTTTGATACGTTATTATTTTAAAATAATCAAGCCTTCGCGTGACCAATCTGTGATTTTTCGGAGATTTATGTGGCTTACTCACGTTATGTGCAATGTTACCTTACGAAACGAGATAAGAATGATAAAAGAATTATTAGAATATTACGACGTTGAGTTATGTCTACCTGCCCTTTACTTTAAAGTAATATCTCACGTGCAATTCTAAATCGAGTTTGCAGTCGAAGTTGTAGACGAACCTTGTATACACGATGCCGCATTTATTTTTACTTTACTACGTTTTTCTCTTTTTCACTCTTTTTACCCTAGAATTTTTAGCCTAGAACAAACAATCCGCCTAATTTACAAAGAAAACGACAGATATTCTCTTTCGACGTTATTGATATTTCTTTCTTCGATCCATCGTAATAACCAAATTAACTTCGCTGCCAACCTCGACCAATTTCGTTCTTCAAGTTCATCGATCTCGTTATTACTCTAATTTCATCACCGACCTTATTCGCGAAAATTCTAATTTCTCGATATTATTCCCTTTATCTTCTGTCTTTGTTCTACATTTTCCATGAGAAGTACCCTAAACGCTGCGATTCTTTTTCGCGGAAAAAAGCAGAACGAACAAAGGGTAAGCGAAGCGGAGGAAAGAAACGAGAGGCGAAACGAAAGGAGGAATTATTTCGAAGAAATCAGAGGCACAGGATGCACGGTGCCCTATCCGGATGATTAATCGATCGGTGAAGTGTCCTCGATTTTGCGTATCGCTCGACGAAGAATCGTGAGGAGCCCGAGGGGTCGCGGTATGACGTCGAGAGCGCGCAACAAGGGATATCTAAGTAAGCAAATCGCACCAGGAGTCCGTGCAGCGGGATAATTAATCGGACCGGGTCTGGATAAGCTTTTCGTCTCCGGCTCTTATTGTCTCGTTTCGCTTGTCCTCGAGCGGTCGCCGTGTAAATGGGGGCTTTAATTGCTCAAAGGGAATCGTTAGGCCAAATCTGCTTTCCTGAATGCGCTATCCTTCTCTGTGATCGAGAGGTTTTTCAGAGAAGAAAGGAACGAGCGAAAAGAAAGGGAAGATAGGGAAGTAAATAGAAAATAGTAGAAAGAAGGACAATCGAACGTTGTCTCTTTCCTTTTTTCCCCCTCTTCTTCTTTTTCCTTTTTTTTTTTTTTTTGTGTGTGTGTAGTTGAAGATCGAAGCCAGTGATTTCTTGCGCGATGATTTCTTTTCTTCCGTTATTTGTAGCAATTATAGAATTTACATATGACACCAATTTCGTTGATAATATTACTTACTTCCGAATCGTCGGAAAGAAGCCAGTGCCTAAACGAAGTTTCTTGGCTTTTGAAATTTGAAAGGAAGAAAATCTGCCTCTCCTTCGTGTTGCGGTTTCTAATTAATGAAAACTATTTCATCACGTACACCGACGAAAAGTGGAGGCCCGTGTTTTTAAACGAGGTCACGATGCGAAGAAACTCCGTTCTTTCTATACGTATAATACCTTTTTCCTTTCTGTTCGAGCGTATACGCTGGATGCGAGTGAGAAACGACTAACATAGAAACGCGGAAGATACAAACGGCATCAACTGCGCGGATAAAAGTTTCGTGGGAAACGTTGGTACAAGAGAGAGTTGGGTAAACAATATAAAGTACGACCAACTTTGATATTAAATGTAATTAACTGATTTAGTTTCATAGCGTCATAGTTTCTAGAATATGAAATTTTCTAAGTAGCAAGTTTGACTTTCAAAATTTCCAGTTGCACGAGAGATGTACGTACCGGGTCATTTAGACAGTTCGTAGCACAAACTGTTTCCAACGATAGCGAAGATACAACAGCGATGTACGACGATACCTGTTTAGACGAGTTTTAACTAATTTCGGTTAATATTGGATGTACGTCGTGCGTGTTGCGCGAAAACACACGCTACATCCGATAATTGTTATTTATTATGTATGCGCATAATTACTATATCGATATCTATATCTTCGCTCATCGATGTCTCTTCGACGAAGAAAGACGCGCAACCTGCGAACTGTGCAAAGTTCAGCCGACGGTGAAGCGCATCGACGATAGTTGCGGAAGACACGTCGCGAATAGACAACGGTCCAGCGTCTTGAGAAGAAAACCGCCTTGAGAGAAAATTTAAAGGACGACGAATCGAACCAAAAACCGTCACCACTGTTCGAAACGTACTAAACTATACGACAAATTTGAGGAAACTGTAAATCTCACCCTTCGGTCGCTAATAGCCAATACAAGTTAAATAATCGAAATAAAAGAAGTATCTACTACCAAGTATTACCAAGGCGAAGAAACCAAAACTTCGGGACAAAAGATAAGAAACGAAGTTTGTTCGAATTATGTAACTACGTTTAACAAAAAGCAAACGAAACGTAATCTAATAAGATGTTGGGTAACACTTGGATTCGACGACTGCATACCATACGCGTGGCATTGATTCAATTGATCGGACACAACACGCGGTCGACGTTCCGCAACATATTTTTCTAATTTTTTCCGTTAACTCGCTTTTATTTCGAAAAGATCCGCTTGCCGATCTAACGTAATCGTAGAAATGTTCGATTGGGCTCGAGTCAGAAGAAGATTGACTCGGCCATTTAATTGTATCGACATCGTGTTCCGCAAGAAACGCCTTAATTTAGAGGAACGATTTGGCTCATTATCGCGTTGAGACGACCACTCTGTTGGCATTTTTTCGTTTGTAAATGACAAACGAAGGAAACTGTCCATAATTTCTTTTGTGTGTATTAGCGGACCAGCAGCGTCATACGAAGAACAAACCTATTTCATCGCGTTACCATCGCCAAGTGTCACTGTTCGTTTTAGATATTTAACATGAAAAATTAACGCATCTTTGTGTATGGAGTATTATCTCTTAATGGTTTTAACGGTCGGATTATCACTCTGTAATAGTTGCAACGTTCCATTAAATATACCAACGGATATATACGTATTCAAAGGACTGTTAAAATAACGCATTCAAGACTACAGTAGAATTTAACCTCCACTGCGTTCGTTGGAACGAAATTTTAGTTAGCGTCTGATCGAATCGGCTTCCGCTGACTGAATATACTTGTTTGAACGCGAACTTATCGTTTGAACGAAAGATCATAAGTAGCGGAGAGAATCAGCGAATTCCTATTAAACGAACAGTAGTTATACGAGCTGTTTATTCTCTGACGGATTCAAAAGCAAATGGAATTCTACGATAAATGGAAAAGCCTGTCTTCCATTTTGCGCATCTGACACTTTCACACGCCATTGTTCCTTCGCATCGCACATTCACTTACTAAAATTAAACTTCGTTTTAAAACATTCTAATTTCAGTTGCCGCGTTTATTGGCGGCACGAACATTCGAAAATTAATATAAAGATCTTTCGCTAATGTCAACCTGTAGTACGTGAAAATTATATTTCTATATTTATATCTTCAAATTCACTCGTAAGATAACAAAATTGTACGCGTCGAGTCGCCTTTTCCAAAACAATATTCCGATCAATAACGCGATCGTTAGAGTCTATGAACGTCTCATCTGGTCGGCTTGTCCTTGCTTACGATGAAAGAGGGAAAAGTTGCACTGTTCGCCATCCACTGATCACCGAGATCGTTCGTTATACCGAGGAATAACACGTGTTTCTGTCGCTGCTAGTCTACGCGGTAGACTCCTTTTTAGTACAATTCCTTTGAAACGATTTCTCGCGATACAGTATTATACAAAGTCTATCTTTTTCTAAGTATTATACGTTATTTCAAAAGCGATTAGATTTACATTAAGATTTCATGTAACGTATCCGTAATAGGAAGAACTCGTTCGTCGTTATTCGATATTGCGGTCGATCAATTTCTCGAATACCGATAATCGGAATATAATATTAGTTATGGCTTTTCCTTGTGACTAACGGAGAAAATGTTCTACTCGTTGCTGCTTTCACTCTATATAATAATCTATGTAACAACGTTACGTTCGTGGTTCTATGTAACAGTGTTCGGTTCTTTAGGAGCATGATCTTTTTCATACGACTTTTCATACACAGCGGATAATAACGTTTTATATTCGTTGGGTACAAAAGGTGTAAAGGAGGTATAAGAGGAAGTCTAATCTACTTAATCTACCTCGATGTATTAAAACGAGATGCTGTCAATGAGAATTGATTACGTATACTTGGAAGTTGAAGCCGAGAGATCGAACGCATTGCTCTAATGCAACCTAATCGAATAATACATCGTTGACAAACGAGTATGCGTCTTTTTCTTCGTCTGTAGGAACAATGATCGATATCGAAGTATTCAGAATTGGATTATTATTTACGGAGAATTAGCGTACCATTATTCGGTGGTAATATTCATGCACGTACTACGGTTAATATTTAATCTATGTTTCTCGAAAAGAGAGAACGAAAAGACTTTTATCGCGTAAAGAAGAACGACGTTAAAGCATGTTGCTGTACTTTTTAAAAATTTGATAAAAGATCTTTTCCAAAACATTACTTGCACGCGTAGCAGGCAGAATAAATAATACATCTGGCAGATTCTGATTTAAAATGCGAGGTACATTAATGTTTGAAGACCACTCGGGAAACACGCGAATCCATTTTTATCGATCTTTTTTAGTAGAATGCCACTTGATAGCTAAAAGCAAGTATTTTAATATGACAAAAAAATGGAAGTAACCTGTTACGTCCAAGGATATAGCTACCTAAGCTTTTTAAATCCCCGAAGCTTTATGAAAATACCAATGGCGTAATCAATGTTTCGTAAAACGTTCAAGAGAATGGTAAAAATATACGTTTAATTTAGAAACTAAATGAGAAAAGGAAAGAGATTTACTCTACAAATATAAAAAAAGCGATGGCAATTTTCCACCCAGTACCTATTATTTTTTTATCTATTTGCGATCCATAAACGGATCCTTCCATTCGAGTTCCGACTTTGGCTCGCTTCCGGCTACATCTCCATTCACCGTATCTCATTTTATCCTACCTCCTATACTATTTTCATCTATCTTCCCGCCTTCGTAACCTCGCTGGTTTAGAATTACACCCCCCCCAAAAAAAAAAAAAAAATTTGTCACAGACCCGAAATTCGAATTGAACTTGAACTCGAACATCAGGCAAGTATCAGGCACAAACATAAAGGTAAACGTATCTCTTGGACCTATCGTTTTTGGTACGTCGTATTCTAATATATGTACGATGCAAGATTCTCGACGCTATTTACGAATACCACGGTGCTGCGGACTGTAAAAGAATCGGCGGTGCGCGCTAGTCGCTCGCGAAGCGGATCTACCGATTACGCGGGTGTTTTATGGTACGATGTCTGACGACGGCGCGGCATACCGGTGCAATAAGAGCGTCGAACGCGTTCAGCTGATCGATGCGGGCAACGAGAACGTGCAGAAGGAAGAAAAGAGCCGTGGCATTTCTATGACGACCAGTGCCGGATGTGTGCTTATGCGCATGCCGAATTCGATCGATGCTCACGTTCATTGACTTTGCCAAGATATTCGATGGCTTTCGCGCGTTCGAGTTACGACGAACGAGCCGAAATAAAAGGACGAACTCCGAACTTTCGCCGATATTCGTTTATACTCGCTACTTTTCTTATTTATTCTATTTTGTATTACGTTACGTTGCTTGTTTACACGCACGCGCGCACGCACACGTGGATCACGCTGTACAAATAATCCGCCCATTAGCTACAAAGTTCGACCTACATTTCGATTACGTTCGAATATTCTGCTTCCGCGTGACATTTCATTCGAGCCACGTGTATCGTCGATGACTTTTATTCGTTTTATACGCACAGGAAATATCAGTGTTGTAGGTGGAAAATCGGTGATTTATACGCTTAGTTTAACGCGTTGATACTTATACATATTTAAATTTGAAAATATCCAAGTTCGTGTCTCTGAGAAATTTAATCGTACCATTTACATATTTGGTCCTCTGTAACGTCAGAGTATAATATCTGCGATTATATCGCCTCTGTGGTCCAAATCCTCTACATATATATATATATATAGCATGTGGTTCATTGTGCATATTTAGCTGTGACAGGAGTAACGGTGAGCTGGTTCTGTTCCTTTAATTAGATATTTAGGCGTATTTATAATTTTTTAATAATTAGTTCTTGCAATTAGTTTAATATCGTCTGTCTTCTTCTTTCTATTGTAGTACACGTTTTCGATTAGAAACCGATAGGACAAAAGTGAGATAAAGGATAGAAATGATAAAGATCATCTGTCATACTATAACTTTCCTTCTGTGAAAAAAGCGATCTATTCTTCTGTATCGTGTTTCTTCGTAGCGATATCTGGAATGGTTATGGAATTAGCGTTACTACGTTTCGCGCGATATAAATTTTTATTTAAAGAAATACGTGCTTCAACGTTTAAACGGAAGTTGATACGAGATCGGTTCGTGTCCTTGAGTCGGATAAAGGAAACGCAGAATTGTCCTGGAAATAAGCAATTTTCAGTGGTATGATAAATGTTTTGTGCATTAGGAAAATGATGGTTCTTTGTTGGACGCGCTTCCTCGTTTGTAAACTCGTTACTCGGTGTCGTGTTTGTTCACAGTGGCTCTTCTTAAAAGACGACTCGACGTACATTTACAAAAGATGAAACGTTCTACGTATTTCGATTTGTTGGCTCAAAGACGAGGAAAATAAATTTCTTTAAAAATTTTATTTCGTCTTATTTTATCGTAATTTTTTGCCATACGCTTACGACGTAGTATCGCTTCAAAGTACAGACAAAGGATGGAAGTTTAAAGGATAAATCAGACGTTGAAAGCGAAGGAAAAACTCTAACATAGAGTATCGTATACTCGACAACGTTGAATTTCTATCGTACGCTATGAAGAAGAGGTCGTCGATTTTGATGAAATTTTGTCCGACGAATCTAGAGCGAAAATAAATCGACCCATATTCGCCCGCTTTTGTCGATACTCGTTATTCGAGAAGATATTTAATATTTAATCTTTTCATTTCCAGAAATACTAGATTGCTTAATCGTATCGCGACGGTTGTTGTAGCGGAGGCATATGTTCTTGAACTACTTTCACACGAGTTCAAATCTTTTCGCGTTTTATATCGTTTTTCTTCTTTTATTTGTTTTTCTACGGATATATTTCGTACGCTTTTATGCTTTTTATTTTTTTAATATATTCTTATTCGTTATTTCTTCCTTCGTTTCTTTTAAATGTATCATTTTCGACGAAACGAACGCGTTCTCTTGAAAACATACTTGGCTAACATCAACAAAAATTCATCTATCGAATATTAATTTTCTCATGTTGCAAGAATATCGAATCGTCTCTTTAAAGATTGGTACGGGTAGCCCACGATCGATCGAAGAACGTTGCATCTCTGTTGCATCTTCTCTGCTCGATGATTCGCGGCCGGTCTGTAAGACTTTAACGAATCCAACCGAATTTTGTAGTCTTTTTATAAGATTGTTCGCTCGGTGAAAGAAGCGAGTGTCGCAAGATCGCGGCAATAGAGAGTACCACGTGGCGGAATAATTTCTAACGTTGATGCACGGTTTCATCGGTAAAAATGCTATTAAAGAAAGGGTCCGTTTGCTCGTCCCATATTTAATATCTTTCCAAATGACGAAATATAGGTCGACTTATTTTTGCCGCAGATTCGTCAGAAAAAATTGTATCGTAATCGATGACCCGACTACTTTTGTCCTCTTCTTGTTAGCCCGTACGGCACGTGTAAAGCTAAAATATCGATTTTCTTCTTATGTGTACGATTTTCTAATTAGACTAATTTGCGCATGTCCACGTGCAATTTGAAAGTGGAGCAAACTGCATTTACATCGCGACCGATATTTTGGTAAATCTGAGAGTCGGAGATGAAATCTCGAAACGATGCTCCTCGAAACGATGCAATCGTTATCCGATAACTGAATTAATTTGGTTTAGTTAGCCTATTTGCGGGGATTACGTTTCAGTTTGTAGCTTCTTTAATCATCGAATTGATAATTAATCGCGAATAGATTTCATAATTGATTCGGTTTGTTCTTTGCGGATGAGGATCGCACGAAAATACAACGCTACGCTAAAAACAACAGATCTTCGAGTAATTGAATCATTAAGATCGGAGTATTAGATATTTGAGCGACAAGTTAAACTTGTCTTTCGCGATCGATCTCGCATGGTAGTAATGTTGCAAAATTCGTTTTGCGTTTAAGCTTCTTCTATTCTAATTCTAATTCTTCCTATTAAATAAGAAAACGTGAGCATGAGAAGAGTGTGCGCGAAATTAGACGAACCGCGTAACGGATTGAAAAGCCTCGAGGAACTCGAGCAAGTATTCAGTACGGAACAAAGTAGAGAAAGCTTACTGAAATGTATGAAATCGGCAGACATATGGGACGAGGTCTAGACGTAAGCGGAACCTTCGCTAAACGCTAAAACAAAAGACCGTATTGTCGATGCGACGTTGAATGGAAGAAGACAAGAGAAGAAGAAGTATCGAAAGAGAAAGAAAACGTTTAAAAGTGTACAGTGGCTACAAGGAGAATTTCTCTTCCAACGAACCATTTTTTCCATCGAGTTCTACCTCTTATTCTCGCAGTGGTACGAAAATACGCGTGATATTGGATATTAAACGATATTGCGTTTAACGACTACTAACGACTGTTGCATTTTAATTACCTACTAGGTTCTAAATGCAATAACACAAATAAAACGACGTGCAAATACTTTCTGCAGCGACTGTATGTCGGTAAAAATACAAAACCGAATAAAGATTCGCCGCCTACTCACGGATAATCAGATTACCGCGACTAGTTGATTACTGTCAATCCGTTAATATTATTAACGGCTAAATTACTATGCACGATGATCCAGGAAGAAACTATAGAGCAAAGACCTCGATCGGTCCGAATGTACGTTTCACAAAAATCGATTCGCGAATCGCATACCGATCGAGGTGTACGAACACGTCGTATATTAACCAACGTGGATATCGCGAGATTCGAAGGTGCGTTATTATTCGATGCGAGCAACCGACCCGTAATTACGTACGGAGCAATAATTAATCACTCGCTGGTCCGTCGAGCACGATGTCTCTCGGAGGGATGGCCGACGCGTCAGTTCGCGACGCCTTATCCCAGTTTCTGATTTCGACGACACCGGAAATAGTTTCGATGGGTTCGGTGCTCGTGCCGATACGCCTTCGGCCCGCTCGAACGTTTCACGACCGGTCTGCCAATCACGTTCGCCATTTCTAATAGCTGATCGTAATTTCGAAATGGTTTTTGCGAAACGTCGCTTTTTATGTATACTCTTTATTATTATTATTATTTGGAAGCAGACAAGATTTTGCTCGTGCTATGATTGAATATAAAATATAGGGAGACACTTTGCTCGTGTAAAAACGCGAACATCTATTTTAGATTTCGTACGTTTCGAATGTTTGGAATATTTACAGCATAGAGGATAATTTAACGTTTTCGTAAGTGGCGAATATTTAGACTCGATGATTGAAATGTTTTCTAAATTTTTCGTAGAGTTCAGAACTGGAACATCGGAATCGAAATAGCAGTCTCCGAAAGACTAATGACAGAACAGTTTGTCGGGGCGTTGCTTATTTTCAAAAGTTTTCCCGAGTCTCGAATTCGACCGTCTATTTTAACACGCGTTACAAATTGTCTCACGACAGTTCGAACGTATCGAATGCAAATTTTTCCTAGAGACATGTAAACACTGAAATTTATATTTACGATTCGGTTTATATTTGCATATTTATACGTTTACTTTTCATCCGGCAAAGGTAAAGTACAGAGTTAATGGCATGCAATTTTTCCGAAGAAACACGAACGTTAAGGTTCGTTCGTAAGTTTCGCTAAGTGTTAATAAGATTTGCCAAAAGATGTGTTCGTCGCGTTCGTCTTTCGTCGCAAAATCGATTATAAAATAACCACGAGCGGTTCTTGGACGATTCAGACTTTTTATTAAGAATTCGACTACGATTCTATTCCTCGACGGAACTTGCCGAAAATATCGCCAGAGTATTATTACAATAACGCGTTGTACAATATCAGAACCACGTTAAGACGACACGATCGATTTTTAAACCACTCTGGCCGTATAATAACGGTATCGACCTTGCTTTCGACCAATTAAAGCGTCATCCGCGTTAGAAACCGAGTGGAAAACTCGAATAATATCCAGAGTTGCAGGAAATTAATAGCCTCGCCGTTGATCCATAGACGGGAGCAAGGTCGGAGGTATTTCGATCGGGCCGTCGGCGGTTCGTCCGTTTAATTCAGAACCGCAACAACCACGGTATTTGCAGTATCGCTAGCCAGAACGTAGACAGTGCATATTTTACAAAAGATCCTTTCGAACATGCAGCAACGCGACGTTATTCATACTTTGCGTTCGCATAACGGTCGCGCGCTGTGGCGTACTGCATCTTGCTAATCGTATGCAAACGAGTCGCGATTCTTCTTCCTAACGACTTTCGTGTCAGTTCGGATAATTGAAAAACCATGCGCGGAACGTTCAACTCGTACGAGTATAAATCGCTCGCATCGACGGAGTTGTATCGATACGTCCGTCGTTTCGACGTATCGAAACGATGTTGCTTCGTAATTAGGAAAATTCGCAACATTTACGATTTGGCGATGCTTTTGCGCACGTTCGGAAACTGTTGGGCTTCGTGATTATGGTTTTTGCGTCGTTGGAATTATTATTTTACCACGCGGATATTTATACTGTCACGCGGCGGAGTAATTTAAGTTGCTTGAGAATTACGATTTAAGTTGATTAAGATCGAGAGATCTGCGTTTAGTTTGAAGAAATGGCGCGCCGTATTCTTCCGACGAACGAAATAAATACAGGAAACGATACGCGACACGTCCGTATTTGCTAGATAATTTTCTTATGGATTCTCGAATCTTTACGAGTATATACGGTGTCTTAGAGGCAAACGCGCGTTTAAAAGTCTGTCTACTCGCATTTCACGGTTTAACGTTCCTTTCGCAACTTCTCGATCGTAATTTTTTACGAAATCTTTTACAACTCTATCGTTTCATCGAGATTCGTCGAATTCGTATCTAATGGCACGTTTTGACAATTCTCTCGTGATTTCCTTCGAAAGATACAAACGAATATGCATGCAGTTCCCGCGAGAAAAGCCAACAACTATCTTGTTCTTTTTCGAATTACGTTCCTCGTCGACGATTTCTTATTTTTATGGTTCTTGTATAATAGAAGTAGATAGAAATGTAAATTTTAATTGGCAGCTGTTCCGCCGTAAATGACATAGTCGTTTTTGGATGAATTATTTCTGGCATTTGACGATTTATACACGTAGAATATTTAGTATCATGTTTCAACGTTTAAACTAAATTTGAATAAACAAATTTTAATTAACTCCTAGTTAAAGGTACCTCTTTGTAGTTTGTGCAAGATATTCCGATTGCGAAACTACGTTTAACGCTCTTTCGTTACGATACTTTGCTCTCATAAAACAATATAATTGACAGTCTTTTACGACTCGTTAGAACAGTTACGCTAGCGTAATTCCGATAATTAAAAAATATTCGCAGACACAGTTACACGGTGGAATTAATTGGAACGCGCTAGCCATTCCTTAATAATCTTTTCGGATTCTTCTTAAAATTAGAAATTTATTCCACGAATTTTTTACTCTCTCGACGCGTATTTCAATTAAAGCTCGAACCGTGTAATTGCTATAGTTGGGTCGCGATTAACAGCAATGGTATAAACATCAAAATTTTTATGCGCGGCTATTAAATCGAAGCGACGGCTGTTATTAGAAAAAAGTACGATTATCGTTTCCGTGAAACTCGTCGATAGATAATGCGACCCGTTAAATCAAAGAATCGTTCTATCGTGCCACGACGTAGAACGATAATTACTTCGTGGTCACGGTTGCAAGGCCTGCAAGGACGCGATCTACCGCAAGGTTCGGATATTTGAACGCAAAGCGTAAATCGTTTTGTTGCTAATTTCTGTAAACTGTGCGGTAACTTTTAATTTCGCGATAGTTCTCGCGAAAGGAGCAACACCTAAATTCGATCCAATTATTTTAGACAAATATTTTTTTCATAAACCACTATCACGAACGATATAAAAACGATAACGAGTTTTGTCGATTTTTGTTGCGAGTTACAGCTGCTTTTAATTTTCCGGAAAATTTTCCGGCGATCCTTGTGCTCTCTTTGCGTTTCCTTGTTTGATCGCAAATATTTTTCCGAACCGTATTTTCCGAACAAATCGCTCGGCAAAAGCAGCGTTCGTTGATTATTTCCAACTGAGCGTCATTTGCAAAGGAACTCGAGCAATAACTTTAGAAGAAGGTAGAACAGTCGCGCGTATTAGGCCAAGTGGTTCTACGAAGCATTATTATTTCTGTTTGTCCAAGTCATCGCTAAACTCGAGTCTACCCTACTTACAACCTCCGCTAGCTCCGATAATTCTAATCGCAAGCAACGATCACTGTCAACCCAAGCGACGCCCATTACCAATAAAATCAACCGATAAAGTCGAACTTTCACGACATTCGTTGCGACTTTGTACTCCATCGTTGGCCGTCGTCACGCGTCGATCGTAATCGGTCACACCTTTCGGTCGAACCTCGCGAAATTTGTAAATATTTTCGTCGCTGTAGGAAGTTGTATTAAATGTCCCACTTTTCGAAAGGTCAAGGGGTTACGACACGTTTTCGATATCAAAATCATAGCGTTACGTTGTATAAAATATATCAAAGGGCATATCCTACAGTATAGCGTATGCGATATATCGAAAGTAATTTCAATGTACAAAGTACGTAATAACGTAAATACGTAATAAGTACAAAGTAAAATAACTCCAAAGTAGCTACTCAGGCGCACATTTTCCACGTAGTACGTCCTAATGGCCGCACATTCCTTCCTTCGCTATTTTGTCATCTCTTTCGCTCGCTCGAACAAATTCCATTAATTTTTTTTAGCACATACTTGATCGCTTCTATCCAAAAGCTTGCATATTGCATGCTATGCAAAAGAGGCAAATTAGCCTCGAACCTCGGTCTTCGGCTCGTTCGATCCTCCCGTATACTTCCAGTACTTGAAATTCCGTTACTTGCAAGAATCGCGTCAAATTCTCGTCCGCGCGTCTCGATAGAGGAACGAACGATCATCGTCCGGTTGACGAATACGCGCTAACCAAACTCTCTCTCTCTCTCTCTCTCTCTCTCTCTCTATGTCTCTTTCGAAAAACAGCAGCATAAATAATCCCAACTGATAACGCGTAATTAGTACGGTTTTAAATTCCAAATCGAGAAAAAGAGAAAAAGGAAATAAATAAAAAATGAAAAATGCTAGAAGAAGACGCGTTCGCGTTTCGGATTAGACGAGCAACGGAACGAAAAGCCGGGCTCTTTAAAAAGTAACGTCCACTTCTTTGTAGGGCCATTTTCGAGGCGAAACGAAGCCCCGAGATCGCGCTCCATTGGCAGACGGTCGGACATTTTAATTCAACGGCGAGCTGCAACGCACACGGACACGCGGCCTGCGCGGCTAACAGCACACAGAAGCCTGGCAATCATTTCGGAGCGCATGAATAAGTGATCGGGCCGCGCTCTGCTCGATTCCCTCGTTTCTAGCGTCGGGACAGACACAGCGTCGCCAACACGACCTCGCTTTCCTTCCTTCCTCCCCCTTTCTCCTCCGGCTGTTCCCCGCTTTCCGCGTCTCTCTCTTCCACCACCAACCTTCCAACCCCTTTTCCACCTTCTTTCCAATCCTCCCCCTTCTACCTTGGAATTCTCTAGCTTTCTCACCCCCTCCAACGCCTCCTTTCCACCAACCCTACCTTTCGCCCGGTCGTACACGCTTCTTTCCTCGTTCCACGTCTTTAGACCGTCTCTTTTCATCGTCACGCTCGGTCGCTCCTCCGTGACACGTCATTTATACATGTATAACCCTCTGCCCGTGTTCACCTTCCTTTTCTTACCAGTTCTTTGCGCGTTCCTCGCTTTTTCTTCCTCGCTCTTTCATCCTTCCGTCTCGTTTCATTTCGCAGCTTTCCCCCGTCTTCTACTCTCGCACGGTTCTCCTTTCTTCTCGCACCTCCGCCCTTTCGTCATCCTCCGTCTCTTTCTTCGTTGCAGCTTCTTTCGCTATTTCGCCGTCTCGTTCCACTTTACAGCCGTTCCCCATCTTTCGCTCTTGCCTGTCTTCCGAAACGTTTCTTCTCCGTCACGCTTACACCCCTTTCGGTATATCTGCCTCGTTCGCTTTTACGGATTTTCCATCTTTCACCGCCGCGCGTTCACCGCTCTTCCTTCGTCCTCCCTCCTTCGCCCTTTCGTTACCATCTTTCGCTCTGTCTCGCGATAGCTCGTCCCTCGTCTTCTTCTTTCGCCTTTTTGTCGCTTTCTTCTTCCTTTTTTTCTTCCTCTTTCGCGCAGATACTTTCCGCTCTTCCTGGCAGGTTGTTCGCCGCACGGTCACCTCGCCTCTTCCGTGTCGCCGGCTGTCCCTCCAGCGAACCGCGTCTCCGTCTCTTTCCATTCTACTCGCTTCCCTCTTGTGGCGGCTCCCTTGGCCGCGTGTTCGGTACACAGTAGCTCGAGGCCAGGGCCGGTCTTTACGGCTCGCTCACCCGCAACATCCTTTAGAATCTGGCTTGCCTTGGAAAACGGTTCTCTCTTCTTCGTAACAGGTGCCTCGCTCTTCTTTTTTTCCTCTCCTCTTCGCGCATTCGCGATTTTCCCTCGTCACACGGTTTTTCAACGCTCGCTTTTCAACGTTCAACCGTGGCTATATTTTTATTGACGCTCGTTCGCCGAGATTCGCGAGATAGTTGATTCGACGTCGATAACCGCGGGCGTTATTAAAACCAGGTCAAGATAATGGTGACACTGGTAATGACGTTTTTTGTTCGGCTATGTTAGGCTCGTGCGCCAATACAAACATGGATTTTTAAGAATATTTGACGAAACACTCGGCTTATTTAAAGGGCCATTCGGTCCGTTTAAGAACAATCGCTTTTATACGGCTACATTTCGCATTTAGTACGTTATAATTGTACTAGAGTTGGCTAGAATTGTACAGTTACTACGTTAATGCTAATTACTAGTTAATTTTATAATCGTTGTCTCGCTACCACAAATTACGGGCAAATGAAAAAATTCTTTCGAGTATAGTAAGTGGTCTAATAAGGTGTGCTAATAAAATAGCGATAAAGAAATTCCTTATCTACTAGTAAAAAATTTCATTAATGCGAAAGAAATTCCTTTCGAAGTTACGGTTAGGTATGTTTTTAACGCAATCCCCTATTCCATTTCCACTTTCTTACAAAAGAGAAATAAGAAATTTTAACGTCCGTAATAACGTTCTATTCGGCAAATTGCGCGGAAACGCGAACCAAGCGTTTGATTCGACTCGTACAAGATAAAAGGGAAAACGTATAATCTTGAATTTCGATTTCTCCAACGATACTCTCCGAATGATATAAATAATTAACTCGCAACTGTACGCAAATTGGATCAGCGATTCGATATCTCCAAATTTGTATTTTCGTTGAAAAATACTTGTACGCTCGAGTCGACGAATAATCGCGTAACACGGATGAATATCCCGGAGCTTTCTCAGATCTTTCGAAAACTATTTAACAACAGCACCGTAACGCATAACCGCAAACGTGAGAAACGTCTAGCCGATCTTGTTTATACAGACGCATCTCGTCTTACGCTTAAAGAACGTTAAATTGCTCGATTCGAGACAACGAATTAATCTCGGGAAAGTTAAGATTCTAAAAGTTAATACGACATTAAATTTCATCGCGCGGCGTCCATCGAACGCCGTAGATTCTCAGAAATTATCTTCCTTTCTTTTTTTTTTTTTATTTCGACGTCGCGTTCTCCGTACGAGCCGAGCTGTTCTATACATGGAATTTACGGGTGTATCAGGTTCGTCGCGGAATTGTACAACTTTCCACCCGACGGAATAGAACGCTGGACGTACGGTGCATTCTTTATGAGAACGGTTGACCAGAACGACACGATGCACTTGGAAATACCGCGTAAGCACCTTATACTTTTCCCCGGAGTTCCAAATGGGCGGCGTTTCGCTCCGAAATTGGATGAATACGGTGGATGACGGTTTTTTCGGCCGTTTAATAATAAAATGGTATCGATGCCGCGGTTCGTTCCCAGTGTAAATATTAATTCGCGTTCGTAAACGTCGAGTCGCGATGAAAATTCGAAACTTTTGTTTCGCCTCGCGTCGCGATTGTTCGATCGATCGACCGCTAATAATGTTATTATACCCACGCTAAAGAACGCTTTATACCGAGCGTTTTATAGAACGTCGATAAGAATTACAGGTTGACGATTTTTACCGATATTCGTGACAGAAGTTCGGACGTTAAGTTTATCTCGGTAGGACGTGTTACGTTACGACATTTGACCGTCGCGGAAGATGAAAATAAATTAAATCGATAGGTTCGTCGATGATACAGAGTTTCCTTTTCGTGGAACTTTTTCCCAATTCGAGTATACCATTATCGATTGCCGCCTTTAATCGAGAAAAATATCCGTCACGAGTTACGAATTATTACTAATTACGTTACGTTATTTTTACTTTCCTTCTAATTCTCCGTCCTATAATATCGCATTAATTTTTACGTTCCGATAAAATTCACGCACCTCTGCCACTATATCGCACTGTCTATCAAATTATACGTAAATCTTTGCGCGCATAAAATTCCATCGTTACTCTACGTCGCGTAACTTTGACATCAGAAGCAGCACTGTCATAAAGACACGTACAGCGAATCGCGAAAGTACATGCACTTTCGCGATCGTTAACGATCGATGTTCTTCGACGAAGATTATCGTTAACGATATTATTTAACGATTACGAACTCTGCGATGTTTAACGACAGGAATATACATCGTCGCGATTAAGCTTCTGACTGTTAAAAAGTAGCAATTCACGTTATAACATAAATGGAAATTTAAGCAAATCGGTGAGTAACCGCAGGTATACGAATACTCGTACGCCTTACCGAATAACATAGTTGTCCAGAAAACGCTCCCTCTTCTCTCCTCCGCGTCGAAAACCATCTTTCACGGACGATCCACTCGTCGCGGTGAAAACTCACCTTAACCCTTCGACTCTGCATATCGCACCGGCACAGTAACCTTCAAAATTCGTCAAACTTTGCCGCCACTGACTACTATCTAAGCTCCCTTGGTAAAACACTTTCGACGAAACGGCGAATATCTTGGAAATCGGCTTGATATCGGTATTACGATGAATCTTCGATGTTAAAAGAACAAAATACACCGCACGCTCAATTTGCACACCGAGCAAGTTCAAAGTTTACGAGGCTTACTACGATTGGGCGGAGTTGAAACTCAAATGAACCGAATATTCGATGTCTTCTAAGTAGAATTTTCATCTTATTATCATAAATTTGTATTCTTTGCACCGACGAGGCGTACGTGGATTAATTAATTACATTCTTTTGAAAAATGCAGCTGGAACAGTTAAGAACTAGGGCGACGATATATACGCGGTGTCCTGTTTTCATTTTTCCACGCAATTATCTCCCAAAGTACTCGTTGTCGTAAAAAAAAAGTTTCCCGCGAAACTTGGTCTGTTTCAAAATTCTCGTTCTTACGACGATCGCCGCAGCTTTGTCTAGATGAAGGCGTTCTCGAGATTTCAAGGTGACCTTTGTTTATACGTTCTTTTTTATACACCGTTCGATGTAATTTCTAATTGCCCATAAACGAGTGCTAAAGCAGTGCTATATCTGAAAATGCTTGGTTCAAAAGATATTTCGACGTTGATCTCGTCGAATCGAGAGTACGAAAAGACGGAAGAGGAAGCGTAGCCATAAAATCACCGCGCTTGTGTCTTCTTTCGTCTGGCATACGACAAGTTTTGCAAGATCAAAGTCGAAATACCTTCCAAACTAATCATTTCTGATACGTCTGGTGTATAAAAAAAATGTACGCTTGAAATCTCGAAGGCGCGCGTCCATCTAGATAAGACTTTGCGACCATCGCGAGACGTCGCTCTCGCGGAAACTTTTAACGCTGTAAGTTTCACTCGAAACATTTTTTACGATAACGAATACTTTGGGGGACGATTACGCGGAGAGATTAAAACGAGACAACACCCTGTATAAACGTCGCGCTCTTTGGACAACTCGGATTCAAGGCGTTAAATGTTCAGAGCCGGACAAAACGATCGCAAGTACGCGTAATCCGTCACGATTGCATCGAGCAAAAGCGTGCAAACGACGGAGAAGAGAAAGACGCGAAGGAAAGAAGAAACGAGACTAGAGTGTACAGAGCGAGGTATAGAAAGAAGCGTGACTAGGGTCGGCCCTGTTCCTTTATAACGATGCACGGACATCGGCGATGCATACGGTGACTCGTCCTCCTGGTTCACCCGGGAGTCTAGGGTCGCTTTTTCACCAGGAGCTGCGAAATTAATATTAATGAACGTAAAAGTACGACGTTTTATGCCGGTACGAAGGGGGCAGGGGCGAGACTGCGAACGTTCCAGCTAAGAACCAAACTCTTCTTCGCTTTATTGCGCGTAAAGTCCACGTTTTCTGAAACGCTCGCCTATCGTTCTGGATACGTTTAACGAACAATACCGCGATTTGCACACGTACCGAACCCGTGAATAATTTTCTCTTCGTACGTATTTGCCCGCTCGTCGTGCTACTCGCCGTACTTGGAAATTCCTCGAACAGACTTTCGTCCGGGTTCGCGATCGAAACAATTTGAACGTTAAATCAAGCGAATAAGAGTAACTTTCAGCGATCCCGTGCGACACACCGAGCTCTTTCTCTAAGATAGTTTTCTTCGTTTTCGGCGGATGGACAAAGTCGATGCGGGTCGTTGAGACGATTTCTTCGATACTCGGAGCGGACAAAGTCTAGATATCAGTTCTCAGACATATACCGCGGAAACGTTTTGCTTGGGATTGGATAAATATCGGAAGGAAAACGAGAGGGAATATTTATATTGGACGTTTAGGTATAAAAATGTTATATGCGCTTGCTAGATTGAAGCGAATTTCGCGTAATTAAATAGATATCGATGCAAAACGAAGGAGAAAAGGGAGAAAAGTTCGATCAAATTTGTAATCTCAGTATTTTGAAATATAATACTAATCTAATTATCATAGTTCACTCGCGTTTTCTTATAGAACATGTTATGAATTTAAATTACGTATTGGAACACTTGGCGGCATACGTGAAAGTTGAACAGTCGATTCGCTACAACTGTCGGTTTTAGATATCACCGTTTAAATTAAACGTGATAATCATTCAAGAGGATACAACGTATGGTGTACTTTATGCAGGTACAGCGATACTCTAAAAGGCAGGAAATCTAAATATTCCATTTATTTACTCGTGTTTATAAAAACACAAATTTACATAAACCGGCGACAAAGTAGCATTCGGACGTTTAAAGCCTTCGCCTTCGAAGCTACCGCACGATTTCCATCCAATCTCCTTCTTCTTCCCTCGAAACGGATACTTTAATCTTCCTCGCTGAAAGCAACTAACTAGAAGCTGGTAGAACAACTGGAAATCGGAACGCCGAACGGGAAAAAGTTGCGGATCGATGCTTCGACGTAAACATTCGCGAGAAATCATTGGAAGAAGCATTTGCGACCGTTTCGTTCTCCTTCTTCCAACGTAATTTTCGCCAGCGTTTCTCGCAGACAGACCGCGTTATTAGGAAAATGGCCTGACGTGTCCCTGAACGTGTTCTACGTTTTGCTCGTGGGGTATAAGAACGCTTTTCGTTATTTCTCGCGCGACGAAAACAAAGAAAGGGAAAGGGAGGAAGAAGAACGGAGATACGCCAGGGAGAAAAGTTTCGCTCGCAGCGATCGAGGACAAGCGTAGGCGATAGGTCCACGTTTTACGATCGAAGAAATAAACGAGAGCGAGCGCGGAGGCCACGATGAATAATAAAAGCGTGCGAGGTCAAACTAATTGTAATATAAAGTTACGCGGTCGGTGCCATGTGCTCGATCCTCACATTCATTTCACCGGCTGTGATCTATATGCATCGATCGACGAGCCGTGCTTTTACTTTCTGCACCAGGCCGCATAATAATCCGGTCTCTCGATTCTTTTCCGGTATACGTGCACACGGAGGAAACCGCAGGCAAAGCCATAATCGGTCGATCAAGTTGCCGACCGAATAAAAAATTCGCTTCTTCGTTCGCCATTTTATTTTTGATGGAAATAGATTCGGTCGAGGATCGAGACTGATGATCGCGTGGACAAACTTTTAAACGATATATACCGTTATACTATGGTAGCGACAACTACCAGCAATTACGATTTTATTGTATAAAACGACGTTCGATACGCGACGATCCGATAGCATTTAATAACGCATAGAGTTTTATCATTTTTAACGTCCCTTAGAAGGAAATTGTGCGTAGATGAAAATCGAAGTTTGTTACGAAACATCGTTACACCGTGGAATTTTTGCTTTGCGAAATCTTTACGTACTTTTCAATTTTCCCAATTGGCGAAGATATTATCGTATCTATTCTTCGAACGTTCGGTGGAAATCCTTTAATATTTACCGCGAAGACATTAATTTCTAGTTATCGTAAACTAAGTAGAACGATTGATGTTATTACGCTAACGTGTTCTGCGACGATAGCACTCGAGTAAATTGCAATTTAATTTTATGAAAAATGAAATTTATGTCTCGAAATACGAAATTTTAAGTGCCTGGAAGGTCCATTGATCTCGACGATGCTGCCATTCAACGAAAACGTAATATAATTCTCTGTTTGCATGGAATAGTGGAGAACGAAAGGTATTTAACAGGCTATCGTACCTGTAACGCGTACTTGCGTAATAGTATGCTTTCGAACCATTTGATAGCAATCTATAATCGCACTTGTACGTACGCGCAAAATTACGATCGCCGATGGCAAATTGCATTCTCGCTGAATAATTAATCGCGTAATTGAATAGACATACAAACTGTTCCATAATTAATAGTAACGCAATTAAGAAAGCTACGCGAAAAGCGAACGTGGAAGAAAAGCGTTTACCACGAAAGATCGTATCGTTCTTTTACGATTGTAAGCCGATTAAACGATATAAATTTAATACGGGAAATACAATTTATCAGAGTAATAGCTCTGTATAATTGTTTCTCGTTACGATACAGCGTTATTGGTAACAAATCCTACGCGTGTTTCGTCTGCTTTGTCAAATCGCTATCTCTTCCCTTACGGTATATCGTTCGACCAATCTTCCGTTAATTACAAACCAATATTCGCTCCATCACTTCCACCGATATCGCTGTTTATCCCCCGACTATCATTTACCACTTTGCTCCCTTTCCATATTAAAATTTACATTACGCTGATCGGTATACGTTTAAACGATGTTTCGAGCGTTCGGCGGCCCAAGTTGTTCCGTTTAATCTACCAACGACAGAAGTCTGCGCGAATCAGGGACGTAAAGAGGATTTTCGTAATTTTAAAGAAAGAAAGTTCACTACAGCGCCATAAACGTTTTAATTTCTTCGAAGTTGTGAAAATTGCGGCATCCAGGCCGAAGAAAATATAGCGCGACTGCTTCCCGGTGTAAAATAAAAGTTACGTAGATCCTTGCAACTCTCTTTCGTAATTGCGATATTAAAAGTAGAATTCAGATCGAAAAAATGTTGCAAGCACGGCGGTCGACGTCGACGCTTGGTAAGTTGATCGCGTCACCGATCAGTTTCGATTCCAACGTTACCTCCTTAACGCGCGATGTCGCCTGAGAAACGTGGTACGTCGATCGGGCCAAACGGAAACAACACGCGCAGATATATTTTCTTGAAAGGTATTGGAAAATTCTAAAAATACATTCGAAAAGAATATTAAGCGTCGTGGAGGACGGTGAAAGTTCTGCTAACGTCGGAAAAAGCGATTTGACGGATATTTTAAACAGCGATGGGCATAGAATACGAATACAAATGGAACGCGAAAATATCGCCAACGTCGATCGGCGTTGACTCTTGCTACGAGACATCAAAAATACGAATCGACCGCAAAAATATTAAATCGATGTTAAATATTGATTGCCGTTGATCCTTAGGTTAATCTCGTTCCGTGTTATCGTGCGATCAAACGTATTCCAGTTAGCCGAGTTATATTTATCCGACCGTGAACTTCTTGCGTCGTTCAGCCATACCAAGAATCTCATGCTGGCCACCCTCTGCTAATCGCTAAACGCTCTCGTAGAACAGATTAGCCTAATCGATCAACCGGACCAACTAGTTGAAACACAGTCGAAAACACGTACGTACGAAACTAGCTCGTCCGTTAGCGATCCCGTTATAAATCGCAGCTGGACGTCGGCGAAGGTGTTTCCTTGGAAAACGTCTGGTACGAAGGAAATAACTATTTGGCAGCGGAAATTGCGCTGCGTGTACGCGCCTCGCTGTTGACCCGCATTTCTCGCCGCGACGCGTCGCTATCCACCTAATTAGTTGTCGCATCTGAAACACCGAATACGTCTCGAACTCGAATCGTTTCGAACACGATTCGAAGCTTGAAATACTCTCGAAAGCGTTGCTAAGTGTCAACGAGTTTTTTACGATAATTTCGACTTTCCAGGCTTTTTTTTTTTTTTTGGATAATTTACGTCGATTATATCGCTTGGGGGAAAGTCGTCGTGATGCGCGTAATCGAGATAGTTGCGCAAATTTACGTTTTTATCGACAGAACTGAAAAAAATGGAAGCTGCGCCGAGATGATTTGCTTCGTTTATTAAATATCAGGTCGAGTAATAAGTTCATTCGTGAGTTTTCTTTTAAAGAGCGCGTCGTGTTTTTATTGCTTTCGTGTAAAATCTACGTAATCAAGGAGTAGCTCGTTCATCCTGTCTCTCTGGAAATGTGTATCCTTCACCTGGAAATTATTTTACTTTCTTCGGATAATTTTTAGCGAAAGACGAACGAACTTGTCGCTCGACCGAATATTATTTCGAACGCTTGTACCTTAAACGTTTTATATCATTTTTCGTATTATTTGTATCCTATGCAGTTTTGAACTTTCACATTCCCTGTGTACGCATAAAGATCCTCAGGCTAGTCACCGAGCTTTCGAAAGCTATCAGAACTTTCAAGACTTTCAAAACTATTACATCGAGGTTTTCAAGACTTCCAAGAATTTCAAGCTCCGAGTCAAGCTCGAAGCGATTCCAACTATTTGCCGCGTAAAGGACGAGTCAGTTAAATCAACCGTCTGGAATTATTCTATCGGTTATCTATCGGCTTTATCAAAAAATCTTCGGAACGAAATTTACTCTAATTAACGAGCCTTGTCGGACGAGTACCTTTTCATTTTCCGATAGCTTATCTTTTGAAATATTAAGACGATCCTCGATCTTTTTCATGGCACTGTACAGTTTTCGTAACGTTAGTCGATCCAGTTAGATATTCTCTGTAAAAACAGTATCAAGACGATGTATACCGTTATTTCTGTGTTTCGCGCGTTGCGTTTGACCGATTAAAATTAACAACTGTAAAATTGACAAATGTTACAAAAAATATACGATGGTATCGAAAGATGGTATCGGAAAGTCGAACTCGTCGTACTCGTCCGACCCGGCAGCCTAAATACGATAAATTTCGCTTCGAACGTTTTTTCGATAAAGTACGAGATATCGGTAGATAACGAATTACTTCGGCCGGTAGTTTCTGCTGTCTCACCCTGTATATAGATGGAAGCGATTCCGAGTGTTTCGCATCTCATCACCGGTGACAAGCTCGCGCTCTCGCACGGCTGCAGTTGATTTTTCGTACGCGACCCAAGGCGTATCGAGTCGACCAAAAATGCCACCGAGAAACGCAGACGCACGTGCACCCGAACGACGCGACGCGGAGGAAACCGGGTCCGATGTCTCGATCGACGCTGCATTTGGAGCGGATCCGAGCAATTTCACGAGTCGCTCGTCAGCTTCGCTGCGTTCACCCCCCCTGTCCGTTCTCCTCTTCTACATCTTTCTCCTTTTTATTATTCCTTTTTATCGCCTCTCCTCCCGTTCCGCCGAGTTTTCTCACGTTTCACCGATCTCTCGCACGTCCCGCCAATTTTTCCCGCGTTTCGCTTATCATTCCAAGAGTTTCGCGATCTTTCTATGCGCGTGCCATCGCTTTCCCTGAAATTCCAACGATTTTTCCTACGTTTTCCGAATGTTTGCAGCTATCTCGTGTCACGTTTTCGTTGTTATTTTCGAGGCTCGATCCTCGAATGGAACTCGTTTTTCTAGAATTTCGCCGAATTTTCATACGATTCGTCCATTTTCTACGCATATCTCGATTATTTTTGAAAGGCTCGTGCGTTTTTCCGCCTAGCGGATTCTTCCTATCTTTTCCGATGTCGCGTTAATAGCGTATCTTTCGATCGCAATGCGACAACGAGCGTGCGCTCAGCAACTTGTAGCTTAACTCGAGCCAAGCGACTCGCGATTAGTCAAATTCTGCTGTGAATAATTTTCGAGCGATCTACCTTTGAAAATACGCTATGTAACCGGTTAGCGATGGCGTGATAAACACCGAAACGCGGATACGCGCATCCGCGCGATAGCCATAGTCTTCTGCCACGATATAATTTCTACTCGTGGAAAGAGAAGTTTGTTCGACCAATGTCGCGGCAATTATCATAATTTCCGATCGATCGTAATTATCATAATTCGCTGGCGCGTATATACGCTTCTGCAACCAACGTTGCAGGTTCGTTGTTTATTTCGCTAATTCTTGTACAAGTACCTCCTGCTGGCTGAATCAAATAACCCTGTGATGCGATTTTCCCCGTTCTTCGTATCTTTACCTGCATCTTGATCGTAATCCAAAGTATATTTTCTCGGTTTTTCTTTATTATATCGAAAACTAATAGCGTCTCGTTACGTGAAACGATCGTTTCGTGGTACGCAAGGTTCAAGATCGAATTTTAAGATAACGAAACGACTCGAATAATCGCATCTCGATCGCGTCAGATTCTTCTCCCGCGAGTTTCACGTTATCCCGTTTTTTCTTCCGCCGCGTTAATCATCGTATCTCGACGTTACAATAGACCTCTCTCTCTCTCTCTCTCTCTCTCTCTCTCTCTCTCTGCCGTTTCGTCAGTTTTTCGCGCGTTGCATCGATCCGTCGAAAAGTTTCGCTGAATTTTTCCCAGCCAGACGAAACAGAAAGCAGAGCCGCGAAATCCTCTCTTTCTCGAGTCGTTACTCCGCGTGATTACTCGCACGAGTGCATTCGGTTGTTACGGCCTGGCCTGTTACACCGTTGCTTTGCTCCTCGATCGGCCAACCACTTTCGGTAATGCTCCACCGAGAATTCGCGAGAAGCACGAACGAAAGACGCGGCCAGATACAGAGGACGCGTTGTAGTTGCTCGTGTAAACGAAGACGCGGCGATTCTCTTCGGCCAAAAATAAGTCGATACAGTGGGGTGAGTTTCTTACGTGCGACGAGTTTGTTTCCACGAGTTTAAGAGGTTGTCGGCTGTGCGCGAAGTTCTCTCTCGCATCGTAGCAAGTTTTACATCCGAGAATCTTCGCGAATCTTCGACGAGTTACACGAGCGACATTTTGATGTATTACGCCTCTCACGGTTTTATATCTCTTTACTCTTTTTCGCGGCTCGTTGAAAGTAATTTAACGCATTGGTCGGATTCCTTTCCCGATAGATTTTCCTTTTCACCGCGATTGCGACAAACAACCAACGCTATTCTTATTTAACATTTACATATTTATAGAATGCGTGTACCCGTAATCGATAATACCTTACCGAGGGATGCGACGATAGGCGATAAATAAGAAGAAAAGAGCGTACGCTATTATAAATCGTAGTGTGAATTATAATGCGGTAAAATTCGAAAGAGAGAGAGAGATTAAGGACGATTTTTAAAATGCGATCCAACGTCTCGATAGGTACTTAACGACGGTATTAAAATTATAAGTATCCAACTGGCTCTCTACAGTTTTATCGAAGGTGTCTTAATATATTTTTTGAGATGAAAATTTTGTAAAAAACATTTTTCATCTGGATCCTGGAAGATCCTCTTTGCTTTGATGATTTGAACAAATATGATATCGTAGTAATATGTGTACGCAAATCGGAAAGATGCAGCGTGATTTTTAAAATGGTATACAGTTCCATTCGCGATAAAGCCTTCCGTCTCGATAGATGTCAATAATACCAGAAAAATTACAGCTATGCAGCAGCACTTCCGAAAGTTACCTTAAGACGCGATTTAACACGTACGGAAGAAGTTTACGAATTGGTCCGCGAGCCACGAGAAATCAGACTTTCGTAAATACTACACAGTCGATTTCTTTGTCGCTTGTACCGTGCTCGTCGCTAGATTCCAAACGCTTATGCAAAATGACCGATACGAATACAAGAAACTCAAACGCAAACGTTTCTTTCGCCTACTTACCTTGCTATCGCTGTTTTATTCAGATTGAGTAATTTCTAAAGTAAGCTTCGTCTTTCTAACTAATTTTCTATCGCAGAAAAGATCATCCAACGTAAGAAATAGTTCGAAGAAATTGTTTGATATTGATATGTTTTGCCTCGATTCCCCGTGACCAATTAACGTTTAACAACAGGCATTTGCGTTGTCCGTTCTTTATTTGCGAAGGAAACACGCGAACCACGTGGAACTTGCTCGTTTATCGATCGGTGATTCCGGGCTGTTTCATTTTTCATTGCAAAAACGCTCGCTTTATTTATATATTCTGACGTAATATCGCGATTACGTCAGTGAATCTCTAAATTAATCGCACGGTGGCACGAAGGAAACGCGAAAAAGGGCTGGTCGAAGCCAAAGAGCAAGAAGCGTACTTCCGCTGTTGAGACAAAATAAAATACCGGAGCTCGGCTTCGATGAGCACCGACTCGTTTTCAACGCGTTGCATCTTATTATACTCGGCCGATAGCGAATAGCGAAACAAAGACGGTTAGACGCTTGTTTACACGCGTGCAAAGATAAGTTTTACATTTATACACTGTGTTCGCGGATTATACGATTTAAAGGTAAGCGTCTCGTTCGTGAACGTTGAACAGGTTCTCAGCTTGTTTCGGTTTGAGAATTTAATCACGTGGCGATCGAGAGATGAATCGTTGAGCCGTGGAAATCCAGGAAATTTATCGTTAATTTAGTTTGGAGAAAGAAGGTTTAGCGCGTAAATTATACGTGTTTCGTAACGCGGTTTGGAAAAATACTCGATCAAATACGTGCTTCGTTCGATGATACTCTCAAGTCACAGTCGTTGGTAGATTTTCTCACTTTTATACGTTTGTAAAATAATTTTCTATCCGAGTTTTACGTTTCTAATTATATTCTGAGAAACGTGAGTTTACATAAAAATCCACAGTTTCTAGTGGTCATTAGAGTTTGATAAAAAGACGCAAACCCTTTTACCTTCTTCTTGTGTCATAAAGTTGATTATCGACTTAATCTTGTCTTAACGTCTAAATTATGTAGATCGTTTTATAACGTACTCGAGGAAAGCATCGTCGATGAAATAGTTTCGTATAAACACGTGCTTGATTAGAGCCGATCCTGAAATAATAATAGACATTAGGGCTGGAGTTAAGTTAAACCGTCGACTTGATTCGATCTTTTTACAGATTACAGAAATTATACAGGTTGTTTTATAACACGATTAAGGGAAAAGATCGGATCAAGCGGATTTATACCATCGTGTGCTCGATTTATATAAACTTATTCTCAACTTGTAACCATTTTTATAGTCCGATTACGTGCAGCTGCTTAGCCGCATAGAAAGTAGTTAAAATGGCCCCTCGGTCTATATTCAAACTTGCCGTTGTCGTGTTACAGCGTCGTTATTTTCTATCGCGTAATTATTCTTCTAGAATATCGGACGATTTATTTTCCCGATATAGCGTATAATTTCGATTTGGTTTTTCTTCCTATCGTTAGCCGTAGCTCGTGTCGATATTAAAATACTCGTAGTTACATCGAAATGCCGCGTGACAGTGGTGTATTCGCGTATCGAGAGTTTCGCGATCTCTCAAAAGTGTGTCGGGTATCTGTGTTTTTTGCGTTCAAATAATTCGGTAGAACTTTTTAAACTAGCTCAGCCTATACGCGTAACAATTAGCCTAATGTAAAATGTAGTTTAGCGTAGTAGTTTATTTTTACAAAATTGTAATGTAGCGTGATCGCACTAAGTTCTTCTATCGTTTTCGTATCTCTCGTTCGCTGTGTTCAAGTTGCACGCGTTATGAAACGTCCTGCGGATTGCAAATTATACCCCAGAAAAAGATCGTAGAAACGTCTGAATGTAATTGCTCGATGGAATTTTCAATAGAACGCAAGGTGATATGTATCTAGATTTTCCGTTATAGAGTTACACTGATAATATTCGTATACCAACGTCGGATAATTTAATTCAAATACGAAATGCGATACGTATTAACGAGGCTATATTAGATATTCGATCTTTGAAAAATTGATCTTTGATCTTGATAAACGAACGATATAAAGTCTCTAAAAGAAATAAGAATTCGAAATTAAACGTTTAAAATATATTTAATATATCTTTATTAAATATCCGATCTTCTAAATACACTTTAATCCTACTATTATTTATTTATTTCTGATCCATGTCACGCGGCTTCGAATGGTTTCCGGTTATATCTCCGTCTACCGAATTAAGATAAAATTTCGAAAGAAATTTCACCAAGCCGATCGAAGAAGAATTCGCTAGGATCAAACGTGATCCATATTGCGAATGACGCTGCGAAAAATAATAAATCTTCTCGAACAACTGACTTTTTAAGTATTAACTACGGGAAATTGATATCGAGGGGATAAGACGCGGAAGTTAATCGACGAGACGGATAACGATGCGCGATGTACCTCGGATAACGTAGGCTTCGTATGGAAACGAAGAGAAGAGTTACTTCGGCAAATACGGCTATGTTCAAATTATATTTTTCGATAAGAATGCTTTTTAGCAAATGGTTACAAGATAACGGTACGTTAAACGCTTGAATATATTACCGGAAACGAATGTAACGTCGCGCGTTTCGTACGCGAATAATAGAGAGAAATGATAATCGTCGATGAACGAACGAATAAATATCGAAGGTACAGCTTTGAGTTTTATGATGGAATGTTATTATGCACGCAGCTTATGCTCCGTGAAGAAACGTGCGAATAAGCTTCTCTTGGGAATATTCTTGGCGTTTCTCTATAATTAAGATAAGAATAATCACGGCCAGGTATTTTACCGTGTTCGTTGCTAATTGACAATGTAAAGAACGTTTCTAAATGATACGGAACGGAAAGCAGATTGTGTATTTCCGTATAAGAAAACGGAAAATTTGTCTGTAAGCGTGCGCTGTGTATTCTTTCGTAATTTCTCATCAATTAGCGCGCGTTCTACAATTTTTAATTAATTGAAATTTCGCATTAAATTCCCGACGAAGAATAGCGCAGTCCGTTGCGTAGTAGCAAATCATTGCGAAATTCAACATTGAAATGGATCCGGTTGTCGTTCAAAGTTTACATAGGCGAATAAATAATCTGAAAATATTTAGTGATATTGAAAATATTATGAAAACTAATTGTAAGTTTCCAATTTCTTCCAACATCGCATAATTACTTGCGGCAAACGTTTCGCTCAATGGTGGCACAAGTTAATTTCGTTTAACGATTCGGTTCCAGTTAGCGATCCAACGAACTTATCTAATTTACCGGAAAGCATTATATGGCGTAAAAAGATATATAGCAAAAAGTTGGCGATAAGATGGTATTTCGTACTTTCGACTACAAATTATATTGTACCTAGTCTTTGTCTTAACCATTACACGGATCTTCGATTTAACGATATAGAATACTACAACTCGAGTAGAATACCGGCATGCTCCAACGATGCAACAATTAAAATACTATACCAGAATACTCGAATAGAATAATAGGACGGTGGAATAATGCCGAAAGAATTGGAATTGAATATCGAAACGATCGAACGACGAAAGAATAAAATAGAATACTCGTTAGAATACTCGAACGATTATAAAATATTGGAGTATTCGAACGACTGAGAGATTAGTAGAACATTAAGAAATAGAAAAAAGTAATATAGAATAGGTAAGCTGGTATATTTGAGCGATACAAGAATTAGAATTTTTCTTAAACGATAGGAAACGTGATTTCAGAAAACCATGTCTCACGCTTCGCTCAAGTATCCGCATTCGTTATACAAGATCGTTGTACGTTATATAACGCGCCGATACAGAGTACCAAAACACTTAAACCATACAAGAGATTGGAATATGGCATCAAAGTACTCGAACGTTGCCAAAGTTTTTCTCTCGAACGATACGAGCGTCCGTATTGCCGATACAAGCGATAAAACGACGAAGATACGTTTCGCGTGTCCGACGACACATTAGCGCGAAACAAAGGACCGTCGTCGCTCGGGACGGGTCTTAACGAGCGTTGCTCGATTTCATGAAACGCGTAACACGCATAGTACGAGCAAATTCCAACGATCATTTGAGCGGAATATCAATTGCTGGCGACAAGACACGTGTTCGCGCGGTTCGGACGCTATTATTTTCAGCGGGACAGGTTCGAACGCGTCTCGCCGGCTGTGCAACGTGGCAAACGCACCGGAAATAAATTATCGTGCGACCGGCGCGACGCAGGCCCATTACCAACACCGCGATGGGATTTTAAGGGAATCGGCGTGAATTTAAGACCGACCGGTTGCTCCTTTATCGCTATTAATAATCCCAAGCCTCGTAAACTCGTTTCGCCACTATTTACGCTTATTTATGACCGCTGGTTATTTACGTGGTCTGCCACTCTGCGACATGGATCATCGCTGTTTCCAATCGCGTGTGTCTGCGACCTGTTTCAACGATTTCACGACGCCGCGTAACATATTACGATCGTTATTCCCATTGGTTTAGTCTTGCGTCGATAAAACGAGAAACGATCGAAGCAAGCGCAACCATCGTGTCTTCTTCGTGGATCATCCGTCGAAGCGCAGAGGTGACACGCGCGAAAGAAACAAGTTCCATGTTTCGCCCGAGCTTAGTTTCCGTTCTTGACGATAAAAAAGGAAAAACACGCGTAAAGATCTTTCACGCTGTTTTTTAAAAATTACGTCGAACGTTTTTTTAAGAGTGAACTTCGTTTCGATCGTTAGTTTCGCGTACAAACGTATCGTGTATAACATAAATATTGTAACAGGCAAAATTCGTTAGAATCCTTCGGTAAATGTAACCAGTAAATACGTTGATATTTATGGCCACCAGTGTATACGCACATTCGTGTTTTGTACGAAGCGCAGAGATTTATTTTAATCTTCGAATATTATTACGAGTGTTTTACGTTGGATATTTTATATATATCTGCATATTACCTGATACGCATCTACATACATGATGCATCTTTTTCTTCGGTTATATGTGCAGTTCTGCACATATTGCAGTTCTAACGTTGCATTTGTGCCGAAACTTTCCAGATCGCTTAGAGTTTTGTCGCGAATGGTTCAGGGTTAAGTTTAGTCGATTAACAGTTATATTTAATTGGTCAAAATATATTTGTATCTTACATATTAATCATAGCTTTAAGTATTTAACGACGAAACGCAGGGGAAAAATCAATTTGACAATTTTAGAGAAATTATGGCAAATTATTATTTGCCACATTTACCGTATTTCGTTCGAAGCGTAGATATTTTTTTATCGACGATACAAAAATAATATAAAATCGAGCAAATTCGCGAATCTCGAGGTATTATTAGGAGGAACGTTTCGACGGCTAGAATATACGAGCCACTAATGACACGAGTCAGCCATGGCTACGCGCGTTAAGGGTTTAAGAACACTCCCTATTTTCAGGCTAATGTATAAGCCAAGCCTTAATTAGCCATGCACACTTGTTCGCCGCTACTTACCTGTAGTTCGCTATGCAAGTATTTCAACGCGTTATACAACAAATATTTAACATTTCGACGCGTAGCTTTAAAATTACATCGACGCTTTAAAGCGAAACATCGATGAACGAGAAAAGATGCGTCGCAAAATTTTGGAATTATAACAGCGCGACGGAATAATTATAATTATAATAACGTAATAGAATTTTATTAAGATAGAAATATGTGGTGGATCGGTATGGACGCAGAGTCGGTTTTCCCGACTGGTTCCAGACAGATCTCGATTAGGTGTCCTAGATCGTCGGATCGGTGTATCGATGATAAAAATAGCGACGACAAGAGAAACTTTGTATTTTAAAAGTTTAACTTAAACGTTATCACTGGAAGGGGGTGATGTAGCGGCACGCGAGCAGGACAATTCAAATCCTGCTGTTGTTTTGCTTCGGAGTATCAAGACCCACGAGTGTATCGTAAGAATCAATGAACTCCGAGCAAAACAATGTCGCCGCTACATACAACCGTCAAACGCAGTCGAGTTCAAATTTTCCGGCTGTCCCCCGACCAGTATAGATAAACGGACGCAATCACGAGCGAGAGAGTTCACCGAACAGAGTCGAGAAGTATCAACGTATAAACGAGCATCGCAATGATCTACAAAGTGTCTCCGAGTATTTATCGGGTATTTATTCCGTGACTTGTACTCGTACCAGCGGATTCACGATTCGTCTGTAATTTATTTATTTATTCGAGAATATATTTAACGGATTACGACCGCGTCGATGCCTCGATCTGTCGGCGTCCTGTTGGTACCGATCCGCCACAAATATTTACGTATCTCGACGCGTCTAATTCTTTTCCAGACGCGCTCTTACAGACATAGAATAACCTCGAGTTTTAGCACCCTCGATGGATTTGTATCCGACCTCGAGAGTCACAGTCGACCTCGACACGCTTCTTTTCACTCTCCTCCGATACTTTCGCTTCTAAATAGAGGACCTTATTCGAACATTCCTGTCCAAAATCTAATCAAATCCACCTTATTTAATTAACTTTATCTATATTTCTATACGAAAAAGGCCTACTTTTAAAAAATAGACGCGCCTCGATGCAAGTTCTAAATTATACGACACGTATCTATCGCAATCTCTGCATCTATCGCAAATTACCACAAATTTATCTATTAGCCGCGTAAATCGATCCGGTAACTTTGCCATTCGATTTAAATTTAAATACGCGTATTTTCTTGTCTTATGGCAGTCTGATTTACAATTAGTCGAACAACGAAGACTATTTCGTAATTAACTTTTGCGATCAAGCTATACATAAATTACAAACATTTTATACCGAAGTCGCGCATAGACAACGTACATCTGCAACTAAAATTTGAATTTTGTGCAAAACGCCGTCGAAACAACCTACACAGCCGATATTTCATAATACGTATAAATTTAACCTCGGCCGTACGCTTAAACCTGTACACCGCTAATATACATTTTAATGGTGTACGGTGTGCTCTTGTACGACGCTTCTTCCCCTGCGCTCAAACTCCCGTTCACCACCTTCTACCCAGCAACTTCAAAATCTCTCATTACTCGCACGCTTCCGTTCAACCAGCCTCTCAAAGACCCTCCAATTTGACCATCTCCGCGAACCATGTCACGGACGCAACGGAAGCACCGTCCGCGAACGCGTTCAGACGAACGTTCCAGCTAGATCTAGAAACTAGATCACCAAACGTTGCGATACGTATGTTATTTTTCATAAACATTCTCGAGCCATCGATGTTTCGAAGCTGACGTTGCTTTTGTGGTCAAGTTCGACAATTGTGGGAATTCGAGCGACACGCAAACAGACAACAGTATATCGATCGACTATACTTTTCGTTAGAAAAATTATTTTATGAAAATTTCCCTATTTTTTTTTTTTTTTTTGCATATCTAGATCGTTCAGGAACGATTACTTGTTGGTCTTAGACGAGAGTTTCATTATATACACCTTCTGGCGAGATCGAAATATAATTTATGGAACACAGCTTATATTCGAAGACCTGAAATTCCAACAGGATCGTTCTTTCTAGAATTTAACTTAAAGCCGATGTAAAAGTTTCCTGAAACCTTATCCAAACTCGACCCGAATCTTTTCTGTAATCTAACGCGAGCTTGATCCGTGCAAATGGAAAATTGTTTATCACGTAGAATTTCTATTAGCCGCTGCGTACGTTCGAAACTCTCGAATTTCAACAATTTCCTTTCCTACAATCTGACCCAAGAGACGATCGTCCAAACGTTTTCTCCGAACCTACTCCAAATCCAACCGAAACCTTTTCCACGATCTCTGCCTATAAGCATTAAACTACGATCCTTTAAAATACGCTAAAATAATTACGCCAAATTAAATTATCGAATGTTCGACTTTTCGCAAAATCAACCCATTGCTCTGACGTTCTCGCGTGCCATCGTCGAACATATCCCGGACGAAGGATTTTTTTCAACACGGTTAAACGCGTTTCACTCGGCTGTCGTCGCCCATACTGCTGGCTTCGTCGAATCAGATAAACCGCACACAGCGTCGCGTTGTCTCTGCCAGACCGAATAGAGGGACGTTTGTAAGCTGTCGACGGGGCAAGCTCGAACACAAACGTGGCAGATTAGAGCGCGAAGCTTCGACGTGGATTTCGACCAGCCGCTTTTCGATGTTCTCGAATTACCGGTAAACCTTGACTCGCGATTCATCGAACCCTGGGACGGCTGCTCCGCTCGTTATGCTGTATGCTCGCGATGGATTACACGATCGTTGCGTATAGTTCGACTACAACGTAGATTCGTTGTCTGCTGGAACCATCGTTTGGGTGGAATTTACGCGCGCGAAAATTCAATTTAATTTCGTTTCACTTCGTTTATTTGTTTTTTTTTCTTTTTTACGTAGAACGGTTTTAGCAGATGCGAGCATCTTGTTTGAAAGCGGAAGGTTAGGTTAGACGGATGAAACGGTCGAACTCTTAATAAAAAAATTTTTACGTATAGAGTTTTATTAGACCAGCTTCGATACGGTTTTTATGCTCCTATTAAAAAGTTTTTGCGGTTCTGGTTGGGAAAGCTTCGAAAGCACCCTTTACACCGCAGTTTCGACTTCCGAAATCTTTTTCTCGTTAAAAAGAGATACGGGTATATAAAAACACGGCAGTCTCCCCGTCGTAGATTATAATCTTACATAGATGGATTTTATTGTTTCGCGTGCAGTCGATAGCTTCGGATCTCGTTGTTATCGAATATTCGTCAAATCCGCTAAAACCGTTTGTCCGAACTTTTTCTTTTTTTCACCGTTCGTACGTATGAACGTGTTCGCGTTCGTTGCGCGTATCGGATAATTTAGCTGGCTGAATTCGTTCGGAACGTAGAAACCAAAAGATGGACCATCAGATACCAAACGCGCTAATTTCTATTCGTTTCCGTTTAATTTTGGAATTTGAATCGCGTTTTTCTAAAGTAATACAAGTTTGTTTTTAAAAGATTTGAATGATCTTTTCCTTGTTTACGAAAGTGTCTGGCGTATTCGAAACAGCGAGAAAAGTGGATGTTTCCAGCGTTGGAAAGCCAATACTTCTTTAAGAAACGTCGCGAAAGCTTCGCGAGTTTTAGTAATTTCTTTCAGCGAGCGCGGTTTCCACGAGTTTAAAGACACGTCTCGCGGATATTCAAGAAAAATGGGAAAAGCTTGGCATTTCAGAGAAGCGAATACAGATTTTACCGGGCAATGTTTTCAAAACTTTGCTAGCCTCTTTTGATGAGTTTACGAGACTCTGCTCTCTTTTCTGTCGCTCTGACTTATTTTTGCAACGCCGTGTTATTGGTTATACGATGTTACGATTCGTTTTTCGATCATTTCTTTCATCGATTCGCGAAATTTGCTGTTCCACAATTCGTAAAACTCGAAACTTCTTGCCAATGTATCGGGAAACGCGTTGACCGATTTATGTATATTATGCAGTGGCCGCATAAAAGTAAAAGTAGCATTTTCATAGCAATTAATCGGGTCCAGGTGTATCAACGTTCGTATCGTTTGGTAGAACTTTCATGTGAAAATTGGAAATGTACTCTTCGTAGCTCTGTATATGTACGCAGCGTATAGGCGATTTATTCCAATAAAAAATTTACGCTGTGTATCGTCTTTTTGTCGCTAAAAGTGTTTACGAATAGAGTACGGAAACGTATCAGCTGAACACTTTGCTACTTACGAGAAGGATTGCTTGGAAGCGTCCGGGATCGCGATCTGGATCGTGAGATCCAGATCGAATCGTCTTAGACCGATGGAACCTCGACCCGAGGGCTACGAAATCCTACGGTCTTGGAAGTGCGGTCGTCCTGAGATTATAGAAACACGATTTGGTCCGCTGCAAAGTTACGAATTCTCGATTCGATTACCTCGAAATCGATATACCTTCGTTCGAAGTACGCAAAGATCGTCGAACCTTGTCTTGGATCAGCCCGGAGATGTAGAATTAGGAGACTAGACGTCAATGTGGATTGTTCCAACGTCGTTCCGAAGTCATATCGATTTCAGTTATCTTCGAGATCGTTGGGTGTCGGTTTCGAGCAATTTGAGAACAGAATCGCGAGTCGGATTACCCTGATCGTCTCAAATTAAATTATCCTAACGTTTTCGAGAAACTTTGGCCTGGACCTTGCGTCAAAGCGTTTGATTCGAGGGCGTGCCTCGGGGTTTAAGAGTCCACGATCTAAACTCTGAGAAAGCTTTCCAAGTCCCCGAGGACCCGCCAGTCCATCTTTAGTTCCAAATTCTACGATTTTGCGGTGAACCAAATTGAGATTCTGCAGTTTCGTTGCTACGAGGCCAAGGTCCCGCGATCTTACTCCGAACCAACTCAGGCCGCGTAGATTCTACAGACTTTCAAACTCTGGGGACGTTGAATGTCTTTTTGAAATTGCGAATCTTAATCGTACGAATTTCGAAATCCATGTGAGTTCGCTCGAGGTATCTGTCAAATTTCTCTCCCGTATTCTCTAATTCTTCTAATTCTTCTCCTTCAAATAAACTCAAGATGTACCTTGAGACTTGGTGCATTTCTAAGGCTTTTACTTTTTAGAGACGTTGAATTTTACTTTTTCTCGGATTAGAGGACAAATCTCGACGTAAATTAAAACATCTTGAAACTTCGTACATATTTAAGCTCTCAAAGACTTTAAAATTTTGGAGACATTGAATTTTACCATTTTTCGAGCTTCTGCATCTTATAAATCTTATAAATCTCTGAAATTCATAGTCACTGGTACCGTATCGATATTTATCAGATTCAAAACACTCGACATCGCTCCTATCCTATATGCTATTCGTAGCATATCGTTGTTTCTACCCGATTGTGCAATACCGTACATGTCCGGTATCGTTCCTTTCGAATGGTTGCTATACCATTTAACGCGTGTGGCTTTTGGACAAGCTCCAGCATTTCCCTAGGATAACTGCTAACGATTCTTTCGGTTATCGTAACAAGTATCGTCGAATATCGCATTGCAATCTAATATTACCTCCCTTTGTACTCTTCTCGACTCCTCTAACTTTCAAATTCCTATTCTCTGACATCAATGATGGTGTTTTATACCGAACGCAAGATAAACGCGCGAAGAAAGTAGTGAAATCGTGTTTTGTAATAGATCGATCGTGCGCCTCGGTTTATTCGTTGTTACTTTCCCTGCAAAATTTTATAGGGTGTGGTAGGTTTCCATTTGGAAAAACGTACAGTAGTGCGATTTTTCAAAAACACGAAATGTGTATAGCTACAAATTTTTAAACGATAGGAACAACTCTGCTGTTAATTCCAATAGAGAGTAAATGCAGATAACGCGGATAACGCGAGAAATTAAAAACTAACTCTGTCGCCAAAGCCTCTCGAAGGAATACAAGAAGACTTGCGGATTTCTGACAAATTCGCAAGAACCAATGACTGGCGCGATATTGTCCATTGATCCGCGTCTTATCGTTCAACGATAGACGAAAGTTTCTAGATAAAACAACGAGACTTTTACCGCGCGATATTCGACGAAGAAAAACGAGACCGCAAGCGGTGGCATAAAAGATTCCGGCGCTATACAGTTTAATAGAATTAAACTGTAAGTTAACTTTTTGATGCCTCTTCCTGCTCGCTTTTTAAATTCTGTCCCGAGTTTCGGCGCCATTTAAAGGAACGGGTGGAAATTACTTGACGGCTTGTCGGTTTACTTTTTGGCGGAAAAATAAAGGAAAGGAGGAAAAGAAAACGCGCGACGTAGTAGAACGACGTTCGGAATTGGCGTATCAAGACGGAAAAAATAACGTCTTGTTCGTTGGAAAATTGTTGGAGAACGTTTCGCGGATAACGAGTGGCACGGATACTTATCGTTGGAAACTTATTGCGCGAGATAATGCGCGCGAAAGGAAGCGTATTTAGAAGCGGTGAATCGTGGGAGAGGAAACGAAACGCTAACGATCCTGTAACTTTGGGCAGAAAAGCGAGAGTTTGCAAAAATAGACGAAAGACAGTCGCGAAAAATCGGGGTATAAGGAACAAGTCGACGCGAACGATCGTCGATTACGAAACATCGTTTATCGTTGAAAGAAAAATTCGTATTAATGGGACGTAAGATATGGAATGTGGATGGAGATTGCATTTTATAGAAGGAAGTCTTAAATTCCAAAAATCTGTTGGATCGCCTCTGATAAAACTTTGCTTCGTATAATTTACATGATGCTACAGATAGGAAAATTTTGAAAATACATGTCTTCGTTGAGTAAAACGAGAAATTAATTTATTTTGTATTCGTACCATTAATGCGGCTTTATTGAAAATTAGATTCTAATCGTTGACAAAATGTTTAACGTTCCCTCGATAAAATCCTTAGAAATCAACCCTTCACGCCTTTAACCGATAATTCAATTTTTGTTGTGCATCGATTCTTCTCTCGTGTATTCAAATTTTTCTGTATTAATTTTCGCTTGAAAATTTGACCGCAGAGAGATTTGTAACAAAATTTCACAACAAATAAAGCTGGTAAGTTCTCAGAAATCTGGAATTTTTAAAATACACGTAATTCGAAAAACAGTCGATAAAGGTTAATAAAAGCTGAAACTATTTTTGGCAATTCCAGTTTTATATTCTAGAGAAAAAACATAAACCAGTTTCAATAATTTTACTTTCGAATCACGAAATAACAAAAATTTGGTTTCACACCGGACGACAGCACGAATCAAAATATTATTAATTTTCCGCTTTTCGAAGCTTCCACCTTTTCCACCATTTTTTGTGTCATCTATACCCCTCTCTCTCTCTCTCTCTCTCTCTCTCTCTCTCTCTGTATTTATTCACGAAACAAATAAATAAAAATTTCGATGTACGATATCACATTTCTCCGACGCATTGTACAATATAACCTAACGCGATTTTACTTAATTTCTCGACGACTATGGAACTGCAAACTTTCAGATTCATAGAACGAGCGAGTTCGTTGGGGAAAGTAACACACAAAGAGCTTGGATAACTTCGTTAGAGAGCCTCTTCGTTGAATTTCATGAAACACGGAGAGAAATTTCCACAGGATTTTTGTGTGTAAAGTTAAATGGATATTTAGAAAGGATCTGTCAATTCACGATGCATTTTCTCGAAATAGGCGTGAACGTTCTTAGGACGATACGAAAAGTTACGGATTAATGACGTTCGCGCGGGACCGGTTTCAAAGTTGTCTGACAATAAACGGTCCATTTTCACTCGCGGCACGTTTCCCCTGTTTCTACTGCGTTTCGACGTTTCCTCTCTCGTTAATTATGCCTCGTTAAGCAGTATTGTGACTCGAAACGTGTTATTTTGGAAATTATTTTGACAAAAGTCACTCGAACTCGAAAAGCTGGAATTTTAGTAACGATTTCAGTCGCAATCGCATTTTCATTTCCAGTTTATCCGAATATCCATAACTCGAGTACTCTAATATCCGAACGCTTTGCCTTCCGAACGTAATATTTCCCATTAACGGATGCACTTTTCCGTTTCCAATATGTACATATTCTATCGGTGTTCTTTCGCTATCGTTGTCATTATCACGAATTCTGATTGCAAGAATTTAGTATGAAATTAGTAGCGTTCTAACTGTCGTAACAAAATACGACGTAATTAGAGAAACTCGAACGTGACGCGAGTACGACAGAATTGGGAAAAATTAGCGATGCTGGAAAAGCCACGATCACAGACATCGGAGAACAAAAGCTCGATATCGAATCGATCGTCGAAAGCACGTAGATTCCTCGGGCGCTGGCAACGATAGAAAAATCTTAGATACACCGATGTAACGAAATGGTTTCGTTGCGATAAAGACGACGATAACGACGATTCTCTATACAAGTGGAAACAGCAAACGAAACGAATAACGGAGAGGTGCTTTCTCATGCCGAAGCATTCGCGTGGTACTCGAAAAAGGACTTTGATGGTTCGAAGTAGAAAAATAATGTAATTCTATGTATCGTAGTTATTTGCGTCGAAGAGGTTACGTGACTTAGCAGCCAACGAGATACGATATCTATAAATATTTCAAGAATCCGTCGGTTAACTTTAATCTGGACTTGAATCGATGGAATTTCATACGAGACGAGCGAGTGTTCCGTCATCTGAAAATTCCATTATCCAAATTGTTTTGTCTCCCTATTAACTCGAGGCTCTATACCCGTATACCAGTGTTTGTTTTTCTTTCTTTTTTCGTCTTTCGAAAGAAATAATCGGGAGAAAGATGTTCGTATTCTTGTAATAGAGGGAATACGTTTCTATCGTTTATGCTGTAATAAAAGAAAAATTTCAATGTAAATTATAATCTTCAATTATATTAATGCTACTTGTCGAGAAAAATATCCGCGGGGATGATATTCAAAGGAACGCTTTTCAACATTAATTATGTTTTGCGATCGCAAGTCGCAATGGAAACGTATTTCCGCGGTATGAATAAATTTTTGTCTGGCCCCCTTAACGAAATTAATGGAAATGGAATAAATTACGATTTCTCAATCGCGTTAATTTTACCTCTTCTAGCTCTCGAGGGAATTATTATCAATTAAATTGATTAATCTTTTCCGACAAAATTGATTTATCCCGCGGTTATAATTAGAACTGTTTACGATAACATCCGAAGAATTATTTTCTTATTTCAGTGCCACATATAAATCCCTGTCAATTTTGTTTGCGCAAAGTTAATTAAGATTTCATTCAAAATACACGACTGTCCTCCGATCCTATTAGTTTCGCTCTTTGAAAAACCAACGTCTCTTGAAAGTTAAATCGAAAAGAAAGTTTTTGCATTCCTGTATTACGAGTACATTTCTATCGACCACTTCCAATAAGATTAATAAAAAAAGCAACAGACTATATTACGGAGATTATATATTACGGAGAAATTGACGATATTACGTGTAACTTGAAATTATGATATTTTATATTAAAACGTACATTTCATAAAGGACATATCGCATTCATCGTCACCGTCCTTTTTCGTCCCCTATCGTCCGAAAAGAACGTAAAAATCTTAGATCTCAAACTTTTATACGATCGGATGACGTATTTGTTGTTCGGATTTCGATCGTATTTTTATTAATATATCGCACTTTATACTCGCCAACGTTTCGTGATCGTTCCACTTCGCTTCTTCTGGACAGATTCGACAATTTTCAGGAAATGTCGTAATAAAGCACCGAATGCCAAGAAAAACACGATTGAATTCCGAAGAGCCACGAGTACGTGGTTTAATGATCATCGGCAGAGAAATATGTGTGCGCGAACCAGTCAATAAGCCTAATCACGCGTAATCTGGCTAACCGATCTCGCAGCCGGATGCGTAGATAGTTAGATCAACCTCGGAAACGCAAGACAATGAGGATCGCCGATACGGTCGGTTGCAGGAACTGGGAGCGGAGTCGATCGCGCGTGATCGATTGTTCTCCAAAAACTACGCCTCGATGTCTTCGTTCTGGTCGATCGTCGCTTCCAGCCGAAATAACTTTACGACGCGTACACCTTTCCAGGACCTTTGATATTCCTCTTAGTGTACAATAGTTGGAAACCTATGCAACTCACTGCGAATCTCGATCGTACAGAAACTTTCGAACGCAATTGGCTTCGTGCACAAAGAAGCGTCCCGACTATTTTTATTCCATCCATTTTTCCTTTTTATCTCCTCCACTTTTTTCCATTTTTTTAATCGTGGCAGCGTTACTTTTATAACGTTTTTTCTTTCGAATCGCGAATGATTTTACAGGGAAGGAACGTTAACCATACGCGTAACGGTCCCTGGTAAATAAATCATTTTTTTTCAAAGGGAAATGAAAAATTCTCTTTCTTTTTTTCTGCTACTAGTCGACGCCGCTCGATATTCTCTATTATTTATTTCGCCGAATACAGACCGTGAAACTTAATCCCGATGGAAAAGAGAACGGGAGATTTGGCTTGTTTTCGAAAAACGAGAGGGAAATGAAAATCGTGGAAAGTCGAATCGAAATCGTATCGAGACTTACAAAGGCGAACCGGTGAAATACGCACGAATTGTGTTTCGATTTGAAGAGGAAATAATGCCATCAACGAAATAGCCATTCGCAGGCTCTCGAGGTGGATTCAATCGGCTGTGATCGATTGTTCCACACAAATTGCATTTCCTTCTCCGGACAACCTGAAGGACATCCAGGAGTTACGGTAATGTCGTTTAAAAGAATGTCATTATCGCGACTCCTCTTGCGAGTGTATTTGTTACCTGATGCCGGCTTTACTCGTGAAACATAAATTCCAATTAAATGGAACGATCGAGAAAATTGTAAAGCCAATAACGTATCGAAAGTGAAATCCTATAAAGTTGGATAAATCGAACAAGATATATATATATATAAGTATAGGAATGTAAGAATTATCGAACCTATTATTGGACAATTGGATTACTTAGACTCGATGTTTTGGGGGCATTTTCTTTAGTTTCTATACATGGAAGTTACACATTTTTTTTTTAATTCGACCTAGATTTTAACCAAATTCTGTCTAGATTCTTTCTTAATTTTTTTTTTTTTTTTTTACTTTAGTTAAATACAGACGAAGCCACAAAAATTTAAACACTTCGACGGATGTTATCTATGGATTTTTTCGAAGACGAATCGAATCATAAAATTTCTTTCGTCCAAGTGTGTATAAGTGTCTTTTGCCCCTTTCCTCTCTGCGTACCTAGATTTTCTCTACCTTTTATTGATATAAATTCTTAAATTTTTAAACGTACGATCTAATACCAGAATATAAACGAACGTTATCGAATGCTTCTCACCGTTAGTTTCAATCGATTACTACTTTACATTCATTTAACAGATAAAATGTTCAATTATTGATTTAATCGATACACCGATTTCATTCGCACATTTTTCTCCTTCTCTGTTTAACAATTTTTCTAGTTCTAGTAACTGTAAATCTAACAACTACAAACATTTATATAACATTTATGTGGGATGGTGTGATGTTAGTAAAAGACGTGGCTGATTGTTTATAAATGTTGTCAAAATATGTTAATATTGTCAAGGAGTGTTGTGAGCATTACCAATGTTTGTTATGGGAAAAATGAGCGTGGTAATGCAGTCAGAGTTGAATTAATCGTGGTCGAGAGAAGTTCATCGTGCTGCTGTGACGTAAAAATAGTGATAAGCGAGTTCGTGATACGCGATATTATATTCTATTTTGTGAGAGTGTAACAATATTGTGTTTATCATACTGTTTTTTCTGTTAATTTATAATAAATATTCCTACATTTATATGAAACTGCCATCTTCAAAATTATCATTGGTAGAGTTTTAACTAGTTTAACTTAATTACAGATCTCTACATTAATCCATTATTTGCCAATTTTGTCTTCACCCAAGCATCGTAGTTTCTGGACACAATGAATTGTCCCAAACGCAAATTCGTCTTAAAGCATAAACGCAAACCTATGGCCTACGTCCTATGAAAATGGATGAACAGTAAAAATGTATCGTCCCAAACGCAAATTTGTCCTTAAAGCGTAAACGCAAACCTAGGGTCTACGTCCTATGAAAATGGATGAATAGTAAAAATGTATTTTCAAAATAACAAACGTACGACGTTATGTACTTTTTATCGAAGAAGAAAATCGCTATTCGAAGATCACAATCAGGGCTAGAGCGACATAAATTTCTCTTTACGATCCGTGTCTCTAATAGATTTTATACCGCCATTTTCGTCTATATTCCCAGCTTTCTAATCTCAGCAGCTTCTTCGTTCCGACTAGCTAAACTTGCCGACGATTCGATCTACCGCAAAAGAAACAAAACACGTTCGCAAACGACTCGACCTGCTTCTCCCAACGACGTAAAGTCGAGCTCATTGCCCAATTTACCAGCACACGAAGGATCTTAGCATCGGAGAAAGAGAAGATCACCGGATTTTGCAACGCACCGTCAAAAACGCGATCGAACCTCGAAGAATCAGAAATGCGTGGTCCGACGATCAACGCGCGTACACGCGTAATCCGAGGTACAGCTCGATGACACGTGTTTTCGATTAAGCTATTTTCATCGCGGACTGACTTTCTTACAGTTTCTTCGAAATTCCGACGATACGTCGTTTAACATAATACCTATACGCGATTCGATTTTTACCCCTGCTGAAATAGAAACACTCGTCTTCGAAGTTTGAAGCTTTGACGCGTAATTAACGCCGTAGTAAGGCTGTCGTAAAAGGTAACTTTTTCATCGATTACGGACAAATTGTCCTTACAGAGTTTCGTAAACTAATATGTCGCGTGAAACGACTGGAAGAATCTCGTTTTAAAGAGAAACGTAGTCCTCCCCTCGGCGTTCTCGAACGAAGACAACGTGAAAAATATTTATATAATATCGGTGATTTCGCTGTCCAAACTGTCATATATCGTAACTTTTGCCGAGTTGTTTGTTAGCATGCGCCGGCAGAAAGTACACACAGCCAAGAAACGTCTTCCTCGAGGGAGAATCTCGGGCAGCGTGACTGCGCGAAAAATACGACTTTTCAGTCTTGGAGCGTCTTACTTTTCAGGGATACTATCGCGCTACGAATACTTCGAGAACACGATCGAAACTCGAACAAGCACAAATACGTCATCTTAACGAGCTTTTCTGAAAGTAAATTACCGCGATGGAGGACAGTGAAGGGGTAGGAACGGAGATAGTCAGAGAGTGCACCGTAATTATCCTTACTCGACCAGGTTGCGGACCATACTTTCAGCCGGCGGCGTTTCTTAACTTTATTAATTGCCGTGGCTTCGTTGCGGCAATTTGATGCAGCTAGATCGTTACAAGTTAAGCAGCCCACGACGCCATTACTTGCTACACGTGTGCGCGTCGCAAGTTAACACGACGCAATTACTTAAGCCAAGTTCACGTAAGGCGGTCGTCTATTTCCGCGGACCGAAGCGATCCTGCTGCTCCGTCTACGCTTTGGCGTACCGAGCGTCACTAAGTTTGATTCGCAATTATCGGTCCGTCTCGGTCACGTTCCATCCTCGAACACGAATGGCACGTTGTCGTCGCTATGTTTCGTCGCTAGCGCGTGTCTGCACCGATATCTCTTCGATATCTTTAGCGAGATTAAAGACGTAAACGAGTATTCTTCCACCGTTGGCCGATTGCCCGTCGATTCGAAAATTCAACGTCCGAATGCTTTAAAAACGCCGCAAAAGTGCTTTCTCGATCGGTGAATGTAAATTTACGAACAGATTGCTCGATGACCGTACGAACCGACGATCTTACTCCGTGTTCTTGCTCGTTCGATCTAACCGAAAGTTGCGTTGGGTGCTCTGAGAACGCACCTTTATGCAAGCATTTTATGTAACTTTTTTTTCCGTTGACTTTTGCCTCTTGTTATTACGGTTTGTCGTACGTTTTGCTCTTCAACCATTTATGCCAGATGAAAGCAAAAAACTACCTATCGACGATCGATCGGTGGTGAATTTTCGCACATTTTTTGTGGTCCCCTGTCTTTTCGTACGAAGTTTTCTATTACAATTTCATAAAACTACTTCTCTTTTTCTTCTTCCCTTCATCTTGCTTTTTAACGTCAAGTACAACCAGAATGACCAAAGTTTACACGCGAACGATGGGAATTTTGATTCTGTTACTTGATCTCAATACGCACCGATCGGTTTTCTTCTTCGTAGAGTGCTATATGATCTTTGATTATTAACGTCTAAGGAAAATACGAATCGGTCACATCGTTGAAAATTCCGAGATAATTTGCAAAGTGGTCGTTTCAATCCTCTCGACAACGTCGAGATTCGTTGCTATTTATTAAAAACTCGAAAACAGTTAAAAATATATAAATCGTAAAAAGTGGTTTCCTCGGGAAAAGTTTCTAAATCGGAAGATATCGTTTCATCGGACTATCGAGTAATATTATCTTATATCATTTTCTTAATCTCTAATTACGACTATGATACGACGTGACACGCGAGAATTTTATTCAACGTTCAGTCAGGCTTTTCGCTCGTTCTCGCTTAAGTACCATCCCATTATTGCTATATCCAAAGAAAAGAAGGTTTTCAGGTTTTCCGACTCTTCTTGTATAATACCAGCTTTATCTGTACGTTAACGCGAGAAAGTAAGAAACGCGCGAAGAGAACATTCGGTATTAAGAACTTTCACTGCGTTTTTGCCATTAATGGTAGAAATTTCACATTCCGAAAAGGAAGGAACGCGGTATAATCGCGTATATTCTCCTTTATCGATACAGCCATAGAAGGAGAGCCGTTAATGAGAAAAACCGTAACCAAATAAAAAATAGCTTGACTTTTACAAATTCAACAGCCGATCTTCTTCGCTCTCTTTGCGCTATAGATAACATTTTTCAGAAACAAAATTTCTACGCCGTTAAGATCGATCTTCGTTTAACTAATTTCCGTCAAATGCATTTTGTCGATCGTTTTATATACATTAATTAACGTAAAAATAATATCGTAACATCAAATTGAAAGTCGATCGAAAGTTGATCGTTTTCGGAATAATTATTTTTCATTTACGATTAATATAATCTCGAATCTAACTGACAGTTACGAGTAAACCTTTAATCAGCGAATCTTTAATAACAAAGGGCTTGTTACGGTCGGACGGTTTTTGTCGTTTCCAACGAAGGACGGGAGAGTTTTTAATGTTTCACAAAAGCCAGCCGAGCCGGAAATAATGGTCGGTCGACGAACCGTCGTTTCCCGACTTGACCACGAGTAATTAATTAATACGAGAAAAGATTAGCGGAGGATGTGCGCGATACGGACAAAAATGTCCCATTTTCTACGTTTCGTTGTTACCGGGCTTTCAAATAGAGTCGCGGATTACTCGAATAGCCAGCTACTCGCTCGCTTTACAAAACATTCATATATTTTTCTCTTTTAGGAAAACAAGTATCGCAGCAGGTAATTCGTAAACAAGCGAATTTTAATTGTATTTTATTCGTCTATTAAACCAAATTTATATCAATTTAATTTAATTATTAATTTAAGAAAAACTCTACTTAAGAAAGGTACTACTACCTTTTATTATAATACGATACGATAAAAACGATGTTACTCTTACTTGTTATACCAGTAATTAGTACTAATTACAAAAATAAAGCTTAACCTAAATAAACGTTTTCAAAAAAAAAAAAAAAAAAAAAAAAAAAATGACACGAAAACAGGCTACAGCGATTCATTGATAAACAGGGGACTGTATTCACGTTTTATCACATCTGTCGCTATGTTCCATTAACAAATTGCATTCGAGAATCGTATGTTCCGAAGGATACAAAAACACGTCGCAATGTTTAACGTGTCAGGAGATTCTTATTTACGTTCCATTATATCTGCCATTAAAGCGTATTAATAAATTTTATTCAACGATCTCGCGTCGAACAAGCCGAAACGGGCTACGGTAATTAATTCGTCGGGAATAAAAAGGACCTTATTTACGTTTTGTCGCATTAGCGAATTATATTCGACAGTGGTACTTCGTTTTGAGAAGCACGACACAAAAACAAGATATAAAGAGCTATCTCTGAAAAGAACATCGTTTATGTTTCGTTATATTATATTTATCGGTTACACATGTCGGTTCATTTTATTCGATCGTATCTTTTCAAAGAACGTCGTCGAACGCGTTTCACCGGCTCAATGGAAAAAAGCGATCAAAGAGATTTCCTTTACTTTCGGGACCAAATCTGCGAGCTATTAATTCGATGAACCATAAATCGCCAGCTTGCAGATATGGATGGATGGAACACTGTGCGTTTTTCTACACAGCCCACTCATTTATCGGTGGAGATTTGGTTAGCTCCAACAGGTATATGTAAGTAAATGAACTAGTTTTTAGCGGATCGCCGCGGAACGCTGCCAATTTTCTGCGATTGCCAAAACAGTTCACTTTCACCGTTTTATTGGTTCGTTCATCCGCGAATCCAAATTTATGCCTAATACAAAAATTAGAATTCGAAAGGCGATCGTTGAGCGGAGGTAGCTGAATTTTTGTTCTCTCGTATCGTAGTTGATCGGTGATTTTACCGTCACCGGTGCCAATTTCGATTTTTCTATTTGTCCGCTCTGATAAATGTTACAGTTGTAAGCTCGATGTGTTATTACCGTGATACCGTATGTACGATCATCGACACAACGTTCGATGATTGTATTCAGAATAGTTCTTACAATAGTCGAGATTCGCTTTATATTTCTTAAAGTCGTTTCACTTATTTACACCGAAGCAATTTTCTTGCAGTTTGTATGCCAATTCCGGATAATTCGATCAATAACGTTGGAAAATTTCTCCTCGTAAATAGTTTCCCAGTAATCCTCCTTTGATTTCACGAAAAGATAACTATTTAACCTGGCGATTTTGTCTGACAAAGTCCCAGACGAGATTTAACTTCCGATCGTCTGTGTCGATTTTAATCTGAAACAATTTCAACGAAAGAATATACGAACACGTAATTACTCTGTATCTTCTATCGCGATACTTTTATCGGATCTTTAATAATCCTTCGTGTTACTACGTACGCTCCGTTTCAATTTCAATTTCTAAATAATTGAATTTCGATCTTTCGACCTTTAATTAACTTTCATCCACTTCGCGCAATCAGTGTAGCTCTTTGCGTTTTTCTATACTCGTTGAAAGAATTTGCAAATTCCCAACTATCTGTCTTTCCCCGATTTGGTAACAACAGAAAGAAACTAGATTAAGAGAGGAAACGAACAGGGATTAAATTTGATTTCTCGGAAAACCAAGCGTCGCGCCAACGACTTACCGAATCGCATGCCATCCACTTTTCCTATTCCACCACCGCATGCCACGTAATTTTTGACCATTTTCTCGAATTAACACCAAGAGACGAATTAAATTAAAAAAGAAACAGAACACGAACAAAGATTAAATTCGATTTCTCGAAAAACCAAGCGTGCTATATTCGTTTCTATCATTTCACCGCATTCTGTATAATTTTTGGCGTTTCGAGTTTCCTCGAATTAACCCCAAGGAACGAATTGAATTAAGGAAAAAGAAAAAAATGAACGGCGATTAACTACGATCTCTCGAGAAACGACTTTGCTCAACGACTAGTTTTCTTTTATCACCTTTTCCGCGATCCCTACTCCACTTGTCCGCTATATCAACCATTCACCTACCGCTTCATGCGACGAATCGCTCTTCTACTATTTCGTCGTATTCCGAACGATATTGCACACGTTTGTTCCATTTTGAGACAGTTAGAGGAATCGCGTGCTACGCCTTGCGAGTCTTCCACCGGCGCCGAATTTCACCGTCTCTCGTCGGGACGTACTTGATTTCGCTCATCCGGAAAACCTTAGCGAAGCATCAGGTGCTTGCAGGTGCAAGGTTAAATTGAATAGGCGCTCGCGAATATCAACGTCATCGTGTTACACGAGCAGAGGGAGTTTAAGCCTCCTTCTTCCGGCACATGCCGAAGTAAACACGGCGTCGCGACGCGCGAATAAGAACGCGAACGTTTCCTTTCTCTTTTTTTCTCGCTATTTCGTCGCGTCATATCGCGACTTTACCTGTAGCGATCCTCCTTTTTACTACCTTGGCTTTTGCCTACGAAAGACACCGCGAAAGCTCAACGACCGACGTGAAGTAATCGGAAAGGAGTCGTACGAGATTACGAGCGTTTACGGAAATTCGTATTTTTACGACATTAACTAAAAACGTAGAAGCTAGTGATTTTCAATTTCTTTAATTTAAAATGTTTTTAATCGGACGCTTTTAACGAGATACTTTCGATATACGCCCCGGGATAAATGTAAAAAGAAATCTAAGAATTCGATATATCGCTAATGACAAAATTATATCAACTCGAAGAGTGGAAATTACTGGAATTTTAAATAGTTTGGAGTAGACGATTACGATTACGATATTTTTTCTCTCGCAAGCAAATAGCGTAATACGCATTTAATACGTATACCAACGTATATATAACCAACGATGTAACGTTTTATGCTAATTTTAAAAAGTGAAAAGGATCGTGAACGAATATGGGTTATTGTTTGCTAATTCGTCAATTAATATCAGGTATTAGAGCCAATCTAATCTTCGTTTATCTATTGATCGTATAGGTTACGAATTACTTCATGCGAGACATCTATTCCTTAACCATTGCCAATTCGAGCAACGAATTAGCTCGTTTTCTTCTATTAATAGATCGATACACCGGTCTTCGTATTTACGTTTTTTCCTCCAAAAGATTATAACCTTTCTCGACGTTGTTGGGACTTTTTAACGTTAAAAAAATATCGGAAATCTCGACAAATCTCGTTTCAATCTAGGCGTTAAATATTTTCTTAGAAAATGGAAAGTATCCGTTTCGATAGAACGTAAAAAAATCGTTAGCGATTCTTCGAGAATTCTCGATCCTTTTCTTTCTTTCGATCTTACGTTAAAAATTTCCTCGAAGGAGAAAAAAGCTTTTTCGTCCGCCAAAACTAAAGCGAAAAATAAAGCGATCGAGACGCGAGGATTCCAAGATCTCGAACTTGGAAGGTCGCCCGAGAAGGATCGGAACGCGACAAAATGGAAAGTATCGGAAAAGAGAAATGGCGAGGCCAGACATCAAACGAATCTCCACCGAGCAACACCCTCGAAATCAGCGACAGTTCGCACCCGACAATCGTTAATTCGTCGTCAAAGTATCGCGGGGACAGGCGCCAGGGTATCCATTAAGAGCAGTGAAAGCGGCTGGTTGTATCGTTCCCCGTCGTGTTTCCCTTATCCACCTGTTCGCAGCATTGTTTCTGACGCATTACGCGGCACTTTATTCCTGTGGGAAATCGCGTTACCGAGCGCTTCTCCTCTTCTGCGGAGACAATACGTGAGAAGATGTAGATCGATGCGTTCGCTGCACCGGGATCGATCCCGACAGCGTTCTCACGGGACAGTCTGTACATATGCGCGTTTCCGCTCGAGGAAGCGACTTCCGTCGAATTCCATCGGCCATTCGTCCTGTACCGGGTGTCCCATTATTCGCGTTTTAACGTTTGAATCGGTGGTTCTTAACACCGTTTATCGTACAAGGTATGGAACAGTCGAGATTCCGTTCCATTGGTTTGGATACAGCAGCGTAAAGATAGGGTACACAGGGTGAAACACGTAAATTGTTACGATCCGTACTCTCCGAAATCGTTATAGAAACGGACGTGAAATTTGGTCGCGTTGAATGATTCAGGGGGCTAACGATAAATTTAAGTAAGCAAGTGCCAATTTTTCGAAATAGAAGTTACAGCGATGAACAATTTTTTAAGAGCAATTTTCGGTTTTTTCTCACTCGCTCGTTAACGTCTATATTCCAAAGAAGGTACGAGCGACGAAAGAACGAGAAGAAAATAGATCGCAGCGTTCCTTGGTACTTCAAAGTATGTCATATAGCGATAAATCAAATTTTTAGATATCGTTGTATTTTCCCCTCGTTTTTATCAACGAGTGTTTGTCTGTCTTTTGCACTGAAATAAATACAAACGAACGTAAAATGAATGTAATACGTACGGGTGCCTTTAAACGATATTTAATACTAAGAATCACGCTGACATTCTCTCCATTCGATAATTCATACAGCTTAAATTCAACTCCACCTAAAAGGTCTTATCTCGATCGCGATAGTAAATCAAATCATCGGACAGTGAATCCTTTATCGTGGAAGAAAGTTCGTCGGAAGCATAGCACAAGACGGCATTTTCCATCTGGCATAGCGCCAAATCAGTATGTAATTTACCGTCTCCGTTTTGCTTACTTCCGTGGCGGTCACAATGCGTTCTCAGGCTGCACGGGAAACTGGGTCAAGAATAGGTTGAAGGGAAAATACCACGAATCCCGACAACTTTCGGTATTTGCTCGCCGTTTGAATTATCGATTGCATATTCAGGTAATTTCATTGGGACAATTGTAAGTAGCAAGAGATCGAGACGAATCGAAGGTAATAATTATCCTCGAACGAAAGTTAATAAGCAGATCGATTTCTCTTTTAATTAATGTATAGATAAGTAAGAGATTGAAACGACAAGGGTGAATAAAAAACGGGTAATACTTAACAATTTGACCGATATCTTCGAGCTTTTTCAAGCTTCAATACGTTGGAAAAGATTATTTGAAAAGATAAAGTATCGTTTAAAAAAGCGTCGCGAACGATATAATTTTATGTAACGATATAAAACAAAACCTAAGCTAAAACCAACTGTTATTTCCAACTATTATTACGATCGTAGACCTTAAATAAACGATACTTACGATTGTTTGCGACATTTTTTAAAACGATATTTTGTCTTTTCAAGTAGCCCTTTTCAATGTTATCGAAGTTTCAAGCAAACCGATCAAATTATAAAGCATCGCCAAAAGTTTACTCGTGCAACATCCAGTACCGAATGGAAACACGTGTAAAACGATCAATGAGAATAAGTTTATCGATGTATCGATTCAAAGGTCTTCCCACGTCCATTACGATGACGTGTTTTTCGGCTGTTGCTACTTCCTTTCTTCAATAAGAAAGAAGGTTTCTCGGATAGAAAAGAAACGATTATTTTTTGAGAATATTTTTTGAGAACAAACGATCGATGAGGTTTTTCTTTGTGAATTACGAATATCATCGTCCCATAACTTCGTAAAGCGCTAATCATCTATCGTATGATTTTCTTCAAGTTCGTAAATAACTTCTCTCGTCACTGGCTCTCGTAAATCTCGTTTTTTTCTCCTCTTCCTACGTAACTATTCGCGCCCGTAACGTGGTAATTACTGGGTGTTAGTCGCGTGTTATTAGAATCAATATTTTTGTTCTGTCAGACAGTCGCGGCGCGATAGAAAGACACTCTGTAATCTCCTGTTACGCTTAAAACGACACTGGACTTATATAACGAAAAGAAATCGTTGACGGGAAAGATCGGAACGTCGTCGCTTTAAATTAATTCGAAAAGATCGCGAATGGGAAATCGTAGAAATGCCCGATGATTTAAACGATGTAAATTAGTAAATACACCGCGTGTAAATTCATACCGAGTTCTAATGATCGAAAGCCATCAATCACGTGACGTAACAAGTAGCGTACTATTAAATTGCCATTAAGTACTCCGTTCGTGGCAATTATCAGCTTCTGTTTCTGCCAACAAGAAGAAGAATGATGTACGTATCGTCGATCTTAATTTCTTTTCTCGTAGCCACGCGTAACGAGTTCGTTAATAAGGTGTTAAAGTTTGTTTCTTCGACAAAAAGTGACATTGCAAACCTTGCGCTTTTCGATCGTAAGTTTTCGCCAAGTTCCAGAGCTAGTACGCGACGAATGGAAAACTTTTCCAATGCTCGATCGATACAAGCTCGAAATCAAGCGAATTTTCAGCGAATTAAGGCGTCTGTCCCGCTTCCTACCTCCTTTGTATTCCTGTTTGAGAAACTCTTATTGCCGATGGTTTGAGACGACTCTCGTCAGATGCATTCTTTAGTTGCACGACGTTTCTTTTCTTCGGTGTGACTTTAATTGAAGAAATCGAGCCGTCCTTTCTTCGTTGCGTATTAAAATTCCCTTCCGTGCTCGTGATTCGCGATAGTTTAGCTTCAACGACTCTTCAAACGCATCGTATACTTACTTTTCTCTTTGTCGTACTCTTCGTATCTCCTTAACGTCGCGCAACGTATCTGCTAACGAAATACGGATGGAAAGGAACAAAAGCACGCGGTAGTACGAAAATGTCCGTCACTTAGTCGAAAATAACTCTGCAAGTGCGAGCGCACCATCTATCACTTTAACATGCTCACTTAAAGCTTCATCGTGTACGCATCGCACGTGCTAATCAAGCGAGCTTAATTTAACCCGTAATCCATAACCGATTACGATCCGCGTAATAAGGCTGTCGTAATTAATATAGTCAAGTATCTCGAGGAATGTCTATTTCGTGTTATTTTTCGTCCACGTTACACCCGATACCGACGTTCATTTGCTTCCGAATCGAAACTTTTATTAACACATTTACCGGCCAACGTATTTTTTAAGCTGATGTTCCATTCGCGATAATTGAATTCTACGTTAAAACGAACAACGTAACGCGTAACTGAATTTACGGTATTGAGCTTTAAAAAATAGAATATGTAACGTAGTTCGAACACTTTGGTTGGCGCATATTGCTGCAATTTCGTGAAAATGCGCGGAATTAAATATCGCGCAACGTAAAAGTGACAGCAGCAATTCGTATCTTTAAAATTTTATCTCGTTTATCTATTACAGCACTATCGTGTTTTAGCGCTGTGCATATCGTTAATTTGCAATTGCGTATACCTACGTAGAGCTGGTCCGAGTAAGAATAAGGCTAACGCTAAAACGGATTAAAGTATCTTTCAATTCGACCAAATCCTATCGTTTACCGTAGGATCGTGGAAATACGCGCGATCGAATTTTCTTAAGTTAAGATAATATCCTTCCGGTTGCGTATTCGTTTATGGATCCGATTCTCTCGATTTCTAGGTAACTTAGAACTTTTTAAAACGTTCCAAAATCGTACAAAACCTGTCAAATATTTCGTCGACAAAATTCCGCTGACAAACTTTTTATCGACAACGCGGATAACCTACTGATCGACGATCCTGCTTGTTGCCAAAATCCAGGAACCGATCTTCCAACATCCTTCGTAAGAATCATCGACGAAAACCGAATTCGCTCGGATGTAGCGAGAGAACCGAGGCGAAATCGGTCGTTAAATTGGCAAGGGAACAGGAGACGAAGAAAAGGTGGTATTACCGTCTCCTATTAATTCGACGATTAGCTGTCGCGAGGGCAGCAGTCAAACGAGAGAGAGAGAGTAGACTAATTCCAGGTTATCCTCGTCCATTCTTCGTCCCAACTCGACTTCTTCTTCCGTTCTCGTACACTCTGCTCCCTTGTTCTTCCGTCTCTTCGTTCTCTCCGGCCTTTCCACGATCAGGTTAATTAACTCGATTATCGTTTTCTTTCTTTCTTCCGTTACAGGTGCGCACCTTGTTCGTGAGCGGCTTGCCGATGGACGCCAAGCCGAGGGAGCTATATCTGCTCTTCAGAGCATACGAGGTGAGTCTTGATTATTTTGCAAGTTAACCTCACCGGCCACCGTACGACTGGGGTACGACCTAACGTTAAGGCTGATCTAACGTTTTTCAAACTAGCATTACTTTTTTACCAATGCTCCTCGCAGCATACGACGCGAGTCTCGATTATTTTGCGAGTTAACTCGACTTGCGACCCGTAATTGGGCCATGACCCGACGTTCGAGCTAATCTAACGTTTTTCAAAGTAATCCTACTTTTTTACCGATGCTCCTCGGGGCGTATCGGACGAGTCTTGATTATTTTACAAATTAACCTAATCGGTGAAAGTATACGAAGTACTAGTCTTTTACTAACGCTCTTCGGAGCATACGGGGTGAGTTTTTTGATTATTTTACGAGTTAAATTAACTGGCCGCTGTGCGATCGAGGTATCACCTCGTACTAAAATTAACCTAACGCTTGCGAAACTGATATTGATTTTTCACCAAACGCGTCTATTTTCAGTATCGTTTTTCTTTTCCTTCTTTTTTCTCTTTCTTCTTTCTTTTTTTGTTATATACTATGGTCTTTCGTTCTAACGAAGGTTCTGTTCCACTCAAACGTGGACTTTAAAATATAAAAGCGATTCAACGTTGCTATAATAATTCTTCGGTATACTACCTATACTATATGGTTCGAACACGCGTTTATCGTTGTGCGACTCAAGTTAAAGAAACGATTTACCTTTAGTCGTAATCTGAGAAAATTTTGCTCTGAGAAAAAAGAGCGGAGTGTTCCTGTCGAGTTGTTCCGTCGAGTTTATAAATCTTTTATATCGTTTATCGGAATTAACGCGAATAGGTATTACGCACTGTATGACGAGAAAAGATATCGATGGAATCGCTTGAAACACGACGAGTAATCTACTTTGCTTAAATCCAAGTGTCGAAGCACGAGAAGCGTGTTACGTTCTAAAGTTCCAAAATCACCCTGATCGACGATTGCGTTCCATCGTTCGTTGTTCAATTCGTTTCGACTTTCACCGATCGATGATAATCTCAAACGTGTATGCGATAAAATCGTAAAATTTAGAAAATTACGAAATCATAAAATCTGGAGAATTAGAAAATCACAAGGTCGTAAAATTTAGAAAATCAGAAAATTACGAGATCGTAAGATCTAGAAAATTACAAAATTACAAAATTACAAAATCGAATTTAGAAAATTACGAAACCGTAAAAGTTATTCTCGCGCGAATTTTGCGCTAACGATACAAAGAGAAAAAATGTCTATTCGAGGATTTTTCAAAGTTCGAGATATATAGCTGGAGAAGTAACGACGTTGACCACGGTTTTTACCCAGAAATCGGAGTAGATATCGCGCCGGAGAATCCGTACGAATCGTTAAAGAGACGCGATAAGGGTCGAAGAACGGAGTACATTTCACCTAACTTTCCCTCTTCCAATCGTGAGTTTTCAGATAAACGGGTTATTCGGCATTCGATTACGTGATTTCATCATCTCCTTCGTCGTAACACTCTGCAACTTACTTCTCTAGGGAGAGGCAGGTGATTCGACTTGCCTAAGCTTAAACTCGATCGAAATTTGTCGCAGGTGTCGGTTAATCGACTTTGGGTCGACTTAAGTAAACGCCGACTAATAGATTCGCGTACTTACATGTAAGTACGCTTTCTCTGCCTTTCTTTCCTCGTAGTCTACTGTTTTTTGTACGTGTTCTTTCCAATTTGTCATTTCACTGATAAATAAATAACGATAGTCGTACGTGTACCGCAAAATCGTAAGATCGATTCATTCATCTCGTTGATTCATTCATCTGTCGTAATTTATTAATCTTTAGATTATTGAACTTTCGTACAAATTACTTGACACTTTGAATTTTAAAAAGGAATACGGAATACTTCTTATTTTATCTCTTTATTTACTTATTTCTCAATTTTTAAATAATTATCTAATTATTCTAACTAATAGCTGTCGTTTTACTTTCTCGGTTATGTATCTACCTTTTGATTAATTTATCGTTGACCTGTTAAAGGAAGCAATAGCTCCGCTTGTTTAAAGTAAGTAAAGTAAATGATCATATCTTGCTCGAAAAAAAATCTCGTATTTCTAATTAGTTAGGATATATACGCAATAGAGCTAATTTAAAATCAAGTACGTATAAATGTAATCGGCAGCGTAAAGAAGCGTAAGCTCTGCGCGAAAATTCTGTTACGCGTTAGTTTGGTTGAAGAGTATTGGACGATACTTGGGCGAAATAGCATCATCGTTCATATAAACCAACTTTAACTCATTTGAGAGAGAGTGATTATAGAGAGAGATTATAAAACGAATTGTGCTATCGTGCATTAAATTTAAGAGACAATTTGAAAATGTAAACGATCTTTTAATCGAATCGTATCTTGCAGTTGCGTTAAAAATTATCGCTGGGATTTCCTCTATATCGCTATCAAAGTAATTTAGTTTTGTTCAGTATGAAAGATTAATTTGCCTCAAACGAGTAGTATTGGATAATATCGATTCAATGGCACTTGCAGAACTATCCCTTAAATGAGAGCTACTTGTACAAGAGCCGAACATATTTCGTATAACTTTATACGCGAAAGTTAATTGTTTTTATGGACGAGATGAATTTGACGGTTCAAAGATCCTTTTTTAATCGGACGTCAATTATTTCGTACGTTATTTTACTTAATTTTAGAACATTGATTTCTGATGTAAATTATAGTTTCTTACATTCGACAATTTGTTGTTCTAAACATCTTTCGTATTCGCTCTTCGTGTCGAATCAGACTCGTCGAAAAGAAATTCATCGATGATTTTAATTATCCTATCGACAGGACAATCCGCGACAAATTCAAAATCCATTTGAATTTTAAATTACCTTGAAATTCCATATTCAGTTCGTTCTTTGTCTACGAGACCTTTCGATTCTTGTAATTATGCAAAGTATTTAAAAGAAAAAGGTCACTCCTACCAAAGCCTGAGAAGAAATATCTTACTACCAAAACTTAATACCGAGCGATATAAAATATAGTAGGAGAAATACATTATCGTTAAAACGAACAAAATGAATTTTTTTACCCGCCTCAATCTCAAAGAAAATCTCAAATAAATCGACTCTGTGTTAGCAAATATTTCGAAATGCGATAACCCGGCGGCAAATTTTCATGCGAATTTCTGTTTTTATGCGTAGAACTCGGACGGAGATTATAACAAGTACTTTAGATATTTCTCGTATTTTTATAGTTCATGCGCGTTCGATGTAATTTTACATCTCTAAATTAAATATAATAAATACATAAAAATTCACAGTGCGATAATAACATTTTCAGTATCTCGTGAAGAGGAAATTACGTCTGGCGTAATATCTTTTTCGAAACGTTGAAAGTCAACACCGCGGATCGAAAGGGCACGATGGATTTGCGAGTAAAATCTTGGAACAGAGGGGGAGAGCGATTCTATCGCCGATTCTCTCTTTTTTTTATCGTTAAAATTGTCACGGCCATTGGGATATTCTTGTCTGTGGCTGACACGCCGTTATCCTCCTCCACTGTCACAGAATTCTGCCTGCACGCTCTGACAGCCGACAGCAGCCATCCACGTTTTCATTGTCCTATTTTGACCGTTATCGTTGGCTTTCTCTCTATCGATCGAATTAATCCAGCCTAATTTAGCTGCAATTTATTAATATTTGATTAATAACGGAAACATCGAGGGATCGATAGTACGAGTACAAGTGAAATACGATGACAATGACGATGATATATTTGGTTTATCCCGACCGATGTTTGCGATATTTTCCAGGATTGCGGATAGAAATTAAATATCGCGTATGACACGTGGCTTGTTCCGACCAATATTCGACTAATATTTGATGTTTTAATATGGTACCGTCGTAATAGTGTTGATTGCGAATAATTGATGTTTCGATAGAGACTAAAGATAACAGTATACGCGTATGAAAATGAAATGTTCGTTTCACGATAATACTTCGATTACGTCGATTAATCACGGGTTAATATATAATATTTTATAGGATATACGTTAAAGAGGAGTTCGTGATAATACGTAGTGTTATTTAATTTGTTGGAATATTCGATGCTATAGAAAATTAGGGATGATATTGTACGTTAAATTTAGATATAACGACGATGATACGTTAATTACGTCTATTAGCGTTGAATTAATGTTTAATATTTCGTATCATAGGCATAAAAGAGGAATTTCAGATAAAGCGTAGAGATAAAGTGTAATAATACTTAATTAGGAATATTCGATTCTCTAGGAAATTAGATATAACACTGCCGGTATATGGAACTTAAATACAATAACGACGTTTCAATTACGTTCGGTCATATTAAATTAATAAGAACGATCGATATCAAGCGTTAAAAACCGTTTGCCGTGCGCATACATTACAAATCTGGGATTTGAAATACGATGGACAAGGAGGTAATTATCGATTAGAGCGGTTCGAGAAATAATTTCCTCGAATGTGATGGAAGCGTTTTTAAAGGTATCGTAATTTATCTAAATTATATGTTAGATAAAAGTTATAGTTCCTTTGGTATTTGCTTGATCGAAGCGATACGATCATATAACTGCGGCAGTGATAAGGGAACGAAAAACGAACAACGAGAATGACAAAAGGGAGAAGTATAATATTTGATCGCAACGCTGATCGGACGTTTGCCATTTGATTAAATTAACTAATTAAATCGCGAGCGTGTTAACTGAACGTGAATTAATTAATCTGCTCGTAGATTGGCAATAGCGAAAATTAAAAATGAGCGACGTTTATCTTGCGTATTGCGTCCGATTTAAATAATAATGGCTACGAGCAATTCAAGTAATATTACGTTATATCGAATAACCTACTTATAGACTCGTATAACGTACGATACAGGAAACACGATCGATATACGACAGTCCGTAATATCGATATTGTTTCTTTTTTAAATTAATCGAGAAACCTTTCAGCTCTCTGGATCTACGTTTTACATAATTCATTTCGTTAACAATGGTACGAGATTTAACGAAATCTACATAATTTACCACATTACGCTCTCAGAGGACTTGCTTTGTTAATAAATAATAGACTTAGCGTTACAGTTAACTTCATTGAGAGCGAACAGTAGAACGCTCCCATTGTATTATATATCAGAATACTACTCGAATCTAACAACTTGAAATTTTAATTTTCTTCCCTTCTACATAAATTTCATTAACATCGATTAATTTTTACTAATTTTTACCTTCGTTTATATTCATTATTAGAACGATATCCTATCGCATTGTACGTAAACTCGTAGTAACACGTCAATATATACTTCCTTTACCAACTTTTTCCAACTATTCCGATCTCAGAATTTTTTCTTAGCAAAAATAATGTAATACGTAAAACCCTTTCATCTTTCTAAACTACGTCCTATCACAATACAATAGTACATTTCGTTGTAATCGATTCACTATCAAGTAACAAATAGGAAATTTGTACGATAATAAATTAATAAATAAAACTCTTCGCGCAACATTCTCTTACATAATCGCCACGCTTCGTCACATTTTGCACGATACATTTCACTAGCAACTAACGTTCGAAACTCCAAACAAAGACTCTCTTGTACCAGTAAGTAGGTACGTTATATCCTTAATGCTCCTTTACATAATTTCTACGCCTGATCGTGTTGTAATAGTTTCTGCATAAACCTATTTCGCTATTAAATAACAGATAATAGATTTTCATAATACGTAGCACGTAAAAGTTCTTGTACATACAGTGGCAAGTGAAAGTTCAAAGAGTAAAACGGAAAAAAGGCGGTGTAATTTAGCGAAACTGAATTTCTAGTTAACGAAAGACTCGCGCAGCGTTTAGCGCAGAAAAAATGTATCTGTAATAGAAATTTTACTTATACTCGTACAGGCTGCCCGAAAAAGCCGCCAAAGATTTATTGTAAGATAAAGATTAATTGTCTTGTCATAATAAACGTTCGAAATTTCCTCTTTCCGATAGAACGCAGGCTTTCGTTCGTCGAATTCCTGCTCTCGTAGAAATATCGGTAAATGCATTTGTGTCTGTACCGCGATTCTATATAAAAATTCTATTAAGATCGACTTTCTCGGAAATATTCTTTAAACGCTTATAACTCTTCGATAAAGCACTTTGGGACATAAGTTCGTACGAACTCTTCTTAGCTACTTGACTAGGGCTTGCAATCCCGCGGGACTCGTTATTTTCAATCCCGCGAGACCCCGCGGAGAAGATATATTTAATAAGGAAACAAATTTTACCTAATTTAGGATAATCGTTCTTAACGACGAAAATCAAAATTAATCGAACAGAAACGAAATCTAGATGTAAATTCGATTAAAAGTAGCTTCTTCTTTTAGAAACCGATTAAAATTACGATTAAAAGATTTATTCTGTCCAAGCGAGATGTCAGGTTGACGACGATATGTTATATCTAAAAATTACGAACGAAATACACGTAGATTTTCAAACGTAAAACGGAAGAGATTCTGTTACACGTTTCTTACGTGTAACATTTTGTCGCTTCGATGAAATTCATTATCTTTAAATACCGAAACCTTTCAGCCTCTCGTAAATTAGCATATTTTCACATCAATAATTTTTAACAACAACAACCAATAATAATACTAATAATAATAACAATAATAATTGCCTGGGACTATCGCACGTTTCGAGATAAACAGTCGACGTCGCGCGCGTCGTCGTTCGCACAGTTTTAGTTACACGCACAGGCCGGCAACATCGTACGGGATCCCGCAATTCCAATTTAACATAATGCGGCGCCAAGAAATGGTGCGGAGTACTGCGGGACTGAGGGATCCCGCTTTTTGGGATTCCAACCCCTACGTTTGGCCTCGTTAACACGTACTACCTATAAGTTTTGTCCCGATCACCCTGTATACGCAAGTATCAATTTGAAACTTTCTTTCGTCCGTCGTTGTAACCCGTGAGCTTCGTCCCGTTTCGCACGATCCATTTCACCGTCGACTAACGTTCGAAACTTTCGATAAAAACCTCTGGTTCGCAAAGCGGACGGAAAAAGAAAAAGAAAAAGCAAAAAGACAGGAAACGAGTTTCGCAAGCACTCGAGCAGCACGAGGCAAACTGCAATTCGACTCCGCGTCGATTTTTCCCAGGCATCGATCGCGGCGAAGAAAATACTCCGCTGCGAATTCCCTTTTTCTCCAGAAAAATTTTGCACCGTCGACGAAAATCGTCGCGTCGTCGAATCCGCGTCGAACTTCTTCCGTCGAGATTCGCTCGAAGGAAACAAACGACACGAAAGTAACTCACGATCGAAGCTCACCGGGAACTCGTAGTCGGATTCATCGATGAAATAACGGCCACTTCAGCCGATTTCTCGAAAAATCTATCGCCCGCGATTCGTTATCGTCGTCCGCGACAGACTTTCTTTATTTTCCTCGGTTCGTCGTGCGACTAACGAGTTCTACGATGGTACAGCGAGGGGACAACGTTTAGCGGCCAAAATTAGAAACATCTTTCGTATTCGTAGCCCATTCGGTGCTTCGGAGATTATTTTTATTTATTATATTTCTTCGCGATAGCGTTATTGAATCGGTCGTATTTCAAACATACTGAAACGGTTATCGTAGTTAGCGAGAGTATAGATTTTATTTATACGAGGATGAAAAGATCGTGGCAAGATTCAGATCCGGGAACGAGGAATTAGGCAGCAAATAGTGGGAAGCCGGACGAAGCAGATGGTGCGGATCTCGCGAAACAGAATCTGAAAGACCGGAACATGTAGCGAGGAGATGCAACAAAGTAGGGAAAGCTGACGAAGATCTAAAGAGAATACTCGATGAATCTGGAGAAGGATATCCATGGACGAGAGAATTATCGAAGAATCGTGGTAAAAAGTAAACACGAGGCAAGCGGGACAAATGTAATACATACGTAGATGTCGTTAAAACGTGATATAAAGTAAACGGTAGTAAGATGTAGGTACGCAAAACGCGTTGACCCCTTGCAATCGCGAAAGACCAGCGAGAAACAAAGCTACCATTTCATAAATCTTACTCGTCTGATACACGCGGTTTTTTGCATAACGAATGATTAATCAAATATCAAGTCGCAAAAGAGTTCGAACCAATGCTCGTTACTCGAATATCTTTCCGTGATATTAAATTTCGCCATTGCCTAATTAATCGCTCGACGTTGATAAAGTACCCGATGCATCTATTTGTTAAAGTCCGCACAGAGTTAAAAATTGTAGAAAGTTGCACTTAGAACTTACACGCTCTTGTCAACAACTGTGTAAGCTACCGTGCGAAAGAAGTCCAACGTCTGTATCATCTATGACCAGTTCTTTTTTTTCTACACCTTCTTAAGGTTTAAATTGCTAGAAACTTTGCATCGTTTGTACATGGATCGCAGAATGCTTCCGTATAAATATAACTGAAATATACCGACTTATCTATATAACGATGTAATACAAAACCCGGATTCCAATGATAAAATAATAATAATAGTAACGGCAAGGTAATAATCAAGCAAAGCTTAAAATCTCACGGCTTTGTCCTCGTGACGCTATGTTTGATCGCAATATCGTACGAGAGAAAAAATATACGTGAACTTCGAAGCTTTACGAGATTATCGGTTCATGGAAGAACAAATTCTTTTTCTTTTTTTTTTTTTTTTAATGCTAAGATTAAAAAAATTGGATTTTACCGCTTACCAGACTGCCGTCCACCGCTTAGGTATTGGGATTCGAGTTCGAGATTCTCCGCTGCTTTATCGATCGGTGGTTTCTCCTTGACTGATAGGGCAGATCGATCGCGAAGGAAAGTTCGTGTAAGTGGTATTACCGAAAAGAAATTTTACGATATCGAGGTCGCCACGATGCACAAGTTACGGGCATCCTTCGGCTGCAATATGTTTCGCCGTTTCCTTCTCTCCTCCTCCTCCTCCTCCTCTCCCCCCCCCCTATCTTCCGATGCTTTTATACAAATTAAAGGCTGTTACGAAACGATGGATCGGCGTTTTTCCGAGATGGCGTGATCGTTTGAATACGTTCCTCGGTATAGAATGTTAACGTTCTGTAACATTTGTGAGCCGCTCGAGAATCACGTCGATCGAATATATCGATCGAAATGCAGAGGAAAATTACATTCACCGTCATTATTTTTTAACGTTCGAGTGACAGAGGATGGGCCAATTCCGACTTATACGGATATTTCGTGTTTATACATTCGCAGCTATTACGCATTTATTTACGTTTATTATTCGTCATCTTATCGAGCCATATAGAATTTTCTTTTGTAAAATTTGTCATCGTACACACAGAGGTAAACAAATTTTTCGTTCGATCGTTCACCCTGTTGGAATAAAAAGACATTCGGTGTTTGTGACAAACATGACGATTTATGATATGACGTGTTGTGATAAATAAATTCGAATTAAGTCCTTCGTTTATCGAGATTATCGTTGTAAATAAATTAAAGAAAATAAGCGTTTCTTTTGTTGAGACGTCGAACGTCGATTATGTACATTATGTTTATTCTAGTTAAGAATTTTATAGAAAGCGAAGAAGTTGATCAGTTTGTTTTTTTTTTTTTTTTTTTTTTTTGAGAGAGATTCGTATATGAATATTGGCAATTTTATCAGTCTTTATTTAATAATTTATCCGGCAGTTTAACGAACCTTTTACGATGTAACTTTGCTTAGCAGTTTTCACGATAAATAGAAGAACGATAAAGTCACGATACAAATAATACTAACCGTTTTGAATTTTTGACATTAGTATAACAAGTGGTTTATTAAAAATTTCGATATATTACAATAAATCCGCCTACAACCGCTCGACGAGATGCCATTACCACAGGGGTGCAAAATTTACCGTGCAAATATTATCACGAGGCTACAGTGTGTGCCGGTTAAAGGTTAAAGGTGACTCGCTTTCAAGGAATCGTGTCACCGGTACGCGACGTCCAAGGAGGATATCCGTTGGAAAATTTAATATCGCCAATTAAACCTGGATCAATAGAAGATATTAAAATTCGACGCTTATTTGTGGTTGAACTGATTCCAATATCAATGTACGGGCATTCAAAAGTTTTGAATAACTGGTCCGTGTTTTTATTCCATTATCAGCGCTTCTGAATTTCAATTAAGATTCATTATTTTTTCTTTGTCTTTAAACGTACTTGTTTCGTTTGAAAGAGATTACAAAATTAATTAATCTTTAACAATAGAAACATCGATCGATATTTCGATGAATTTAAGCTCCTTTCTTCTCTAAAAGCTTGTGCATGCTTCTGACAAACTTGATGTTAACTTTCATTAGGATTAAAATACGTCTGTATATTCTTACGTTGCGTTAGTTGCAGCGTACCATTATAATTTTACGGTTATTTATGCAGGTAGTTGGTAATTCATGGTGCGATCGAAGCCGGAGGTGTTTAACCGCTCAGAATAAGACGAACCTTCGTTTTTCAGGAAATCGAATTTGAAAATTTGTAAGGTATGTGAAATTGGTGAATTTGAGCAATTGTCGATTGAACGGGAATGGGCAATCGACAAAAGTTTATTCTACGTTACGCGACTGCAAATAAGTTTGAAAACGAACAATAGAAATTTATCGTTTGAGGGTTTCTTTTGGAGAAAACAAAACTTGAATATGTCGAGTCAAGAATTGGCGGTATACGCGTACCAGGTAAATTTTCAAATTCAATTTTCTCGAAAATGAGATTCCAGGCGAAAAGATTTGATTCTACGTTTCCCACTTATTTTCACATGCGGAATAATCTGTTATCGATTATCTTCTGCTCAGCTGGGAATCAAGGGAATTCACGCGTGCTTTGCAAAGTTTCAAACCCGATTTCCCCCAAAAACGAAGTTTTCCTCCTCTCGTTTCGTAATAAAACGACGAAACGATAATAACGAAATAAGCGAAACAAATACCGGTAACCGGTAGAAACCTTGCTGACCCCGTTTCTTCCATCAATCGCATTTCATCCTTCGTATAGTATGTAAATCGCACGTTTGAACAGTATATCATATATTCATCACACGGTATGTTGGGTATCTGAAAAGGTTCGAGCCAGCGTTAAAGGCTCGCAGTAGCAATCCGAACGTTCTATCCTCGAGAATAGTCTTTTTGATTTTGTTGCTGATGGTAAAAGCGTTAAATATAAGTACACGTGTATTACAGTTAAGTAACACAGTGAGTAGTCCGACCAGTTCGATCTACTATCTATTATTACTCACCTCGTACACTTCTATATTGCAAGTTTATAACGCTTATAAATCAGTCTATCAATGACAGCGCATCAAACTAAATAAACTATGCTAAACTGGTTAAAGTATAAATAAACGTAGATTAGCAGTCGTTGATGATATATTAAACAGCCATAAACACCGTGACAGGAAACCGTGCCGGTTTTAGGCTTTAAACGCTATAATTCCGTTCTACGATAAATTAAGATATCTCTTTTAGTAGCCATTTTATTCCGGATAGCGAAACGATGCCAAAGCCAAGTGCGCGTCATCGACCGTAATTTCGTTCGTTCGAACGCATTGCACGTGCAATTGAGCGAACAATGCCGATGTACAATAACAACATTCTTATTCCTTCCGTACGATTCTAATTAATCATAAAAGTGATAATGCAACGTGAAATTTATGGATACAACGCGAGAGGTCTCGAGGGTGTTCGTTTTATTTCTGCGATAAAACGGCGAAACCAAATAAACACCGGTAACCATTATTTCGTTTATCGAGGTACAAGGTTCGTAAATGCGGATGAGTTTTGTGACAACAAAGATTTATGCAGCCGGTGCAACACCCAGTTTACGACTATAATTTTTAATTGGATTTATAAGAGCCTCGATTAAAAATCGAAATACGAATCGAAACACGAACTGGACTATAGAGCTCCGCGTTAAACGAACGCTATTAATTACAATTTCATTAATTTCGATACGAACGGGAATCGGCCAGATTTAAACGGAATTTATAGAAAAATATTACGCTCAATTTCATGGCAGATACATAAATAACGTTTATTTCTCGACAATTTTAGACTGATTTATGAAAACCATTCGTATCGGGAAATTTATTGTCGCGAAGGACTAGAAAATTCATCGGATAGATCGATTAAAAACGTTATCGATCGTAGCCAACACTTTCATCTCTGTCTAATTTTAATTCGCGTAGAATGACCGAGATTTTAAAAATTCTTCGCGGTACGAAGCGGCCACCAAAATCTCATTGTATATTTAATACAACGTAACATATACAATCTATATATAAACGCGTTCAAAATTCTTTCGCACATTTGCAATTCCAAACGCATTGTAATTTCTCGCGTTTGAGATCATTCATGAGAATCGTTCATCTTACAAATTAAACATCTACGTCTTAAAAGTTGTTTCCTTCTACCAAATAACACGCTACCAACTACAAATTTTTCGAATCTTAATATACGTAACGATACGAACGTAGCAAACGTATGGAAAAAATTCAACGCTGTCTACTTTTAATTTCGTGCACAAAGATCGTTCGCTCTACGAACGATTCAGTCAACGACTACCTAGACTATCGAATTATCCTGTGTTACCAAGGAAGTACTGCCAATTTTATCGATCGTTTTAATACAAAATACGTTTTAATACAAAATATTCTGCGCTCGTTTTTCCGTCTAGTTTTATCTCGCGTACGAAGAAATTCTCTTCTATCGCGACTAACCGTATATTCCACCTATGAAGCAAACCAGACTACGAAGTTACTAATTCCTTACGAAGGAGAATATCTTTAAAAAATTCTTTGCGATACCAAACGATCACTGCTGGTCACAATTTCGCCAATCTGAAAACACGCCAACACGCTTCGCTTTTCCTCTCAGCTTCGGTCTCGCGTAGAAACGAAACACACACGTCCGGAAATCTACGACCACGCCATCAACGGTCTACAACGGTGGAAGTATATGGCTGGAAGGATTCTGTCGAGATTCAAGAAGAAATAAGGAAAGACCAGCGGTGTCTCGAGGAACGAGTATATTTTTTGACGGATACCCCGTTACGAGGTCGAGGATACCATTGCCAGAATGTTTTATTACGCGGCGGGCATTGTGCCCAGCCAGTGGAATCGACTTTTCGCGTTTCTGGCTCGGTCTGGAGTCTCCCAACAATCTCTTAATGTTCGTACGATAGTCGATACAAATATACAGAGGTTCGTGTTAGCGACGGGCTCAAATACGTCGCAAGTATGTTCCGAACATTTGCTCGCTGGATTTGAACTCTCGGTACTTCGAAAAGACGGAACAATGCTTTTAGATAGATTCCAGCTCGATTCTGCTGTTCTCCTCGCTTCTTCTTCGCATTTGTATCTCTTCGGATATTTTCTTTCCTTTTCAACCGTCTCGTTCGCACGAATCGTGAAACAGACAGAAGATACGAAAATTACGAGTCATCCAAAAAGTAAGGTTTTACGTGTAGCAGCTACACGAAACGATACGGCTTGCTCGTGGAAGCTTACAATCACCTAGGTTCGTTCGTGCGTCGACTTGAATTATACGCGATTTAAATAAGTAGTATCGCCGAAGTTTCCATTCAAACGTTTAAAATAGCGACGCGAATCGAAGATCTTGTAACGTCAATTCGCATCAGAGACCAGGTCACACATCGCGGGCAGGATGGCGCCCAGATGTATGCGCATCCTTGGCGCGTATCCTCGATAGTCCCAAGTACCCCACACCGGGGGCTTGGAATTTTCATAGTTAAGGTCCTTCGGACCAAGCGAGTATCTCTTGTCTTAGGTTTCCTTTTACGTTTATCGTTTACCACGGGTTAACACGGAAAGTTAGTTTTTCCTCGCGTCTGGTACGTTCCGTTAGCAACTTTCTCACGAGGGGGCCGAAACCCTTCCTGATCCACCAACCGTCTTATTATCCAATCGGAGACGGTGTCTATTGCCCTCGCTTCCTTAACCAAAATTTTCATCGACTAGCTTTCCTCGGTACACGGTATCGTCGGTAAAACTCACTTATTCCGTATCCTTAGAATAGTCAACGTATTTTAACCTGTCTCTACCCTTGTAACAGTCGCGTACTTAACGTATCGGTGTAACTAAGTTTTACATAACGTGGTTGGAGTGAATTGCGATTTATGTTAATTCAGCGTGTATTCCAGTTTGACCGCTGAATTTGTAATAAAGTGTAATTAAAACAAAATTAATAATTGTGTTTACGACTCAACTATTTTTATTTTATCACCCAACCCTCAAGTTTACGCGACACTCTCACCGGTGACGATGTGCCGTCCGTCGCGCTTTTACGCTTTTGCGCTTTTCGGATGCTGAAAACGTTCGTCCGAAAAGAAATCCACCAGTTTGCATTTACGATAACGTTATGGTCGAATCGTTCGTAAGACGACGAGTGCGGGAATTCAATACGGGTAGAGAAACTGTATGCGATCGTAAGTGTTCTGACCGTCTCTCGTTACAAAGGACCTCGAGAAACGCGTCTTCGTCGAAAGCGATCGACGCATCGATACAGGTTACCAATTTTTTCTTCTTTCTTTCTTTTTTCCTTTTCTTTTGCAAGATCGAAAGAGCTCTTGGATGAGTAACAGCTCGCGAAAAACGACGACTCGAAGGACATAGCGAAACGATGGTTATGCGAACTCGCGGCGGAAACGTATGTCCGTAAGTGTTCAAATAGGGGTGGTGCCTGTAGAGATAGATGCCCAAGTATATGTATGATATTTTATTTGTTCCCGTCCTCTGCTGTAATTTTTTATTCATTTTAGACAAACTGGTATTCCAAATGCGCTGCCCTTTCTCTACTGTCTGCACAACTCTCGTGCATGGAATAGTAAAATTCGAAATGCTTCACGAGCATTTTACCAGAAATTTTCCATTCTCTTAAAATTTCTCTCGGTTATCATCGAAACTCCCTATCGTAATCTTCGTGCAGAATCCGATTCTACGCTGACAATCGACTAAATCCATCTTGTAAAGGCACGTAGATAGGATACGCAGTGCTTTCCGACCCTCACGACTCCGATCAGTACCTGTCAGAATATCCATTAATTCCAACATCAAAATATTATACTTACGTAAGATTTGTACAAATTTTACGAAATTTTCAAGTGCTCCTTCCAAAATTGGAAGACAACTTGCGAAAATCGAACACTTGTCGGTGTACGATGACCGAACCATTACTTTTTTATGCAATTTCGTATGTCCATTAGCTCATAATGAAATAAAATCTACGTAAAGACTTATTTCGTCCGTTAAATTAAATTACATCTGGTAACAAGTACTTCGCTTTGAATATCCTTTATATTTTTGCGTATTGTGTGTATTTTGTAAGTAATTCGCGATCGAAACTCGCTGGAAACGCGTAGTCGGATTCGTCGATGAAATAACGACCACTTCAACCGATTTCTCGAAAAATCTACCGCCCGCGATTCGTTACCATCGTCGGTGAAAGACTTTCTTTCTTTTTTTTTTTTCTCGTCCATTGTGCAAACAACGAGTTCACCGTGGCACAATAGGAAACAGCATTTCACTGCTAAAATTAAAAACATTTCCTATATTCACCTTTTTTTAAATTTAGAACAACTTTTATTAGTACGCGCGATGTTCGATGGATTACCGATTTATATATTTGTTCGTAATTAATTGCTTCTTAATATATTAAAACAGTGCAGTTTTTTGAATAATAAATGATAAGCTACGTTTTAAAGTCGCGAAATGGTTTGAACGGTAATCAGGTTAAAATAATCGTATACAAAATATTACGTATATCCGACATATATAAATTTAATACAATTTTTTGGTAACTCGTTATTCGAATCTTTCTGCGATTTTAAATTTCGCCATTGTTTAATTTATCGCTCGATGCCAAGATATTCGATTTTCATGCGACTTTATATTTTTATTAACGCAACTAGAGAAACAGAAGGTACGTGAAAATTTACGTCAGAAAATTTGTTTATTAGATCCGGTAACAAGTACTTTGCTTCCGATTTTTTATATTTTTCTACATTACCTTCGTTTTGTACGTTTTCGTGGCTTTAAACTTCCCATAAATGTATAAAAATGATCGAAAATCCGCAGTCTGGTTATAATAGCGGTATTCGAACCGCACGAAGCGAACTTGGAGCGTTGGATTTGATTCGGATTCAAAGTAGGTACATATTGAACTTCGTGCCATTGCTATTTTGCGGCTGTGAAACGGCTTTGGCTCCTCGTCGAAGCGGAAACACGAGCCGGAAGCCAACGACCAACGCGCACCACCGAGGGCCGTTGCCTTAAATTTCACTTCGCGAGTAGAAAGTCGAACGATTTTCGATCTGCCGCTCTGCTCGTGAATTCCACTCACGCTCGCTTATTCTCGCCTTTAAAGAGATGGACACGGTGTATGATTTTATGGAAGTAGAAAGCAAGAAAATGAGTATTTACCGGAGGAGCGCGAATATGGATTCTCGGAGAAGACGGAATTAGGGCAAAGTTGACATTTTTGCGTAAAGGTAAAATATCACTCGACGGTATGGTAATGTAAGTAAGACGAAATTTTGTTTTCTTTAGAGAGAAGAAAGTTCTAACGGATCGCAGTTATTTATCGCGACTGAAAGGTTGGTGATTAACGTCGTTGAAAGCTAAGGAATTACGTTATCGAACGTTATGTCGAAATAATCGGAGAATGCTGGTAGAAAACGCCGTTAAGTGCCAGAATTGAAAATCGTAGCAACGAGAATACCGTAGTATAGAATTTGAGTGCGATTTCCCTTTTTTAAATAGTCATTAGTAATGCTGGAAGATGGTGTCGCAACGTCACCTCCGTAGAGAAAGACATAAGTGCCAATAAACGTCGATTAATTGTTTCTTGGCCTTTGTCTATGCCGTCTATCTAAATAAATGGAACGCCAAGTTTTATCTGCAACTAGGAGCCAGTGCGTACATGCTTCTCAGCGGATACACTTTTCCCTCTCATAATAGATTAATGCGTAAGTTTTCTTTCCCGCCCGAGAAACTTGTCTCTCGGCACTTACGATGTTTTCCACAGACACTTCGATCGACTACATTCTCCCATTGTAATCTTAAAATTAGGAAATTGTAATTGTCGCTACGATGTTACAGCGCTCGCTACAGAATGTCATAGAGTAACTGTTAGTTCAGTACAGTGACAAAGTTATATTTTTGGATTATGAATCATCGTATAATCTGTATTGTACGTGAAGATTTTATTGTCTTAGCGTTCAGCCGGGTAGAATACAAGGCACGTGCATTGTTGTGATATGATTTTATGGGAATAGAAAGCGAAGAAGGATGTGCTCGCTTGATGAGGAGTAACGAGTTTCTTGGGAAACAAGAAAGTGAGATTTAATCAGTAAATATTTTGCAATTTTTATCGTTGTATATTTCTATGTTAATCCTATTATTTCTTTCCTTTCTCTAGGAACGCTGCATTTTTATTTTTTCGAAGTTAATTACGTTTTACGAGGAAGGAGTCGAGGAGAAATCACACTTACGGCAGATAAGAACGAAAACGTTTTTTAAGTCAAAAGTATCGACCTCGGGGTCGTCGGTTCGTTCTTTAGATATCTCACAAATGTATTCCGCATTCGTTCGTTCACGCATTTCGATATCAAATTTTAATACACCCTTTACTCCGTTTTCCCTCTTTTACGTCTAAAATCGATATTTATTCGGCAGACAAATGAAATGGCTTTTTAATTTAGATTTTCGATTCAGATGCGCCGGTCGCGGCAATTTCAATTTAGCAAAATGGTTCTCCAATATGGCCGTTCGGTTGATTTAAACAGATTTTCCATCCGAAGTAGTTTATCCGCGTATCAATCACACGGATCTTTCAGCCAACTATACGCGGGTTAAAGCTTTCGTTCTCTTTCTTCCTTTTGCGTGTATACCTTTTGAACGATCGCGATTCGAGTTTGTTCACGCGCAGACAAAATTTCACTTTGTCATATATTTATTATTTGGCACGCAAATCTGCCTCTGGACTATGTACCAGTGGCACCGAAATATTAGAGGATGGATGGACAAAGCGTTTCGAGAAATTAATAGTCGCGCGTATGTTAAAATCCTGCGGGGAATCGACTTTTACGATTGTTGAAACGCGTTGCTCGAAACGTGTGTACGTTAAAAATAAAGCTAATTTCGTCACGTTGGTGCTCGTGAGAACAGAGTGGTGGTATCTACCGGAGCTGTGATTATGTTACATTCCGAAATTATTACAGGGAAATTCCACGCGTTTCAACAAATAGAAGCTGAACTAGCTGCGACAAGGTTTCTTTTTGGTCTTTAAGTAGCAATTGCGGAATTGGGGTATCGAGCCTTTGATAAAAGTGCGTACCGTGTTAATTCGTTCGCGAAAAGAGGAAAACAAGAAAATTACAGTTTAATTACGGTTAAAGAAATCTTGGATTTCAAAAAAAATACGATAATTATATAACGTATTATATTTGGATTTGTATATCGTGCCGTTTGAAAAAGTCAAATGATCTGGAAATTATATTTTCATCCTCCAAAAGAAAATTTTCCCACCGAACTTACGAACTTGGAATCGACGTAACTTTCGCGTTGAAAATCCAAAAGTTTTCTCAAACAAATGTCTCCGAGTCGGTAACTGCGTATCTCCTGAATTCCACAGGCACCATATTTCAATGATATACAAAGACTAAGAGACAAACGGCCTCCTAGTCACGTATCTCTCGACAAATATCGGCGATAACTGTTCGAACGAGATTCGGAGACTATTCTCATATATTGTACTTCTGGTCACAGCATATTATTCGCGTTGTAATATATTAATATCGTTTTTGATATATCGTCTCTGAAATGGCCCGAAGAACATTCATATGATCTAGCAAATATGCTCTATATTCCAATAACGATCAATAACAGAGAACCGTACTAACAGTAAATATTAATAGTAATGGCAATAGCAGTAATAATAGAAATAGTAAAATCACGATAATTTAATGTAGCGCTTCGCTCTGTCTCCCTCGTCTTATGATTCTTCTACTACCTGCAGAGAGTATATTTTTTCTCCTTTCGTTTTTTAAAAAGCTTCGATAGCCTTGGTATTGCAACTAGCATTAGCTGTTCATCGTCGTAATATCGTCTTAGACGCAGAATAGTAAAAAGTTATACGTAATTTGTATTTGATCCATTAAGGAATACGTAAACGAAAGTTTATCAAAGAAACGTAAGTAGAGCGAGTCGCGAATTAGGAGCAACGAACAAAGTTCTATAATTTGAGAAAAGGATACCTCGTCACTGTGCTGCAAGATATTTCGATTTCTTCAAACTTGGTAAAATCGTAGAGTTTGGGTGAAAGAAACAATGGTACGGAGGAAAGGTACCGAGTAGATCCATGCGATCCAGTTTCATAGTCACGGCATGAATTTAATAGAATTCGATAATACGAATCGACTGAAAAGAAAATTACGAACGATGTGTTGCGTTAACGCGACGTTAGTCCTCGATAGGTTAATAACTCTGGTAATTAATTCGGTGTAAACGTACAATCCGAAGAATCGAATCTAAAGTTAAATTTCAAACTAAACTTATTCGCATACATCTGTTTGTCTCTTATTTCCCGATGAAGCCTCTTTTTACTAGAGTTTACGTTCCATTTCTATGGTATATCAAATTTTTCTAATCACACAAGAGCGATACGAGATTTATTATAATCGGGTCTGATTGATCAGCGTATAACGCAGCGCAATGGTGTACAAGTATTTTTCGTATCCGCCGTATATTGTATAACATACCTTTGCAACTATAAATTAGAACTATAATTTGTCGTTTTAGAACAATAATTCATCGATTTAAACTTAATTTGACACGCTATATCTTGTCATTTAACGCGAAGCGTTCGTGTATCCGCCTCCTTGTAAAAGAACGCGGTTGTTAATTTCCTAACATTCCATCTTCGAATATCTCATTCTCCTATTTTTAACAATAATCCGCTACAACTTACTACAACGTGGAATCTGTATATTCATCCCGTCGTAAAAGAACGAAATTCTCAAGGAACACCAAAATATGAAAGAACCTTAAACTTCTTAACATTCCATTCTCAACTATCTTATCCTCGTATTTTTAGCAAAATTCTACTACCCGGTAGTATATAATTCTTTAAACGTTCGTAAGCCACTTGTTTACAATCTCATCGACTCTCTTCGTAACAAAAACATATTAAGATCGAAGGATTTACGGTTCTGGACGCGTCGTTCGAAATTCGACGCCACATCGGATACGCAGGAAGTTACGCGATTCTCTTTGCTCTTTAGATCGGCAAAATACAGCACCTTGGCACTCGACGCGCCGTAATCCTACTGCACCAGTTCCCTGGCATGATCCCGGGCTTTTAGTGGCACAATAAACTGATGAGTACCCGTGTTATATTCGCGTGTTCCGTCGAGGAGGACGCGTGTTAATGAAAACTGAAATATCGAGCTCTTCCTGTGCGGGGTTGCGGTTGTAGACGCAGACGACGCGACGTGCCAACTTTGCCATCGAAACTGTTACAAAATTCGCGTCTCCAAGCAGATGTTTGTACGCGTTTGTTGTAAAATTTCGCGTTTTGACAGATTTGGGTTGAGTAAGAAACTCACCCGCTTCACCTTTCTGGAATTATAAAAATGGAAATTACAAAATTTTCTTCCTGTTAGTCACAATGCAAAAACACAACGAACATGCGTGTAATACGTTGAGTTTGGTATTTTTTAATTTAACCCTATTGTTCTCCTCGGGTCTGTATAACACAATGGATATTACGTTTCAACGGATATATCAATGAAATAAAAATACTGCCTATCTATATTCCAGATCCTGTACAGATAATATTCATAATAATATAAATAATATTTATATCTGAATAATATGTCTATTGAAATGTAACATCCATTGGGTTATACAGACCAGAGGAGAACGATAGGGTTAAATTTCAATTATTCGATAAATCTTTAAACTTAAATCTTTGATTTTTGTCTTTTCAATATAATTTTGCTACATACGCTTTTGTGCGTTCTACGCTTTTCGTGTCTTACGCTGCTACGCTACTACGATTTTCAATTCGCCGTACGATGTTCAAGGGCCACTGTCCACGAAGTTGCTTCACAGACGCGTTGACGGTAGTAACAATACGCTTCCATGCAGCGATTATTGTAAAGTAACGTGTATCTGTCCAGGGAACAGCAGCCAATCGTTTCCGTCACTGCGCGTTTTCGTCACAACGATTGTCGTCAGCATTGTCGATACTGAAGCGTACGTTGCAGCTATAAACGAAAAAAATACGCGAGAAAAGATAGAACACAGAAGGCGTGCAGTGAAGCGGCAAATAAGGTGAATAAGTTGTTAGGCGATTGCTATAGCTCTTTACTATTAATCATCGATACGATAGTCCCATTGCCAAAGCGACATTTGATTTTAAAAACTAGTTAGCCAGGTAATTACGCGGAATCGACGGAGAAAATCTTTGTCCGATACTTGTTATATTTTCTTATAGATTAGGTATGCATATTGTTATACCGATTCCTTGATTCTACCTCAACGTTATTACAATTCTTTCATCGGAGCTGAAAAATTCCCAAATATCCGTATCTTGCATTTGAACCAATGGTCCAGCAAGTTGCACTAAACTGTTACGTGTATTTTTGCCGAACCTGTGCAGTGTATGAAATACGCGATCATCATTCCCTGACAATTCACTCGCAACGACGAACACTCGGGAATTAATATTTTTCTCGTTGTTCGAATGGATCCAAAATCTCTCTTTTTCATGTCGTCGAATGTGGTAACATAGGATGAAAGCGGCTCTCTCGTCGTCGCAACATTTTTAATAATGGGACAAAATGTATCTTACCGTACGCTTCGTACACCGAACATTGGCGTACGTGTATCGTCGCGTCTAATAAATTACGCTTGCGCTTCCATGTAGCGACACTTGGTGGACAGTCGGCTTAACTTCAATACGGATCGTCGAAAGAACTTTTTTGGATAGCATGACGTAATTTTTTAACGTATTCGTATTTGCGAACGTTAGCGACTTGTTTCGATGTCTCCAGATTTTAAACGTACGTTTAGCGCATAACTTTTCAAAGACTAAACACATAATTGATTCTGATTAATTGTATAAAAGGCGAATGAAAAACCATTACAAAGGAAACCAATCATCGACTCGACGATATACGCTATACAACCGTAACGATAATCCACTTTTACGAGAAACACCAACAAAATCCGGCCAGCGGAAAATCGAGGGAGAATATTCTTCGAACTTTCAGCTCCGCCGTAGTGTTTTAAATCTCTGGAAACTCTATCTACCTCGCCGAGAACAATATAGTCGTTCGACTAACAGATCCTCGAATTAGCTTAAATCTATCTAGGAAACTGCGTACCGCAACTTCGACGAAACTAATTTTACCCGACGTTAAGGTATAAGAAGCAGCGAAGTATTCCGAATACGAGCAGTTTATGAAGGTTATGGAGATGGGAAGAAGGTAACGATTTAATTAGATCCGCGATTCACGCGTTAGGCGTAAAAACAGACGAGAATTTTCCTAACGAACAATGTCCGGGCCGCTTGTTTGCGAAATAGATTAACTCGGCGAAACGGAATTAAAACATTTCAAAAGGTGCAGTTAAACCATTTTGGCCTGTGAATGACTCGTTTTGCGTTCACGTGGCACGCGGTTTTGTGCAAGGTGAATTTTCCTGCGACGTTGAAGAACAAGTCGCACGATAGGAACGCTAATACGGTTAAAACATTTCATAGAGGACATTACAGCCGCGGAAAGAGTAAATTTAAGCGTGGGTGGAAAGAGTTTTGCGAGATAGAAGGGATGAACGAGTGGTGGATCGGTTGAGATTAAGGAACATCGTGAGAACAAGGAAAGAAAAAGACGACGAGGGCGGAAGAGGAGAAAGTAAATGCGACGAAGAAGAGATTAAACGGTGGAACTAAGGTAGTCGATCTATTTATAAATCTATAAAACTGTTGTAAAAAGCTATGAATCGGCCACATTGATCGCGGTAATTCTAGAGTTGGAGTTGTTCGGTTATGTAATGTCACCTGTTAAATCGTGAAACGTCGAGTTCATCCTAGAACTACCTGATCCGTGAATATAACAGGTTACAGATCCATCGTTTTTTCAATTCCTAAAAATATTCAAACGCTCTTGGCGAGATTAACGTTGACTTTTATCAAGACAGTGATATGATTTTATGACACGTCCTACTTATTTTGAACATACCGCTGTAACTCTATTTGGTGTATGTTGGGTAACGATTCCCTAAAAGAATCGCAATGGAATTCTAGTTAATCTTATCAGCAATGTGTTACGATCTAAAATCTTGAAATATCTAAAAAAGAAACGAAGAAAAAGAATCGCGTGTTAATTTAAAGGTATATAACTCTTCGAATTAGAATTAGAAAGAAACGTAAGTGTATATTGACAAGGGAAAATCTCCAATCCACAAATTCAAAAAATTATAAAACTTTGTATTAAAAGTACTTAAAATTCACTCTAAGAAGGTGAAATTGAGCCCAGAAAATCCGGCTATTTTCAGATTGTGCGTTATAACTTGAGAACTATAAAGGATAAAAAGGAATGCTTTCAAGTAGTACTATCGTTTTGTTAAAAAAAATGTGTCAATTTTGTAGCGGACTATACCGCAAAATCGGGAAACACCAGAATTTTCGAGGGTAAATTTCACCCCCTTAGAGTGAATTTGGACAGCGAAAAAATATTACGTAATACGTACCTATATATGTCCTCTACGTGTCCCCAGAGTACATAATTTTTTGAATTTGCGGGTTGCGGATCTTCCCTTGTGAATTCTTAAAAGCAGCATAAAAATCAACCAACGCACTCTGCTCTTACGTACCTCAACTTTACCGATCCATCGTTCATCACCTTCCTCGGTGCCCTGGACTTTAAAATCATAATAAAGAACAAGAATACTTGAAAATATACGTCAACTGCAAAATATAGCATAATAAAAAAAAAAGCGATAATAAATCTGAAAAAGCCAATTTTCCCGATCTTTCGATACGTTCAACGTTCACCTTCGTATAATCGATAAAAATATAACGATAGAGGCAATAAAAATAGCGGGGGAGAAAATGAAGAAAAGAATCTGATATCCTTCGAACGGTCGAAGTTATCGACATTTCCCTAGAATATTAAAATTTGCATTTTACATGCCGCATTAAACCCGGAGACCTTTCTAGCCACTCTGTGACTCGCCTCCCTGTTCTCGTCCCACCATGAAAGGAATACTTTCGTCGTCGAGGAGGTATCGAGGTTTAAAAATATTCGCGCGGTTTGCTCCAGTTTTCCTCCGCATACCCGCCTCGGTATTTCAATATCCGTCAGCAGGTCCAGCTGCAATATTTATACCGGCTGGCCGCATCCTTTGATCAGGTCCGTGGGAGTGACCATCGATACCGTTCGTTCGAACATCGTTTCCTTTTCAATTTATCAACTCTCGACCTATACGATCGTTAGATATCGTGATTTCCTCTCTTCGATTTTTATTTATCGATCCGATGGATTCGTTCGTATATAGAGCGTGTCTCGTAACACGTGGAACGTTCCATTTCGGGAGTGGTCAGAAGGCAGAAGAACAACGAAAGAAGATCTTATTCGACCTTTCGAAGTTACAGCTATTTTTCTTGTCGCGATAAGCCGCAACAAGGAGTAGAAAAACAATGAAAACGCGTTCGCGTAAAACTTATTTGACCTTGTTTCAAAATTATGGCCACTCTTGCGTTCCAACGATTCGCAACTGCTTACCTTCGCGGAAGGTGCTCGAAATGGCTATCCTCGGCCGGCCTATTATTTTGACGTACACGTGGAATTCTTGAAAGATAGGGAAACTCTCGACGATACGAGGACTACGAGCTCGTATACGGTCGAAGGATCACCGTTTCGAGCATCTTCTGCGAAGATAAGCTGTCGCGGATTATCGTAACACAAAAGTGGCTATAACTTTGGAACAAGGTTACACAGGACACCTGTTTATATGAACTTTCTTTCGTCGTTCTTGCGCCTCTCGTCCACTTCTGAATCGTGTCCCACGTGTTACGAAACATCTTACGACTTATAGGCGACGTGTACCATGGGAAACGTTTATTTCGTAGCAATTTCAAACTTGATAAATTTCTGTCGTGAAATTTGGAGTATACGAGACTTCGGAAACATCGCATTCGTCACATCGACGCATTTGTCGCAACGAATGATATGGAATTCCAAAGATTCGTTCGGTACTCTTCCCTCCGCTACTTCATACTCCAACTAGACTTTACAATTTTATGAGTCTCGCGATTCCTTTACTTTTTCAGACTATGCAACAAAAATCGATGGATTTATAACGTTATGAGAAACCATTGCTTGGTCTTTAACGAGTTAAGTAAATAAATAGTTTATTCGTAACGTTCTTTTCTGGTATCGCGTCTGCGATGAAACGTTTATACGCAAGCGTTCTTTTTATATACGAAAGAACGTAACGAAAGAATTTTAGACGAAAACATATTTTAATACTGCAACGGAGAATGACGAAAATCTTTTCTTCCAGCAGCTCGCTTACCAGCTCCTACACGGCACGAAACTCGTTAGTCTGATTTCAGTGGAGATCGAAGATCTTCGAACGACGAATTTTAGCAAAGTTCGATCGAACGAAACCGAGCTAAGCCGGTAAGGTTTTATGAAGGGGATATTAAGGTCCCCTATAAATAACCGTAAATCACGCTACCTATTTAGGCTGGCGTTGCATACGCGTATCAACGAACGGCTAGCTAGCCAGCGCGATATTGCTAACAGATTTCACCGAGTTCGTATCGATTTTACCTTCACAGCCTACGACCAGAGGCCCCCCGATGATTAACGATTTCTCTACCTGTCTAATTTCGATTCGATTTTTTCAGCCAACTTTTCGCGGAAATGTCGATATCGATGAGGAGAGTTTTTTTAAATTCGTCGACCTTTGATTCGCGTAATGTCGTGATTGACGATTTCCGTGGTGGCCTGAATGTGATTCGACTTCTTTATAAATTATTTATGGGAACGTCGATATCGATAAGAGTTTTCTTTTCTTCGATCGTCGACGAGCGTGAACATACGTGGAAAATTTAGTTAACGTAAAATTGATTGTGTATTTTGAGATATTTCGATGCTCTTAACTCGAATACCGTGATTGTCCGATTTCGATTTGACTTTTACACGCAAATCTTGTATGGAAATATCGATATCGATAAGAAGAGTTTTCGAAGTTACGTAAATCGAGCAGAGATTTTAAAATTCTTATTGACTTTGAATTTAGTAACATCGCACTGGAAACCCATGAATAGCAGTAGCCTCGTTCGTGTAACTCGACTGTTTGTCTTCTTTGCTTGCGAATCTGATCGTCGCGGTCATTTTTCTCCACTCAAAAGTCAAACGCGTCTCTATCGCTTTTTACTTTTCACCATCGAGGTAGAAGAAATAGGCTTCTTACGTTCTTCTTCCTAGGTTGCTTCTTACTGAAGCGACATGCACTTGTTTCTACTTTTAAAAAATTGCTAACATTTGTAACTTCGTTTGCTTTACGATACTTTCGATTTCTTATTTCTAATTCCCCGTCCCCTCCGATGTTTACATTTGCCTGTGTCCTCGCAAGATTCTCGAAGGAATCCCCCCGACTTTGATAATATTTTCTTACGTCCGCTGTCCAATTCTCTCCGGCGTAATTCGATTGGGTTCGTGTTAGGTAACTGTGGTAACCAATCTGTATAGATCGTAGAATCTTGTTCTTCTCGCGTGGAGCTGTGAAATATTAAGACGTAACACAAACGAAATCTCGGCTACGGATTTCAAGAGAGTAACTTCGGCCTCGCCTTTTATCCTCGTGTCACGATTTGTTATTGGCAATTTTATTCGATTACGAAACGCTGCCCGCGTTTGAAGCCGACGAATAAGTAGAAATCGCGATGTCTTCTTAACGCGTTATCGTCTACGAAAAATCGTAAATGGATATTACATCGTGGAGAATTACAACGATAATCTTTCTTCATCTTCATCTTTCTCGACGTAATTCTTGCTTCTAAAAATTGCTGTACTATCAATTTATGTTATCCAAAGAAGAATATTATATTACGCGATTACTATACAGGGTGCTCCGTAACAAGTACAATTTTGTTGTTGGAAAACGTGGAAAAATAATCGTTCGCTTCGTTTCTGGAAAAATCGAGTTTGAATAATATACTTGAACCTCGCTAACGATAATTACAGGTTAGCTAGGTACGAGTGAACGATCGGCAACAGGTTATTATAACTCGAGAATAAATCAAAATTGTGAAACAACATTTGTAAAAATAAAACGTGCTTAGTTGCATACGCGGACGATATATTTTCAAATCTATTTTTCTCTAAAAGAAAGCATCTAATGGAAAAACGTTATTCCATATTTTCGCTTTATTCTTTCTCGGAGAATCATCCTATAGCCAATTGTACCACCGGTTACGGACCGCTCTGTAGAATATTACACAAAGAAGTAATACTCTTTTAATTAGATCCACCATATCGAAATATAGATTAATAAAATATAGGAAGCTTGATAATTGTATTTACATTTAAATTTATAAAACATTATCGAATTGAACGTGATTAATTTAATTCGATTAAATGTGAATTAACTTTTGGTACATTAAATCGAAGTAAATTCGATTACCAATCGAGCCTCGTACAGACGCGTGACTGAAATCGTTTCAAAAAATATAGTACGAATTATGCATTATACTAATCGATCGCGGATAATCGGAATCAGTTGGAAAATGGATCGCAAACATCGGTCCATGGTGTATCTGTTATTATACCAAAAATTTGCTTCGTAAGAAATTTGTAAAAAGTGCGCGAGAGATTTATGTCGCTGAGCACTCGTTACGTTGTATCGTATTTCTTACGTGCGCATTTCTTTCTTTGTATCTTTCTCGCTTGTTGTCGAGTAGTTTTATTTCTACGACTCGAGCGTTGAGAGATTAAATACGAAAATCATCCAGTTAACTTTAACGAAACACCCAACCATTTTACCATAATCTTCCATACTGTATAAAACGTATAATTATTAGACCGCGTAGACTTGTATGCATTCGTGGTAGATTTCAAAATGCAAAAAATGCACAGATTGCGCGTAACATGCAAAAATATGTGGAATATTCAAAGTTCGGCACCTACTGTAATTGTTAGACCGCGGATTTTTATGCGTTTCTATATATTTCACGGTATGTCGAAAGAAATGGAATTTAAACGAAACTCTGTTTCATCCACCAAATGTTACAACGATTACTCTATTTCCGTTACTACGTATCATACGCATTATACGCGCTTTTATGTCCTTCGATTTCGCAAAAATGCACAAAAGTGTACAGTGTAATCGTAACATTTAGCAGGTAAAGGAAATTTCTGCTTAGATCGTATTCCTTGGTTCGCCTTTGTAAAAATATGAGTTTGTAGAAATATCCGCGGACTGATAATCGTTATACTTTTCATAAAGAAACGTACCAGAGTTAACGGCGAATACGATTTAATATCGAAGGGGGGTGAGCACCGTTGATTTTCGACACGAAGAGATTAAAAGACGCTACGAATTCGATAGGATGCTGGGATGAATTTCACCGCGCTTTCAGGATTCGACTCGACTAAAATTGCTTTCGACTATTAATCAACGACACACGGGATTATTCTATGGAAGAATCCTATTACAAAGCTGATCGTAAATTTATGACTGTGCAAGAGATAAACGAGAGAACGAAACGAGATCTGCTGCGTTGCGAACGAAACGCAAACAACAAAGGCACGTTACTGAATTATTCGTAGAACGTGCTAATTCTAGCTGGTAAATAAGAAATAAATACTCCTTTTCCTCTCAACCGGGCGAAATCTCGTTTCTCCATTCGTCGTTGCATCCTTTATTCAAGCACCTAACTTTTGGCTATCGTGTTTGTTTAACGACAAACAAATTACTTCGGATAAATAGCGGATAAATATCGGTCAAGTATAGAGAAGCGCGTCGATTCCTTTTTCTATGTTTCATTTATTTACCGTTTATCGTCGCATCTCTTGATAGAGCATTAGCGACTACTACTACATGTATTCTGTGAACATGTAAATAATTAGGCAGCCATTAGCCATTGTTACGGTTTCGCATACTCTTTTAGGAAATTTGGAATATTTTCACATTGTGTTCTACCAGTTACGAAGTAATTGCATATTGTTGGGTGTCTCTGAATCGCGTCTTGAAATCTTGAAATTTGACACAGTAGCAAAGAAAATGTTCGACGGTGTCGTTGATGTTGCGATATTCACAGGATTCGGTTTTCTAATATATTAAAACCTTTATAACAAGCGACGAAGTAAACGATTTAATACATTAAATAATTTTATATATTTCGAACGTACCTGTAATACACGGTACACGCACGTGTATATATTTTATAGAAAATCGATCTAACTTGATCATCGTTAGTATCGTCGCTATTGTTTAATTTATCGGCTATTTCTCAGGAAATCGTGTACATCAAACGGATAATATTTCTGCTTCTACTGTATCTTCTTGCACCTTTCCCTTCTTTTATAAAGAATCAACGGAGCTTCTCTGGTTAAGAATTTTAACGAGAAGGTCTAATAACGAGTCGATTAAATATCAACCGTACAAACGTCATAAAGCATTTGCATCGCATCGTAGACATTTATAACGACATCGATGCTTTTGTCAAATACTTCATATTTGATGATTGAGCAAATAATTAAAAGAGCGCGAGAGAATCGGTTAGCGGTAAGTGATTCGCGTACCGACGTTTTTGTTTAATACTCTTCGCTTGACAAACGGCCAAACGATTAAGAGACGGAAAGATAATTAATCGAACGTGCGATATATCGACGCTTTTGTCGTGTTTGATCGAATATTTCGCGTTTGACGAATCAACGTACGATCGACAGATCGACGAAGAATTCGATCATCGATGAATTTACACTTCCGTCGATTACCGTGCCTTTGACGAATGGGCAAAAGTATGAAAATAAAAGATCGTAAGATTAATGTATCGGTATTTCTGCTGTTTCGTATTTTATGAATGAACAAAGCTTTCGTATATCGCGAAATAAGTTCGCGTATATCACGAAGTTAATGAATCGACATTTTCGTTGAATATTTCGTGCTCGATCAACAAACTGAAGATTGAAAAAAGAATGGATTCTTTGATACATCGACGTTTTTATCTATTTTCTACTTGACGGGGGAAAAATTTGAAAAAACCAAAAAATTTGTGGAATCGTTTAATCGATATTCTATAAAACTTCCATCTTTTATTTTCCACTTGAGTCTTTCAAATAATTCTACATTATAAATCGATTTATTATGCTACGATTTCAGTCATTTATAGCACGACAGCAACGTTCAAAATGAATATGCATAAGCACGCTTCGCTGCTTGTAAAAGAAAATTGTTGCAGATAAGGACTACAAACTGTATTCGCGGTAATTTTTCCCGCCTTAATCGCAACACCGTGGCCGTATAATCGCCTTTTATTCTAATTTACTACATCGTAATACGGAAACAAACGGAAATGTTACAAATCTCGAAATTAAATTAAATAATTAATTGTACTGTTAAAAATAAAAAACAAACTTTAAACGCATAATCCGACGAATACGATGTAGCGAGTAGTAAATTTAAAAATTCAAAGAATAGTCGGTAATTAGCACCGCGTTTAAAAACTGGACGTGTTACGTCAAAAATTGAATAAAGCGTGCGAATCAAAATGAAAATTCGGTCGAGGAAGACCGAAGGTCCCCAAAAATCTCTCATTTTCCACATTACCGATAAATTTTCGTCTTATTCAACCGTGTTACGACATTCTTCTTACTTTCCTCGCCAAATAAACAGAGATAAATTCCGATCGACGAATGCGACGAGTAAGGACAACGCCATCCATCAAACGGCCGCGTTGTCGTTGGCTTCGGGTGAAATTTATATTTTTAGATTTCTAATCACCGATCGTTCGCTTATCCGCGCGATCAAACGAACAACGATCGTTCATTTTTAATATCTTTATGACAAAATTAGTCGTTCCAGGAGTTTAAAAATAACGAGGGTTTATTTAAAAAATTTTTTATTTTTTGGATAGCCTCGTCCAAAAATTAATTTAAACGTGACGATAACATTAATGGACGGTATTTTCGTAAATGAAACATGCGTAGAAGAGTATAGGATTTAAAAAAGTATAGTATAAAAGTAGAGTATAGGGTTTTGAGATCAAGAATCTTCTAGTTTACAAACTGCGGCGATAAATATAAAATAAAATATTTTCCTATCTTTTCCCCTTTTCGAAAAAAGCTATTAGGTCGAAAGAATTTGTCAAGAAGGCAAGATTTTGTTAATAAAAGAACGAATTAGAAATGGTAAAACGACACGAAGAAGCGAATATCATACGAAGGTGATAACGTTCAAAGAACGCGTATTTTACGATTTTTCGTTGTAACGTTAATTTTCCGTTATCATTTCCTAACCATGACACGAGATGGAATGAGTGCAAAAGAAAAGATAAAGGCGAGCTTTTCCGTGTATCGTATATTTTATTTATGAAACAAGCAGACTCTCGCTCGTCAGGTGTACGAATGTTTTATTTATCAAAACGAATCTTCGATCTTTCGTTTTTGAGATAAAGTTATTTACTAGGTCAGAGTTCGAAGGAGATGACGATTTTACGATACCCTTGCTGAAAGAAGTCCTTTTACTGAAAATATCTTTCGCGATTATCGTTTCAGTACCAATGGCAAAGTGAATAAACTGCATAAGTACTTTCGACTTCGTCTCGCTGACATTTTCAAATAGATATACGTATTAAAAGGCATCCTATCGAAGTAAACGCTTCGAAATCACCCGAACGAAATAAAATAATTCTTCTCGAAATTAACGATAATTACTCTACTTTATAATAACCTACATTTTCTTCTTTTACTATAATTCTTTCTTCGTATGTTACGAGTTTATGAAAATATTTTCCTGTTTTTTCTCTCAGTCTCGAGAGAGTTGGTTAAATTGCACAGTTTAGAAAGAATTTATCAAGGACGCAAAATTTATTATTCGCGAAACAATTTGATTGGAAAAATATAAAGTACCGCGACATTTCCTGATGAAAATGCTCTTATATCACTTTTTCATCGATGGTAAATTCTGGAAAAATAATATATTTGCGAATAACATCTCGTTCGATCTGCCAATTTTTCTTTTCTTGACAATTTTTAAGCCACGGGTTGTTGTTACTCTAAGAAAAAGTTGATGAGAACTTGGAAAAACGCAAAGTAAAACGTAAAGTAAACAATTTCCTAACGAATGCGCTCCTGTTCTACTTTTCTATTCGTCGTAAGTCCTTCAAGAATAAATATATTTGCGAATAATATCTTGTTCGATCTTCCAATTCTTCTTTTCTTGACGATTTTGAAATCGCGGCTGTTAAGTTTTCTTATTCAGCGAAATCGATTCGAAACACTCGAACGACGTCCCTCGTAAGCATTTCAAGGCATCTTCGTTATCGCGCTTTCAAACGAAACCAACCAAGATCTCAATAACCGTGGCTGCATTTCAGGATTAAATTAGCATTAATGGTCGTGATTTAATTCAAGCATCGAGTATCGATCGAATCGTTTGTTGATAGAAATCGCGAGCTATTCCGTAAAGAGAAAAAAGGAGACATTTTACGGAGAGTAATTTCAGCGTGACAAATTAAAAACGATCGAAAGGGATGGACACTTGGACGAACTTTTTAATTCGATTATGATTTCGAATAAAAAATTAGTTATTAAATCACGTTATGCGTAATTCGTTTCTGCTACAACGTGAGTTTGAAACGAAGTTTCTTCTCGAGTTGGAAAGAAAATGAATAAAAAGAGAGAAAGCGAAATTGATGCATCGAAAACGATTGGGCGTATGAATGGTGCAATTTTCAATGTCCAAGACAAGATGTTTTCGTATATTTCGCCTTTGAATAGGTGAAAATGAAGCGCAGGTGGATATTAAGAAATATGAACGAGATATAGCAGCGACCTGACACTCGACGCATATTTGTACCGTACAGAGTTCGAACGTTTTACGACACTTTCGATATTATCTGTTGTACGTAAAATAGTAAGAGCGAAAAAGTGTTATCGGTTGAAACGAAATCTAAAAATAGAATTTAAAATAGATATTGATTGCGAAATATATAAAGCGTCACGATTTCTTCGTAAAGTCGTCTACGCGTAAAAGAACGTTTACCATCCTTTCTTAAAAGATTCATAATTTTACTCATATATAGTAGTTTCTTAACAGGTACAACGTTATATAAATTTAATTAGACCTAAATTTACAACCCTTACGATAGAAATATTCTTTGGTATTTCTAATTAAAATCGATTAACGAATCTTTTGCAAAATCTTTTTCTCTCTTTTTTCTTTCTCTTTTTCTTTTTTTTTTTTTTTTGCATCAACTTACAAGCGACTCGTTGGTTGTTTCATTTTAATTAAACGGTATATAATCTTCAGTAACGTTCCTACGAGGACAACGACGAGCAAGGAAATTAGAAACAACGTTGGATTCATAGGAAATCTTCGGTCGAACGTGTTTGCCTAAAATTGCTGCGCTCGAGTTATTCGGTTACGTTTTAGCCGCGGTAGAACAGATAATTGTACAGCAGATATGCAAATTTCCAAGATTCTCATTCTCCGTCTACGAGCAAACGCTTTTGCTTTGAAGTAACTTCGCTTCGTACTTAACACTTTGATGATCACGCTATGCGAACACCGCCTTCTTATAGGTTCGTAAATTCGTGATCATCGTTCGTTCGTGTTAATGTTTTAAAAGTCACATTAAGCGCACGATACTAAGGTGTGATTTTATCCAGTGAATAAGAAATAGAAAGTTATGCAGAGAGATTTTATTATTTTCCTTTTTCAGCTTCCTGTTTTATTAATGCGGTTCTATATTTCGTAATTAACAGTTTCAATAGTTGAATTACTACAAGCTTGTTTCCTTATTAGAGTAATTAGAAATATTTACTTGGGAATTCACTTACAACACATATAATAATAGTTTGTTAGATATACATTTTATATATATATATATTTCTTGTTAAATAAATAATTTGTTGTTCCTATAGTCCGAAGCATACGTTGCTTTGATCAATTTTTCAATACGTTTCAATTATCGTAGTCATATCGATATGCACTTGATGTTACGATGCTTTCTCTAACTCACATTCGATGGTTAATAACAACGTGGAAACAGACAATCTTTCCAATGAATAGAACATCGACAGAAAGCATCTGTAATTTTAAAAGAAAGGACCAACGAATCACGCTATTTTCAATTTTCACAGGAACGACCAACAAATCGTAGCATTTCTAATTTTCAAATCAACGACCAGCGATTAAAAATGATTACCTTTTTCAGAATTTTAGGAAGCCACGAAGAATTTACCATTAAACCGTTAATTATCAACGGAAGCTATTAACCGTTGCCTATTACCAACATCCTCGGTCATAATAACTTATTTATTCAGAATTTTCTTATCCTTATATTTTTAACCTTTAAATTAAATATATACATTATAACCTTTCCACGAATTTTTTTTCTACCTCGATCCCTATTACCAATTTCCTTCGCCAACTTAAGCACCGAAGATTACATCCTAATCCTAAAATTAAAGCAGCTCTGATTAACGTACAAGCCAATTACCAGTTTAACGCAGGACGATCCATCCTGGACGACCTCCATCAAAATACTCCGCTCTTTATCTCTTCGTTTGTAATGACGCTCGGGAATTCGTTCTGTTTCAGGGGTACGAGGGGTCCCTGTTGAAAGTCACGAGCAAAAATGGGAAAACAGCGTCGGTGAGTCATTATTTTTTCAAATTACCAGCCGTATTTCATCCTTTGCCCATGTGGCGTGTGCGAAACAGTGAACAAAAAAAAAAAAAAGAAAAAGAAACGAGAACGAAAATAAAAAATAGAGCGTTATCGCGTGCTTTTAACGCGAACGATGGATCTGTTCTAGATTTCCATCCAGCTATTCTCCATACGCGTTTATCGAGGAAACGAACGAAAGGAAGAGAAGTGGATACATCGAGAGAAGGAGAAAAACGTTAGGAGGGTAAAATCGAGGTATTCGTTCGCGAATACACCGATTCCCTTTTACCTATTCGAGAGATTTTTCCATCGATCGATGGAACGGGTCGACAAAGTGTCGAGATTTTCGTGCGATTATTCGTTGGTGAGGAAACTGATGGGAAAACTTGCCGCGAGTACCGGAACTTTCAATCGAATTCTACCATCGAGAAAGTGGTTCGTCTGCTTTTGAGAAAAATTCGTCATTTTTTTCTTTCTTTCTTCCTTTTTCGACGATTTCTCTATCCTTTTGTTCGTTTTCGTCGATTCGGAAAGAAACGAAGACATTTTCGAGAATTCTCGTTTTATTCTTTTGCGACGTGTCCGCTATGTATGAAAGATTTACGATGCGAGCTCTATGAGCTTTGTCAGTATTTTCCACCAGTACAGTTATTTAACTCCTATTGCGATTCACTTTGAGAGAAATAATAGTTTTCGAAAATGGAAAAATTTGCTTTTTATCGCACGATATTTTTACGATTACGACGAAGCAAAAATATTGCGTGAAAAAGATATGAGTAAAGATGAAAGCGAAAATATCGTATAAACTTCGACTCGTAAATATGAAAAATTATCGGAAAGATCTACTCTACGGAGTGTAAGATCTTTATTCGTTACTTATTAATCGGCACAACTTATCGAACATGCTGCTAAAGTTGTTGGATTTCCTCCTAAGGCGTCCTCGGCACAGCACAGATATAAAAATTTCAAATAAGAGAGATCAATAACGTCCTGTATAAAAGTAGTTATCGTAGACGCTCGACAAGAGAGGACAAACACTCGGCAAATGAAGGATTGCGGTAATCTCGTTCCAAACTCGGAAGCGAAGAACTCGGAAGAAGCGAAATAAAATAGTTTCTCGGTGAAATCACTGACCTACGAAACGTTAACCTATTAACAAAACGAATATCACATTGGCTTGGATATTTCTAATAATTTCTTCGCACAGAACATTATAAACATACGTTGCGAATATATTATTTTACGACACGTCATATCTAATACGTTAAAAATACAGCTAAAAATTGCTATATAGGTCACCTTTTGATCAAAGATTCGAATACGTTCGAAAGGTTCCTCCCTTTTATTACGACAATCCGATACTTTCGTTTCGATAGCGATGCGCGTATAGGCATTTTACGTTCCATTTATTCGTCGTGAAAAGATTATACGGGTGACGGATCTATATTTTTCTTGAATGTATTATCGAACAGAAGCGTGGAATATCAGAATCTTTGGCGCACTTTTCGGTAATTAAATCCAGACAAAGCGAGATCCTGTAATAATGTCATCCGAACCGGAGAAGAAACATAGAGAGCTTTCGGTTAGGGCAGAAAAGATAATTTAACGGTGTTCTCTCGAGACAAAACTGGTCGCCTTGTCTCGGAATTATTACTCGGCTCGCTTAAACGTGCTCATCCTCCTCCTTCTTTTACGTTCTCCTTTATGCGATAACACGCGGATAGGTCGACGACGAACTGTGTTAAACACGATTTCACGACTCTAATAATGGCACCACCATCAACCTGTCGCATTTCTTCTAGGATAATATTTCCATCTATAATGTTTAACGTATCGAGATGCGTTTAGACCAAACGTACGAGAACACTTAGTCAGTCGTATCGACATTCGAATATTACCACGCCATTCTGTACTCTATCTGTATTTGTTGCTTCGCACAAGAGGGGGTGATTTAAATATCGTGTTACAAAAATATTACAAAATATAACATTTAATCGTACGATGAATTTTTAATAAAAATTTTCAGAATCCAAATTCAGTATACTTTAACTTTTAAATCCATCGTACCGTTAATTTCGTAATTAATTAAATTCCAACTTTATTATCTGCCGTAACGCATTCGTACGACTTGAGAAGACATAATCAACTTTCTGTAACAATAAATGCAAAACACGGAATTACGAAATCTAACGGTACACTGACTCGCATCTTTGTACTCGATACGTGGACGCTTGTTCGCGCTCTGTAAATCTAGCAATTCTTAGAAACAATTCGAACTGCAAAATAGATTTATCTCGTATAATTAACCTCAGAGGAGATGGAGGACACCAATATTTTGAGAATACACCAGGAAATTCGACACATTACGAAAAGGAAAGATTATACTAGCTTTGATAGAGGACAACTTGTAATTTTCCATAGAGAAAAGGGTAAAATTTATCGTGAAACTGCGCAATTATTAATGTCAATGTCAATATCGAGATAAAATTGTAAGGAAAAAGCATGCAAATACGATACAACGGAATCTCCAGTATCCGAATTAACAGGCAGACAAAATTCGTTTTTAAAACTCGAACGAGAGAATTTTCGAATAATAGAAACCGCGTCTCTTCTTTACAGTTATTGTTCCATATCTCGATAACCAATATTACATCTTTTTTACCGGTGAATCAAATTTTATGAAAGCAAGGAACGGACGAGTATTGGCTCGCTTGGTCTGAACGCACCTTTATATCATCGATATAATGATTTATAATATAACAATACAACGATAGTAATATAACTCACTGTATCACGGGAAATTAATGGAAATTCGAGAGGTTCGTAGATCTGTTCAATGGAATATTCCGATGAATTCGCGGCAACGCAAACACAACCCGTGTTTTCCCTGTCGTTCTCGTTCTGCCTGATCTTTACTAATGTAAATGTTATTTTTCGATATTTTTGCTGTCGCCGATATGAAATATGTTATGGTGACGGTCGATGGTATTATTTATCGGAAATAATATGTGTCGATACCGTCGTATCAGATCGGTGAAAAGAAAAAATTGCTTTTCTAAAATTTCAAATTAACGAGCTCGGAATTAAAACGATGCTTGTCGAATATTCTCAATTTTTTTTTTTTTTTTTTTTTTTTTAGATAACAAAATATCGTAGCAGTCGGAGGAGAGATTCGTAACTTGATCGATTACCGACGCTATGGAAAGATCGTTCAAGACCTAACCTATTGCAATACGATCGTAAATAACGTCCAGTTGTGTATAAGCAGCTATGCTGCTTGGTGAATATTTTAAAAACGAAAAACTACGATCCATCGAACGAAGGTCGAAGGCGCTAAAGTATCTTTTCTTCCTTTCCCTTTCTTTTTTTTTTTTTTTTTTTTTGTTTCTGTTTTCATGGTTTCCGAAAAAAAGAAAAATCTCGACAAGACTCGTTTCGCTATGAACCTTTCGATTAGCAGGCGAATATAGCTATTACAAATATCGACTAGGAACAACGCTGATCGTACGATAATTAACACAAAATTCAACATCGCATTGTCCCTGCTAATGCTCTCTTATAAACGTTGACGAAACACGATAACGAGTACAATCAACGGAAAATTCAACGTTCCATTGTTACTGGCGATAATCTATTACAAATGTTAATTACAAATAATAATACGTTATAATCAAGAGAAAAATCAATATACCTAAGGAGGCCTCTGACAATTCTCCCTGACGTCTCACAACACGGTCTAACGACAAGCAACACTCCCTTGATATCAAGGACAAACCCACCTTTACTTTTTTACCAATAATCCACGCACCCTACTACTTTCCTACGCCCAAAGATATACTCGTACGATGGGTGACCTACGTCGTGAATGGTTTTCTCCATGGCCCTGGTTCCTTTCCCCTGTCGACGCGTAATTTCACTTTTACGACTCGTTGTGAAAATTCCGACATACAGTGGCTGCGATAAGTATCGGCACATATTCTTATTTTCCAATGTATCTATTTCTTTATCAGCTTCTACGTTTCATTTTCACGGTATCAAATTTTTATGATCGCATTGGCAATTGGCATCGCGAATTTACTAAAATTAACTCGCAGAATTTATCGACTCGCCATGTACGATGTTTTAAAGGAGTTACGCGTACGCGTAATTAATGTTTTATCGAAGGAAAACGATATATAGGGTAACTGTAACTGATATGGAACAGAGCTTTATATGGAACGCCGCGATATCTTGCCAAGTAACTGACAAAAAATCGATCAGCAACGGTGCAGAATATTTCGTTAGAAGCAAAAAAACAAGTGCATTCAAATTTCGATCGAAAATCGCTCGTTTTTTACATTTTTTACCCTGTCTTCGAGATACATAACGTTTTGCATAGTTAACTGTTAGCGTACGAATATCCATTAATTTTGATTCAACGTTAATTTCATCGAAAGGAAAGCATGTTTCTCTCTTTGGCAAACTTTTAAAATCAGATGTTTCATGTTAACTGCGATTACTCTACGTATCGATCTGATAACTAATACAGTGACTATACAAGTGACATTCCAATCGAGCGTCCTTTTATCGGGTTCCCCGATTCATTTTTTTTAACATCCAATGTTTCCGATCGCATTTTACGTTAAAGAAGCTTAAAAGGAAGAGGCAACAGGCTGCCAAACGATACGAAATTCAATATTCTTGGAGCTGATTAATCGGTCTGTAAAAATGCCATAATAGATGCAACGGTGTGCCGATATTTTTTCTAACCACTGTAAATCAGCGTCTATTTCGCAAATTTATTAACCTTGCAGCATCAACGACGTACACTGTATACTTGTTCTACGTTTTACCAAATCGAAAAGAAAACGAGCAGATAGAACGTTAGCGGAATTAACGAGCCACCGACATTAACCAACCAGCGACAAAAAGAAACAAAGTCTAGAGCGTTACGTGAGTCACGTAACGATGGAAAACATCTAATCGATTCGGCTGCAAAAAAATACATCAATTTTATGCCTTCGCGGAAGGCATCGTGGCCGCCATGTTGGGTCAGATATACAACGTTCAACCGTGATAACATTAATTTATGCGTCACCAGTGGGAACACGCGCGTCACACGCGACACAACGTTGCCAACGTTAACGTTGGAAAATCCTTTCACCCCGTTCGAGCATTAAGCGTTTTCCACCCTCCTCTTTCGTTCGGTTCTCCGCGTTTCTATAGGGTGTTAAACGAAAAAATGTAAACGATACTTGTATAAAGTTTGTGAATCTAAACGCGAAGACAATGGAACGAGTTGGCGTACAGAAACGTCGTTCGACGTTTGTGTCTCGTGTTACAAACAATTTAAGCTGACGAATCCTTCTCCGTGTTCCTCTCGTACTTCGTGTTTCTCGCCGCCCAAGGCGAACGAACGAGATTAAACGAAGTTTACGAACGAACAATACGACGAGTACAATTTTCTCGACTTCTTGATTTCGATGTTGTCTAGCGCACAAAAGAATACGCTTTGATGTAACGACACGGTTGAAAGCTTATTCAAAGATACATACGAAAGCTTTTAGCAACGGATGACAGACCAACGGAGTTTCGTCGTGAATTCTAAAGTTTGTCTAAACTTTGCGTTCGAGGAAACTTGTTGCGGAAAAAGTTGATCTCCGCGTCTATGTAACTATAACCAATATTTTTGAAATCGATATTTTTCATCTAAACATCTTTCGACGAAAGCTCGACGAAGCGTCGACTATGGCATGGTGGTGGATTTTTAAAGAAATATATATAGTCTGATGGAAAAACTAAAAACGTGGCATATCGAGTCTTCCTTCGGCCGCGTTCTTCCGATATAACAGCCGAAATTCTATCGTCGCTCACGTTCGGTCAGACCGAGTGAAACGAAGGAGAAGGTGAGGACAGCTGATTTATTGATCTACGACTACGTTAGAGAGCTACCAGTGTATTTTTGGCGCAGCAAATTAAGTTGCTTATAACCGGAAGCCTAAGCTTTCCAACGACTCCTTTATACGCCAACTATCTTCCATATCTCGACATCTATCCTCGCGCCTTCTAAATCTCGCTCACTTTTATTTTAACACCCTGTATTATGCATCTATACGGCTATGTGTGTTCGCTTTGTGCGACTATGATGTGCGCGGCCGCCCTGGCCTTTACTCGTACACCCGAGAATTCTAAAATAACGAACGGGACGGGGAGATCGGCATCGACCCGAGAAAGGAATGCATTTTCGCATCGAAGGATGCCGGATGACGTCACGCTCGAAGGCGAATTTGATCTCGAACGGCCGAGTTCGACGGATCGACCTCGTTTCCCTTCGACAGGGCTGTGTCGTGAAAATACGCGCGATTGGAAATTCGAGATGCGTGTAAAGAGATCTCGCTGGTGTTCCGGACAAATTTGCGGCCTCCGAATGACAGAGAATCCTCGCATTAGCGATTAAAGGGCCGTGCTCGGTGGAAGGATATTTGATAATTTAGTATTAACGGGGTAAGTCCAGTGGGAAGGTGAAATTAGACCCAGTGCTGGCTAAAATTTGTAGGAAAAACATTTCGGATGGTTGGCAATTTTAAACGATCGTTGTACTACCGTTGGAATAAAATGCTATTTTAGATACGAAGGAAATTCGCGGCGAGTAGAATATTTTTATCGTCGCGTTGTGACGCGCACAATAAAATACTTGAACTTTGTGTTACGAATAGTATTTAAGATGTTTCTCGATAGCGAAAATAGATTAAGGAGAGAGCTAATATCGGAACTCAACGGTCTATAATATTTGCAAATTAAATTTATTTTCCTCGCGAGTATGGCTATTCGCGCGTAACAAAGTGCATCGTTCAAAGTTTTCCATCGCTCAGACTACTCTCCTTTATGAGCAAAGGATCGATCGAGCGAAACTAAACAGTCTTTCGATGGAAGGACGTATCTTATTTTAAAGATAATTGTTTCGTCGTGTATCTGTGATAACTTTGCGATACTTTGAATTCGCTTCGCGAAAACGAACAAGACCAAGTTCGTGTATCTGGAGTTGCAGTTTCTGTTCAAGATTTTAATATCGTTTCTCCGATACGATTACGTTTACCCTCCATTAAATTCTTTGGAATCTAACGTAACTTCTATGTTGGATAGCGAAGAAAAATAAATTCAAATAAATAAGACAATTCAAATACAATTCTCGGTATTTTCAGTATCCTGCAAATAAAATACCGTTTTCAAAATCTTTCTCTCGCAATTAAAACATTTTATTTTCGACAGCGCACGAACGAACTAAAATAAAACAGGCTGGTGTTTGGTATTTACCGCTTGAAATATATACGAGAAATAAATATATTGGAATTTTGCGAGCATTAGATACAAAAAGTATACATCGCGGATGCTTTGCGAAGAACGCGGTCCTCGTTAAAGACGAGATGGAATCGTCGATTCGTCTTCCGAATGGTTCAGACACCATACAAATTCATAATTTGTGGATATTTCCAAGTTTTGTTTCGACATCTTCTTTCGTGTGTTCGTTATGTGTGGAAAGCGCGTATTGGTGATTACGAAGCTTCTCTTATCGTATAGATATTGGTTTCCAATTAACATGTATCGACGATCCTCTACTGTACAAGACGTTCTATAACCTTTTGTTCAACCACGTAAAAGTCTTAATAAACGTTGCTCTAAATAGCGTTCCTTTTAAAGCCATAAAAAGTCGTAGAAGATTAGTTTCCTCTGTAATAAAAATTTTCAAATCACCAACCATTTGTTTCGACATAAACTCAAACGAAAACGACAACTTTCTTTTCGTTCTCTTAATTCTTTCATATAACGCGGGAAATTTAGACAAATATAATTACTTCGAACTACTGACAACCAAATCGTTGCGTTCGCTTTAACAGGCATTACACGTTCTCCACATTTCCATTCAAGGTATAACCATTTTTAACGCTTTATACGTACGTTCCGTATTTCTATTTCAAAATAGAAGTAAGTATTATTTCCGAAATATCGCTCTTTCTTTCAACGTTGTTTGATAAAATATTTTGCTTCGAATATCAATAATTATAGAAAGCTTTATTCTGCCAATATTCCTACCCCTTTTTACTTTTCTCCTTATTAAATATTTTTCTTTCAAAGATATTTCGCTGGAACTAAAATTTAGTTTTTCGGGTTATCTCGTACGTTTTCATCTGTTATAATATCATCGAACGATGCCGTAAAAAGTTCTCGTTTTCTGGGATTGTCCCTTTACGGATATCGCTGGCACCGTTAGGTACGAGCGCGCAGATCGATACGAGTTTCCTCTGCCATTTGCTCGCGCTAATTGCCCCGTTCGTCGAGCGGCAAATTCGACAGTTTATCCTTCCTCGTAGAATTTTACGGTTAAAAATCGACGCCATCGTTTTTTAACAAATTTTCCCATTCGAGGTTCCGACTTCGATATTCGTTTGCATTCGCGCGCCGGATCAAAGAGGCCGTGGCAAAGGTATTTTCAAAATCCTTTCACCTCGAATCCGGTTGATTTTGCAGCAACGATTTTACAAAGATGTAACGACGTTTGGAATCGCGGTTGTTGCATTCAGGTGAAATTCTCATTGATTTTACGCTTTCTTTTCGCGTCTTCCCTCGGAGTGATATTAGTAGATTCGCTTGAACGACGAACGCCACTTTCCAATCTTTCCTTTTTATAGATCCGCATGAATTCCGTACTTCGCCGTATTTCACTTGCCACTGGCGTCAAGTTCCTGAACTTTACTTTTATGGTATCCCCTTGCGAAGAATTTCCTCGCGAGGAAACTCTCTGCTAAACCAACGTTTTGTCAAACGTGGAATTCGATGATTTTTAACGGCCTGGATCTTCGATCTTCGCTCGCCGCAAAACTTGAACTAGCGAGAAGTTTATTAAAATTTTGCGTCAAATATTTACAACTTTTATCGAATTCTGCTTCGTGAAACGACAACTTTTTAAATATCAATCCGATCCGCGAGGATCGTAAGCCTTTTAGCTTTTATGAAATTCATCTGATTTCGTCCGTAAGGAATTTACGAAAATGATTGTAAAATATTTGCTATTATCGTTCGACGATATTTCATCGAATGGAATCTTCGTTGGTTTTCAAAAAATCTAAGATTTATAGTTTCCACTATTGCCAACACTTGTCCAACTCAATTGTAGAAAAAATAACAAATTCGCTGTCTTCTTATCAAATGAAAAGTTTAATCGAATAATATCCAATGTAAACGTAATTTCAATATTCTTTCGTTCTCTTCTTCTTTCTAAAGAAATCAGTTTGAGGCGCTTCTTCGAAAAGGTAAGAAATCCCCAGGAAGATTCTTGCAATTCCTTCGGACGTTCCCTGGCGAAAACAGCGAGTATAGAATAAAATGAAAGTTAAATCGAAACGATGAATCCATTTCAAAAGTTACGTCTTTCCCTTTACACCCATCCGGCGAATACAATTTTACCTCCTAACTCTCGTCCTTTTCGAGAATCTGCCTGTAGCGATCTCGTAGAACCGGTGGAAAACAAAGACACGGTAAACTTTGAACGAAAGAAAAACGAAGCTCGTTCGCGAATTACAGCAATTTGCCTGGCAACGACGCGACGCGAACGCAATTTATTCGTTCGGGAATAAGTAACGAGTAAAAAATAATTCGTGCCATTTGCAACTACTTCGCGCGACTTTGCACTTGGCGGAAAAGAAGGGAAATTTCTTCTGGCGGGGGAGACCGTATCGGGGAAAAGTTGGGCCGCGATTCGAGACGTATTCGCGTTCTTTTACGAGCCAAGCTCGAAAATGTTGCACCAACCGGCTGCATCGTAATTTTCCAACCCTTCGATTATGCGGAATCGGGCTGAGCAGTTGCTTTACCGCCATCGTTACATGCATAATCGCGCACGTGTGTATACTATTTTCCATCGTCGAGCGTGCGTTATATGCACGAAACACCTTTGTCGCCATTTTTCTTATCTGTCGGTTCGCGTATATAATACGAGCGATATACAGGGTGTCCCGTCTTAATCGATTCACGCAGATATCCGCTAAACCATACGTTACTCGATAAAACGTTTCGGATAAAACTTGCTTCGTTTTTCTTTCGTTTCTTCGCGTTGCGATGGTCGACGATTTTATCCAGATGAACGGTGTCTTCGAGATTCCAAAGGTAAATACTTGGGTCGAGAAACGACTAGTTTCTTTTCAGTTGCGAGTGTTTCGCGTCAAATCGACTACGAGGTTATCAGCGGTAAAGTTAGATTTATACCGATTGGATTTTAGTGTACGTATTCGTTTCTTTGACGAAATTTAGCGAGTAAAGGTATGCGATCCCGTGACGTTAAAACTGCGTCATGTGTCGAGTTCTATTCCGTGTCTTTGTATTCGTGTTTCTGTATGTCTAGATACATTTTTGCTTTTTTTTTTTTCTTTTTGTAATTAGATATTCGTGGATTATTGCGATTTGCGCAGTCTTTAGGCGAGCCGTTACAATCCTTTCTTTCGCTCTGCTCATATTATCACACGGTATCTGTTGGTAGAAACGTTGAATTTTGTTGAGGTTATTTGATGTATAAACAGAGAAACTCGTGGATAAATTGTAAGGTAGAAAATATATTTAAATAGAAGTGTAATTATAAGTAAGAATACAATTTGAGCTGGTCCAGATCCGCACGCTAGCTGTGTTACCCAATAACTGAAAACCCCGAAACCAACGTCGCCTGTCTCTTGTTTATGGTCTGTCTTCGTCGCAGTCTTTTGTCTACACGCTGTCGATGGCTTCTTCGGTGCTTGAGAAAACTAAAAAGACCAGATGTAGAGTTTACTATGGATCTTTATGCTTTTGATCGAAGACCAGGTTCTTCTTTCCTTGTCCTTCGTATTACTCGATTTGATGAAATTAACATTGAAATATCTTTTAAACTAAGCATTTTCAAATCTTAGTACTTTTTTATACAGAAGTAAAAACAGCTTTAAACGGTGTATAAAAAGGTGTATAATGTTTTATAAAGGAACCATGAAAAAAGGTAATTAACTAGTTTGATTTATATTAAACGATCGAGTTAATGGCAGCGGCAGTAACAAATACTGCAAAAAATGTTAAGTAATTTTACAATCAAAGATTACTAACAGTTATCAGAGTGTTAATAAGTAGAAATCAAAACCGTTTCTAAAATATATTTATCTTTTACAAAGATTTCTTTTATTTGTGCTAAGCGAATTAAAATTACTATAAAACGAGGAAAGTATGCGTCAAAATGGCACATTTACGTACGATGCACGAGGAAAAGTAGAAACGGGGAACGTGAAAATTGATTGTTCTTCGTCAGGCAGCACGCAACCACTAACTGTTAACCTACATGCGACCACCACGATGAACCTATTGATAAAAATAAGCTCGACGAAACGTTACATTACGTTCGGAAATTCCGTGTTTCGATAACAGTTCCGGGAACGTAACCGGTAGCACGAAATGAAAGTCAGACACACGATTCACTCACTGAACATGTAAATAAGTACTTCCCACGAATCGATACGTGGATTCGATGTCGCGACCAAAGATGTACAGAACATTTTATCCTATTAGCTAGATTCGCGTACGTATCATTTTCCTTTGAGAAAACTTTTATCGTTCTTATTTATTTTATTTGACGTAAAGTCAACGATTTTTATGTTCACTAGCGACCGCGGTTAACGAAATACATGACAAAAATATAACATAAAAAAAAATCACAGTGTAAATGTACTTTACATCTTATTGTAAAATAAGGCAAGTGAGAAACTCGAGTTATAGTATCTAGTAGCTTAATGATAATACTATCTAGTACCGTTTGGACGTATATCATATACAGTACAATTATAGTATAATACAGTAGAATATGCAGTATGTGTCGGAACTTGGTGATTAGTTTACAATATCATAAATAGCGATACGAATTAATACGTTTGAGAGAATAAAGAAGATTCTCACGATGTTGTTTACAACGTAAACATGTCTGAGTTTCGTTTGGAAAAACCAAATGTAATTCTGTATTGGGAGACGTTACTACGATTAAAAGAATAATTTCCAATGAGAATACAATTAAAATTATTGCACTTATTCGACTGATTTTTAGCTGTAAGATGAGAGCGTGTCAATTTAGCGCATCTAATTCCAAGTCTGGCGAGAGTGACTTGCTCCTTCCTGTTAAAAGGAAACGCCGAACTTGGTAAAACCTTAAATACATATAGGTAATTCCTTTGGAATAATACGGGTGAATCGATAATTCTGGAAATTAATTTCATTAAATACGAAAGCGAATCGATAAGAATTGCTAGTTCGGAAGTAACTCGTCGTTTATGGATCCGATAAAAAAATATTTTATACGAAATATATCGTATTCATCGAAGCTCGTTAAACGAAAGCATTTTAATTTCTTACGTTTTCAATTTCCAAGTGGTTTGGTATAAACTATTTTTTAATCAAATCCACGAATAACGAGCTATTTCGGACAACAGCGATTCTCTCATCTTTTTGTGATTCGCTCATAGCGTGCATGTATATTTGCTCGAATTGGTTTCCAGGAATTATATTTGCAGGGAAAAAATATAACGAGCGAAAAATTCTTTAATTTAAGATAACCAGGCCAGATTCAATTCGAATAAAGAAATCTGTGTGTTCCCAATCGTTGAATCGCGTAAATAATAAAATCTTTCAGACGGATATTAATCTTGCGTATCGAATTGCGTTTGCAATATCTAAATTATTTTAGGGAAGATATACAAGTAATAACGTAAATCCCTTACTATTTTTAGTCTCTAAAGGTTATTCTCGATTATTAATTAGTTTTATTAACGCAAATTTATAAAAGTCATGGCTTTTAAAGTGTGACGATCGAGCGTTACTTTTTATATGATTTCTTCGTTTGAAAACAATTTCTTCGGGAAAAAATTAAAAGATTATCGAAGTATTCGCGAGCTTAAAAATATAGAAATCACTTGCGATTATTATCGTATAAAATCTGGTTTTCGTCACAAGTGGCGATTTTAGAAATAGGACTCACTTATCTCATCCGAGTAACGAGATGCTATTTCCATTCGCCCAACCTTTCTGTATATCGCTTAATTCAAAATGTTTTCGTTCTACCGAATTCATTCTTCTCATTTTTCTTGCTTTTCCTGTTCGAGTCGAACGACGAATAATGCATCGTAGAATGGTTTACCTTCATTTCGATCCTGTTTACCATGAATTATTTTCAGTAGTATCTGCGAAAATATTATTGTCGATCGAATTTTCCGACCTTCCTCTCTTCGTTTATCTTCTAATGAAAAATCGTCAGGCATAATACCGACCTGATAATTTCATTCATATTTCGATCTTCTGTTTATTAGAATTATACTGGAAGATTTATCTAGATTTAGAATTATACCGGAAGATTTATTTACCTTCGGAATCGGACTCTTTACCTAGAGGAGAAAAAAGGAGACAAAGATCAAAATGGAAAATTCTGCGTAACGTAAAATGAAAGGCAATTGTAGATAGCGATGGTAGATACGATAAGGCTGTTTCTTTGCACGTAGGTACATAGCCTGTTGATCTTATCGTTTTTCGTATTCATTGTTTCCTAATTCCTTTTTTATGGCGGCAGATCGAGTCGATACGTCGTTCGTGACACGTGTGAATTTGAGGGAGATCGATAGAAAGACATTGTAACAATTTTATTACTGTTCGGTCACTTCCAATCGACAATTAGCCATTTTACCCGTATATTCATTTCGTAAACGATATAATTTTTAATTTGTTTATCGGTACGTTTCCTAGACACAGTTATCACGAAGTACGACAAGTTTACAGGTACTATGACTGCAGGGTAACTTAAATTCTTCTTCAAAAATGAAACGATTCTGCCTATATTTCCATCGACGAATATCCTGAAGCAAGAAGTTGTCGAGTTGATCGGAAAGTTCTGTTGTTAAAGTTTATTCGCAATTATCGGGATGAAGATCGTAATCATCGAGATGTAACCTACAAAAGTTATAAAGCCACAAAGCTCGGTTGAATAACGCGACAGAATTTTCCGAACGATTTAACGCGTTACCTGTGAACGCTACACGGATTTATACGTCCACGGATATCTGAAAATTAAAAACTTGAACATGTACCTACGAATATTTCAAAGATGTGCTAAATGCCACCACGATCCTTCTCCGATACATCTCCAGAAATATGAAAACAGACGGAGACGGCATTGTTGCAAATTTAATAAAACTCTCGATCATCTCCAGAGACGAAATAAATTCGCGTTATCGGGAACGATTCGATCGATTCCGTTTGAAAATTGCGGAGGAGTCAATGTGAAAGTTATTGGCTCCATTTACGCGGCATCGTATGGAAAAGAACTTTAACGGTGAACGCTCGTTTTAAACGTTAACGTCGAATGAAATTCCTTTGTCGTTCTATTATCCATTTATATAATCGCTTTCAGCCCGACAAATTTATTTGCAACGTTACCGCGATATCTGATCCGGCCCCCGATATAATTTTGCAACACGTTTACGAATATCACCTTGTCGCGTGCGCGGTACCGCGCCGCGAATTCTCGCTTATCGGATCTTGATCCTGCAACGGCGATAAAAATTTGTAGAAAACACAACGGGGATATATCTCGTGTCGAGGATCGTTATACACAGGCTAATATTATCATAGGTATAAAGCTGGCACGAAACAACGCTTCCGAAATATCCGCCGGGCACGACCGTTAAACGGATTATTCCCATTCGATGAATAGCTTTTTCAATAATGCGAGAAACAGCCGCGTTTTTGCGATAATTGGAAATCAAGAGGAGAATCTAAAGTATTTTGACGGGAAACGTCTTCTTGCTATGCTCTTTATTTATTTATCTTCCCCACATTTTTTTTTTTAATTTTACTTGTGTCGAGTCTCGTCCAGCTCTGCGGGTTATTAGCGACTACAACTCTCGTACAACTGTATTTCACAGGCTTATACAGTATCACATTAGTACTTTATCGTTTGGTCATAAGTAATACGTAGATACGATATTTACAATTGTAGCGATTTCAGGTACTTGCTTGTCCGACACTGCTCTCCTGCTGCCGCAGCGGCGGAGTGTCTACGAGGATTTCTCCATGTACAAAGCAAAAAAAAAAAGAAAGGTACTTGCTTGTGGCTAGATCGGTTAAAAAGGTTCGTGGCTTTTAGAAACTGTCGAATCTTACTTAGGATCGTCTTGAGGTTACTTGGAACGTCGTGTCGTTGCCTTCCGCTTCGAAGTTTTAGGCATTCGATTGGTAGGTTTTGTCTATTTTTGTTTTCCTCGATCGCAAACTTCATATTAGGCGTAATTTTATAATTTTCTTTGACGTCGAAGAATTTAGATTTCGCGTAGATATTAGTTTGTTTTTTGAATAAGTTGCAGTATCTTTTACGCGATGTCAGAGCTATGCCTGGATTCGGCTTATATCGATATTTGTACCTTTGACATTTCTCTCTATATAAAATCTTTACTTCTTAGTTGATAAACAAGATTCTGTCAGAATATTGATCAACCTAGAATAAATAGGCTGCAAATAAACGATTAAATGGTATAATGCAATTAAATCGCTGTGTGCAATCGTATCTCTGTCTGAATAAAATTCGATTTTAATCTTGCTAAAAGCAGCTGCATGTTTTCAGCGATATCAAAAGCAGAAAAACGTCGAACCTGTCATTAGATTTGACGGATTTGGTAGTTGTACCGTTAATCCTATATCGCTGAATTCATCCACAAAGAAAAATGATACAGCGCTGTTTAAAAAGATAATATTTTTTTATCGATGAAATTTCCTTTTTGCGTATTAACTGTTTTTTATTCACAACGTCTTCTTCCTTCGATCGATTAAATCGTTCTTCGTTAAATTAGTAAATAGAAAACTATGAGAAAGAAGCGAAAAAATGCGTTATAAAACTGTATGAGAAAGCTTACGTTGGAAAATACAAACGAATCGGATCTACTTTCTACTTTTCTTCGAAACGGTAAAATAAAATTAGCTCGGTAATTGAGTGAAAAAGAATTCGATGGTATATCGATGAAAATTCGAATCTGGGTCGCTCGTGGCTCTTTTCTCAATGAAACAGAATCACGGCATAGTTTCTCCGCAAACGTTTACCGAACCGAAAACCCGTATCGGTTCTCAGCGGTAAACGCGTGCAAATTCCATCGAGTTCCCTCGGAAAATTACACCGTAGAAAGACCGTTGAACGAACGATTCGTTTCTCGGTGAATTACAGGCTTCTCGAATCCCCTCTTAGGAAACCGAGGGTGAACTTGCGAGCATCATCTAGCCAGAAAGTCTATTCGATCTATTTTAAGCTCTGCGAGCTGATTCGTCCCGTGCAATAAGACGCTCTGTCTTTTCCAACGCTTCGAACGTTTGTTCTCTGTTTTTATTCTCTTTTCTTTTTTCTTCTTTATTCTTCGTGACATCGAACGATATATTGTTTGTTGACATCGATTAACGGGGTTGTTTGGTTTGATAGATCAAGAATTAGGTGCTTTTAAACCTTCTGTCGATGTACAATCGATACATTATAAGCAAAATAGCTGATAGATTCGCAGTGTGAAGTCAAAGGACCGCGTTATCCGCAACCTTCTCTCAAATCAAGTCATTGCCTTTCGGTAGCACAACGATATTTTATCGATGTATACACTGCTGTGAATAATTATAAATTCAAACGTATTTTCTGCGATATCTCTTCGATATTTCCAGGAAACCACTGATCATACCTGAATACGTTAAGCGAAATTGCGTTTGTAAAGGGTAAATCGAACGTTATAGAATATTAGGAGATGTTACGTGGCAAACTATCGCCTTTCGTAACCGAACCAGAAGCAACAAAGATAATCTTTCGACGAAACAATGTTCCTATTCGTACCAACCGTCGCTACAAAAAAACGATTTCACAAGATTTCAAGAATAGAATTATTATTCGATCGAGAAGCTGGACTAAGGAATTTCAGCAGGGAAAGCTTACGATCGGTAAAAGCCAGGTTTAATGCAGCTTTTTAAATATGGTTGAACTTAAAAAAATATATTCGAAACTTTGAGCAAGTTAGTGGATAGTATACCTAACAGATTAATAGAAGTAATGAAAAATAAAGGAAAATCCAGCGAATATCGAATGAAAAGCTAGCGAAATTAACATTGAGTTTATATATTTTCGCATTTATATTTTCAAACACGCAATTTTCTTAATGATATTATTTATATATATATATATATATATATATATATAATTTTAATAATAAATTAAAAAGAATTTTAAGAAGTAAGGATAAATTAAATCGCATTCCATTTCGAAGAACTGAAAGCGACCTAATTGAAACTGATTCATCTTTATTAGTTTTTAATTTTGTAAGTAATGAAATTTTCGATCACAAGGCAACACAGTTAACCAAGGTTAAGCAGGGTATAAGAATGAAAAATTGCTTGGTGCAATCTTCTCCACTTTTTACAAATTCTGCAGGGACACTGCAAATACGCCTGCAGAACATGGCGATGTATCACGCGTCCTTCTTCTTTGGAGAAATTGCTCCACGACCCTAAACCTCGAGGGGTTTCTATCAAAAATCTAGCCTTGCCTTACCTCCGCGATATGTCAGTCGCTTTCAGGACCAGAATGAAACTCCAGATCCTAATTAAAATCTGAATGTTTCCTTCTTTTTTCCAAGATCTGAACTGCCCAATAAATTAAAAATGCAAGGATAGAGACGAAAATCTCACTATCTACTAACATTTAGTAACTTAACAATATAGGGTGCCGTATCGCTAGATTTTTTAATCTGCCTATGCGAAGATTTCTTTTTTTATTCCCTTTTTTATTCCCTTAATTATTTCCTTTTTCACTCGGCGAGGTTTTAATAAAGCTGCATGTAAAATAACACTATCACCGACGATCATTTTGATAAGAAAGGATATTCTGCGTGTTACTTAAGAAAATTTAAATAGCTTTCGTTCGATAATAACATCGTCCCATTTTCTATATTTTTCCGTAATTTATCATTACGAGCATTTATGCAAATTCATATTTTTACGAATATAATCGAGAAGATGGAATCTAACTAGAAATCTATTTCGCCTGTCACAGTAGAAAGAGAAAATTATAAAAAGTACTTATTTGACGCGTTTTATATATCTTGAAATCTTCGTTTTATCTTCTCGCGTGTTTTAGCATATCGCGCGCGCTCTGTACAGTTTTGCAACTCTACGTTTCCTATGAATGCGTAAACATTCGCAAGCTAGATACGAAATTAAAGCGATGCGCGACGGATAACGATGAAATTCTTTTCCGAATATTAAGTAGGAATATAACGAGTAAAACGTATTGACGCGTACGTTTTGTTTGATTTCAGCCGGTGGGTTTCGTGACTTTTCACACGAGGGCCGGCGCCGAGGCAGCGAAACAGGACCTTCAGGTAATACTCCGTTTCTCGTAGGTATTCGAGAGAGAAAAAGCTGCTCGATAAAACGCGAGAGCTCCCGCGGGCTCCCTTACAATTATATGGCCATACTTTCTCTCATATTATATATGAATATACATACACATACGTACAAACAATGGCCCGCAATTTTCTTCTTCCTCCCTTATATATATTATATATTCTTTTTTTTTTTACAATCTTTTGTCTCTCTCAAAGTATCATATACATATATGAAAATACACACCCTTGCCTTAGATTCCAGCTGGCACGGGTTAATGCTACGTAGCTATTTACCTTTATCAATTACCATACACGTACTTACACACACACTCTCTTTCTTCTTCCATTTATTTTTCCATTATATAATATATATATATACATATTTAATTATATATATATATTATACGTAAAAGTTTCTTTCTGTTTTTATATACTACAATTAGCTTCCTCCTGTAATCTTCTCTTTTTTTTTTTAACCTGGGACGAATCCGTAGTATAAATTACCTTGTTTCTCCGTATACGTATACCAACATCATACTGTAATAACGCTGGTTGCACCGTGTGATACTACCCATACTGAAATATACATATATATGGTGTTGTTTTTTGCCTTTTAATAAGCGTGTCACATCCCCCGTTTTAGCCTTTGAAATCACCCCCTTGTCTCTCTCTCTTTCTCTCTCTCTCTCTCTCTCTCTCTTTCTCTTTCTCTTTCTCTCTCTCTCTTACACCTCTGTCGAGTTTTCAAGTTTGATACAAAAATCGTTTACATATGTATAGAAGTATATGACGTTTAATCTATGGATTTGGATCTTGTACAAATACATTCTGTTAGATTTCAACGATACAATAGACCATATATACGTGTGTAGTAAACAAGTATGTTCGACTCTGCTACGTTCTTGCGATCATGTTCCAGCCAATTATACTTTTCCAACGTTAAAAATCATCTTCGGTTCGAACGAAATAAAAAGAATTGTTATTCGTATGCACGTTCACCTTTCGATTTTATGGCGAACATCCTCTTAAAACGTAACAAATATTTTCCATTCGTCGAAATGAGAGAGGAATTGGAATATAAAATTTCAAGGATCGTAGCACGGTACGATAATCTTCTCATCGTGTAATAAAGTTACGAAGAATTCGGAATTAACGGCTTGGAAAATAATTATCGCTTTACCGTCGCGAGATTTCTTGTATTTCTCACGACAGATACAAACGATATTTATATAGCTTGATCCTTTAATGGGTGATGAATTTTAATTAATTGCATCGTATATAGCGATATGTAAAACGTGAAGACGATATTGTAATCGATAGCTCCTTGAACCTTTCTTCCTCGTGCTACTTGTTCGCTGTGGAAAGATTAAGCGTACATCTATGAATTACTCACACACGTATACGTACGATCCTTCTTTTTTATCACACCACTGCAATTGACCTCACGCAATTTGCAATGTCTTTATAACCCTGTGTAACCGGTTACGTACGAGAGAGACTCGAAACATCCTCTTGTCGGATGGACACGTACGCTGAGAACAGCCTGAAACAGACTAACGAACGACCCACTTCTATCGATAGCCACTGTACTAACAGAGACACGGATATACAGACACTTACATGTATACACGCAGAAAACACACATACACACACCATCTTGTGCTAATTTTCCTGTAACTCCGTCACCCTTGTTCGTCCCCTATCGTCGCTCTTACCCTACGCATCGTTTTATACGACACTTTCGTTGCCAGTCGTCAATCCGATGATACAGTACTAGAACAATAGTAATTAAGGTGGTAAATAGAGTTTCATTTACTTTTTGTTTAATTCTCGATCGATAATTTAAATATGGCTGATCGGGTTACACAGGTAATTACGTATAAGATTGCTCGAGTTTCAAGCGTCTTATTTTTATTTTGTATTTTACATCTTGTACGATAAATCGTACAAAACCGAACTTGAATTATCCGGTGTGGGTTACCCAATTTAATATTACCTTGTATTTTATGCTTTATACGATAATCTGTACCTATAAGACGGAGAATAGCAAAGAAATTGAAATTAAACGAACAAAGTAAAATAGGAGAGCGAAATTAAATTGGATAACCTATTCCGATATACGATCTACGATATAACCTGTTCTAGTAATCAATTCAAATTGTTGCGGTCATCTACCAATCCCAATACCAATTGAAAGTTCGGTTTTATTACTAAAGAAACCCTCTGTTCGACGATTATCGACAAGCGTTTAAAACGTAACTAAAATCGCCGTGTAAAACTGTCCATCGCGAAAGTTTCAAAATTCCAAATTCACCAAGAATCGAAAATTCCTCTCCTCGACAAAATCACAAACGCTTTACCGCTATTTAGTAACGAAAGCTAAAAGCGCGAGGTCACGAGTACCAAAAATTCTCCGCGTCTCGAAGCTATTTCTCTTCGAACCCTTCTAATTGCAGACAAAATACAACGAAAATCTACTTCGAAGCTTGGCTGGCGACGAAAGCGTAGATCGATAGAATTCCTTCGAGCGTAATTTTGCCGCCACTCACACTCTCTGCCTTTTCTCTCTTTCTTCTCCTCTCACCAATTCCAAGCATCCACGTGTGCTCCCGGTTTACTAATTTAGGGAATCTATTTGCAGCAGGGGGTTAGATTCGATCCTGATATGCCACAAACCATACGTTTGGAATTTGCAAAAAGTAACACAAAGGTTAGCAAACCCAAGCAACCAGCCGCTGCAGCAGCCACCTCGCACCCTGCTCTGATGCACCCTCTAACTGGACGTAAGTATGCACCGCCACTCGTTCACTCGCTGGATACGTCTCACTACTATTCTCACCCACTGCACCGAACTACAACGTATCTTCCTCCCTGTTGTTTCTCTATCTCTTTCTCTCTACTTCTTCCACCACCACCCGTCATCTTGGAGCGTATCTTCCTCCTATTTCTTTCTTCTTTTTTCTTTTTTATTTCTTTCTCTTCGTCTGACGTTCCCGTCCACCAACCCCACACGTCCTCGAGTTTGAACCCCTTACGACATTCGGTAATCAAGGCATCGGACAGCGTGGATATAGTACGATAAAATAAACCATATCTTTGTATTATATCGTATATGGTAGATGTGTGGCATGGATATGGTAGAATGGCATTAAGGGACGATAGCGTGAAACGCGAAAGGTTTGATGAATTTCTGTTCTTTCTTTAGGTTCTCGCGAACATGTTTCCTTTCGTGATGTTTAAAAGCGTTTCTTCGGTCATGTTTGTCAATTTGTTGCAGATCTATGATTTTTATTTAACGAGTTAATAAATAGATGGTGTATTTATTATTTAACTGTAGATCTGTACCAGATCCATCGGGTCCCGCAGTTTTACTTTTGCAGTTAATAAAACCATTCGGCTGCTTTTGACGACGTTAACGTTGATTTTTATTCGGAGGAAAATACGATCATACGTGGTTATTGATTTCAGTAATATTGCTTTGTATGGAACCTTCCATATTTGATATTTTATATAGACGACTATTGATAGCTCGATAAATTAATAGCCAACTAAATCACGAATATATTTGTTTCTTTATAAAACTGGTACTAGATCTTAATACGTTATATGTATTTCGTGAAAAATTACAAATTACATTACTAATTATTAATAATCGATGACTTTTCTACGACCGAAAAACGTTCGACTTTCATAGCGTCGATTAAAATACTTTTTCCAGTGTTAAACAGCGAATGAATCTAGCAATATCATTTTATAGTTACGTATGTATAAATGTATTTATCTACTTACTCAAATTGCAAATCTCTGTTTAATGGACATTTTTCAGTCAATGAAATTTACATATAGTTTACTGCGAAGAATTTAAATTGCAACATTCATAAAATATATAGTGGGAAATTTAAGATTAATCGGCAAATTTCCTTAATTAATAAACCAACGATTAAATAACGGCATAATTTATTTAAAATTCGAGTTAGTGTCGCGATCGAAGCGATTATTTTGACAGGAGTCTGAACAGAACATTAATATCAATCCCATTTCATATATTACCGAAATAGAACATACAATACCACGGTGGCAACATCGCCGGAAAATTAATTATCGTACTTCCACCGCTGTCCGATCAGTTTGATACGTGTGGGCATGCGTTTTCCTCGCGTTCTTTTTGGGTTACCTTGCGAAACAATAGACGTCGATATTAACTCTATCGATCATCCATACAATCAACATTGGCGATGCAGTCGAACGTAACTAAAATTCGAACGAATAGAACAATGCGCTCTTTGTCAGAATGAAAAAGAGCCAAAAAGAGAAAGAGAAAACTCGAAAAATTGTTGCGTCCGTCCGTATCCTTGCCAGTGTTTTAATCGTTACTTTAAGCCATTAAACGAGTCTTTGACCCTTTGTACTCCTCCGATATTATCTCGAAGTTATTTGTTTCTATTGCCATCGATAAACTATCGTACAAATAAATTCGTGAACATTTGTAACCTCTTCTCCTCAAAGTAAAATTCTATGTTATAAAATGGTAAATCAAGCCAATCGTATGGAATAATTTACAGAGTGCAAGGGGTTAAATGAGAAAAAAGGAGCTAGAGAAAGAAGTCTGTAAAACATAAAACTTGTAAAAGTTTAAATTTGTAAAATATTTTGCTATTTAAATAGGAGGAAAAAAGGAGCTAGAGAAATAAATTTGCAAAACCGAAGGAAATGATTTACTTTTGAGAAAATTTCATTCGATATAGATTTCGTGCACGATGGCTAACTTTTTGAGTAAGAGTTAGAGTTAGGTCGCGTAGGACACGGAAGTAAATCGAGGATGCGTCTAGTGGAATGCGATGCGAATCGATCTAGGGAGATAAAAGGGGAACGGTGTGAAGCTCGAGTGGATTCCCTTTGGATGGTTGTTTTACATCGGTAATAAATATGCATTCGTCGTGTCGGTATGGTGAAGAGACTTCTTGAAATAAGGATAAGCCACGCGGTCAGGACAGTGAATTTTATTGGTCGACGTTCGATATCAACCAGTTCGACGATATCGATTACCGATAGGCTACGGCCACGTAAATATATAAAAACGTCAATTTTCCAACGATATCGAGACGATGGCTCGAAGTGGAAAAATTGTCTACGGATTTTACGATGCGCAGCGAAGTCGTAAAACGTCGCTTGCTTCCATTTACCGGACATTTACCCACTGTAACGCACACTGCCGAATATTTCTGTGAATCGTAGGTTTCCCCTCTCCCCGCGAATACTATTTATTTCATTCGTTTAATTTCAAAATTTTAATATTTCAGCCGAAATTAATCTTTCGATAAAACGTTAGGCAACGATAAAACGTAAAAGGCAAGAGAATGCAGAAGTGGGAAAAAGTATGAAAAGTATCAAATGATCCAATCGAACATACGATACTTGAAGATATATAGGAAGATGTGTAGACACCTATTTCACGTGGTAATATTTAATCGATACGATCAAGCATAATTATTAATTATCCATTGTATGGGTAGTACATGATCAAGTTTAGTAATAGCGTTATAAATGATAGTATTAAATGTACAGTATTATACGCGTGAAATTTACGACACGCCTGATTATGGTTCGTTATATTCCTCTTGAAATAAACGGCGATACTTTCGGTGATACCGTGAGAAGCCAACCCGCTGTCAAACTATCCAACTATCCTAAAGAAGCCCCTTCTCGGCACGGTAGGGGCTGGTCTCAAATTCGTGATCGATACCATACGTTTCTCGCGAACGCAAACATCGGCTTTCGCTTCCTAATTAACACTTGGTAATTAACTAACGAATATTCTCTCGCTCTTTCCTGTAATCTATGCTGGTTAATTCAATTTATTCGTTTGTTTAGTTTAAAAATATAGTGCACTGATCTACAGGGTGATTGGTAACTGGTGACACAAGCGGAAAGGGGATGAAGAAGAAGTTGAAAATATAGAATAAAATTTTTTTTTATTTTTTTTTTTTTAATTTTTCCATCGAGATAACGATCTACAGCGAGATCCGTTATAACGTACCGCACGCGTACCGAGCGAAAATTCAAAGTCGATTTTCTCGAAAACAAAGCCTCGAACGAAAAATTGTTATTCTATATTTTCGACTTCTTTTTTCGCGTAGAATCACCCCCTTTCCGCTTGTACCACCAGTTACCAACCACCCTGTATATTTCATAATTCCTTTGTGAATGACAAAATCTAAGAACTCGTTATGGAGCACTTTCGACGATTTGAAAGTTATTAGTTGCAAAAAAAAATAATAATATTTCGTGATTCGTCTAGAAATTGCTACGTAAAATTGTCGTAGCTGTATAATAGTATAAATATCGTGTAAAGTATTACCAATTACGGAATACTAGTGTTTATAAAAGATCGTGATAAGAAGTATTCCTTTTAAATTCTGTTTTCAATTACCAGTTTCTAAATACCAGTAACTTATTAAGTGGAATATTTCGATCAACCAAAAAATAGATTTATTCTCGCAACTTAATAAGCGATCCCATGCGATTACTTATAAATAATTCGAAAATAAGATTAGAAGGAAAAGGAACTTGTCACTCCGTCGCTCTACTAATATTAGAATCTACAGTGGCAAAACGGTAAATTTTAAAGCGTTAAATATCCCTTAACCCAGATGCTATTTTTAATATTTTCCAGATTAGTTTCGTTCTTTATTTGCAATTTAAACGGAATCTACTTTGATAAAATTTTGATATTCGCTTGTTGTCTCAACTGTAGAAATCGTGGAATGCCACGAAAAATCATGAAATTGACACAAAAATAATTTTACGTTACGTTAAATAATCAATTTTCTGGAAAATTTAATTGACGCGAATACCTCACATTTTAAATATATCAATAATATTATTTTGAGAAATGTCGTAAGACAAAAAATATTTAGGAAGATCTTGGTTAAATCGTACACTTAGTTAACAGGACGTTAAAACGTTCACCCAATATGCGTCTTCTTCGTACCAAGCCTCCGTTGCGTAATAATTCATCAAGCAATTGTATTAGGAAATTAGCAAGTTACTATTTACAGATTATAGACTTCTAGAATCTTTCATCGAATGGAGTAATCGTTTGCTTGAAAAATTGTATTTGTTTTATTACCAAACTCGTTACCGTTGTATGAACGTATTTATTAGCATCGGCAATGTTTTAACTTGTGACTTGTAAAAGTTGCACGATAATTTCTCAACTAGCGATATCAGTAAATTGACGAGTTACAAGTCGTAGTAACAGTAGGTTACAGGCTTTTCTTTCTTCGTTTTTCATCGAATAGAATAATCGCTTTACTCGTATAACCTCAAATCGTGAAATTTGTTACACCGTTGTATAAAAATATTTATTAACGGACTGTGGATTTTCACGCAAGCTCGTATTTTCGAGAACGTAACGAAGAAAATAGAACGTAGGTGGAAAATTGTTTCGTTCACCAAGTATCACAGAAACCGCTGACTATACTTCGAATATCTTATACATTTTTTCACATTACGCGCATCCCACGCAGCACTTTCGAATTTCCTATAAACGCGCAAAAGTCCGCGATCCGTTTATTAACGTCCGTGATCCGTAACTCGTAACTCGTAAAACTTTGCTAGTGAATAATAGCTGAATTTTTTACAAGAGCGTCCATGGGTGCAGAAGTAGCGCGAAACAAAGTTACCTGATCGAATCACGAGATAGGAAAAAAAAGTTGGTTAAATCGAACGCTTAAGAAGTTGCAGGAGAGGCTACTTGTGAATAAAACATGTCCGGTCGATCCGCGTATAGGAGACGCGAAGGCGCGAAAGCTATCGGAGAAAAAGAATCGGGCGAGCATCGAGACCTTGGCGGACTGTGCGTTGAATTATTGAGAGCGCCCCGGTAAAAATAGCGCGAATTCCGCGTGAAAAGTCGCAGCTACTTCGATTTCGAGCGTTATGCCGATAGGCGTGCGTCGAATTTCCCACGCAGAGCCGGCCGTGTACTCTCGTCGAGAACGTCGGCGAATTCTCCCCTTGGAAAACCCCCTTTCATCTCTCGATGAAAACGAAAAGACAGAGGAAGGATCCGGTTAAAGGAGTATCGACGGTGTAATTGAAACGTCAATTCCTGTAGCGTGTGCGTTTCGAAAATATCGAAGTGTGTTGGTAAGTGGCCGATATAAAAATCGCACCGAGAACATCCTTTCCTCTGCGCGGTGGGCGTCTGTGTGTTTCGCGCGGCGATCGAACGCAAACAGATGGAAATAAGCGAGAAAAGAAAAAGTTACCTCGAACGATATGAGATGAGAATATAAAACCAGTGAAAAAATTCGATTACCGCTGATCGCGTCGAGGTAGCTTCTGTTTCGCAAATAGTTAAAGCTAGGTTTGTTTTCGATTCGATATCCTGGTTATTTGGTTATTGCTACGTTCGTGCCTTTAAATATAGAATTTGAAAATCGTTGAGGGGAACGGCGATCTTAAGAATTTGGTTTCACATCGGTTACTTTGCGCGATAGTTTGAGATTCCATTAGATATGTACACAGTCTGATTTCTGAGTTGCTATTTACCTCGTATTACAACTCGTCGTATCGCTGATCAACGGCGATCGTTTAAAATCGCCGTTGATCTTATGGAGACAAGATTAGCCGAATAATTTGGCAATAGTTTTTTGCGTCTAATTAGGCGTGATCTCCTTCGCGTATACCCGTTCTTTCGTTGATTTTAGTTCAATTTCGATCGATACTCGGAGCACACTGACAGGTTTCTTATTTCCATCTCGAGCGAAAAGAGAAATTCGATCTGCGCAAAGAAACTAAAAGCTTAAATCTACGAAGCATCGGCCCATTCGTTGATGCGACTAACACAGAAATAGAAGTTAATCTCCATGAACCGAGAAAATCTTCTTAATTGAAATTACCATTTCGAAACTGAAATAAGCTGAAACCTGCGTCGTTTCTTCTTCCTACGATTCAAAAATACTTCCTCGTTATTTCGTAACAAGCTGTACGATACAACTTCGTTCAAAGGTAAAAGATACGATTACAAGTTTCTTAAAAGGTATAAAACACGTGGAACTGTTGCGGATATCGACTACGATCCACGATCCAAGCGTTTTTCTTTCGTTAATTTGCTCGAACACGTTCGCTCTCTTTCTTGTGGCCGTTGCGTCGTACGTCGAACAGCGACTTCGAACATTTCAACGCGTTATATCGAAAAATCGAAAAATACTGCGTAAGATGTTTCGACTAATTAGAGCGGTGTGTCTACGAAGCTTCGTCGTTCGTCCGCATCCGAATCTACTTAAAAGTATCTTTTCTTACCGTAATTTTATTTTAGAATTCAAAGTTACTTTACATACGATATTATATCGCAATACGCTTTTAGATCCTGTTTTTACATCGTGCGTGTATTATACGAAGAAGAGATGAAAACGAGTAATCGTCGCCCATACGCATGCACGTTCTTCGACGTTCGCTTAGCTGCGTCGCGAATTTTTCCAAAAGCTGAGAAGCGATTTTTCGCGGTGATTGCACTTCTCGTAACCGCGAACGAGTAGAACAATTATACTCGGAACGTGCTCGGCCAGCCGTGTTAATAAACCGTGACTCATGCGAGAAACTCCTGCGTCGGAATGGCGGAAACTGGCTTAAGAATCGCGCGAGGAAAAACGTTCCTCTATCGTCGATATATACATCGAGCTACGTGGAAACGTGGGATCGATTAAACAGGCAGTCCCACGGGAGCCGAAGCTCGTCACGACCTCGTAAACCGTTATTGAAAATAATTGGTAATCCGTTTCGATTCGGCACGTCTGTGGGGGTATCTCGATCGAGGAACGTCTAAACGCTTCCGGAAAAAGTGTACTCTTTTCATTAACGCTTTTAACAGTCGTCGGAATAAGGAAACAAGTAGATGTAAATGTATGGTAAAGAAAGTTTTGTCATGAAATTTTTGTTACACGCGTACAGATAGATTTATTTTTACGTAACTATTAATGACTTTGACTACGTAATATGTATACATATTATTATAAATTAGTTAAATTAGTACGATTTATAAATTAGTTGTTTAACGTAAATTTTCAATAGACGTAGCGTTTAATTTCTTTTACGTAATTTTTAAGAAGATTTATATTGCGCGCGCCATTTAATCTTCCTCAAATGGTTTTTAACCAAATTTGTATTACGCGTACAAATTAATTTCTCTCGGATACTTGGTAACAAAATTTTATAGAAAAATTGTCAAACGAGAGACGTATAAAATATCCCACTTGTCGCTGATTTACAGCGTATTTAATCTAAAAATCAACGGTGCGATTCGTTTTATAAATGCCACGCATTATACGTCGTTAAAAAATGGTACTGCAGTTTCGATCCGTTTTACGGCGAAGGAATACCGCCTTTGTAGAAAGTACCCCACACAACTCTTTCATTTGCATACTTTTGATATTTTTATGAATACGTTTATCCTACTACTCGGTGTCCTTTCGTTTCAATCTCTTAGAAAGTCGATTGTTTACTTTAACCGTGCCAGATAACCGGTACAACGTTCGAATTAAAGGTGCATGAGGCGAACAACTGGCAGTCGAAGAAAATAATTCTGTTTTACTCGATATTCGCAAGGATACGTGAATGCGGTTCTTCGTTACAAAAAAGGAGATTTGCGTTAGAAGTGGAAAAATTGCGCGAAATTATGACCTAAATCTTGAACTTGTTCGGACCATGCGATAAACAAAGCAGTGGAAAAATTCCTTTTCTCCCTAAAAGACTTTGGCGTGATTATTGCAAGGAGTAACTATCGTACAAATCATCGGGAATAGAAAGTAAAACGACAGAAACTCGACGATACGAGTTCCTGCCAAAAATTTCGAACGATCTACAGTGAGATCCGTTATAACGTACCGCACGCGTACCCAGCGAAAATTCAAAGTCGACTTTCTCGAAAACAAAGCCTCGAACGAAAAATTTTTATTCTATATTTTCGACTTCTTTTTTCGCGTAGAATCATCCCCTTTCCGCTTGTACCGCCAGTTACCAACCACCCTGTATATATACATGCACACTCGTATTTTTCCCACGAAAACCCAGTTGGACTTTAATTCCAAATTTTACGAACCCAAAGGGAGAGCTTAGGAAGATTAAGAGGAAGCAAAGTTAAGTCAGACAATAATTTTCCACTGAAACTAAAATACTAATGAGCAAACCTATTAATAGTTAACACAGAGAGGGGAAAACCTGGCATTTTCACGCGCTGACAATTAACACCGTAAAATCAAACGGTAACGGATCTCGCTGAAGTTAAAACGATTCTTCCTAAATTTCTCAACTTTCCTATCTAGATACGTAATTATCGTTCAATTATTAATAACCTTAGTCGTTTGTCTCTGAGTTTATTCACCGCGCGAAAATTTCTTTGCAAATAGCACGGAATTCGCGATTTTTTAAATATCACGCTTCTAGTAAACTAAGGATACGTCGAACAGACTATATCGAGGTCGCGTCGTTGTTTATGTCGGTTATGTCGTTTAAAATCCAGCTGCGCAAGATTCTCGTGCATACGTGGATATCGAGCGAACCAACGACAACCTTCGACGTAGAACAGTTCACCTTGTGGCGTGCGAAAACTTACCCGACCGTGCATTTTTCGTGCGAGAACGTAGACGCGCGTTCGTCGCTGCATAAGTAATGCAACGCGTTATTGTTCGTACACGATAGGCAACGAAAACGCGATCGAAGCGATCGTGACCGATAATCGCGACAAATCGACACGATTTCGCGCTTATTATGGTCTGGCTACTTAGGGAACTGTTCCACCGTATAACGCGCTTTGCATTTTTTGGCATTTTTTACAACGAATCTGTATAAATCTTCGCGTAAACACTTTGTACGTGCGTTTATTCGTGTTTCGGTAACATTCGATGGAATCCACGAACACACTTGCTCGAAGGAACAAAGACTTTCGTTTCGTTTCGCGAAATTTCTGGCTATTTCGCGCGTAATTGAATCGAAGATACTCTTAATTTTAGGATCAACTCGATTCTAAAACGTGAGAGAATAAGAAGAAAAGCAATAAGTAAGACAAAGATGACGACACTTTGAAACTAGATTGTCAATTTCTTTAATTTTCCGTATTCTTCTTAGGATAAAAGATAATAAATAGGAAAATCTCTCGAGTTGATCCTTATAGGAGTTATAACGACGCGTGCGCTAAGGATGCTCGTCGAATCGGACCTAATCGGACATATTCCTCTCGTAAGGAATTCTTTTTCAGTAGCCTCTTTTAGCAATCTCTTTTACAAAACGTTAAAATTTATATTCGTTGAAATAAATCGCATAGAGGAACGATTGTCGTATGTACGCCACGGATAAGAAGGATCCGACAAACAATCCGGTAAACAATGAATTTTTGTTAAACGACGAATCTCTTTGAAACGTTCGTAATAACGTTCTTGGCATCTAAACCGTTTCGACTCGAGCGTAATAAATCCCATTTTGCCAATTCGTTCTATCGTTCCGCTTTACTCGCATTTTCCATTATATCGCTATCGTTTAACTACGTCGGGAAAAAAGTGATATCGTGTGTCGAACGATTCGACCGATTAAACGTAAAAGAGGGAAGAAGAGGAAGTAGTATAGAAAAAAGGGAGTTGGAGAAAAAAAGAAGAGAAGAGAAGAGAAGAGAAGAGAACGAGGAAGATAGTTGCGTGGATTTAACTCGGTTCCTTTGCCTTTATTTCAACGCAAACGCGTAGCGAAGAGTTAGACCGGTTTTGCATTCCGTTGTACAAATGTTTTTCAAACACGACCGTTCGCGTTTCATACGTTTCGTCTTTGTGTCGCCGCACAGCTACGATGATATTAGATTCTCCGGTTTTTGATGAAACAAAGGTGTCTCGTAACCTCTATTCGCCTGTTCTCTGCTGCTTCTTCCACTCTAGATACCTTCAATACCGTCCGCGTTAACGAGCGCGTTAACTAAACATTTTATTTAACGTTGTTGGCTAGCGCGCGTGTCTATCGAGTCCCTGTGGAAAAATAACAAGCTACTCCTTCGCTCGATCGATTTTCTTCGTAATCACGATGCAGTAATCTAGCTTCTTTGACATTAAATTACGTCACTTGGCTGTTTTTTCATTCTTTAATTTCGACAATAATCGTAATCCGGAGTAATTGTCCCTGGAAGCTTTTAATTTTGCGAATAAGGCTAGGAATTTTAATCTTATGTTTAGCGTTTATTTTACTAGCCTTTAGAATTATATAATATTCCTTGTTATTTATCGATATTCGTTGTTATATAATATTATATAAAATTGATACGATTATTATATAAAATAATATTATACGATAATAATCTTTAAAATCGATTCTATCGATCTTGTTCGTAATTAAGAGGTAGTAATATGTCGGTTCCTTGTTTTTACGTTACATCGTTTGGTTGTTTTTTAACGTTCGTGCCATGATTTTGATGGTAACTGGAATCTGTGATAATCGTTTCCGCGAGTTTTCAATTTTACGTACGAAATGCGGAAATTTGATCTTTTTAACGTACTCGACGTTTACTTTTCTATGGTCGATAACATTTCCCAAGTTTTTAAAACGTTTATTCGGACAATTTTTAGATATTTATATTTTTAGATATTTTCTCCTCGAGATTTTAATTTTGCCAATGAAACGTGAAACCGTTCATAGCACCCATAGAATGGAACAACAACAGACGTAATTACAGTACGAAAGCTAAGATCGATCGGAATATGAAATTATTAAAAAACGATATGTGTTATTGCGATATTGAACGCCGATTTTTCATGGTCCGACGTTTCCAGTAAGGGAATAATCTCCGTATACTTTGATAGTTTCGTGATTTCTCAGGTTCGCTTAGGTCCTCGCAGGTATCGTTAATCCTTCGATCTCGATTACGCGTCATATCCGACTAAAACTGTAAGTACCTGTCGCTAGTTTTAAATCGCGTAATTACAATACGCATTGAGCACATAACGAAGCGTAAGACGCGGTAATTCCACGAATTTGATTCATTTTTTCGGTAAGTTCTTTCGACGTTTTTCGTCTGACCTTTAAGCATCCCTCGGTGCTTTGCGGCGATAAAAAGTTCGACGGCCTTTCGCGGTTGAATTACTCGAAAAACCGGTGAAAAGCGTACGGAGGAAAACAGCGTGGAGTAAGCACTCACGCTCGTCGGAACTTACGGGTTCGCCGTGGGAATCCGTGGGTCAGCCTAAAATCAATAAAGCGCAAGGTCCTGCCACGTACGAAAAGCCCCGTTGGCGTGTGGTAAAAACCGGTGCCAGTGCAGGTGTGACGTGCCTCTCAATTATTTACCGTTTTCCCACCTCTCGCTCTTTCTCCTTTCTACTCATCGAAAAATCATTTTTCCTCTTCTTCCCTTTCTTGCGTTCGTTACGCGTTATCAGTCGCCAAGGATTTTCTCGTAAGTGGAAAATTTATGAGAAAAATCGAAAAGGGTAGAGTTTCATTACCTTTTCTTGTACAAACGATGAATAGTATCGATGGTATAGATAAGAATAGACATCGAGGAAGTCGAAGGGATTGAAATTCTTAATTTCATTAGCAAAATTAAAAGCACAGCAGCTATTATCGTCGCAGATTAGAATTATTATCGAAATTAGAAGATGGAAGTTGCAAGATAAGCAAATGGCGTACACAGAGAAAAATTCTTGTATCAGAAATTCAGGTTAACCGAATGCGCAATTATTGTTCCAAATAAATATATAATCGTAATAAATATAACTGAATGTAACTCGAAACTTTGGAACTTTCGCGAATTCTTGCCGAAGAACCGTTGCGCGTTCGTGGAAAGAGTAGATTATAAAAGAAATTCCGCGAAAAATTAGTTATTCCCCCAGGTGGCAGGAAAATCACTAATTACAAAGCACGATGCAGCCAGGTTGAACCACGCGCATCTCCATCGTCCGATCGCGACGCAGCGTTATACAAAGACGATGCTTTTTTGCGAAGCGCTGGCCATCCTAGATACGCCATCTTTCTTGGAACAGAAACGCGGCTACTATTAAAAATGCATAAAAGTAGCTCGTTAACAGGCCAGACTCTCTAACGATACGTAATTAGCAGATTATCAAAATCATTAACATTCAGCCGCGAGATTTAATGGATCTTAATAAGGAGAGAATTTAAAAGAAAATTAGTCGAACTTCGAAGGGACGATTACTATTGTCTGCCGGCGTATAGAAAGATTATCTCTTATCCGATCTGATAAGAAAAAAAAAATGGAAGGAAATTGTTCTAAGGAATTTTTCTATGTAATCTAACGATGAAATACTCGGGCTACGACGGTAATCTCGCATCGCTTTACATCCAAAATTACTCCACCTAAAATCGTATTCCACGAATCCAACTATCGCCACGTAACGAATAATCGCACTTGCGAGAATTTCTCCTACTCCGTCATCGCTTCGCGGCTCTACTTTCCAAGCATTCGTACCGAACTTTCTAGAAAATCGCGAATCGGTCATCGTCGGTGAACATTTATCGTTAAACCGCGAGCAGCCACAAGTGTCAGTCTGTTATCAGCAACCACCTACCATCTCCATAAATCATCCCGATAAAAATCACGTTTCGTGAAATTCTTAAGCCACTCGTCGAACAAAAACGCTGAAACGCGCAGCTCGAGAAACAAGAAAACGTCTCTGAACTTTTTCGCTCGTGATTCGTGGCCAGCAACAGAACGATTAATTATAAAGTTCGATGCTGCCAGGTTGCTCTAGATCTTAGCTCGCGATACAACGTTTTCTGCAACGTTGTATGAAAAGAGCGGCGGTTGTTGCGCAACCGTGGCCACTCTGTGCGATCTTTCTGGAATAATTGCCTGTTCGTGACGTATCGTCGGTCATGAGAAACAAACGGTTCCGTGGAAGCCGCTGCACGCCGATTTTCATCGATTTTGCCACGGGACCTCTAGACACTGCCTGCTCGGTGTAGCCGCGAATACAATACTTACGTGTGCAAGTGTCGAGCACTTCCGGTTCGCCGAGGGTAAAGAAGAGGCGAGAGCCTCAAAGGGGAGCCGAACGGTTCCGTGGCAAACGACCAACCCTAGAAATCCTCCTCGCGTTACGCGAAAGGTCTTTATACTTTTTTTCTTACTTGGAGGGTTTGGAAATAAAGATCTTGAGTAAAAGAATCGGAGATTTGTGGTTTTTCAGATGATGAATTAACCTTAACGTTAGTTGTACGTAACGTTAGTCGATCTAAACTGAAAGAAGGGATTACGATAAATAAATAAAAGGATCAATTAAGAGTTTCGAAGGAAAATGTGGTATACGATGGTATTTACTGTAGCGTTAATACGTACTAGTTAATTAAGTTCAAGTACATCGAGTTTCGTATCGTTTGGTAGCACTTTCACGCGGCTACAAAATTTTAATACTACGAAATTGAAACGTAGAACCGGACAAAAAGGACGCTCCGTTGGAGAATAAGATAACGTAGAAATACGTTTTCTAGCCGCTATAAATATTCGAACTTTTAAGTCACGGAAACGATAGAGAAACTCGCATATGCGTCTACTCGTATCACTTTTTCACTGAATCTTTCGATCGCTTGTAAAAATTGTTGGCGAAAGAGATTAAGAAGAGCGAAAATTTGTAGTTTTCGAGGTTATGAATTAAAAAGTTCGAAGGAGAATGCGATACGAATATGAAAATCTTTAAATCGTGGCAACGATATAACGCGTGTACTTGTACCTCTCTCTCTCTCCTTAAATCCGTTTATTGTTTATAAAAGTGGTCTATGAAAGAAGTTGGGACTCTACTACCATACTATACTACTTTCGATATCGTAAGAAGAAAAATAAATTTTTAATAAAGCACGAAAGATCGTATAGCGTCGACGAGTCATCAAAGACGCGTAATTGTTACTCGTTAGGATATAAAATTTATCTCCCGCGATTTTCGCATCGCATCCACTCGAGATGATCGCGCGATCGCTTTAAATTGCTATTATTATTATTATCGTTAATTACGCTGTTCGTTATATCGTGATAACGTAACGTACAATCGCGTAAAGTGTTTGTTACATGAAAAATTCGAATAAAATTGGAATTGGGAGACACGCGCGGTACGATAGTCAGTTCTTCGTCAACTGGTAGTTCGAGTATATTTTACGAATATTTCGTGTCTCGAGTCAGGACTTAGTCAGACAAATGTACGAATTCGTCGAATTCTGTAATAATTGTTTACTTAGCGTGCAATACTTTATCAAATCATTGTGATAGCGGTACGAAACGTTATATACATTCCGTTAAAACAAAACTCCTGACTCGATAAAAAATTTGTTTTATTATTATTACTTTCTCGCGTAACATTTTTCTGATATAACAAACAGTTTACGAATAAAACTTCGAACGAACGAGTTAGGCGAATCGATGCCATTCCCAAAACGAAATGTAGCAAAATTCGACGACTGGTATTCGGTACAGTTAATCACCGTTTCTAAATCTTTTCCGACTCGTGATTCCAAGAAATTCATATTTCTTGCCTACCAGTGATTACGTTCGATGATTGCGTCGTTTTATTACTATCCAATCTACTAATAATCTTGATATCTATAGCGGCGTAGAAACTTACGACCGATCTAATTACGCGTCGTACAAATACGTAGACAAGAAGAAAGTAGGTGGAAAGAAAAATTAAATAAAACATGGTATAATGACAGTAATGGCATTTATGAATAATTATCAACGTGATTTCTTATTTCTCCCCTTTTCTTTTCTTTTCTTTTCTTTTCTTTTCTTTTCTTTTTTTTTTCTTTTCTTTTTTAATTAAAACGTAAACCTGGACGACGAACGATTACGCTCCACTACGTACACAATCGTATTGTGTCACGTTGTCCATTAGATACGTATGCGAATAGGAATGTTTTGATTGGCTACAATTGGAATTGTTTCGCGATAATGATTCGAATTGCGTATAGCATAGTGGTACTTCGATTGATTTGCGATTCAAAGGTTTTCATTCAACTAGAGAGCATTGGTTAACATGGTCGTGGAACAATGTGCTTATCGATCGAGCAAAAAGGTAATTGCCTAGTTTTCTAAATTTGATCATCTTTCGCGAGAATTAATGCGAAACTTATCGGTTTGAAATTTTAAGCAGAAGTATTCGATAAAATTATTAATTAATGCAATTTTTCGTTATTCGTCGATGTAACTCTTCGTACAATTCAATTCAATTCCAAATTCGAGGTGATGAAATTATCGCAAACTAAAATTAGTTTAATTAAAACTTAAACGGTATCGTGAAAAATATTCCTCGTAAAGGAGAACAATATCGATCGGAAAAGTACGAAGAAATTAACGCGATACGCGTTTGTTCTAACGCGTTCTAACATGTTTGATCTGTACAAGACAATACCTTGAACTACTCCGTCAAAACGATACAAACAGATCGATAAAGACTGGCAATCCTTTTCATCAAGAATAAACTACACGCCGAATAAATTACTCGTTGAACCGTGAACTATCAAGAAAAACACGATCAAGTAACATTTGAGCGTATTTTAAAGATTCAGAGGAAATATATTATCATCGAAATCGCGAGATATTGTAATCGTATAATTTTACATAACATTTCCAACTTTTTTACAATTAAAATCAAATTACACATAAATTATATTCGCGATTATAACGTCGCTCATTCGAGCCAATTACTGTCATTAATAATACGTCTCGTTATCGATGGAAAAGTAATACTACCTCGTTTTTCCATCCATCTCTACTTAAAATCCATACCTCTCTATAAAATTTGATTACACGATGTATTTCGATATTAGACAGCGTGCATTTGAACCTGCATATTTCTACAAAAATGAAAAAAAAATTCAAGATTTAGACGACCAGACTTTTCCATTACAACTTGTTACAAATGAAATTTCTGTTCTCTCGTCGATCGTCGGTCGCGATATTTTGCCAAAGCAAAAGTTTCATCGTCCGTATTACTTTTCCTCCAAATCTCTCACTTACGTATATCTACCTGCGAGTTTCTACGCCGCTTCGTCGAAAGAAAGAGAAAAGACGAAACTCTGGCGAACATTGAGAAAATAACGAAGATAAAGTATCTCTGTTCTATATACTGTTCTATGTATTTGAATTATTGGAAAGCATGTTGTCGTCGATCGTTCCATTCGGAACGTTTAGTTGTCTAAGAGACGATTTCTAACTGTGTATTCTATTACAGACCTAGGAAGCCCATTCTTCCCTGGTGGTCCTGAATTGTGGCACCATCCACTGGCATACTCGACCGCTGGCGAATTACCCGGCACGCTGCAACACGCGACGCTGGTGCATCCGGCGTTACATCCTCAGGTCCCCGTACGTTCCTATCTTTGACTATCTGCAGACAAAGCTCTGGAGCCGCCGACGAGCGCCCCGATGCACGTTAGTGATACATGATCGTTATACTCGATTATTATACGATACATCTAGCAGGTAGACACGCACGCAGAGTGAACGCCAAGAACCAGCGTACCACGGCTCGACCTGGTTCGAACGACGGGGTAACGTGTTCGAATACGGTCCGTCTTCTTCGCACGTCGTCCAAAACAACGTATTTTACGTATCGTAGATTAAATTCCGCAGTCACGCGCACAGAATCGATTAAATGCAATTAACTAGATTTTAACGATCAACGCTCGCAACTCGATTCTATCGATTATCTTTATTTTCTTTCACAGTGTCATTCTCCGTATAGAATTCGAACAACCTGTAATCCATTCGTCTTACTTTATCGAACCACTAGCCAAATTAGACGTATCGTTCGTCGATACGTTCGAAAACACGAATGACGAAAAGTCTTAAAAACCGAGAATAATTGGCTACGTTGGTGTTTGAATGAACGTGACGACATCTAAAACGTAACAGAGTATTCGAACAAATTACCCCAAAAGTTACACAAACTCGTACAGCAACTCAAAGCGAAATTACTCTATGTAGATATCGCACAAACCCTGCAAAGAGGACCGTCTAAATGTCAAAGACGGAAACACGGCGTCTTTTTCAGCTTAAATGAAAGACGAATACGGCGAAAGAATCGCTCGTGCCGCTTGTTACTCGATCGCGAGCGTGACGATATCGATTTTAAGACCTCTAGACTTTCCTTGCAAGTAAAGCTCGCGGAAGTTAATTACGGCCGCGGGTTAATTATCGCGACTATTAAATCCCGTCGTAAATAAGAAGAAATTATTTCTTCCTTCTGTTCGTTCTCGTTTCTTTCTGCTTCCCGTTGTTTGTTTCCCGTGTATCGCGAAATTTTCAGGCAGGCACCGTGTCTGGCTGATTTCTCAACGGCAAGTAAGAACGATGCTGGTACAACCGGGTACGAATTGGGGAAACGGCCAGCACCTATTGATTTTTAATATCGCCTAGTTCTGTACCAGGTTCACGCGGGTACCTATCACGCACCATCGCCAAACCGTATCGAACAGCTTTTCTTCGTCGGCTACCGTGACAACGTGGAAAAATATCAGTCAAAAACATCAACAACAAGAACAACAACAACAACAACAACAACAAATATATGCTTTTGACTGATAGAACGAAAAATTCGTCCGATCGAGAAATGTTTGTCCGTAGCGAAAAAAAAACTGGGGAAAAAAGGATTTGAAAGTGGAGTGACTGTGCCCCTGGTCAAAATAAATTAAAGGTCGTTGAAAACGTTTTAAGCGGGCTACGATCGTTCGGTGGACCGTCGTGTATCGTGGCAATTTTTATTTCGACTTGTTTTTTTCTTTTGTTTTTTAAACAGAACCGAAAATAGGCCGATTCCGCGTGTCGAAATAAATCGAATGGTGAAAGCAGGTTTGATTAAAGAGAAAAAAGGTTTTTCGAACGAGATGCTTCCAGATACATTCGTTTTGATGTAACAGAAATCGCAAACGGTATACGGCGTTAGTCGCGGAAACGTGTCGAACGTGACGACTCGAGTGGAAATGATAGAGATAATTTTGATTTGTTGTTTCTTATGACCCTTCTTCCATTCTTTCTTCTTAGTTGTAGATCGAAGACCGATCGAAAAGACCGATCAATGGTTAACGATTGATTGATAAATAAGCGATTGCCAATCGAGGAATTTGTATTGTACGTAGAATACATTTAGTAACTTGGAATCGTGTTTCAAAAACAGTTGATAATTTAATCGTTTGAAAGATAAGGGCAATTTTTAGATCCAATATCGTTACTTTACGGCGTCTAAATATTTTGTCGGTGGCAACTAAAACTAGAATGTCATTGTTTATTAACCACCTAAATAACTGGATATTGATTTTCTTGATAAAACTGTTTCGCGGTATTCCTCCTCTTTCTTTTGCTCTTCGTTCGACGTTGCAAATGTGAAAGTCAGGTATCTTACACCACCGTCATATTTCGTTATTCAACGGAAGTTTTACGTTTGATATCGAACGTGGGTCGAGTCAATGACGCGCCCACGCGGCACAGAACCTGATAATTGACAAATCCGCTATCATTTCGATCGACTAATTGCCAAATAATTGCACGTGGAAAAAAGTTTTTCCGTTAAAGCATCCAACGGAAACATCGTATTTCCTATCGTTTCACGATTATCAGTTCGATTATTTACTACCTAAACGATAGAGCGGATTTCAGTGAGATTGGCAACGTAATTAAAGAACTTCAGAGCGTAAAGGAAAGAAAGGGGATCGTATTAAAGAGACGGCGCTTGAAAACTGTTTAACTTTTCACTGAATTAATAAAGACGAACGGTTGACGTTCAGCTTTATAGGCGGTAACATTAAACGAATAAATATTGACGTTTATTTAATTCTATAATACGAGAGAGAAGCATCTCGGGTTCGACCTGAAACGGCCGTTTCAACCGCTTGTAAATACCACTATTTTCCTCGGTCGAAATAAAAATGTTCCACGGAATCCGCTTGACGTGATAACGAGGCGAAAGCTCGGCTAAATAGAGAATATTTCACTCGCGAACTTTTTGCGTTCTGCTTTCAGAAGAGTTCCTATAGTGACTCGAGATTTTCCTAATTCCGTTTCTGTTCGTGACATCGTTGAAAAAAAAAAAAGCTGGTCGGGGAAATTTGCATTAAAAAGAAAAATTCCTTTCGAATCGAAATATTATTCGTTATTATCTGGGAATAAAAAAAATATACTTTCCTGCTCGACGAGTGTCCATTGAAAGAACTTCTTTGTATTCGTTGTTATCGTTGGGGAAAAAAACGCTGGAAAATATTTATGTAAAAATTCCTTTCGAAGCGGAAACTATTCATCGCGGTTTATCGATACAAATACTCTCGTCTTCGATAAGTTTCTATTCAAAATCCTTCTTCCTTTGATTTATTTTACAATAATAACGTTCGCCGCAGTGTTAAGACACGCTCGAAGATATTTGCATAATAATTTGATTCGAGGTGGAGGCTATTCATCGCGATTTACGAATAAAGATACTTTCGTTTTTAATAAGTTTCATACCGTGGACAAAATTATCATCATTTACGAATAAAAGTACTTTTTGTTCGGGATTTCACTTTTTCGTTCGCGATATGTTTCGGCGTAAAGAAAATCGTGGCAGGTCGAGCAGTCGATTTTGCAACGCTCGACAAAAGAAAACGCAGCAACGATGCAGCAATACAGGATTTCCGAAACAAGTAGCGCAATACATAATTACACGGGCATTATGGTAACAACGATATGTTACGACGTGAAATTGCGAATTGATTGCGCGACACGGTACGCTCTAGCAAGAATTTCCGCAGCACGTCTTACTCGAATTCAAATATCTCAAACATTTTTTGCACAATACGCATTGTAGTCCTGTACTAAAATTCAAGAATATCCGCCTGAAGAATTTGGATTAGTCGAATTATCCTAATAAACGGTCAAATTATTTCAATGATTCTATTCCATTCTAACAAAGAGTTCAACCGTTCCAGCTGTTATGTACATTGCAAGTATCTCTGCGATTTTTAATCTGCCATGTAATGGGTAAAGATGCACCGTCGTCTCTGCCTCGAGTAAGGAAATAACCAGATAGTTTTGGATAGTATTTTTTACGAGAGATAACTTTTCGGAAAATAATTGGACTTGAAATTACAAAGTGGTTATGGACTCGCGCGTTTATGAATAAAAAGTAATCCGGCTGACCGCCGAGATTATTTCTCGGTTATTCGATCGTTAATCGCGAAGCCGCTTCTTGTAACGTTGCTGCAAATTATGCTGCATTCGTATTTAACACGGTTCTTGCGTTAATTAATCCACGCTCGGTAACTCGGTCATGGACTTTAGTTTCAGTGGTACAGGCCTGCGTTGTTTCGTCGATTACATCTAAATTGTACGTAAATCACGAAGTATTAGGCGATATTAATGTCACTCGTTGTTTATACATAAGTACACCGTGTTACCGCGTCAGGGATTCTTCTTGAAAAGAAAAAAATATTGTAAGAAAAATGCGAGAGTAATTTGAAGAAAAAAGAAAGTAGAAATAGACTTGGTTCGTTTTTGTGGACGTTTAGATAGGTCGAAGAGTAGACGTGGTTAAATAAGGCATGAAACGTAAAACGAAGCTCGTGAACGCCTCTGTTACTTTTGGGAATATGAAAGCGCGAAACTCGAATAATCGACTATGTACTTTGACATTTTTTTGAAATCAAGTTATACGGTTATTCTTACGTTCTTAAGATCGTTAACTGCGATTAACCTTTTCTAATTGATTTAGACGCGACCTAAATATGGTTCGAACACAACTGAGATCTGAACGAAGAATGCGAAACGTATAATACTACGACCGATACAACGTCACTGTAAATTTCACCACTTTAAAATCAAAATGGAAAATCGAACTCATTTTGTATGGAAATTCTCTTATCCCTTTGTACGGAATAAACGGTCGCTTTCAATTTCCTAGGAAATTTGTCTGTATCTCCAAACGTGCCAAATAACGTCTTTGATCTCCAATCTCTAACAAATTTTCGTATCTTTCAACTAAATATGTAACTTTTCTCAATTTGTCTCAGCCACTGCAAACGTCGTAACGCGTACTTTGAACTTTTCGCATACTTTTGGACATCACGCGTACTTTGTCCTGCATCCTTAAATCTCACAAAAATGTATAAACATTCGTAATCTAACGATAAATAAGTATAAGTAGAGTAGAATTGCATTTATTGGAACGAATTTTTAATTAATACCTGACTAACTAAACCGTCCACGATTGCGATCGTCGATCTGAACGCGAGTTTCAGTTGTTCGAAGGAAAAATGCTCGGTTGCGTGAAAAATTAATGAACCGCTATTGTATAAACTGCTTATCCCCCAGGAAACTTCAGGTAAATGGAATTCTACCGTGCAGGAATCTAGTATTCAATAAATATAAATAGGAACCTAGCTACTACTGCAAAAACCGAGTCTATTTCTTAGCAATAACGCCAAAATGGAGATCGTTACATACAGAGTGTCTAATCTAACTCGTAATTATTCTCCTATTTGTGATGATACAAGAGAGTGAAATATAAACTTTCAAATTCGACAAAGCGACACAAGAAATTATCTAAACTATTTTGGACGTGTTAAAAAACTGCAATCTCGCGTTTCGGCAATGCCGTATCGATGGTAGCGTTATGAACAATTATGACAAGTCCCTGCGGTCTACATTGGGTAACGTTTGATAACGTAAAATTTTCAAGTAAATGTATCGGTAACAGATAGTGCGAAAAACGCGAGTTTCTAGTGTTTCGAAAACGTCTGAATGTAAGCTACAAGAATACGTAATAAAAAATGGAGGTCCGTTTCAAAATTCTAACGTCACTTTTCGCAGCATCGAGTAGATAAAAGCGCAGTACGTCCTCGATACCACGCAACTCCTCTCTGAAACATACTTAGTATCATCGCAAATAGGAGAGTAATTAAACCATTAAAGACCGAACATTAGTTCATCGTAATTTATAGATACTTTAGCTTCCTGCAATTTCATAAAATTTTTAAGTCTAAATGGAAGCGATGTGAAAGATATTAGTCGAATTCTCTGGAATTTCCTCTCAGATGCAGGATATTGAAAAATATACAAAAATTCGACGATGCAAATTAATTGAAAAAGGGATCGATGAAACGTAGCGTAGATGCAACGTTGGTGATTGATGATTGAATGGGACACCCTGTATATATAGATCGAGGTACCTGTACGTAAAGATATATATAGAGGAAGAAAGTAATAGTAAATAAATATAAGAATCTAATAAATAGAGGGGACGAAACGATAAAATTACAATGATGCGAGTAAATATAACGTGCACGAAAACGTTCATATTCTCAAGTAACAGAGTCGTTCACCGAGCCAGAGCTACACACGAATGCCCAACATCGAGTCGAATCGAGTCGAAGATCGCGAATAACGCTGAAAAATTTGTGTTTTTCTTTTTCCAGGCGCCCATGTCTCTGCCGCATCCTACGACGCTGACGTCGATACACGCGTCGCTGCCCCATTTCCTACCTTCGCCGGCACTGGCATCGCCGGTAGGTTCACCCTCGTCCCAGCCGAACATAGCAGTGAGCAACGCGCCCTGTTCCACCTTGTTCGTGGCGAACCTCGGCCAGTTCGTGTCCGAGCACGAGCTCAAGGACATCTTCAGCAGGTTAGAAATACGCACCATCGTTCGCAACCCCTTTATTTCCATCTTTACAGCTATCGAGCAGAACAAAAATTGTCCGTTCGACTCTTTTTATTATGCGTCAAGCGTCGCGTGCTGTGCATACACGCGTACCTCTGTCTCCGTATATTTCCAGCGTACGATCCTTATTTTCTCGAGGCTTTAGAAAAGTTTCGTGAAACTCAACCGCGAGACAGACTCGCGGTCGCTGTTTATAAGAATAGCAAACAGACTCGAAGGACTCCAAATTGTGGCCAAATTGGGGTATGTGTTGCACGGATATCGAGAAGTTTGGACATGAGATCGGTAGTGTCTGTATTGTAAAACCAAACTATCGATGCTTTAGGGTTATCGATCGAGAGAGTTAAAAGATTGAAATTTATATAAATAGATAGAAATGTACACATAGGTAGGTTCATAGATAGTTAGGTTGAAATTTATTGATCGATCGATATTTATTGATTAAGATAGTAAATGAAATATATAATTGGTCAGAGGATTGGGAATAAGTAAATAATTGATTTGGGTTGTAAATGAAATTGTAGGGTGTGCAAATTTAGAATAAATAATTATAAGCAAATTCATCGAGTGAGATTATAGATAAAATAATTGGTCGAACGATTGGAAATAAATAATTCGTTTGGATTATAAATGAAATTGTGGGTTACGTAGGTTTAGAAAAGTATGAGATTTCAATTGTCCATGTTAGGCTTGTTACAGAAAAAATTTGTTACGAGAGTTCTACCAGTTTCAAGTTTCTCGGCTTTTCTAGACCAATTACGCCTAAATGATCGATACTCTAAGCAAATAAAATAATCTCTAAAAAGAAGGGGAAATATCAAATCACCGGAATTTACAATCTGTGCTCAAGATATAATTTCTTACTATACAAATATACCTGATTTTCAAACTACATTATCTTTCCTATAGAGTGAAATAATAAACATTTATCGGAGTAGATTGCAAATTATTCTACCTGACGTGGTATTTAATATTAAGAACTTTTTACACGATACTATAATTTTTAACATTTTTAGCGTGGAAATATTATTACCAATATTTGTGGTCAATAATAATTCTATACAAATTTTTGTAGTTAGAGAAGTAAAAAAATTCCTACGCTGATACAATTCTACGGTAAATCTACGAATTTTACGGTAAATTTTACGAATTTAGCATCCTGACAGGGTAACGCCGATCTTCGATCGCGAACGATTTCACGAGAAAAGCTCAGACGCGTGTAAAATTTGTGTTTATACGATTGGTCTTCCGGATTTAATCAGGTAGAAGAAACTTGTACCGGTAACGAAAACGAGAACAGAAAAAGTCCAACAATAGCTGGTGGAAGTTGCGTAGATTAAAATAATGACTTCTCGAACAAATTCCTCCTCCAAAAACGAAATCAGAGACGCGGTCCGCTAAAATTGACTCTACGCCACGTGCGCTAATTGACACGCGAGACTTTTATCGCGACACGCGTTACACCTCGTAAATTACGTTTCGAGAACGCGTGGTTGGGGCAGACAGAATTAAATATTCAATTTCACAACTTCGAATATAATAATTCTCGCGCCAGACCATCTGCGGATGTAGAAAATTTTATAACTCGAATTTGGATAATCATTTTGTAGAAAAAGATGAATTAAAATTGTACGAAACGTTTGTAGAAAGTGCGATTATATTTTATAAGAAGCTTCGATTAGAAAACATTGATTTCGTCTTTAAAACTGGCTGTGGTTTGACTTTAGATTCGAAAAATTTGTAATTGTAGATTTAATAACGTATGTAAATAAGAATCTTATTTTTACTATTTCAAGCCTAGATATAGTATTAAATATAATCATTGACTACACGCGCGACGATATAACGTTTGTAAAATACAAAATAAAGTTCACAGATCAAAGAAAGATTGAGGCGATAGAAACGATAAAAAAGATATCGATTCGTACTTGGAAAAATGATTATTCTAGCTATTATTCGAAAATTATTTGCAATATAAAAATCGCGTATCTCGAGTGTTAAAAAAAAAATAAATAAAATATTTAATACCCGTAGGAATATATCCAGCTTCGATCCAGCGTTATCCAGTGGTCTCTCTATCGTGCATAATCTCGAAAGCGTGCGACGAGATTTATTAGACCGAGTCAAATCAGTCAAACAACCACGCCATGCTTCGTTGATTTTCAAAGTCTTTCTGTTCAAAATAGAAGCTCCATAAACGACACGCTCATCCTACAATTTTAATTCGTATCTTTGCTTTCAAGCTCGCGTGAAGATTAATTTTTTTCAAGTTTACTAAAATTTTCAATTATTACGTTGAATATTCGGCGCATATTACAAGAAGAAACTTTGAAATCGAACGGAAAAAATAGATGCTAATCGTGAAATGTATTTCGATGTTCGACTCGTAGTTTTCTGTGTACAGATGCATGTACGGATACGAGAGCAAATAGTCTCGAAGTATGTTATCTCCGGCGGACATTACGCTTCGCGGTCGCGTAGCAAATTATTTTTGCCTGCCCCGTCATGCGGAACCTTCCCACGACACCGAGTACACGCGTTCGACCGCGTGTTAGATCGCGACTGCTTGCATCCGGGAAATTCTTTCCATATTTCTCCAGTAAACAGTCAACGTCATTTAGAATAATCGATAATTCATTAGTCGCGACCGTTTCTATTTAGGGAACACGGAAAGAAATTTATAGAAATTTCGTGGTACGATCATAGTAAAAGGACCGTAGTACGCGTCGACGAATATTTCGAATGGACTGCATCTGGCGCATCATCGACTTCGAACGGTTTAACGGGAAACAAACTAACACCGAGTTTCTCCGCGAGAAACAATCGGATTAACGAAAATCTGCCCAAACGGAGAAACGTAAACATCGTCCGAGCGTATGCAAACGCGTTTAATCAACTCGCGCAGCTATTTGCGAATTCATACGCGCAAACCGGAGATTCGCGGATATAACGAGATTCTGCGTGTTAATTATGCAAAACGCGGAGGCAGCGCTCTTCTTATCTTTCTCGCTCTTTTCCTTCGACGTAGCGCGTTTGACCTCGATAAACCGCTCGATTTCGCTGGTCTCCGCCCGCGTTCTTTAACGATCGACGACTCGTTTCGGGGAGAAGGAAAGACCGAAGGAGGGAAAACGGGAGAATCGATGTCGATTTAACCTCGGAAGAAGAAAGCATCGAAAAAGAAAAGCGAGAAAAAACTGGCGCGCCGAGAGACGCGGTTCGACTCGCGATTTCTATGCTTGTCGGCTATTTCGGCGCCGATGCGAAAGAGGAAATCGATACGGAACACGTTGCGTCAGATACGGACGACTGACGTCATATCCAGTTCATTCATCGCGATACAAGAACCGTTGGCCCGCAGTTTCGCTTACGCCGTGAATGGCGAGCTCGTTTCTGGTACAGGGGGATGACTCGACCCCGTTCAGCCTTCAGCGATTTTAATTTCGAACCGGACGTCTCGTACGTCGATCGACTTCTATTTTCTTCCTTTTCGGGTTTCGGTATTTTCATTGCGTGTTACTCTCTTTGTCAGCCGTATGAATAAGTTCTCGCGACCTTTTACGAAAATACGTTTAATACGATAAGAACGCTTTAACGGCATTAACCCTTTAAATACGACTGCCGTCGATAGAGAAAATCGATCGAGAAAACGAAAATTTCGCGAAACACGTCTGTCGTTGGCGAGCGACGTCGCGTATCGATAATTGCGTTGAATTTGCCATCTTTTTGCATTTGGAGGGAACGATTTATAAAAACGTACTCGTGCTCGAAGGATTAATCGAAGCGTGTTCCATTGAAATCTATCACTTTTTGCCATCTCTCGGATAACGTATGAATACCGCGGTGAAGAGATCGTTTTATCCTTTCAACGAATACGATGATAAAGACATCGACCCATTTTCCTGACCGCGGCAACTTATTTACTGGTTGTTTTATCGCGAAATATTTTTTATTTTTTATTTATATTTCATTTAATTCGTTTCGAATTTGTTTCTTGGTATAGGTGTTATTTATATAAGTATTTATGTTTAATTATGGTATGTAATTCTCGTTACTAATTATTACCAATTTCTCCTTACTAATTTTTTTTTTTTATAAAAGAAAGGCTTGCTTTCATTAGGATGCTAATTACAATTTAAGCCTTCTGTTACGGCAACCTCTCGAGGATTATAAGTTGGGGAACTCCGTCACACACAACGGAAGGAAACTGCGTTTCAGGTGTATCCACAATTTGTTATATAAATTGACTTAGATTTTTAAAGGATTTTGGCATTAATGTGTAATTTTTTGTGCACTATTGATCGTTATATGATTTAATTAATTAATATAGTTTAATCGTTAGATTCTTTCTTTCGATGCCTTGATACACAGTGACTACAAAAAGCATTTGCACGCCATTATTTATCGTAGTATTTGCACACTAATCGATTAAATCCAAGAACATAAAGTTTCGTATCACTTAGCGATGATTCGTACAAAACTAAAACGTAGAAGCTGATAAAAATCGCTTGGCTAGAAAATAGAGATATGCGCAAACATTTTTTGCAGTCACTCTATATGACAAATTTGTTTTAGTTCCGCGACCTCCAAAAGTTTGATCAATCTTCTTCAAATCGATTCGATTCAGCTCGAATGAATGAATAATACAAATACGAAATTTCTATAGAAATACCGCGCTTACTAATCTCCCTTAAACGAAACACAGATTTATCGTATCTGCGGGTCCATAGAGAATCGCAAGATGGTAAATTAAAGATCAAACATTAGTTATCATCATGGACAAAATTGTGGAATTTTTACAAGAACATCCGGGCCATAGTGCGGTGAACTGGAAATGACAAATCTACCATACTCCGCTCTGGAAACAATTACGCGACTAGAAATTTAAGAGAGCGATATAGGTCAGCGCCGAATCAGCCGTATTTCCTCTCTCTCTCTTTCTCTCTCTCTCTCTCTCTCTCTCTCTCTCTCTCTCTCTCTATCTCTATCTCCGCGTACGATACACGCGTTTTAACGCGTCCTCAACCCTCTAAAGGGGTTCTTTTATGAAAGGGAAAAGATTTGTTTATGGATAATTTGATGCTAGCATAATATGATATATTATCAATAAAATACCACGGTATAACACAGCAAGCGAGTAAAGTGAAATTTTAAACGAAGTAGACACGTGGTTATGTAACTTGTAAGTTACATTGGTATTACAGGGGGTTAGCATTCACGGTTGAACGTTTTAACCGGCTTTCCCATTTCGTCTGTACATATATATGTATATTAACGCTAAAACTACCACCGACTAGTGTATGAAACTTGTACCAAGAAAATCAAAAGGAAAAAACGTAGTCTTCGTCTACAGAAAAATTACGGGAAAGCAATTACAGGTAACAAAAGTACAGAACAAAATCGCGCAAAAATCCCTAAAAATTTCTGCGACAAAAAATTCTTTAAAATTCTGTTAGAGCGTTTCTTTCAAATTGTATTAGAGAATTCTATAAAATTTACATTTATTTCAAATTCCACAAAATTCGATATTTTTATTAAACACTACGGTTCGCTTATTTCGAGCATTGGTAGTTTTAGCGTTTAAATACGATTGCAAACGTATCTAAAAGAGAGCTTCTTGAAACCGGATTAACAGCACTGCCTCCAAAAAACGTACATCACTGACATTCGCTGATTCATTTTTTGCCACCAGTCGTAGTTCGTAGCCGTAAGACGCACCTGTGCTAGTACCCGTAACCACGTATCGAGATATTTAGTGGCATTGATAGACACACTCTAACATACACATACACGTATACGCAGCAAACGCACACGGTGATCGCATCACAAAACAGCGAACGAGCATCGCGCGCACGAAAAGACAATGAGACTTTGACTCCTGCTCCGTACATGCGTTATTTAATATTTGGATATTTGTATCGTTTCGATAATATCGTGTGTATTAATTGTTTTATAGAAGTTTCGTATAATTTGTTCATTTTTTTCTACTTTGTCCGTTTGAAGCAAGATAAAGTTTCTATTTTCTCAGATTTTATAAATTACTTGAAATTTAAAATTGAACAGGGCGATAATTTGTACGTGTGTAATTAAATATACGCGTACGATAAATTCAATACGGGCGTATTGAATTCATGAAACTTTTGCACGAATGAGATACGCATAAATAGGTATGTTAATAAATGTACGTTTGAATAAATATGAATCAGAGATGCTTAATTTCCATAAAATAATTGCTCGTAGGTTTTTAATTCTCCAATACATACACATAACTTTGATACGTACAGGTTTACAGTGTCAAATCGAAGCCACGTTTACTACTCGGTACAAATAAGAAATTGTTAACGCAAATGTCAAATATTTGCTCAAAAATCCTAACGCCGTTTATCGCGTATCTTAACGCCCGTTCCAATATTAGATTGGCAACTAAGTGATTGAATTAAGGATTTTGTCGTTACCACCTAATGACAAAATTCGCGATCATTTAGTTGCCAACCCAATACATTTGAATAGTACAGCCAATGCGGCGTATTCGATCAATATTTGCAAATAGCAAATATCCTTAATAAAAATATCGCATGTATGGTGCCAATGTTAAAACGATCTTCGATCGCGAGACGATTCGTCAGTTTCTTTCCATCAGAGGTGAAAAAAGAAAGCAACGAAAGTATCTATCGACAAGTCTCACCATAATGGACGCGTGTCGTAATTGGAAGAATCGAAATTTACCGTGGTTAACGCGGTACCTGGTGGAATCGCGGTAAATCAAGCGTAATCGATATCGATACTTCCGTTAATGGCGTCGTAACCGGCCGATCGGTCCGGCTCGGATATAAATTCCTCGGTAATCGGTCTTCATACACGCCAAACGGATCTAAATCTTACCAAGAACGATGTAGTATGACGAATCGATGAGCCTGTTCCGCTAATGTTCAAGCTGAATTTCGTCGATCGGAAGAAAGCCTTTTACGCTTTGTCTTTGATCGTTTTTAATAAAGTTATCGTTAAATGTTTGCCCCGTGTTGCATCAAACGGTAGCCTAATAACGAACATACGCGAATTACATCCGAAATTTTGTTCGTATCTTGAAAATGAAACAACAAATTGTAAAATATCATCTACCTGTTAAATCGTTCCGTATCAAATCGATCTATCGCACTTATCTATTAAAAACTGGCGTGTTTTAGCAAGTCCTTCGCAAATCCTGCAAAGCAGAATATTTGATCGATCAAACACAATACCGGGCACGGTAACCACGATTCTTCCTGTATCTAGTCCTTACTAATCTTTCTTCCGTCTCTAACCATCGAAACAATCTCTAGCAAACGAGATCACCTTTCAATGACTTCGAAGAAAATTGCATTGAAATATGTCACGATGTCTCGTTCCACGCTGTTCGATCAGCGTCACCGCAGTTTCTCGACATGGCAATAACATGGAAATGGACGAACGAACACACGCGTAACCACACACACACACACACACACACACAGAGGCCCTTCTCTTTTTGACCAGAGTACCGTCTGTCATAACTAACTAGAGCACGTATTGTACGCTTCTCTTATTTATGCACAGTTTTCCTGGTTTCTCCCGGCTTCGTATGCACACGAAGGGAGGGTCGCCAGTGGCCTTTGTCGAATACCAAGACGTTCGCTACGCGGCCCAGGCGATGGCCACTCTCCAAGGATCCTTTCTCCTCTCCTCCGACCGGGGAGCAATACGAATCGAATATGCAAAGTCAAAAATGGCCGAGGTGGGCTTTACAAATCTCTGGATCGAAGTAGGTTTCATTTTATGCTACGCTAGCCGCTACAGACATCCTGTACACATCCCGACGAAAACGCAGCGACCCTGTGCGACACATCCTTTGCGTTATCTCGATTCTTATCTCGATTCTTATCTCGATTTTTGTCAAGATATTTCCCCTACCTCGACTCCTTATCTCGTTGATCAACGACACCCTTGCGATCATCGCGAATATTCTCTTGCATTTTCTCTGTCGTTCTTATCCCGCTATTTTCCTTTTCGTCCTTACGATTTCCGACCGAGGGCTAGGCATCAGGAATTTCTTTATGGGCCATCGATGTCCCTTCGGTCGATCCTCGTCTGTCACTCGATACCGTTTCGTTCTCCTCGCTCCCTCGCAGCACCACTTTTCTTTTTTACGATCTCGTTTTACCATTCGATCCATCAACGAAGAACCGTCGAAGATTCCAATGAAACTGCACGAAGCACAGATCTGCGTTTTCGTTGCCGGACATTGTAGTATTACCGTTGGGAGTTGGACGAAATGCCTCTGGAAAGAACGAGGATCTTGTCGCTACTTTTGCTCCCTCTCTCCTTTTATAAAGTAGGAACCATCGAGACAGGCTTGACCGGATGTGTCACTGTTGCCTCCATTTGCTCTCCTGTCGCGCATTTTACGGTGACCTGGTAATCATGGCAGAATTGGAAACGGGATGGTTTTTTGAACAAAGGCAAGTTTAAGAGCACAGAGTAAATGTCCCGCGCGTAGCGCTTTGGTTCTTCGGAGTAAAGGCAATCGTCGTATCGTAGATGGAAGCGAGCTTCCCTCGTATTTTCTCTTTTCTGCGTTTATCTCTCCTTACGTACTCCTTCGTTCTAATTAAATACAGAAATAATTCTCTATGTGGAGTGACTCACGAAAGTATTTCGACGCTCATCATAAAGAACTTCGATACGTATATCGTGCTATGTATAAGACGTTTTAAACTTTCGTTAACGTTATAAGACACGACTAATCATATATATTCGGCAAAAAAATTAGTATACAACCATCTTAAACGCATAAGATGAACATGATAAGGCTTATCAACGTAATTTATAATTGACTGTTTAAATACTTTTGTAGTCTCTATGAGATGTATACTGAAGAGTATTAAATATCGTGTTCTTTCAAATTCCCTTCAAAACTTACCAACATAATTACAATAATCGCGTGTCATTCTAATGAAATTTCAAAATGTTTTATATAATACACACACAATATACACTCAAAGGTATCTACAAGCGTCCCGGCGCTTCTCATATTAAAACCTATTTTAGTAAATTATCTTTCTCGAAGACACCTGCTATTCGAGACGCGATAAAAATGTAATAAAAATGTACTCTGTTCTCTTCGATCACCTCCTTTCACGAGGAATCATCCCTTTCCGGACGATGCCATTTCAGTGTCAACCCGTACATCAATAGCATAACAGCACGTAACGACATTTGTAAATATTTTTCCACTTTCCCGATAATTCTCAGGGGCATTTTACCACAGCTCCCTACAGTACAGTGGCCTCAGCGATAGACTCGCAATCGATTAGCTGACAGTTCGATTTCGATCGATCTAAAGATCGATCAATAACTTTGTCGGTAAGACACGTCGCACGGTGTCTCCTGGCAGTAGAAAACGCGCGACGATCGATCGGGCGTAAATCCCTCGATCGCGATCGATGGCTGGACGCATCGCGAGCTAGCTGAGTCCACTAGTATCGCCAATTGCCAATTATTATTTGCCGCTAATCGCCTATGGATCGTGCACAACAACTTGCCGATCTCTAACTTTTTCTTCCACGTTCTGCTTTTTGTTCTTTCCTTTGTTTCTTCTTTTTCTTCTTTTCTCTGTCTCTCTTGACTCTGTTCGACGTTTGCTCTTCGAGGTTATTGGATCGTCTCTACGCAGATTCGTTTGTCGTATCCTTGGTTTTGTTCCTTTTTTGCGTTGTCGTTTTTATTTGGAAGATTTTACTTTTTTACTTATAACTTTTACTATATACTTTGAACGTTTTAAGGCGTTCGATCCTTCGGACTATTTCGTTGATCGAAGAAGTTTTTCGAACGAAACTTATTCTGTTTCGATGAGAATATCTTATAGCGATTCTACATGATCTTCGATGATTTTGCATGATCTACATGGGTCTATGCACGTAGTTTCAAAATTAACTTGGTATACATACTTGGAAGAAAGCCGAAAAAGTAACACTGTTTATAAAATAGTATTATAACAGCGCTATTATATCGATCACATCATAGCAGTGTTACCGTATAATGCTAAATACAATACTATTTAAACAAACTTGAAAATAGCATTATATTAAAAAGCAAAAATACAAAGATCGTCTCCTGATAAGATATTTCATTCAAAACAGATTAAATTCAATTTTAATGATTTTCTCAAGCAGAAAATGGTTTGACACGTAATGATATGAGAGAATTGTAATAGAAAACTCTATCATTTTCACGTCCTTCGTTTCCCGTTGTCGATTTTCGTTCCGGTTCTGCTCGGTCTTTCACTGTGTTGCTTGAGACGCATAGTACTTACTCGTTCATTTTTGCTCCGTCCTCTTGTCTGTTTTATATTCCTCTTTTTTTTTTTTTTTTTTTTGTATTTTCCTCCCTGAACGTGGTCTTTTGATATACGACACCCTTGCACCGTATCCTGCCGCGCTTTTCGTAGAGGTCTTGTTGCTGGAGATTCTCGGGGGAAGGTCGGATAACTGTGAAACGATGACTAATTGCAAAAGAATAACGAGACAGGTGAATTCTATTAACAAGAACTAAGAAAAATACACGTACGATACGAATACACCTTTAGATTTTCTTGTAAAGTTATTGTAATTTTAAGATAGCCGTAAGATCGTGAGACATTTTTAATATGGATAAAGTTCGTTAGAATAGGACGACTTTAATGCTTTTAAACCTTCTTTAGGTACGAATATTTTCAGATTATCGCGATATTGCAATACATCCCTGTTACAAAGAAACAACGACGGCATGGAATTTTATTACGAAAAATTGTGAAACACCTACGTATGAAAATAAATAATTAACGCGAATATATATCCTCGTAATAGTAAGAAAGCAGGAAATTATTTAAATTCGTTCTAATATGAGAAAGAAATACGTGTTGGAGAAACATTTTTTAACATTGTTGTAAAAGTATCCAGCGTAAATATTTGATTATTAAACGTCGTTCCACTTCGCTGGTACTAATTATTTAATCATTATTTATTCTCGTAATCGTCGTGGAAAAAGTAAATAGAAGAAATGTAAAGACTGCGTATTTCGATTTGTATTCGTAAAGATAAATTCCTCGAGTAATCGAATGGAGGAAGTCGAAACTATAATACGAGTGGAATCGGTGATCGTGAAGAATCTACGCGTGGCACGCTTCTAAAGCAAAGTATCGTACATCATCGTGGTCTTACGATAAATTCTCGTATCATCGTGCAAGACGTATAGCATCCGGATTGCTCGCGATCTCTTTTCTCTTTTCTTTGCTCTCTACGACCCTAATTTAACAGCATTCGCGATACAGAAATCGTTTATAACTCGAAACAAAAATATTAACCATTTTTCTTGCCAATCGTACTTACAATTACTCACAGTACTTGATACTTGATATTTCTTATTTTTTAACAGGAGAACAAATTTAATAAACATTTAGTTAGGAACAAATTTTATTTTGACAATTTGTACACGAACAATTCAACTTTATACGTATTAGTCAACCACCCAAATTAGAGCCACAAGATACTAGAATTACAGACAAAATGCTATATCACAAATACGTCATCGTTAGAAACTTGTTAAACGAAATCTAAAGCCTTCCTTTTAATTTCGTTGAATCGTATAAAGTCGTTTCACCGTAAACTTCTAGAGATAACGCAAATTCTAAATAACGCAAGTGCAAAGAACAAAATTACCCTGTAATTGTCTTAACCGTAATTGGAGCTACTAGCTAACGTACAGCGTAATATACGAGAACTAGAACTAGAACGGCATCCAACCAACAATGCCAAAAATATAGGTCGCGGAAGCAACGCATCATCCTCGCGAATATACGATTCGATCGAGCGAGACCAAGTCCGTTGTCTAAAAAAGCAGGCCAGTTTGCCCGACCTTCCCCTCGGTGAAATTAGGGAGATCGATAGAGAATCTGCTTGGGGGCTGGGCAACAACGTTGCAACGAAACGCGTCGTCGCTAATTCATCTCGCCTAAAACCGGAACGGAGACGCCTTCGAAGCGGCGCGACCAAGACGGACGTGGCTGCTGAAGGAGAATATCCGACGCGTTAGAACCGCTTTCTCGCTCCTTGTCTCTGTCTCCCTTGCTATATACAGTCGGCGACAGAAATAAGTGGACAGGCAGTCGAAGCAATATCGATAAAGTTCCATCGAACTGGTGCTAGCTTTATACAGGGTGAGTCGTAAATACATGTCCGTCCATTTCAAGAAGGTTGAATTTACACGTTAAAATAAGTAAAAAAAACGTCTTATGCCCTTGGACGATCAACGATATCGTTGATATTTCAAGGTTCTCAACGTCGTTGCGATTTGTCGATAAATATTAACGATCACAATGCAGTGACAATACACATCGATCCATCTAGTGGAGGAAATATCGACGATATATATGGTGAGTCCGAAGGAACCCTTGGTTCTTCGGTAGTAGTGGCTGATTGATAAAAATATTCGAATTGTTCGCCCCGTTTCCTGCTTACGATAAGAACGTTCTTTAATAGCACCTTTGCAAACAGGTAGAGCGAAGACAAATCCATTAGGTTTCTGTTTCTGGGCTATTTAAGATCTATCGTGTATTCGACGTAAGCGAACAATGCAGGTAAACGATCTACGAGAAACGATATAAAATGGATTTGAGAGTGTTCGATGAATACCTGACATTTTCCAGCGAGTACGAAACTCAATGCAAAGGGAGCTCTACACGTTGAAACATATTGCGATGCATCGACACCCCAGGTTCCACGATACAGCTTACGATATACGTAGATGCGTATCGGTATCAAAACCAACTCGTATCGATGCATGAATCAGGTTCTCAAATATAATTCCGTGGGAAATAAATTTCCTTTCGAAAGGAATCCCTGGGGAATCTTCGAGAAGGCTCCTAATTTATTTCGAGCGTTCAAGAAGGTTCGGGAATCGTCGAACTCTTCGATAATAGCAGTGAAATTGCGGTAATAAATTTTATATCTTCGTAACTCTTTCCGGTGGTTAAAACCTTGGCGCTGCTGAGCGCATCGACTTCCGCGCTAACCGCGTCTCTCGTCGTTGTATTTTGTTTTTCGATTAAACGAACTTTATCCAACGGACGTCGAAGAGCAGAATCATCCGTATAGAAATATTTTCTGCGTAATCGCTCGGTTCACTGGCTTTTAGTTCTTTTAACGGCGCGTATTCAGAAAATCTGTTTCACTCGATTAACCATTTTCTCGTCCATTTCTTTGTAATTTTCATCTTTGATAATCCACGTACCTCTCGTCAATCAGAATAAGAGAGAGTTAGAGTTGACATTTTGAAAGACGCGTTTCGACGTTGGTATCGGGCCACTGACTGAGAAGGATCGGTAACGCGGAAATAAATAGAAACTGACGCAGAATTCGTGAAATCTAAGCGTCGATGCATGCATCGCAACATTCGCAACATGTTTCAACGTGTAGCGTGGGCTTTAAGGCAGGCGGTAGCGCGTGTCGATGCACAACGCATCGCTCGCAAACCGAGGTATGTAGGACATACGTATATTCGTAAGACATCTTTCACTCACTTCGGTGTGCACATTCGTCGTCCATCGAAGTACGACCATGCATTTATGACTCGCCCTCTGTATCTTCGTAGTAAATAAATTATTTAATAAGTAACCGAAATTAATAACATTTTTGCGTAAACGAGCCGGATTTAACGAAACTCGATCGACAGCTATTTCCACCATCTCGTCCACTTATTTTTATACGCGACCGTAAATCTCTGTCCGTCTCTGTCCTTTCTCCGTGATTTCGACGTGAATTAAAAGCGACGCGACCGTCCTGTATCTTCTTTCGTTCCTTCCTCCACGACCAAGGATCGCCGAAAGCTGGCGTTGAAAAAGAAAGATGAAAAAAGAGAAAAAAGAGAGAGCTTTTCAGTCCGGATGCAGCCACGGCCTAACGAGGTACGTAGATTACTCAATGGCAAGGCGTCTCTTCTTCGTCAACCGTGGGAAGAGGCTCACGAGGGCGAAAAGGGATGAAATGTAGGTTGTCTCTTGCTTTCGTTCCGCGGGACAATGACGGATTCGTTAAAACGCGACGACCAACAGCTTCGTGGTGAATCGGTATACTTGTCGCGCGACCTCTCGAAAACCGGATGTTCGACGAGCGTTTATTTCTGTTCGTTTTCGTAGCCGCGATCATAGCTGACTACGACCGCTAACAGCCAGGATTAACGGCTTGTCTTCGATTTGTCGATTTTGCGATTGTCGATTCAAACGTAAGGATACGAGCAAGGTTGTTTCACGGTAATTGAATTGTGCACGGTGCTTTGGAGAAAGGATCGGTAGCTTTTTGAAAGAAAAGAGGCGATTCGTGAAGGACATTGATAAGGTGTTGCGACGAAGATGTTTTACGCGTGTGATCGTAGAGCGGACGAATTTTACCTGTGGATACATCGTGATGTGGGAAAACGAAGCAGAATTTTGTGGTTAATTTCCGAACGTATTCCAAATAGAATCGATTACACGCGAATAGACGTAACGCCATGTAACATCGTATCAGCCACGTAAAATGATTTTTTTTCTGTAAACGTAGCACGATATGATATTCTTCTTTTATAAGAAAATCGATCGAATTAACCGATTTTTGTTCTATTTTTTATCATAGAATTTGACTAAATTATTGAATTTATAACGTCTATTCGTGATAGAATATTTGAAATTACTGCATATGTATGCGTATTATATCAGTGACTTAGATATTTCAGTTTATAACCTGCATATTTTTAATCGCATTTACAAAGAGTTTGTACAGATGATAAGAGGATTTACTATAAGGAAAAGACGAATCTGTCAGGTAAATTTTAAATTCCACGTTTGTCTTATAAAGCAGAAAATTAAAACGGAAACTAATAAACGTCTACGTACAAAACCTTATTCGCCAAGAACCTTCTATATGTATGCGCGTATAAAATTTCAAAATTCCACTTACCAACGTGGATTCAACGTATATTTCGATAAGAAAGGATACAAATTCGTACAAACTTAAATAAAAAACAAATGTATTTTCCCAGCTAAACCATACGTCGAAGATTCTTTGCAAACCGTCGAACGAGAGCGTAAAAAATTGACGACCTTCTGTTTCCAAAGCACCTTGGCATATTGTACCTATAACCGGAAAGAAAGAAATAATGGAGAAATATCTCGAGTAGAAATTGATCGATTTCGGAGAATAACGGTTTGATTTTACTTTGGCGATTTTGGAAAACGCACGGCGATGCGCGATCGGCCTCCGAACGATCCTCCTCGCGGCTGTAAATCAGCGAGGTATCGCGGACAAAAACCGTGAAAGCGGCGGAATGGAGACAAACGAGGCGCGATGAACGGCCGAGCGAACGCTCATTTCATACTTGGTTCATCCGTTCCGATTTCACGTCGAACGAACGCCGACAACAATTTCGTATCCCGTCCTACTCGTTCTTCTTTTATTTTCTCTATCTCTCTTTTGCTTTTCACGAACGATTTAAAACGATAGGGCGCGAAGTAAGCAGAACTCGTACTATTTCCGTTCGTGCTTGATTTTATCGTCTCTTATCGGCTTAAACTCGTTGTTGGAACTCGTTGAAAGTATTATTTTATTTTAATCCTCCTTTAAAGCATAGCTATATTTATATTCGTGGAACAAATGAATTTCGTTTGTTCGATATTTTGAAGATTAACCCTTGGATAGTAACGTTGGCTTGTAAACGACTATAATAATTTACGTTGGATCGATAAAGTTTACGATATTCTACTTTGCTTCGTACTTTGCATTCTCCGTTTTATTCGTACGATAAAGTCAAACGAAATAAACAATTCGAAGATCAAGCGATCCAGCTATGAATCGTTGTGGTCCGAAATGGCTGAACGATACCAGTCGAGAGTTAATTATAAGACGGAGATTTAATCTTATTCGGTCTTTTGGAGATCGGTTAAGGAAAATCTACCGAAAGATCGAGCTTTAGGCGATATCTATGGAATATTTGGAGTGAGTCAATTGGTCAATTTATCCATGTGCCTTTCTCGCGTTCTTTCTGTCGGCGTACTTTAATTAAATTCATGATGCTTGCAGGGATCAAAGAGAGAAGAAAACGGGCAACCTTAAGATCGACATCAACGGCATGTAAGAGGAACGAGGGAAGACCATGCGTGCTTACACCCCGGAATGCAACGATCGTCAAGAGACCCGGATTCAGTTGTTTGCGCAATGGTAACGAAGAAAACATCGACGAACAACGAATCCACGACAAACGGTTCGGCAGGTTTCCAGAGCAAATCGACCGAGTTGCTCGAGAAATCGTTGCGAAGACGGAAGAGGCAATATGCTAGCGCAGGAATAATCACGGGAAACCGAGAAAGAAAAGAAACTAAAATGGGGTGGGAATATATCGAAAGGAAGAGAAAGTAAAAAGCACGTGCGACAAAAATGAAAAAAACAGAAAAACAGAGTAACAGAAATAGAAACAAGAAAGTAAGCATTCGCGTACACGCAATAAAAAATAAAAGGGGAAAAAATACAAAGAAACACGCATATAGAGGAAGAAAATGAGAAAGATCGGGGATTAACGAAAGACGAGGCAGGGGTGTGTCTGCGTGTGTATGGTTCGAGCCTCGTCTCGCGAAAATCAGCACCACGACAAGTAGGGGAAAGAGAGAAACGAAGAATAAACGGAACAAAAAAAAAAAAAAGAATTCTTATAAATTGCGCGGAGCAACGGCGTTTTAGATTCGCGACTCGCGGGGGGCCCAAAATAATCGCGTATATATGATATTCCTAGGTATATATATTTTTTAACGACTTAACTTATCGATCTATTTCGATTAGCCGTGTACTACCTTGTCTATTTATTTTCCACCGAGTCTTGATTGCGATCAACGACGACGACGAAGCGAGAGACACGAATAGAAGAAAAGAAAAAAAAAATACGAAAAAAGAAAAAAGATGAAACGAGAAGAATACACGAGAAGGAAAGAGACACGATACATATACACACACACACACACACACAAACACACGCACACGCGAGAAACACGAAAGACACGCGAGAAAACGAGACGGAAGAATCGTCGCGTCGGTGCGAGCTCGCGCGAAGCGTCGTAACGCTCTAGCGAATTTCTACGCAGAGGCGGTCGCACGTTGCGATTTCGACACTCGTGACACCATTTTCTTTCGCATATACGCATCTACGCGCATACACGGATACACAGATACACGAACAACACACGTATATACATACGTTAGATACATACATACATACATACATACATACATACAGAAAGAGAGGAGAGAAGCGTAAAAGCAGGAAGGCACTGTTGAAGTCACACGCGCACGCATATATATAAATAATTGTTCACACGTACACGGAGGAACATACAGAGTCCACAGTCGCGAAAGATTCTTTTAGGAAAATCGAGCCCCGCGCTGTTTTCGAGCAAATTGTTTTGGAAGAGGAAAGAGAAACGAAACGGGTTGGAAATTTATTGTATAATGCAGGTTGATGCAATTACTCCCGGAGAGACAGAGTAGTTTTGTTGTAGCACGCTCTCTTTAACCTGTTAACTGGATCGTTTGTTGAAACGAACGTAAACGTTTGGAAAGACATTGCCCATCTATTCGAACGTTGAGAGAATGAATTTCTATTTTGCTGTTTCGTATAGAAAAAAATTGATAAGTGTAATAGAGGAGAAGGAGAGTATAGAGAACGAATATCTATTTTACTTTTTTAAGGTAATAAGAGAAAAACGACGGGGATAGAATAACGAAGAAACAGTTTGATATTTTAACGAACAGCAACGAACGGTATCGTTTTAACTCCTTGGCTCACGGCGTTCGTCCATATTCGCGAGATTGCGACGCGTGAGATAAAAGTTACGATCTTTTCTCGATCGAGAAAATCGAGGACCACGAAACGTAAATTCGTACGCGTAATACAACAATTGGAAGAGGAAAACGCGAAAAGTGGCAACACGATTCGACTAAAGTATGCAGCGGAACGATTATGTCGGAGGGAAAAGCAAACAAGCAAAGTTAAACATACCTGTAAGCATAAATAAAAAGAATCGCGAAGCATGGAGTTAAAGCAAAGTACTTATATATATATATATATACATATGTATATACATATATTTTTTTTAAAATACAAGAAAAAGTAAGTTCATTCGTATCGAAAGCAACTTGTTCGTGAAAGTAAAATACCGAATTATATATTTCCTAATTATCGAAGATTTTGAAAAGCAACCATCCAGCCGATCGCCAGTTAACAGATTAAAAGTGACGCAGCCAGAGAAAACTCGAGAGAAATCCTATCCTAGTATCTATAAATAACTGAAGAAGCGTACGTATGGATATACCGATTCGACTCGTAACGCATTCGTTACATCTCCGTTTCGTACGAGAATTGCCAGCAAACTCGAATCGCGTCCATTAATCCCGGGACGATGTAATTCGACGGAGGCGTGACTCGTCTCGTGTCACGTAACTCGCGTGCTCGCGAACCACGAACCGAGGGATTCGCGTGGAGAACAACGTCCGACGAAGAAGAGAACGAAACTGAAACGAAAGAGCGAAGGCAGACGCGGTGGCTCGTAGACGAAATTGCATAATATAGAGATACAAAAGAGACGAAGACGAGTACATCAAGCTTAATACCAAAGGTGCCCTAAGAAGCGTGTATTTATGTTTTATCATTGGCGCGTCGCGAAAAGGCGAGCATATACATTTAATTATGTATCTTGTTAAGGAGAGTCTAATATCCTAGACGAGAGTGGCGATGAACGACAAGCGTGAATCGGACAAGCGTGAGTGAGAACGAAGAGAGAAAATACGAATATAGAAATAGCGTGTCAGTGTGAGAAAGAGGGAATGGTATGAACGAATGATCGATAGAATGATTGTGTTAATTTACGTAATAATCTTATACATATACATAACGAATGCGAACATATCATAGGATTAAGCAGTAGAGGGAAGAAAGTTAAAGTTCTCGTAATAAGGATAAAAAGAAAAAAAAGTAACTTTTAAAACGATCTGTCTTTGTAGTGGCGCGGATAGACAGAAACGAGGATACGAAGGTGGTGTGTGCCCTGCGTGCTAGATACGACGGCCAACTCGGCACGTAATTTGCCCAAGTGCCTTCCCGTTGGTCGAGTCATGCTGTAATTCGTACCGTGTATTATTCGTCTCGTCCCGATTTCAAACGTCGAACTCCCCCCTCTCCCTATTCTCCCGTAAATCCATATTACGTATTGTACGTATACCATACGCATTAAAGTACGAAAAGAGAAAAAAGAAAAAAAGACAAAAAAAAAAAGAAAAGAAGAGAAAAAAAGAATGGTGGAAGGAGAATAGTCGCGCAGAGTCCTGAATTACAGGAAGACGCTTCTTCAAATTAAAAACTCTTAACTGATCCAAAGCTGTTCGAGCCTGCCTGATAGTTTTCTATCGCCTCGTCGTTTTCTACTTAGACTTTTCTCCTCGAAGGACGGAGAGCTGCCGCATCGACGCGTGTTCCTCTAATTAATATTTCTCTGCTCGACGATCGTCCCGTTGATAGAATCCACGTTAACTATCCCGTACAAAATGGGTTGAGAAGGAATAAGCGGAAAGAGAACGAAGGAAAAATTTCGCCGGCATATGGTAAACGAGAAAGACTATTTAAAGAAGAAAGCGAGAGAAAACAATCGAGAAAGTTCGTCAACGGTGATCGAAAGAATACTCCTCTGTGTATAGCGCGATGGAAATAATGGCATATTTTTCTCGTAGATTCCTCGAATTTTATCGCCCGAACGGCTTCCCGAGTCGATCGACAGCTTCTTTTCTCAGAGTTCACAGCCAATCATCGTGCTGATTAAATATGATCCTCGTCGAACAACCACTGGGCATTTATTATACGCATCCGCAATTAATAGTGGCGAGTGGTGATTAAGTGGTGTAAAGGTGTAATAGAGAGTGGTAGAGAGTGTTAACCGAACCGTGTGCACGTCAATGGCGAGAAATTACGATGAAAGCGAAGAATTCATCGCCGGTGAAGCTAATTCACACTGTGGAACGGCTAATTTCACGATTGGCGTTCAAAAGACACTTCGTCAGCGACATGAGCCGACCGTCGTAATTGCTCTCGAGCGTCAGAACGCTCCTTTATTTTTCTATTTTCCATGAAAACACGAGCCGAGAAGAAAAGAAAAGCACACTCCGAGGGGAGGAAAAACGAGAGTGTCGTGCACAGTTTTATTCCGTGCACGATTGTATTCGTGTCGAGATGAGAGTTACGGATGTCTTTAGCGTCGTCGATCTTCTCGCGATCGTGCCTGAATCAATCGTTCGAAAAATAACGAAGCGACTGAAAATCTCGTTGCTCGACGAAGATGCATCTTTCAGAGAAAAAAAAATCTATTTGTAGTTCGTTTCTGATGATTTTTAGCGAAATTTAGGATTTTTCGATCCTATATATAAATCGGAATCGAATTTCCGTGAATCATTCTAGAACCTTTATGTTTGACCAATTTCTTTCTAAAATTAGCTAGCGTGTATATACTATGAAGAAAATTCTATTTAATTATATATTATAATAACCGCTACTGTCGTCGAAATTCCATTAACGAATTATACGAAGAGTTATATATTTCATTATATACAAAATTATTATACGAATCGCTATTCGTGCTATTGCTATGCGTTAAAAATTCTACCTAACAAATATTAGATTAATTTCTAATATCGACGCAACACGACTAAATCAAATTATTAGGACAATTATTCTTTATAACTTATAACTTAAGAAAGTAGCTCGACCGCGACAAATTTTCCTCTTTTTACTGAATTTTTGCCGGGCAAGCAGTGTCGTTTGAAGGTCCAGGCGGAACAAACCGCCTTTCTATCTGGCTTTCTTACCGCGAAATAAAAATCTGCCTGACCTGAAAGAAGAACTTGGCCGGTCCGTTTGCAGAGAACTGGACCGTCGCAAAAATTCAGAGCGAGACGAGGTGTCCCTTGACGCTGGAAACGGTAAACGCAGCTCGTCGGGCAACGAGATCACTCGGGAAGAAGTGTGTCAGCAATCTGAAGGCTCGGTGAAACAATTGAAAATGGAACGGGCAACTTTTAAAATCGGCTCGAAGCTTTCGGCGATGCCGCGATGATTTTTCCAATTCTAAGGAAACATGTCGCTGAATCGAAGATGGAACGAAAAACAAGGAGAAAGAGAGAGAGACGAAGAAACGAAAGTATGTAACGCGAGGTTTCAGGGTTGTCACTTTTCTGATACATATCGTTAGATCGTTAAGAGCTTGCCGAGCAGGTCGTTTAAAGGTAGATAATTGTCCTGGAAAGCGTTTACTCGTCGTTCATTATGAAAATGAAGCAAAAAAAAAAAAAGAACGGGAATTCTCATCCAGCGTTCTTTTGTCTTTTATCAATCTTTTCAAAAAGGAAAGGAAAAGTGAGTGGATATAAAAGAGAAGTTAATTCCTTTCGGCCGTGATGAATGTATATTTTAATATTGTTTTTACTGTAAATATAACTATAAAATCGGAGACGGAGAGATTCAGCGATGCACGAAACAAAATCTTCACAGAAAAAAAGAAAAAAGATAGGAATTCTTCGTTCTCGTCTTTGTTTTTAAAAATTTGTTTCGAGAAGATTAATTAACGCGTGTATCAGCTACAGGGGTACTTATTAATATCATTCGATCTACCTTAAAGCGAAGACCTTTCTTTTACGAAAAAAATCTCACAAAACGATTTTACGAAGATCGAGAGAACGTTTCAAAAAAGAAGGAAGGCCGTTTTCATACCGTTACGAGATGGTAGTGCAATTATCCTGGAAAGTAATCCGTGTGAAATTGGCCAGATATTTGGCTCTGAATGGAACGATTTCGGTAAACGCTCTCCGGATGATTGTTAGTGCAACAAAAAAAAAACAAAAAAGAAAAAAGAAAAAAGTGTGTAAACCGCTTAAATCCGTGAACTCGTCGATCCATGAACATATCACCGAATTTCTGACTCGTTAGAGTATCGTCGATGTATATATACATATACATATATATATTCATTATAGATGGTGACTGAATAATTTTTGTCCTGATAGTCGGTATAGAAAAATGTGAAAAAGGTTTTATCGAATCTCCTCGGATGCTCTCTTAAGTGTGTCTTGAACTATATACATAGTTATATATATATATATATATATATATATATATATATATGTATGTATATAATAAATTTATTAAAACAAATTGTTTTACATTGGTAGCGGGGAAGCGTGGTTTCAAAGGTAAAAGGAGTTAGTCAATTCGTCTGTGCAAGCGTTCCCTTCTAAACGAGAGTCATCGTGATTTTAAGGAAAACACGGAGAAAAAATAAAACGAGAGACACGCATTATGTGATCTTCGGAAACGACGGAAAGTATAGCCTAAGTTGTAAAATCCATGCGAGGCCTTACATTTGCGAATTCGGAGAGAGCGACGACGCAAAAAAGAAAAAGGAAAAAAGAGAGGAGAAGTATGAAACGGCACAGATTCGTTTGCCCTTTGTTATAATCGTTATTATAATTAATTTATTAGAAAAGGAAAGGAGCAAAGTGAGTGGCAAAAAATGGGAATTAAATCGAGTATCTTCGATTCCCAAGAAAAAATGGTTCTTCCCCAAAGAAAACGATTCTTCTTCGTCACCTTGTACTTTTTCTTCTTCTTCTTCTTCTTCTTCTTCTTCTTCTTCTTGGGGGAATCGTTCGTCGTCATCGATCCTTCTTTCGAGTCTTCATCAGGTCCCATTAGATCCGCGGATTATTGAATCGAGCGTAATTCGAACTGAATCGCGAACCGTGACTACCGACGTGGAAAAAAGAGGAAAACGAAGGCTCTCGAATGCCTTTCCCAGGGCAACGTATTCGCTTGACCTTAACGTAACATATCATTTTACAATTAAAAAAAAAAAACAATAGTTGTACTGCCCAAGATAGAGAGTGAATGAACGTGATCTGCGTATATATGTGTGCGTAAGTGTTATTAACCGTAACGTGTGAGTGTTGAACAATTTCTAGCTAATTCGAGGGACGATCCACGCGATTCCACGCGTCCGTATTTCGGCCCGAAAAAAGCAAAGTAATATCGTACAACAAACGCGTGAAACCGAACACACCAAAATACACAAGAAGCGATTACTCGTGTGAACGCGCGTTTATCGTCGATGTCGCGCGTGACGACGCAACGTTCTGTCGTCGACAAATTTTCATTCGAACCTCACTCTATTAAAAAAGAAAAAAAAAAGAAAAAAATAGGAGGAACTTAAGAATTGCGACGACGCTTCGGAAAGAAGAAGCATCGTCGCGGTGTTAAAAAGTATAATTCTTCGGCACTCGCGGCCAAGCTTTTGCTACTTTTGTATGAAAACGACGAAAAAAAAACTTACTTATTACGCCACTGAAGCTGTGAGAAATCTGGAAGACTAAAAAAAAGAACAAGAAGGGATGTGTTAAAGGAAGAAAGATAGAACGGCATGCACGAAGTCGCGATCGAGCGACACGATTTTTCGATATCCAGCTACTCGTATCGCTTGCTGCGCTATTAATTACTCGACAGCTCAGTCGCGTTCCATTGGCTCGTTTTGGATCTTTTTCTTCTTTCTCTTCGACTTTGTCGGCAGCGCGTCCACGATCTTGAACTATTTCCGCGAAAATAGATACATAGACAAAGTCATTGAAATTATAAAATTGGTTATATCATTAAGATATCCTGATTGTTCGAAGGATACGCGAACGATCGACTCTATTGCTGTTAAGAGTTCGTTTAAATTATAGAAATGCGAGGGTTCCTAAGAGATTAAAGGGCTCTGAGAATCTTTAATCACAGATCGAAGAACTTTCAAAATTCAAAGGAAAATACATTTTTGATAGTACAATTGAAAGGAATTAGAAGAGATCCAAAAATTCTCCTTAAATCATATTTCGAAACGATAATTCTACCAACTAAAGTCAGTCGATTTTCATCAAAATTCGCCGATCATACTTTCGATGGGTAATGTTTCTTCGTTCCGATAAAAATGCGGAAAAGTAGGATTTTCGTCGTCGGAAACAAAAAAAAAACAGATCTAACGCGTATCGAGAATAGCCCAAAACGAGCTGAAGGAATCGCTTTCACCGAAGACAACCAGCGAAACTAGGAAAGAATAGAGAAATATTCAACGATAAGAATACGCAATTGTTAGATTGGACTCGAGAGAATCAAAGTTTCTTCTTCGACCGTGTATTTTTCGTTGTACAGACACAACCAAAATTATTAAACCATCGAAATTGAAATTTATATCTCGACTACGATCCATTCGGTGAAAAAAACCACTATCGATACAAACCTGGATATATTACGTTAAAGAGGAGGAAGGAATCAACGATCGTGTACAACAAAAAATCACGAATAGAAGATAGCGAAAGCTGAATAAACGAACAACAGGAGAAATCGATTCCGTGCGTGATACGAAAATCAACCGATGTAACTGGTTAATTCGCAACGCGAAAGGAACATTTGCAATGAGGTTCGCTCGCTCGCGATGAATCGTTTCGATTGAATCTAAAAAGTGCTTTACAAGTGAACTAAGGAAACTCATATCAGTAGGCAGTACGCTATACAGTTTACAATTATATAGAATGGCATTTCGCATAAGGATTAGTAGAAACCAATATAAATACGGAAAGTATATATATATACAGATAGCTATATATATATATATATATATATATATATATATATATTGAAGTAAAGGAAACAAATATATATATATGTTTATCATACGTCGTGAACGGAATGACGAAGAGGAGAGAAAAGAGAAAAGAGAGGAGGGGGGAAGAGAGAGAGAAAAAAAAGAAGATAAAGCAAAGTACACGCGAATCAGATATTTTGTACTGTGACTAAAAAATTATTCTAACGAGTCCGTTTTTGTTTCTTTTTTACATACGTATATGTATATAATAGATATGTATATGTATACACGCGAAAGCACAGGCAATGGATCACGAAGAAAGAACCCGAACGAGGCTGACCAACCGTGTGATCGAGAGCTTATAGATTGTGGATCCCTTGGATCATGTTTTTTCACGCCAGCTAAAAACAAACGACGAAATCAAGAAGAATTTCCAAGAAATCGACTCTCGTGGATCGTGTAACGAACGTTAACGAACAATCGGGGGACGTAATTCGTCCGAAGAGCGTGGCAAGTCTTTATCGTGTTTCCTTAAGAACGAAGAGGAAGAGTCCATCGCGGCGACAACCGTCAAACTATCGATAAAAGGCAGAAGCGTTTAAGAAAGCACAGGTAAGAAGATGCGATGGAGAAAAAGAACATGATTTTCCGCATGATCCTGTACAATCTACAGGATATTTTCTACGGAACACGAAGAAGATTTTTATGCAATAGGAAAAGGAACGAAGAAAACCTGCGTTCTCTTTGTTTAAACGGAGGAAATATATATATATATATAGCTGACGAACACCAAAGACATCGATACGTATATCTATCCAAAGATCGCGAGGATATTTAGACGGCAGTGTTGTGTCATCATTGTGATACGGTGTTATAATAAATCGTCGAACACCCTGTGAACGGTGAAAAGTCGTGTTCGGCCGAAGGAAGAAACAAGACGTGCGAGCTCGAAATTTCGAAACGAGGAACAGGGCCGACGAATGGAAATACACGGATGAAAGATAGAGAAACGAAAAACCTGCCACATACACAGATAAAATAGATCCCGAATCCGTCCTAACGAGACGACGCGCTGAAAATCGACGAATCTCCCGGCCGGCGCGTATCAGCGCCGCGAGTCCGAGTTTAAGAAAAGTAGGCCAGTCTCTCGAAACGGTATTTTTCCAAGCATCCGAGAAATTATTTTTGATCGCGTAACCTCGCTCTCTGTCCACGATATTCTTCACCGGAACGCTGGTTAGACCGAAGCAAACGTGTCCATAGGGAGGCCTTCGGGTGTCGAGCTACCGAGTTTCGAGCGTTTCATTCCGTAAATCGTGACCACGAGCTCGCACGCCTTGTAAATCGATAAGCGGGAGGAAGGTAAAAATGACCGTATCTCGTGACCAAGTTTCTCAAACGATATTACGTTTTGATAGGATCGAAGTGTAAGATGGAGGAGTGGGAATAGAGGCTGACCACGACGACACGAATGCTCAGCGTTCCACCGAGAAGGGAAGGAAGAGGTATTCTTAATGGAAGAAGTATAGCGCAGCCGTGAAATAACGGCTGAACATGTTTCGAGCGTCTAGGTAAGAAAATCGATGAAAGTATAAGAAATCGAAGGGCGGCACGTTCGCGTTTAACGTTATATAATTATTTCGCGAAAAATAACATTCGCAAATTTCGACATATCTTTGAATAAATGTTATCCGTATTTAACGCAATTATCGCACGAATGGAAATTACATTTGTGTAAATAAATTTCTATAACTCGAAAGCGTCCGCAAAAGTTTCATAGATGATCGATGTTGCGATATATTTGCGAAGGATGTTGTAATTTGGATAAGAAATATTTGAAACGCGACGAAATTCCAGGCAGTAAAGATTACTCGCGATTTATTAACATTTTAACTGGTAATTTATACGATTTTAGAACTTGGAAAGAGAACCGTAGAAATGTAGTAATGGTCGGTTCTAATCGTCGTTCGAGAGCGATCGAAGCTTTGCAGAATCTCGTGTATCGTCGTCGAAAGCGTTTCAACGCTTATTGCAACGATGTTATTGCGAAATACGTGTTTCAATTATGCTTCGATTTTCTATCGAGGTATATAGAACGACTTTTTGAAAAAGGTTTTACGCGCGATCGCGCCATACTTCTTCCAGCAATCGAGTAGGTTACAAGGAACGTCGGAATAAAAGTGATAGGAACGCGAAATCTCGCGACCACGTACAATAAGACATATCATTTTTTCTAATATACCCGGACGACGTAGATTCTCGTCTAAATAGATTAAAGGAAAAAAGAAGGAAAAGAAAAGCGAGGGGCTTTTGAAAGTCTTCGAAAATTGTCCTCGATCGATCGTGACCTACCTTATCGACAATTTTTTCGATCTTTCTAATCATTGAAAGTAATAAGAAAGTGGTAAAAAGAAGAAAGGAGGAATAGGTAAAGAATTTAAAGGTAGAAAATCGTCGAGTCCATACATTCCGAAAGTATAATACGACGCATTAATTAGGGACCGTAGCTATCGTGTATAAATATTTACAGATATTAGGCTCGGCTATAATTTAAACGCTATATTTATTATTATATACAAAGGTTTTAAGGTGTTAAAGAAAAAAAAGAACTTGTAACTCGTTCTAATCTATAATAGCATACATCTCGTGATGTTTTTTCTCGTCGAGTTTTTCGAACGTTTCGCGATTAAAAAAACGTGTGTGATCGTAGATTGTTCGACGTAGTTGTTATTCGAAAGGGATTAATAATGTCGCGTGCGCTTCTTTTCCGTGCTCTATGTGTTTTAGTTGCACATCCGTCTGGCGATGCTTCGCGTATATTAGCGGAAGTGACGTTGCCTGAAAGTAATTTTTATCCCTCTGATTGACAGGATGGAGTCGAGGCGATCTACATCGTATATTTCTCAAATAACATCGTCCCCATCGATCGCAACTATCGTTTGTTACCGTTAATCGTTATTTATATGCATTTACGGGAAATTTGCAAATACGGGACTTATAAAACTATATACGTAACTTATAAAAATATATAAAATATCCAAAGTACGGTACTCTTTATAATTTCCAGTCTTTATAATTTGCAAAAAATATGAATTCGCGTCATTATTTCCAAGATAATATAATCGATTCCGACTGACTCCATTCTATCAGTTATGTCGATAAATACACTGCTCAACGTAGATAGTTAGAAAACGATCTATCGATCTTACTTGTAAACATAGATATTATTATTTAACAAATCGTAATTGAAAGTTTTCGTATATTATACGCGTACACCATGGTTTCGCATACACGACACGCGAACAATTTTCGCAAACCGATGCAACCCATATGCACCACGATGAAAGTGTGCGCAATAATTGCTTCTATCCGACCTTGCATCCGAGTTGAAGCCACTTTCTGCGTTTCAACAATTCCACAGCCGATTCTATTCGGCCGCAATTGGAATCAACGCTCCGTATCTCATGCGTGATATCGTTCCCTGTAAACGCTCTCGTAGTTTCCTAGCAATCGTTCCAACACGTTTTCTTAACACGAACGGCACATCAAGAAAATTTCTAACAGCCAGTCCTTGTCCCGAACAACAGCGGGAAAAGCGATTCGATCGATAGGTAGACTACGAATAACTTCGAATAATCTACGATTCTAATTAAAGCGCAAATAGCAATTTCTTCGTACGATATATTTGACGAAAAAACGTATTTAAAAATATCCTCTTACTTTTTAAACTTATAATTCGTAGAATTATATTGAAAAAAAAATGGGGCATACAGCAATTAAATCTTTCTTTATATAAATATATTTCACAAAAGTGAAATATTTCAGACTACAAAATCTAACAACCACGTAACTACGCTTTATCGTGTTATTTTCGAACCTCGTAGCCCGAAGAACTAAAACCGAGGAAATCTACCACCAAATGATTTACCATATATTTTTGTACGAATGGTGTACGATATATGTATATATGTATTTTTTTTTTTTTTTTTTTTTTATACTTCGAATCATTGATTGTACCGAGCAGTGTATTTCACCTTTCAACTCGAGATTTGAAAAAGAGTCTCGCGGTAACGCGGATGTTCCATCCCATTCATTCCCGCGGACGATCCGCATGTCGATAGTCAATTCGTCGATATTTTACACGAAAAGATAATTCCTGACAGAAATTGCCGCGTCGCCGATCTCGTGACGTTGATTCAAGTCGATTAATCGACTCTTCTAATAAAACAATTAGGAAATTCCGTGAAACGTCTGCTTCGACGTTATATGTATATTACATATAGGTGTTTTTATTCAAGGAAATTTCATTCTCGCTATCAGATGTTCTTTGCACATAGGTACCTGAAAGGTTCGACTATTTATTAATTTGTCAAGGCTGCGTAAACAATCCCAAAGAATAAAAGATGCTATTTTACGTGTCCGTGATGGTGAATCTCGTAGGTATCTCTTAAGCGTGTAATTATCGTGGTACAGACGAACAGCGATTCACATATCGTCATGCGTCGCCGTCATAATTTTACTACGTGAAACTAAGTGGAACAATGGAAATCAATTTTCTTTTTGTTTTGTAAATATTCGATCAAAGATTGTCTAATAAAGAAAAGAAAAGAATAATCTACCTATAGGAAATTTTGAAGAATCTTGGATAGAAAGAATTTCTGTAAATCCTAAATACAATTTCAAATGTAAAGAAATTCGAACAGAGAATCTCCGTAAGTTCCAAGAAATCTTACACGGAGGATCTTTACAAATCCTGAGGGACGTTAGATAGAAAGTATCGGTAAATTCTGAAAAATCTTCAACAGAGAGTCTCTGCAAATTGTGAGAAGTGTCGGAGGATTGCTCTTTTCGGAGTTTTCTTACGTAATAAAATAACTACGGAAATCGCATAAACTTGCGAGAAAGTATCGGTAAATTTTGAAAAATCTGCAATAAAAAAAACTCTGAAAAGTGTTCGACAAACGAATGCTCTGAAGGTCCTTATATAATAGAATATCTGCGGAAAATCCACACAAACTTGGGAGAATTTTTGATAAAAAATTCCCCTATGCTCTGGAGAACCTTCTGTAAAGAAGGAAGATAGATGTTGCAAAGCGAACCATACATATCAAATAATAAACGATAATCTTCATTATCGACGTTTACAATTGCGCATAAATGGGATAGTTATTAACGATGGCCACGATGACTGGCTCGATCGTCCGTGGACATTGATTCCGACTAATTAGAATTATAGAAGCCGATTAAACAAGCCTCGATCGAAGAATCGATTAACAACGATGATCACGATGATATTGGAACGATGAAATTGTAAAATATCGCAGAAGTAAGGAAAAGGAGGGGGGTGGGGGAAATATTACACATGGGAAGACACGAACCAAAACAAAGAAAGTCTACACTTATTTAACAACGCACTCGATAATGTATGCGAACGATGAATACAAGAATTCGAGATCTACTTACTTATATAGATATTTATGATATTCGTGATAAACCGATAGGGTCGAAGCAGATGAAAGTTATATAAAAGGCAAAGGAAGCGTGTGAAATTAGTAGAATCGATGTCTACGCGTCGAACGACGTTTATAGAATGGGTGCATCGTCGAAGGAGAACGATAAACGTTATTATGGTTGAGTTAAACACCGAAGTTTAACAATGTAACGATGTACAGGGTGGTTCGTCATTGATGAAACTTATTTAACGATCGATTTAGCATTGAAAATTATTCTTTTTAACTGTAAATTATAATTTTATATTATAGCTGCTCTGTTTTTTATAATAATTATACGTCTCTAATGTTGCTTGTATTTTTTCGAAAGAGTAATATTCTCTTTATTATTGACTTCTGATTTCAAATAAATCAACTGTAATTTAAACACAATCGTGATCTAGTTTTGACGTTTTTCGATGCTTAATCGATCGTTAAATTAGGACCTAAGAATAACGAAACATCTCGTATATGTAAAAAGAAAATTCTTGAAAATATAACAACGTTTCAATGTTCATAATTAGCTGTTTAAATAATATCTTAAAAATGCTGTCTACTTCGGGTTTCGGAAGATCATCGATAAGCGCCTTTTAAAATAAGTTGTATGATTTTTATTTTTCACCAGCGAGATAATTGCCTCGACGGAAGGCGCGACGAAAATTATTCAAACACATTGTGAAACAGAAACTGGTGTTGCACAATTCCAGCCTTTCGTAACAATGTTCGCAAACTAGACGCGTAAAAGGTCTACTTTCCATCTACTAATTTACCACTAATTAGCTACCATCCGCTTATGAATCGCAACGAACGCGACTCCAAATCACTGTTGCGTGCTTAACACCACTTAACTTCGACTTCTTGGTACGAAATTGTACTAAATTATGCGCATAAAAAGTGATTAACGATGAAAAGAAGGAAAATACGAAGAACCTCTTACGCGCAAAAAATCAGCTGTAATTAAGTAGCCTGGCATTGGTAATCTAGAATTTCTGGAACAAGGTAAAAGATCTACCTTCTAAATTCTACTTTTTAAAGCTTAATTAGTCTCCGTTCAAGAAGGCGATTTCCAACATTAACTTACGACAGATAGATACTCGCGTTTAAATATTTTATCGAATATTCGTTTTTCTATAATCTAATAATTTACATAATCGTATATCCAGTAAAATAATGAAGAAAACGTGAAAAATATGTAGAACGTAAAATCGAAACGTAAAAGACTTGAAAGCTGTTTATCCTCCGTACTTGTATTTCGTACTATACGATTAATTATTCGCGTCGATTATCTTCTCTAGAACTTATTAATTTATTTAATTATGTATTTAATAACATTTATGTATTTACCTACATAGAAAGCAAAGTTTCAACGTTCTTACTATCCCATATCGTACCAATAATACGATATATTTAATCTCGTTTTCTCTAACTTATTTATTGATATTTATAATCTTTGTGATTTCGCAACAACCAAAGACAAGATACCTGTTGTATTGATAATAAACCGCGTATTTAAACGAAAATTATTTATATCCAAAAAGAAAGAGGCATTTCATCGTTGATAAGCACACCTAAACAAACGTCGTTCGTTGAGTAGACATCTGTGAATTTGTATCTGTGAAAATCTATACGTGTAATCGTAGTAGCACTTTGTACTACAGTATTTGTCCATGTATAAGAGAAAGGTTAATCGCGTAGCATATGTCCCTGTATTTATTTGCCTGTTAGTTTTCTGTCCTGAAGGACCTAGCATCAAGATATGTACGTTCTAATATTAATAGGAAAAGAAATGATTTATTAAAGAAAAATGGAACATTTAGATATTGGAAAAAATGCCAGGGTCTATGTATAGTTGTCACTATCACGCAAGCTTTGTGTATGCATTCGTTATATGCTGGGTAGGATAGATAATCAGATGACCGAATGTTCCGAATATTCGACTCGAATGATTTCATCGAAATCCGAATACTCGAACGAACGTGCTCGATTTATTCGAATCAAACCAATGAATTTGAATATCGCCGATCGTATCAAATATCTTAAAAGATATTGGTTGATAATTTTAAGATATTTCTAATTTTATATATTATTGTAGATTATTGGGAAATTTAATTGAATTATTCTTTTTTTTTTTTTTTTTTTTTTTGGTCCTTTTCTATTTGTTGATAAAATTTTAAATTTTGAAAAAACTCGAACGCATCGTTTGAAAATTCGAATAAATCGTAGTAGCATTCAAATAATTGGAAAAGAATTGGACAATTTTCTAATTGAACTTATTCGATCGATCGAATTATTTCGGATATTGTTTGAATGACAGATTATTCGAGTCAGAGTCCGATAAGTCGAATTCTATCGGATTCGATAAGACGATTTTTCAATTATTCAATTCATATAGTCGAATACTCAATACGAATCGAAATCTAACCTCGAGTAATCGAATATATTTCGAGTGCTCTCGGGCATTCGACTTTCAACGTGGTGTAATAACACTCCGTTGGTACATAATCACTGATTATTTAAGAAAACACGTTAAATTTTCCATGAAAGTACATAACACTATCGAATATAGCGAGCCCGTGTAGGAAAACTAAACATCGAAAGAATAACTAGAAAGTCGAGCGGGAAGATACTATGAAAGTTTAAATTTAAACTTCTTAGGTTAACAATTTGTTAACTAGAATTTTATTAAAACATGTAGGATGAAAGTATGTTACAAAAATCGATCGTTGATTTAATCAAGGATGTCGATTATTATTCTTAAGCGTTATTTTAATGTACAAACTTCGATTAATCGTTAATCTCAGTTTACACGAAGTAGTCTGAAAAACAATTGTATGCGAGTATGCGTTGAAAGATTATACTTTAAAAGATTTACTTTCCATAAAACCATAAAAGCTACAAGCTCGACATGTGTAACGATAGGAAAATTTGTATTGGAAAGGAAACTAAATTCACGTCATTATTCACGCAAAATAGAAATTAACGAACAGGAAACGATGTTCGGTGACATTTATTGTTAGACTACGGGTTTTTATGCATTTATAAGGAATTTGAAAGTGCAAAATTTCAGAGAATGCGCATAATGTGAAAGAATGTATAAATCATCCAAAGTATATCGCTTTCTATAATACTTGGCAGATGAAACAATATTTTACCAAGTCTGTGCTTTTTTAACTATATTATCAAAAAAGTGAATTTCCATAAAAATCAGCAGTCTAATTATTATGTTAATCGAATCTATCGTGTGTAACGTGATTTAGAAAAAGAAAGATAGCGACGTATATACATATTACAAAACACTCTCTAATAGAAGACGCCCGAATTGTGATATGTTTATAATGTTTATAAGCCGATACCTGTTCACGGAAAAAATTCATTCAAATGGTGGGCCGTCGTTCAGCAATTGCTTCGCGCTCAGCAATGTCGTTTACACCGCAACGATCTGCAACGATCATTTCTTGTTCTTCACACCTGGTTATTGCACGTACACTCGTTAGCCGCGCAAACGATTACTGACACGCGCCATATTTTATCAAGATATCGATACGATTGTTACTTCGAGCGATCGAGTTATATTCGGACGGGTATATTCAAAGCGTACCAAACGCAACGATTCATTTGAATTTTTCATTAAGAATGTTCAATTTTAATTCGACAAAAGATTTTCCATGCAATTTAATAGATTGGGTACGTTTTATAAAAAAAAAAAAAAAAAATAACGTGATAATGTTATTGCGTAGTTTTCGAAATATAAATTTTTAATTTACTTTTATCATGAATTTCGACACATTTTATCGCAAACGTATCATCGATCTTTCTCTTGATCGCAATACTGAAACATTTTCTTCCGTGAACAAACATCGTGGATCTTGTTAAACAATGGAAATTATTCCGACAAATTCACACATATAACTAGAGTAAGTACGTGTGTGAATTTTCAATTCGATGTACGTATACACATTGCACATATTAGGTGAAATTGTGTAGAAAATGTCGTTAATTGAGAACAGAATTAATTGAGGATGAACATTAAGAAAAACATTAATCCTCGTTACTTTTAATTCTATTAAATTAATTTAAATTTTTATTTTACAAAAAATATATACATAAGAAAGAGAAAGAAGAATCTAACTGTTCTTGATTGACGATCTATTCTTGATTAATGTCGTAACGCATATTTAAATACTTGATGTTGCGAAACATCGCGACCGACAAAGCCTCTCGATCGAAATCGAGGAAGCGATAGAGGACAACTTCAAACGTATGGTTCGATGATAAAAAACGGGGACGTGCCGGAAAACTATTTAAAAAAGAATCAGACAGAAAGAGTGAAAAAAAAGAAACAAGAGAAACCGGCTGATTTACTTTTACTCAATTTTAATTGAACACATGCGTAAAACAATGAACACTTCATCCTCCGCCAACGGATATAAATGCGAGATTTAAAGTCGCCAATACGCACGAGTCATGTGTTTAAAAGAAGCAATTACCCTAAAAAGAATCGCGCGTAAGAATTACTTACTAGGGTGTTTTCGTTGAAAGATAAAAGGATAAAAAAAAAAAGATAAAAATCCCAACGTATTTACGAGGTAGATAATAAAAACAACAATAATAATAAATAATAATAAATAATAATATTTAATTATGATAAAGTAATAATGATATAATAATAATATTATTAATATTAATATAATTATAAATTAGTTGCAGCTTTCTGTGTAAGGTTATTGTGATATTTAAAAAGAAAAAAAATAATAACTTTACCGTAGCGATATAAAATTAATTCAGAATTAAGAATCTGATATTTAGTGAGCAAATAAAAAAGAAAGAAATAACCAGTATGTCGACGGGGCTTTTGAGTGATGCCTCTCCGCGATCGATTCAATATGGTTACGTATAGAGAATGGATAAAGAAAAAAGAAAATACAGCGACCCGTGAGCGGCCGCGTCTCTCTCTCTCTCTTTTTTTTTCGTCACCTTCTTCACGGGCGAGGTTAGAACGACAATCTTAGGCCTCGTCAAAATACTGCCGGATACATAAGGACATTCCGAAAATCGGTCGCAAACTAACGCCAGCTGATTAGATTAAGCTATTTTTTTTGCAGTCGAATTCGAATGCAAACAATTACAAAAAAAAAAAAGGGCAAAGTAAAAGAAATAGACGGAGGAAACAGAAAAACGAAAAGATTTTGATCGAGCTGTTGCACGTATTAGTGCGAAAGAAATTCTTGCGATCTGCTTCGATTATTCGGAAAGTCCATTTTGCATCTGGATCAATCCGTCCATAATATGTCTCACGCTTGAGGCATTTGCACAAATCTGTGCATATTAATCATTGGGACTACAAAAACATATCATCATATGTAATGGTAATGATACCGTATACATATATATACATATGTATACATATATATGCACATATATATACATATATGTACATATACATATATATATATATATTTAAAAAATATTAAGCAATAAGATTTTATTTATATGCCCGTAGAAGAAAAAATTGAATGAACAACTGCATATCAACACGTGTGTCTGGGCAAGGATTAGCTTATACATGATATATATATATATATACACATATATATATATAATTAAAATATAAATATATATATGTATATTAATATATATACATATATATAGGTATATAATCTTTACTTCGTCGTTGTCAGGCGTTAATGTTAAACTTAATTATCATTAATTAATTATTAGATTGTGAAAGAATTTCTTCAGGTTCTAAGCAAGATTTGGAAATAATAAAACGAGTAAAATACATAGCTTCAAGTGGTTTTTTTACTAGTCCCCGCATCATTTATTATATGTTTTACTTTTTTATATTACTTTTCCTTTCTCTTTATTTCAAATATTTAATATCAATTGATAGGAACGTAAAATATTTTTGGCAAATTTTGTACACTAAGACAAAGTTGTAGTAAAGCTAAAAGATATCTATTGTATTTCAAACTTTCCATACAAGTGGTTTCATGGTGGCGCTAGTGAGATTAGCGTTTCAGACCAATTTGGCGGTAAAGCCGGTATAACCGAGTGATAGCTGAACGTAAATTATTTCATTAAATTTCGCATATATCTGAGTCAAAAATGGTTCATAAAACTAAAAAAGAATGTAATGATTTATTTGTGAAGCCGGGAAAAGAGATGCCAGAAGTATTTGAAAGGGAACAAGCTGATTATAAAGATCTTTCGAAAAAGTTTATAAACATGAAAAGTGACTATTCTAAACAATATGCTCACATATACTCTGCTAGACTTGCCGAATTAAGGGATGTTCTAACTCCGCGTGTTAAAGCTAAATGGGGTATGTTTATTAATTTTTCTTATATTACAAGGTTATGATCATATAATAAAAATATATATAAAAATCTTCTTATGGATAATATAATGCGTATAGTTTTCTTTCTCGCACAGGAAATGTTCCGATTGTCAAATTGGCCGATTTAGAAAATTTAGAAAACCAACAGTGCATAATAATTGGCACATTGTATAAACACCAACCATGGAAACCATCAATTTTAAGGGAACTTAGTGAAGAACATCAGTTTAATGTTTCCTGTTCTAAACCAAATTATTGCTCAGAGAAAGATCAACCATTTCTGGAAGATGAAATGTTGCGAATTAAATTAGTAGGCGAGCAAGTTGATTTAAAGCAAATTGTTACCGGAGTTGTTTGTGCTGTATTAGGCAATGAAAATAGTGATGGCACATTTATGGTAATTTTAATTCTAGAAAAGTATAATTATTGTTATATTTTTCTTATGTTTAACGTAACAGTGATAATTCTATTTAGGTAAAGGATTGGTGTTTTCCTGGATGTGCGCCAAAAGAATCTTTAAAAGAATGCATATCACAAAAGAAGCTGGTGATAGTATCTGGATTAAATTTATCTAATAATTGTGACAGTTTAGGGATCTCCCTTTTTATGGAATGGTTGTGTGGAATGGCTGGTAATGTAACAATACAAAAGGATAATACTTCTATTGTTCGACTCATTATAGCAGGTAAATCACATTCGCTATTATAAAAATTATATATAGTACTATAATTGTATAATACTTTATTGTCTTTATTAAGGTAATACCATAAAAAATAATGATACATCACAGGCTGCAACAGACATAGCTAAAGGACTTGGAGAAGCAATAAAATCTGTAGATACATTCTTAAGTAATTTAGCAACATGTTGTTCTATTACTTTAATGCCAGGAGAACACGATCCCACCAACGCTATGTTGCCTCAAAGACCATTTCATCCTTGTTTACTGCCTAAATCATCTAGGTTTGTATATATCGAATTGTATAAACAAGTAATTACCACATTTTATTATGTATACACAAATTTATTCTATTTCAATAACATAGACTTGAAAGCTTTAAAAGTACCACAAATCCATGGATTAGTAAAATTGAAGGCCGAATAATAACTGGTACTAGTGGTCAATCAATTCAAGATATCATTAAAGTAGCAGGTGAAACTGGTATTTCAGCTCTTGAATGGCTAGAAAAGACCTTATTATGGAGACATGTGTGTCCAACTGCTCCAGACACGCTATTAGCTTGCCCATACTACAAGAAAGATTTGTTTATTATGGAAACATGCCCAGATATATATTTCGTGGGAAATACGGACAAATTTGAAACGAAATTGTGGAAAGGTTTGTAAAATATTGTAGCAGAATAAAAGCTACGATTTTTACTAAAATAAAAAGCGATTAATAATTTAATTTTTAGGTGATGAAAATCAAATTGTTAGATTAATATCTGTTCCACGTTTTGATACGAGTCAGACTGCTGTAATAGTAAATTTAGAGAATTTAGATACCCAATATATTTCCTTTAGTAATATTTAAATGAACCTTAGTCTTTCAACTGTGAGGATATTAAGAATATTAACTGTGTATATTTTAATTCTGATTCAGCATAAATTTTATATGAACATATATGTAAGATTTTTCAAATAAAATTCAAATATTATTAAAAAATAACAAGATTGTGCAGAAACACACATTTATTTTAATCCTGTTTATTTTATATTCATGATGTGATAAATTAAATTTCATGTAACATTTTGATATAATTTGTGATATTAATCAACACATAAATAGTAAAAGTAAAACATTTTCTATCATTGCCTGTTTATTTTCATTCAAAATGTGATGTACAAAATCTAAGCGCATGACTTTTAAATATAGGTAGTATGTTTGACTAAATATAAAATATGTAATAAGAGAGAAATTACATATAATATCACAGATTATTAAAAAATTATGAAATCACAGTGACGTAAGATTTTGAACATGTAACTTAAACATGAATTCATGCTTTATAAATTATAAATAAGAACATAACAGTCAAAATACAGGGTACAATTGTTTCTTGATAACAAAATATTATACGTCATTTACTTTTAGTACTTCATTTCTTTATAAAAACTAAAATTTAATAAATATATCAACCTTCTGTAGTTCTATCTTCTTACCTGTAGATAACACAAAATCACGTAAAATGCATAAATTAAATGTAAATGATCATATACGTGTCCTTTTAAAATTTAATAGGTAAACTGCTTTTGACTGTTATATGAGATGCAAAAATTATGAAATCACTTGAAGAAATGATAAACAACGTAAGAGAAGTCAAATATAGAAATATAACGATGTACACAATATAGACATATATACAATACATTATTATGTGTGTTCGTAGTAGTTGAATTTTTGTCGAATGAATGCAATTATTGTACAATGAACATCGCTTCGTCGTAACTAGAAAAAATATGCAACATCGAAAGATAATGCTACAGAACATTTTAGTTGGCACTTTTATTTAACGTAAGAATTTGATTATAATATAAATACACTTTTTTATTTTTGTCTTTTTTTTTTTTTTTAAATATAAAATCGTCTATTTCTGGTCATATGAGATTCTAACTGTTGAACGACTATGTCCTATATTATCGGTTATAACAATGAAAGAAAAATATAACAATATCCTTATCCTAAATAAAAGGATGATAGTCCCGTACAATTCTAATGCTTTGGCCGAAATAGCAATACTTAAAAAGCAATTATTAAGGTTTCCCATTAATTTAAGCAGAATGAAGTTATAAAATTTATATTTATAATACACTTTACAGATTCATAATACCATTAACTTAAGGTGCATGTTACATGACCGACAGGTATATATAACAATTGACAGGTAGCTTCTGCATATAGTAACGACGACGTAGACATACTGTATGTATTAAAGACTTTATCCTATCTTTTAGCCGTTGGACGTATTCGTTCCTTTTCAGTATCCCTATCGTCAGCTACTGTCCATTCAGGATCATTGGGATCCTCACCCTCTACGTCACAACAAGCTGATTCTGTCGAATCTGATTCTGGAGAATCCATTTCCCCATCCTAGAAACGAAATATTAACGTCTACCTAAATAGTTATGAAAAACTATTTTTTCCAACGGTTATTCTGCATATATTACAAAAACTATATTTAAATGTACAAGCTTGTAAGAGCTGAAAAAAACAATCAGCAGGCTAATTCGTCAAAATATTCTAATGCTTATAAAACTCATGTAAACGCAATGCAGTCTCTCTTAAATATTACTAAAATCTGAAATATGCGATAAAAATAAAATCAATTGTATTTAAAATAGGAAGCATCAAATGACACTGCTTACCAGGGATAGCCTCGAGGAGCCATGAAAGTTGGCTCAAAGTTTATATTAATAATCAGTACGAGCATTCAGATATTTCTTTCATAATAAAAAGTTCTGATAATTAACACTCAAATATTTAATACAAACACAGTGTACGTACATCGTCCGCTTTTTCTTCATCACGGGAACAAAGAGATGCTGAAGAAGCTTGCCAATGCCCATCTGGCATCACTTCCAGCATTTTGTCATACACTTCTTCGGATAATGGAAATATCCTTGGTTCATACGGCAAAATCTAACGAAGAACAGTATACAATTTTTTTTAAATATTCTGTTTTGTATTTAAAAACGTACTTTAATCAGATCAAAAAATAATACCTCATTTTCATCTTCATTTACCGAAGTACCAGTGTCGTCTTTCCCCACTCTTAACATAGGTGCAGTACGACGCCGTAAAGCATTTTGCAAAGCAGATGATCGATGCAAATTATCAGAGTTATGTTGATGTTCTGATTCTTGAACTTGTGGAGTTGCAGGAGGTGACGTAATTGGTGACATCATGTCTCCACCAAAATCACTTGCGTGTGGAGACATAGGATCTAACGATTGAGAAATAATTTATAAATTACCTGAACACGAGAAGATTAATTGTAGGTAATTTAAATTAACACGTTAACGCTGGTGCCGATATTCATGGTTTTCTCTGTGGGGTGGCGCCCGAATTCACTGTCTGCTTCATAGGGCGGCGCTGAGTCACGCTGATCGGGCACGCCGCCTCACGGAACAGGCACGTGCGACCCGCAGATGGGTCGCGCCGGCGTCAACGTGTTAAGTAAATTATAATGTACAATTACCTGGTGTATTCGCACCACTATCTGCTCGACTATCTGTCCTACGATTATGTCGAATACGAGACTGATGTGGCATATTCATATACGTCATAAAACGTTTGTTTTCTTCTCGTTCGCTTCGTTCATGTCTTAAAGCTATAGTTTCGTCTGACATATCTTCGAACTAAAGATAATGTATAGATACATTTAATCTCACTGGTGTAAAATTATTTAAAATTTTATACTTCTGTAATTAAATGTACTTACATCACTGTCTTGACTAGGCCTATGCATAACACCATTTTTAATATCCAACTTTGAAGGCTCTTCGCATAACCTCCACCTTGGAGAAAAAAAAAAAAAACATAATGTAACATTAATAACTACCCACTTGAGATACAAAAATGTATTCAATAAAATGTTACTTACTTTGGTGTTAATATTTCTTTGTATTGTAACTTTTCAAGCCTAGTTGAAGCAGCTACACTATATGGTATAACTATATTATCAATATCGTACGAATTTTGCCTCAATCGTCTGAAGCAGAAAAAATTTTAACAATTTTAATTATATGTTTAATGTATATTTTTTTAATAAATGTAATTAATAATACTGACCCATGAGAATTCTTTTCTTTAACTATGTTCTTCTCTGTAGTAGAAGCAATAGTGTGATGTAAAGGAGAAGGCACTGGAGATGAATGCTTACTAGAGCTGGAAAGTGCACTAATATCATCATCATCTTCAGTTGTCAGTTTCTGTACCCTCTTCCTACTTAAACCATGAACACTTCTATCATGACCAAGCCTGTTTCTTTTTCCTTTTAGCATCTTCTTCTTAATTCCTACATAAAGAATATCAACAAACAAAGATTAAAAAGACTAAAAAAGAATTCTTTACTACACGATTGTATGATGCAACATGTTACATACTTGCGGTAAGAATACTTGAGGATGATTTTTTTAACCGAGCTGCTGCATATTTTGCTCTGTGCCCTGGAAGTTTCTTATTTCTCCTTTCATTGGTATCTTTATCTTTTAAACGTGTGATCCGTAAATTTCCCCTTAACATTTTTTGTTGCCATTCCACTGTTTTCATGATAGCATCAAGATGAGTTCCCTGTGTGATTTCTGCACAGCAAAAGGTTACATAGATTAATGTAGATTCTCAAAAACCTTATGCTACACATCATAACAAATTATATCTTCTTATCAAGGTATGTACATATACAGAAATAATGTTTTACCATCAGGAAATGACAAAACAGGATGAAAACTAGGATCCACAAGTGCAACCCTTTCTTGTACAGACATTTGTTCAATTGGTTCTTGCGGTTGCATCGGATCTAATCTTCCAGTGCATAAAGCACATGGTGGTAATACACGATCGCAGTTGCATCTTACAGTTGATGCTTTCGCAGCACGTTTTGAGACTTCATGTAACTTATCTAGTTGTAATAATTTCCTCTTCCTGTAAAAACTCCAGACAAAAGGCCGAGTCCTACTAGCAGGTAATTCACCTTCTGGTGAATTATAACGCCCTGTAGAACCTGGTAAAACACCACTATACCCATTCACTGTTTCTGCATTATCAAGTATCACTAAACCCTTGTTAGCTCTAATATGCCGTTGCAATTCATTATGCTGTCTAATCCTATATTCCAAATCCGATATTTGTGCTTGCAGCCACGTCCACCTTGCTGCTACACCTGCACGATCTTGAGCATACCTCCATGCTGCCCGTTTTGATCTACAAGTATTATATAAAAACATAAGAAATAAATTAGTAAAGAAATACTAACTGACAAAGTAACAATCGATATTTTGTTTAAAAATATTTTATCAAGTAATTTATAGTAAGTACAGTTGTATGTATCGAAAATATTTGAAATGTTACTATAAATATTGAAATAACATATACCTATTGTTTTGTTTTTGTTTATTATCTATTTATTTCTACTACATTTAATAATTATCTTTAGTAGTAATGTACATAAACTCGCCATACTAAGCGACATAATAGTCAAATAAAATTTATCTAAACCGGCCCAAAATATTGTTCGGTTTCCAATTTTTTATAAACTCAAATACGTGTTAAAAACAAAGAAGTTTAAAGGAATACTAAGATAACAGTACTAAATTTTGCATTACAAAATTACTCTAGGAAATAAAATGTACAAAATTATTTTAAATTCACAGATTCCATTCTATTAAAACTATAGGGAAAATAGAATGGTCTCAAATCTAAACATGGATTTTTTTTTTTATAAAAGAAATTAAAACTTACATAGATATTCTTTGTTGATGTGGATTGTTAAATGACTGCATTTCATCACAACTTTCTCCGCCACTACTCGATGCAGTACAATCAGAGTCAAGATTAGATTCCACAATATGTAATTGCGAGGCTAAAGGTCCTGCCACACTTTCTACTTCTTCGCCTCTAACTTTAACTTGAGGTGTACCAAACACTGACTGACGGTTGCTATTATTACCAGAAGTACTACCCAAATTGTCACGCGATCCATCACCAAAATATCGGCAACACAATCGCTGACGATTCACACTATTGCTCTGGGCAACACACATTTTCTCAATTTTTTGCAAAAACGAACTCAAACTACTACTAATCTCAGGAAAGTTTTTAACATTAGACTTAGAACTGATATTAACCAATTCTTGAAAAAGATATTTTTTCACTCCATGATGAGCAAGCTCAAGAACTCCAGTGTTTTCTTCAGCAACATGCCTGCCTATTATTCTTGCTTGAAGCTTCCTCAGTCTTCTTAATAAAAATGCACATTTCCTTTCACTCTCGTGTTGTTTTTGGGCAACAATATCTTGCTGTAACTTTAAGGTGTTGACTTTCTGCTGGTCCACAGCATCAGCAATATTGCAAATACTCATAACATCAACATCAAGTAAATCTCTTTCAAAGGAAGGAAATCCTTCTTCAGGCATAGAAAACATTTCAACTCCATCCACAGTGCTTTGCACTGGTTCATTACTACCTGTAGATATATTTTCTGCATTTTCCACACCTTCAATAGATTTAATAACTTGTAAAATCTCCTCAACATTTTGTCCAATATCACCAACATTGCCCATGTTACATTGTTCATTATCCGCAGTTATATCTGTACCAAAGGCCATTATTTGATCCACATCCAGACTTTTATTATCTCCTACTGTTTCTGAGCCCACCAAAGGCAAATCTGCGCTTGATTTCAAAAAACCCATATTGTCCGCTTGATCACCCATAGATGGGTCGTTCATTATAGTATCAGTCACCTTTTTCCCTGGACTGCCCGTAATGTCCAGCTGTTCGCAGTCCTGTTTTATTAATGCCTTCTTTGTAATCAAGTCAGATCCGTGCGTAAATGTAGACAAACTATCAAGATCATTGGCATATTTCGAGTTGATGACATCACGAATGAGGTCTTTGGATATACCATGTAAGCACTGTTCATCAATCTTTGATGGTTGGACGTTTGCAGAAACAACAAATTTCGCCAGAATTTCACGATTCTGGCACAACTGTGTAGCCTGCTCTGGGGAAAGAAATCCACCAGCTGGAAGGGAAGGGAGCAAATTTTCAGGCTTTTGAGGACCACCTTCCGTCAGAGCAGGGGCCATCACTGCCACTGACACTGCCAGTGCTGCGGCCTCGACATCCAGAGGCTCCCACGTGCGTACGCACCCACACCTACACTTCACATGTGCTGTTCTCACTCCCATTCATCCATTACTGATTTATTGTCCTGCACTTGTATTAACTATTGTTATGCTTTGAAATAATTTCTTTCTTCTGTCTTATTTTCCTTTTGAACCTTGTACTCTATCTTCATTCATTCCACATTTAATATTATGTTGTTTCAACAGTAATCTCCATCCTGTGTAATTTCTTCATTTCTGTGTTTCATTTGCGTGTTGTGGACCAACTCATAACCTTAATCTGCAAATAAATATACAAAAATAAATATTTATAAGATTATATATATTATTATTTAGATTAAGATTATACATATATATATATATATGTAACAATTACTTTGGCTCTCCGTTATTAACATTAAGATACTCATTATAATACATCTAAGGAAGTATATTTACAAGAATTAAGACTAAATTTACTTAAATGCAAATGGCATACATTGAATAAATTAATAGTATACATAACAAATGTATTTGTATCTAACAAAATACTACGTTATTATATAAATCGCAAATTACACTATTTAATTTCCTTTTCAGCATTCATATGTTCATAAGGTACAAGCTGGCTGTCATTTACCAAACGTTTAATAAAAAACATCAAATAAAAAATGCATAAATAAACAAGTCATTAGTAGTTAGTATCACGAATACCTCAAAATAGAAGCAATTTTAATGCATAATTAATTAGTATATGTACTAGTGATCAGCATCACGTGAAACAATTTTTATTTCGAAATATCGAAAGCGAGAGGGAAAGGCCACCGATACTTAATTTAATAAAGAAGCAAGTAAAGCATACAAATTCCGCTTACCTTGTACTCTTCGCTCGAAGAATAGGAAGGAAGCCCGTTGAAAATCGCAGATTCTTCAAACCGATACTCCTCGGTGTGGCAACATCCAAACACGCGGAGTAAGCGAGGAGGAACGTCAGAAAAGCAAGATCGTTCTTCCCACGAAGATATATGTTCCAATATATGTCGGATCACAGTATTCGAGTGGTGAACTTCGAACGTAGAGTAAGCTGAGACGGTAAGCGGCTGCCGGCGAATAACGATATCAACGCGTTATTAAGAAATTGGAATGCGATGAAACAAAACGCTGCTACGCGTTTGTGAAAGAAAGTCCCGAACACTGTGTTGTTTGACGAAATAACGAAGGACAGAACGTTGAATAGAAGTGATTAAGGAGGTAGGAAGGAAGCTTAATCGAAGGTAGAAATTTCCGGTCAGCACTATGATACGGAGTGTTGCACATAATTACACTAGATATCACTACCAAGTATACATGTCGTGGAGATTAATAACAGATATGCTTGCATCGTTTGACGCATTCCCACGTGATTACTCGTCGCGAAATATAGAAAACAACAGCAGTAGTAGTAGTAGTAGTAGTAGTAGCAGCAATAGTAGCAGCAGCAGCAGCAGCAGCAGCAACAGTAGTAGCAGCAGCAGCAGCAGCAGCAGCGGTGGCGGCGGCGGTGGCGGCAGTAGCGGCAGCGTTTCCTCGTCGTGGCACGGAATTGGAAAACAAAGATAAAAACATGCCGCACAACACCACCGCCGTCCTCGTCCTCAACAGAGGAGGCAGTTCTTTCTCGTCAGTTGTACGTCGTCTATTGCATAATGACGCGCAAGATTTGTATCCCCGGCAAAAGACACTGCTATTATACGAATCACTTCGCGTATTCACCGATGTCCACGTACGCGAAAAACCTTTACACATACGACTTCCGCAGAGATGTCGAAGGCATCGAGAGGTATTATATACACCAGAGGGAAAGGGAAAGAGAGTGAGAAAGAAAATGAGAAATGTACGTGTATGTGCGTGCGTGCTTGCGCGCGCGCACGTGTGTGCGTGTGTGTGCGTGTGTCAAAGAGAGAGAGAGAAAGAGCAAGAGAAAAAGTTAGAGCGAGATAGAAAACACGAAACAGAGAAAGATAGAAGACACTAACGTGCTTCGCCTCGTGAATAGCGTAACCACGAGACGGTGCGTTAAACGCGGACGTAGGCGCGTTTACACGGTCGAGCTAACGTTCGGTACGTTAAAATGTAATTGAAGATAAAAACACGGGGAAAATGAGGCAAGCGGCTTCCTTCGCGGTACTCTCGTAGCGTACAATGGCGGAGCAAAAAACAGATTCGAAGGCAGCTTCTTTTGGCCAGTTTCCCCTTCTATACCGCTCACCTCGGTTCGGTGGCGCTCGACATAATCGCACATACACCCATCGAGATCCACGAATAATCGAGCGTTCCTTCAACACTTCACGCAACACGGCACGACTTTCATGCAACTCGCGTTCGGATATATAAATGTCCGTCACACCCAATGCACGATAATCCCTTACGATGATTCTCTTGTTAGAATTAACGCGCTTACTCCCTAACCGTTTCTGCGTCTCTTCTTGGTTATTGGTATATACGATGTTTCCGGTGAACCGAGAGTTTCCTTCCTTAATTACGGACACCGACGTTGATTTTATGGTAAGAGTCACACGAGTAACGCGAGCTATTTATCAATAATATATAGGAAATTCGACCAACTTCGGTGTTACTGAAGCGGGATCGACCAATACTGCAGTGCTGCTGCCGGATGTGGCCTTCGTGCCACGCTGCCCAATCGGATTCATTTTCTATGTATAATGTCGGCGGTAAAGTCCAATTCGCAGCTCGATACCGTGAATGCTAACGAAAAACCCTAGATTCTGGTTGAGATACTTTTCCCGCTTCTTCCATATACTATAGCACACCTGCTGATACACGTTAATTGCAAGCTCCTGTATACCGGAATTATGGCATCGCGTTTAAAACAACATAATGTTAATTCTTACACATATTTATGTACAACTTCAATTAGTTACGTGTAATTAATTTGTCTTCTTAGTAGAAATTGTTCTTACATAATAAGAAAATTAGAACGTAACTTGATAAATGTACTATGTAGAATATTACAATAAACAATACGTGATGTGTTGAAATGAGCTACATTTATTTTCATTCTGATTCATAGCTATATATATTGTAGTAAACACTTGATACGTAATCAATTTTTTGCTTCGTAATGTTAAATTGTTATACAATACGAATAAATATTTTTTAATACGTGTTACCTTTTCTTTATCAATTTGGAACATACTTTTTAATATCCATCGGATAATAATACATTATGTATATATAACGTATAATGTTTGTAAAGGATTACTGAAAATGTATAATAAGATAATATAATTGTAAATCAACCATTCAGCAATTATTATATAAGTTCTCCACAAAAATTGTTTTAAACGTAACAGACGATAAATGTACTATCTGTAAGTCATTGCGCAGATTTAAATATTTATATTGGTGTGTTATCGGTTTAATTATCAGTAGGTTCGTTAGATGGCGACATAAATATAATAGCAGAATAATAGTGTCAATACCGTGAACGTCGTGTATAGATTAATATTTTTTAAATACGAGGAATATAATGATATCATTAAAATAAAATAATGTAAAATAATAAATAAACAAATATATAAAAAACAATAAATAAATATCTAAAAGTTCTACAAAATGGATATTGCTAAATCGTTATTTAATGTTCGTGATCATGAAGGTTATGTTGGAAAGGATGACCATAACGTTAGTATTTTTATCTATTTGATTTTAATGAATTTTTCATTCGATTATTTTATTTATAAGTAAAGGAGCATTAAAAGTTTGGTATTTGTGAAAATAAAGAGCTTTTGTAAAGTAATATTTAGTTTACCATAAATTAGCAAGTACCGGATTACACATCTGTTAGCATATTGTGCATTTGAAGTTACACAATATCTTTACTCTTTAGAAAAAATTGGAAACTGCTGCTTCTGAAGATGAATTTGAAGTAGAAGTTTCAGGATTATGTGGCGAAATTTTATCTCCTGCACCGGGAGGTCCATTTTCTGCCTTAACGCCATCCATGTGGCCCCAAGATATTTTAGCTAAATTAAATCAACCTGATGATCCCAATTCGCAACCTGAATATAGGTGCTTATAACAAATTTTTTAGTATAAAATACTATTATAACACATGATAATTTAATACATTATAATTAATTTTCTTATGTTTACAAATATAATCTGTGCTAGGTTTGATGAATTTGGATTTCGTGTAGAAGAAGAAGATGGCCCAGAACAAAGTTCAAAAAAGTTGTTAGGTATCCCATTTGTTGAAGATCCCCAACATAGGTATGAAGAAATCAAATGAATAATAGTTATCAAATTAATAAAATTAATAAAGCTAACTTTAAATACTTATATATTTAGACTACAATGGGTTGCTCTGTTGGAATTCAGCCATAATAAAGAAGTAGCTGAATTTTCTTGGCAAAATATGGATAGAAGGTTGCCACGTACAGATAAATTGCGAGATATGGTTCATCGTGGTATACCTCATTCTCTGAGACCTCAAATTTGGATGAGAATGTCAGGTAAGGAACATCAGGTTCTTGAATCGATTGCGTCCAATTATCTGGTCTGATTCCTAATTATGTTTTGAGGTCCCGAACAATACAAGAGTAATAAGATTTCACCGATTCCTGTCCAAATTTCTCATCGCAACAACTTCCCCCATCCCTAATATTTTATAATATACAGATACAAAATAAATTACTTTATTCAATGTTGCAGGAGCACTTCAGAAAAAATGTTCTTCTGAGATAATGTATAAAGATATAGTAAAAGCATCGAGTAATGACGCATTGGTAACTAATAAACAGATTGAAAAGGATCTTTTACGCATTATGCCTGCTAATGCATGCTTTAGCCACCTTCATAGCACAGGAATACCACGTTTAAGACGTGTTATGCGTGCTCTTGCTTGGCTATATCCTGATATTGGGTAATGATACTTTTATGGAATAATATTGTATGTAATATTAAATAATATTGTAATATCCTTATTTATTTATTGTATAATCTATTTATTTTGCAAAGATATTGCCAAGGTACAGGAACAATAGCAGCTTCTCTTTTGTTATTATTAGAAGAAGAAGATGCTTTTTGGATGATGGCTACAATAGTGGAAGATTTATTGCCAGCATCTTACTATTCTTCAACGTTATTAGGTAATATACTACTAACATGTAATAAATTATGTAGAAACATAATGGATTTTAATTTTAAAAATATTTCACAGGTATTCAAGCTGATCAAAGAGTACTTCGTACATTAGTAGCTAATTATCTCCCTGATATCGACCATGTTTTAGTTCAACATGATATAGAATTAAGTTTAATATCTTTACATTGGTTCCTGACTTTATTTGCATCTGTTGTACATAAGAAAATATTGCTCCGTATATGGGATATGTTTCTTTTTGATGGATCTATAGTTTTGTTTCAAGTTACACTTGGAATGTTAAAAATTAAAGGTATATAATATTTATAGTAAATATATTCACAAGTGTAAAATTCTAAATACCTTTTTAGAACATGAATTAAAGGAATTAGAAAACTCTGCGCAAATATTTAATGCTCTTTCGGATATACCCGGAGATATCGACGATGTTGATCTATTATTTAAAGTAAGTTCACATTTTCCAAATCTTATTAAAATTTGTTATACAGGTAATGAGCCAATTTCTATAACCGAAAGTTATCATCTTTTCTTAGACGTCTTTAGAAGTAAGTGGATCATTAACAGACGTTTTGGTTGAAACTCACAGACGTAGACACCTGGCATATTTAATGGCAGATCAAGGTGGCTTAGTGGGTAATCCCGATGCTGTACCAAATTTACCAAAACAACATCTCAATAGGTATAATAAATTTAAAATTATATCGTTCGAAATGTTTTCATTAAGTTTTTAATTAAATATTTATTTGTAATTAAATTTCTGATATAAACATCCTATTTCTAACTGTTATAATGGTCTGTATTTTCTTGAAGGCGTCAAATGAAAAAAAATAAATCAATGTTTCAAACGTTCTTGTTTGGAAGTTATGATACTGAAGATGATGCAAAGTCAAAAAATATTCGACAGACAGGTATATTGATGCCATGAATAAAACAAACGTGACGTTTTAAAGAAATTGAAAATCACACGTTCTAAATATTTTAGAAATATTGGTTGATTTAAGAGAAGCTGTTTTGCAAGTTGCTAGACATTTTATAAATGTCGACCCTAAATTAAACAATATTGTGCTTATAGCAGATTATAGCATGGAGAGTCACGCAAAAGATCATGATAATTATGTTAATGTTTCACGCACTAGAAAAAGGAGAGCTAAGGCGTTATTAGGTATGTCATTAACATATATTTAAGTTATGAAAATATTCCTAATTATACGTAATATTAATATACAATAAGATCATTTCTCTTTCAATTTCTATGATCACATTATACAGATTTTGAAAGACATGATGATGATGAATTAGGTTTTCGAAAAAATGATATAATTACAATCATAAGTCAAAAAGATGAACATTGTTGGGTGGGAGAACTTAATGGATTAAGAGGATGGTTTCCTGCAAAATTTGTAGAATTATTAGATGAAAGAAGTAAACAATATACGTGTGCTGGAGATGATGCAGTTAGCGAAGCTGTTACTGATTTAGTCAGGGGAACTTTGTGCCCCGCTATTAAGGCAGTATTAGAACATGGAATGCGTAGACCATCATTCTTAGGTGGTCCATGTCATCCATGGCTTTTTATCGAAGAAGCTTCAAATAGAGAAGTGGAAAAGGACTTTAATTCAGTTTACAGTAGATTAGTATTATGTAAGACATATAGACTGGATGAAGATGGTAAAGTTCTCACGCCTGAAGAGGTAGTACTATTTATATCTTTACAATAGATTATTTGATCAAAATTTATAACCTAACCCTAACCAATTTTATTTCAGTTATTATACCGATGCGTTCAGTCAGTAAATTTAACCCACGATAATGCACATGCTCAAATGGATGTAAAATTAAGATCTCTTATTTGTCTTGGATTAAATGAACAAGTGTTACATTTATGGCTTGAAGTTTTATGTTCGTGTGTAGAAGTTGTACAAAAATGGTACTAGATATATATTGGACAAAATAATAATAGTTTATTATAATTCTATTATATTTTTTATTGCAATAATTTACGTATTATTAATTTTACAGGTACCAACCGTGGAGTTTTATCAATAGTCCTGGCTGGGTACAAATTAAATGTGAATTAAGAATATTAAGTCAATTTGCATTTAATTTAAATCCTGATTGGGAATTACCACCAAAAAAAGAACAATCACAACCTCTGAAAGATGGCGTGCGTGATATGCTAGTTAAACATCATTTGTTTAGTTGGGATCTTTAGCAAACAATACGAATTTTTGTACTAAATATCGTGTATGTTATATGCAACAATAATACAAGGTAATTGTGTAGTACAAATCACTTGCTATTATGTATGTAGAATGAGCATTGTATGTGCGAGCGTGTGCGTGCATGCGTACATATGTGCGAGCGCGCGCGCGCGCGCGTGTGTGTGTTAGATAAAAATTTATTTCTAAATTTTTATCTAAATATAAGTTATTTTATCCTCATTGTTTAGTGTAAACAGATGTTAATGAATCTCACTAATCAAATTTTTGATTGCGTTAATGACGATTAAAAGTGAATTGTATATACATTCATATATACGTATGTTACATGTGGTGGTTAATTCTATTTAACGAAAGAAGTTAAACGGATAAATCTATTGTGTATATCGCATTAAAATCAGCGTGATAAATATTACTATTTGTACTTTAAAAAGTTTTAATGATAATTTGCATGCATATATTATTTATTCATGTTTAAGTTCTAATGTATACAAATATCTTTAAAAAATAAAACTTTTCATTTAAATTTATAAGATTTTTAATATAGCGTAGAAAATTTCCCTGTTTTACAAAATATGTTACAGTGGTAAATCTTTATCTTCCAAAAGATTTTTAAGTGGGAATTTTCTGTCTTTACGACAACATGGATCAGTCAAATTAGCATCAATAATTTTTATATTAAGTTGGTCAATCTTTTCGTCGGCCACAGCCGATGGTCTAGACAAAAATTTATCCCAGTGAAAAGGTTCTCGTTTATACAAATTTTTATATTTTTCTATAGTTGAGGTATCAATATGTAAGTCATGTACATCTAAAGTATTTTGGAAAAATTCTTTTTCAAAATCTATTTTACAGTCGCATTTACGTTTTTTTATGTAGATGAAATGTAAGTCCATAACATTCGTACCAGTAAAACCAGTTTTAAATAAATCTGTACCTCTCTTAAATCGAGAATATAAATTGTATGAATCATTCTCATTTAAAGTATTTTCAGGTAACATACGCTCTACTTCCATTGTTTGAAGTATAAATGGGACTACATTATCCTCATCATTTTCATCTATTTCTTTATTAGGCCTAACTTCTTTTTCCATTGTTTTTATTATTTCTTTCTTTTTATTTGTTATAAACCCACTTAATTGTTGCGTTTTGCATAGATCTTTACGTTGCTGCTGTATGTTAAGTTGTTCTTGCTCTTCCAGTTTTTTCCTAAGAGCTTCTTTCTTTTCCTCCTCTTTAATTATTACTTTTGATGCTATAGACTTTACTCTTGCATATACATCATGTATCAGTGGGCCAATAGCAGGATAACCAAATGCACCTGCTGCATCAGTTGGACCATCTTGTCCATCTGTTCCTGCGCTCAACATTATTATTTCATATTCCGAAAATCGAGGATAACCTTTAATTTTTGCCAACCAGTCTAATGAAAAATGTAGCGCTAATTCTTGATTTCTACCACCTTTCCCTTTTCCTTTAACTACTACTGTTGGTTCACCACCTCCAATCAATACTATTCCTTCTTCACTCACATTATCAATTAAGTTATAAATTTCATCCACTTTAGCAGCAGATAAAGAAAGTACGGGTATATCTTTTACTTTTTCAAAAAATTCCTCTTTTTCTAAAGCTTTATCCAATGCAAGACATATCAAACTTGTTATATGAACATATGCTAAACTGACATCATGTACATTACCTACAACATCGGGCCTTAATATTATTGGAGTTAACTTGTGATGATATGCTTGCAAAGAAGCTGCTTCAATCGCCACTGTATTATTTCCCAAAATAATATTAGTTACATGCTTGAATTGTTTTTTCTTTCGAGTTAGCAATTTCTTATCTTTAAATTTTTCCTTAGATGTTAAAAGTTTTTTCACATCACCATCTACACGTTCAAATAAATTATATTTTTTCAATATAGCTATTACCTCTTTTGGACTTTTACTATTGTATACCGTCGGACCACTAGCAATTAACTCTATAGGATCATCTACAATATCAGATAATATTAAACTGATAATTGTAGCTGGATAGGCCATTCGAGCTAAACCACCACCTTTCACCATAGATAATTTACTTCTCACTATATTAAGCTCTTTTATATCAGCTCCAGCTGCTTGAAGCATTTTACAAACATATAATTTATCTTCACATTCAATTACTGGCCTTGGCATATAAAGCAATGCAGAACCACCACCGGATATCAATACAATTAAAGTATCATTTTCTGTAAGAGATTCGACTAAGTCTATAATTTCATGTGTTGTTTCTAGAGATCTATCATCCGGCTGATTATGTTCAGAACCTTCGTAATATTTTACTACGCCACTTCCTATTAAAGGAAAATATGATTTGTCTTCAGATTTCCACATCGAGTCTGTCGATGCAGAGGGAACACTAACTACACCTCTCTTCAAATAACTGCCAAGCATATGTTCAAGAACTACTGCCATACCCATGACAGCTTTGCCAAAACCAACTAAATAAACATTTTCTTTAAGTTCAAAACTTTGGTCTCCAACGTATAACATTCCATCTTTAAATTTAACTTTATTTAGCATAAGAGTTTTAGGTGAAACTGCATTAACACCAGCAAAATACATATCTTTTAATACAAATTTAGATTTTTCCAAAGCTTTTGGGTCTGTTGACATCTTTCTACGTGTTAATTTTACAATGCTTAATAGGTTAGATTGAGAAAAAGCTTGATTACTGAAACAGTGTCAAAAGATTATTGTGAATACACATAACAAAACACTTACATTAGACTATAATTAAAATACTTACCTGTACCGCGCTAATTTATGTAATATTCTTTCATAGCGCATCTCTAATCAACTAATATCACAAATATATTTGTACGGAATAAGATTTATCAGATAAGCTCTATAAAAATTACTTCATTTGTATTCGTAAATCTTTTCCAATACAATCTGCGCATATTAAATATATCCTTTTCTAAATATTTATTCTGAACAATATCTTTAATCGATATTGCATAAAAAGTATTGAAATGCACAGAGAAAATACGAAACATGCATAATTATATTATATTGACACTTAGAAATATCATAAATTGAAAACATTGTATGATATTGCGTTTTATTTTGATTCTGCATTGAACTATACATATACATGTATTACACATATTTAACGTTAGAAATATTACTACTACAATACAACTGCTACTAACACTACGATTATACAAATACAAAACTATAAAGCCAAATTGAAGTACATTTTACGTTCTTAAACAATATTAAATAATTTCAACAAATATTCAAACGTTGAACAAACATTTGATGCAAACGATAGTAAAAATTAAAAATTTCATCCTACTCATCATTAAATAGTAACAATGATAGTTTCCGAGAATCATTCATCCGCATATATTTTGTGGCTCTTATAAGAGCCGTTTTATATGAAGCTGAGTAGACGGAATCCGTAGAAATTTAACCACCGAATCCGTAGAGCGTTCTTCCTTGACGCTTCAGGGCGTAAACCACGTCCATTGCGGTTACAGTTTTCCTTTTTGCGTGTTCAGTATATGTGACAGCGTCACGAATTACGTTCTCAAGGAATACCTTCAGTACACCTCGGGTTTCTTCATAGATCAAACCAGAGATTCGTTTTACGCCACCACGTCTTGCTAGACGACGAATGGCAGGCTTCGTGATACCTTGGATATTATCACGAAGAACCTTCCTGTGTCTCTTCGCTCCTCCTTTTCCCAATCCCTTTCCTCCCTTTCCACGGCCGGTCATGATGAAAACTTTTCTTGAACACAAGAAACAGCTATCTCTGAGAGATATCCCAGAACTGTCGTTTAGCAGCAGAGGCCCGCAGTTATATATCAGGCGTCGTTTAAGTTCTCCCCACCACTACCTTACCAGCCAATCACAGAAAAGTCGGCTTCAAGTGGATCTCGCTGGAGTACAGCTGCCCGCTATAACGTATTGTGCAGTTGTAACGAACATCTGCTGAAAATCTGTCAGTCAGCACACAAAGAACACATCCTCTACTGCTGTATATAATACATGTAAAGAACACTTTTTTTTTTATTTATTAAAATTTACAATCAATTCTCGCATTGAGAAGAGAACACTTTTGATGTAAATTAAATGATGTAAATACGTATATATTAACGCTTCGCTAACTGATCATTATATTGGAGATTTTATTTAGCTAGTTATCAAAAGGCAGTTCCTAAAAAGAAGGATGGTCATAAAATGCGAAATTTCTATTCCTTTAGACATTCAAAATTTTAGTAAGCATCATTCTATTAATACTAAATTATCATAAAAGTACAATCATTTATGATTACTGGAAATATAATGAAGGAGTTGTAAAAGATGTAAATGAAATTGACAATGCCCCGAAGAGCGACGACTAACTTAAGATAATTATAACTTCGAACTAAATGCATCAAATGCAAGAATTCGAACTCTATGTTATTAAGAAAATTCGATATTTATATAGTATGTAAAAATATATTATTCAAATTGTTAATTAATAGCAATAAAATGCGGCGAATTAAAGTAAAATATTGCGATACTAATATTCTACGAAATACATTTGTTATTAATGTTTGTTAGTTCTAAAATAAGATGAAATGTATTGAATACGAAAAATTATTGTTATATGTTGTTATTCTCTTTTTCAAATAATAGTTTTTCAATGAAATCATCGTTAACATCAAAGTATAGGATGTAGATATAATGTAAATACGGTTCAAGCGCGGCCGTACAGCTTGAAATGTACATATTATGCGCAGTGTATAGTGTAGTGCATTTGTAGTATAAAATAGAAAATATTTATTTATTTTTTTTATTTATCATTATTGTTATATTGCTGCTTGCGTTCTAAATCGCTCTAGTGCATATCTATCGTGCATATCTATCGTACCTTCGGGCTACAAGTTGTCATCTAGGAATTATATCTACTCAACAGTGTAACTTAAGTGTTGAAAATAAAACCTTATAATTCTGTGAATCACAGTGTTATACTAATTCAACCACCCCTCTTCTCCTAACGGAAATCAGGGGATCGATCAACTCGTGGTGTCGATTTCTATAATCGTAACGGGAATTTACGACTCCCGTTGACGTCCCTCCTCGTGAGTTCGTCTCCCCGCGATTGGTCGAAAATACACTATTATTAATTAACAATTTAAGCAATATGTCTTTACATACTATATAAATATTGACTTTTTTTTTACAAAACAAAGTTTGAATTCTTGCATTTCATGGATTCCAAATCACCGTCAACTTCATCTGCATTTTTTACAAGTTTCTTATCACATTGATCATAAATGATTCTGCTTTTACTTTAAGATAAGATACTTTAAGATTTTAAATTCGATTTAAAATAAATAGCACATAATTTTTATTATATAATGATATAACGTAGTGATAATATGTAAAGTAATGATGAAATAGTTTTTTGTTAATAATACGAACAATTTTCCCATACGATTATGAGGGCCTTCATTATCATGTTCTTTGTTATAATGTTTAGCACCCTTTGGGACCTTTCGTGTACCAGATGAAACACACCTGTCCGTTCCATTTTACGATGACAATGAAAAACATCCATTGTTATATCAGGCAATGAGCCTTACCAGGCAACTTTCCAGAGATTCAATCTATAGTATTTATATATATGTCAGAGAAGCGTCAGTAATAGAGTTGTGGGCATTTGCTAGACCTCCCTTGGAGTTGGCCAGGGTCGTGTTATAACGAAGATACGGCCTGATACAACGGGTATGAACACTACCGATTCGACCATCAACAGCGGCGATTAGGCCCTCGCGACACTAGTGATAGTGGTCTTAGGTTCGATAACGAATCCACGGTCAACGAGAGAATGGATATGATATGAGAATGGATAGGAATGCCTCTTCGTCCCAACGACGCCGCTGTCGATTGGTCAATTTGGGACAGAAGCTGCCTGTCCGTTTGCAAAATTTCCGTGTGCCTCAACCTCAGGTATTACTTGTCCTAAGGAACCGTTAGCATGTTTTACTGTCCGATACCTCTATGGGTAGTTCCTTTAATGAGGGTCATAACACCGCTCCGCACCTTTGTTAGACGGAGCGCCCGTCCCGTTGACCGCGGCTACGTTGGGCGACAGGCTGTCGCCCCGAGCCAAAGCTCACCGTCACTAATCCCGGACGGTTACCATCGGCTTGGATAACTGCGATTGTTTCATTACGGCTATAGTAGACTCTAGATTACAATGTTAGGAGGTTATCCTGAAGTTCCAGAGGGGCCCCGGCGTCCTTTCGTCTCCGACATATAGGATATCCTAAAATAATAGCTACGGAAAAATTTCCAAATATTTTGACTAATAAATTTGAAAATTTTCCATGAAATTTCTTATTTTAATCATTTTACAAAATTTAGTAACGCGACCGATGATTATCGTGGCAATTGTGTAAATCCGATTAAAAGGACAAAGCAAAATCCGAGAAGATCCTTCGTCTTGAAGATAATTTTTGGCCCTTAAAAGGGCCATTTATACCAAAGGGATATATTGTTGAATGTTTGACAAAACACCCCTTTGTCTGATAGCGACTCCAGATAGTGATTTGTTTAATTCCTCGTCATTATGGATGGCGAGTTGAACGTGTCTGGGTATGATTCTGGATTTTTTATTGTCTCGTGCTGCATTTCCAGTCAATTCCAGAACTTCAACAGCCAAATATTCCATAACTTTTTCTTTTTATTTATTAATATTTACAATCAATTCTCGCATTGAGAATTTTCAGTAATTCATATTCCATAACTGGAGTCAGGTAGACAGGAGCACCAGACTACACGCGTTTGGCGCAATTACCTTTCGTCAAAAGTCTACGGATACGACTAACGGGAAATGCGAGTTCCGCTTTGAACAAACGAGACGAATTTCCCTTCGCCTTTGTTTTCCCTCCTTTTTCACGACTGGACATTTTAGATTTATACTAAAATGAAGACAAATGATTAAATAGAACAGTTATTAGGTTGTCCGGAAAGTTCTTTTCGTTTTTTAAATAGGACGTAAGTATAAAATATATTTCCTTCTGTGTACCTTTCTTAAGTAATGTATGATCCTTTCTGTTCTACCACCTTTTGCCACCTCTCCGGTAGCCTCATAATACCATTTTTCCAAAATTCTCTTGGCTTACTTTTAAAATATTCTTCGAGGCCGTTTTTCACTTCGTTTACTGATTTGGATTTTCTATCGCGAAGAAAATCCTTTAGGGGGAGGAACAAATAATAGTGCGATGGTACAAGGTCTGGAGAATATGGAGGATGTGGTAAAACATCCCAATCAAACTCTAGAAGTTTCATTTGCACCGCTAAAGAAATGTGTGGCCTCGTGTTATCGTGGTGGAACACGAAGCCACGTTTGTTCATCATTTCAGGACGTTTTGTGATAATGGCTTCCTTAAGTTTTTCGAGTTGGGTGCAATATTTTTCACTGTTGATCGTTTGCCCTTCCGGAAGTAATTCGTAGTAGAGGATACCCTTCCAGTCCCACCAAATTGAAAGCAGCACCTTCTTCGGGTGAAGTCCAGGTCTTGCTACCGTTGGAGGACACTTATCTCGACTCGACCAGGATCGCTTGCGCGCAATGCTATCATAGAGAATCCAACTTTCATCTCCAGTAATTAACTTTTTTAAAAATGGCTCTGTTTTGTTGCGTTGAATTAGCAAATCGCATATCAAAATTCGATTCATGCGATTGCTCTCCGTCAGATGATGGGGGAGCCACACGTCGTAGCGATTAACGTACCCAAGCTTTGTTACATACTCATGAATCGTTGTTCGCGGAATGTTTAAAGCATCTTCTATCTCACGAAGGCTAGACTTTGGGTTTTCATCGAGATAGGCCTTGATAAGGTCAATATCAGTGGTGGATGGACGACCGCTGCGGTTTTCATCTTTCAGATTAAAATTTCCGGTTCTAAACTTCCTAAACCAAGTCCGAACTGTTTGAACAGTTATAGACCGATCACCATAAACGTCACAAATCTCCTTTGCAGTGTTTTTAGGCGTACTACATTTTTTAAAGCACTGATACATAATGTAGCGAAACCGCATCTTTTGATCTTCCATTTTTCATCACGCAAAAAACATTCGATACACTTTCTAACATCGAAAATTGTTCTCTTCCCTACGTCGTTACTCGAACAATGTAAACGAATACGCAGAGCAGTACAAGAACATCATTCATATAGGGTCTGTAGCAACAAAAGCTGACCAATCGCTGACGAGCAGCGTTCTCATTGGTTCGGAAATACAATAATTTTATAAGCTGTTATTTTATATTATTTTTATAAATGAATAATCTTGCAATTTGATAATATATTTGAAATTTAAAATTTCATTCTTAAATTGTGTTATGTTAATATATAATATATCATATATATATTAACATAACACAATTATATTTAATAATAATAATTATATTTTATATAATGTAATGATCTAACAAAAAGCATTTTTTATATTAAT